>NC_141699.1:93953653-94661970 GCF_964263255.1 Lissotriton vulgaris | reverse complement strand
CCGCATGTGTCTTTCCTTCTACCTTTCATCTCTACACCCCCGACTGGCTCTGCTTCAGCCACCTATGGGGCAACATGCATTCTAGACAGAGCACGACTGTGCTATCTGTATGTCTCAATATTGACAGCAGGCAACACTGAAACCAAAAGGTCCATAGTCATACAGACGTTTTAAGGTTATGGACATTAGATAAATGCACATCCACCGAGTCTGAAAGTGAAATGGAACACATTACACAGTCTGTGCTCATCCTATCACCAGCCAATGATCCAGCCTTCCTGGACCAAACTTGGACACTTCTGAGTCAGCATTTCAAAACTTGTTGTAAACTGCAGCAGATCCAAAGGAAGACACAGCTTTTTTGACATTACGTTTGTCAGCCTCACTTTCCTTTGCTCCTCAAAGTACAAACAAATGTGTGATCACATGATTACCTCCAAGATTTAAACACAACCGGATTTTTAGTCAAAAATATGTAGATTTCATTGTTAGGAGTAATCACTAAGGCACATGATATGGCAATGTCAATGGACACCATGGGGTCAGGTTTGCAGGATACACCGCTGTGTACAGTTGTACTACAATGAGGGACTTTCTGGCTCTGCCAGTGATTTACAACAATAAAGTGTGTCTGCATCTCACTGAATAGTTTCTCAAACTAAGAGAAAAAATAGCTCGGCACAGCCTACAGATTCCATGCCCAATCTCTCAAAGTTACAGCAATTGCTGATCACTAATATTAATCCAACCCATGCCTAGTCCGTGATTAAAGTAGGAGAACGAACAAAGCAGCCACCAAGCCTGCTTTATTAGCTTAGTTCAGATCTCCTACTTTAATCGAGAAGTGCCAGCCTGTCCGCCCGCACCATGCACACAGCGCACCAATTCAAAAATTGTAATCATGATGATGATTCATTCATCATCATAATTACACATTTCTGGTGTATTGCCTGCACCTGCGACGGTCCTGTCATCAGCATGTACAAACAGAGCTGTGCATATACGGAGGGGGCCCGAGCCCCTCAGTGGCCCTCAGCCTGAGTTGTGCGCTCAGCTCAGCCTCTCAAAGAGTGCTGGCCTGCAAAACAAGGAGTGAAGTGTGCTACTAAACAGATCACTCTGTAGCAGTTACTGGACAGCAGATCGCCACTAATAAGTGGGATAGCTCCTTATTTGGCAGACTACTAGCCTGGGAGTAGTGCCCTGGGTGGTCAAATTACAAGGGGAATAGATGACAGGCACTTAAGAAAAGTAGGGAGTTTCCCTTTGTTCTTGAAGCCAGGGAAAGTGCGATCATACTAATAATAGGCTGGTATAAATTGAGACCGAAGTAGCTGTGGAATTGTGCCTTATCAAATGTTTTTGACAAGGGTATTGTGGAAAGTAGTGGCGAAATTCAGAAAAGCCACAGTGAACAGAGCCTGTATTCCAAATATCTACCAATTTGAACATTCAGGAGGAGAATCAGCAGACAAGCAGAATGGTGGTGCAGGCAAATGGTATGCTCGCGGTAGACCCAATGCAATGTGACTAACAATCTGAAAATGTTTGAACGAAGGGCTCTAGCCTACATTCTAGTGCTGGAAAGAGTAAGGTGCATACAAACATAAAGTTCATGGGGTCTTTATTAGGGGATTTCTCACTATGGGACTACTTTCTATGCACTATTGTTGACATGCTGTTACAAGTTACAAGTTGCACCTGAGTTGTAGAATAGGCTGTTGGTTGTCTGTGTGTCTGTAAGGGGGCGGTTTTTTGTGGTTAGGTTTAGAGGATGCCAGGAGTTGTGGGCAAAGAAAGGTCCAGGGTGATTATAACAGGTGTGGATATCATGTGGGGGCATCATGTTTGGCGAAGGGAGATGGAAAGTAGGGATCAGGTCAGTGGCAATATGGATACATGGAAGACCGTTACACATAATGTCAAGGGTACGAATAGCTAGCTACACAAAAAGGCACAAGGGTGCACTATTACCAGAAAACAAAAGGAATCGTAATCCCAGTGTTACAAGAGAAGAACATAACTCTAGCGGAAATAGATAAAGTGCACAAAGAATGGGAGCATTTAGTGCATGTTGGGGCTGTCTCTATTTAAGCATATGGTGTACTTACATGATGTGGCTGCCCTAGTTTCGCTGCTAATGAGAGAGGGTAAGGTAGACACAAAGGTGAGATATCTACTGGAACGCTAGGCGGTCAGGAAATATGTCTCATTAAATTGTATGTGCTGAATGTAGATGCTAGCCTTTTTGGGAATCAATTCTAGATTATACTGTTTTATATAGCAACACTGGTGTAGGTGGGAAATACAAGTTTTGTTCTGGACAGACATGGGGCTGGATTCCACCAAGAGACAGCGCTATGCCATGGTTGGTGACAGTGACTCAGTAGAGAGACCCTCTCGAGTACACCATGTTCAACAGTAGGGGAGCAAATCCATGGACCAACCTCGGGTTCAAGAAATAGTCTTAAGCAGAACTCTGGGAGGCACACTCTGAAAAGTAAATCGGTGACTCCGTATGCTCCACTGAACTCTGGGATAGAGGCTGAAGCTGTGAAGCAAGATGCAAAACAAGATGTGCTGAAGCCAGAGCCAAGGTGTGGAGAGCAAGTAGGTGGGCACGAGCACGGCGTGCAATGGGGAGGAGACCAAAACGAACAGACCACAACCACAGCAACCACAGTAATGGCATCATAATGGCCAGCAGCGGTCCATATTAAGATTGGGTTCTGTGCCATGAAGGAAAGGAATAGAGCCACACAACGTTTGTTTTCAAAACATGCTGTCCACAGTGCATGCACTAACTCTGTAACTCTGGAAGTTAGAGAGGTAACCACCGCTTTATTTCTGAGATACGGTGCATTGCAGTGAATGGGCTTACTAAGAGAATACCTAGCTAGTACATTCACTGTAGACAGCTACGTAATTTTAAACATTGGTATATGGTTCCTTTTAACAAGTTTATTATAGTGGATTGCTGACTTTTCTAGAAGCATTCACCTCCAGGATGGGACTTGTCATGTGACTTGTGAACATTTGTGTGGGGTGAGTTGGCATGTACCACCATCCATAGAAAGTCGCAAACAAGAAGGCACCTAGGTCCATTTACAACTCACCCATGCTGTTGGTTGTCAGCACACGTGTTGTGATGGTGGTTGCAGAATCATGAATGACAGTTATGTAATGTGGAGTGATCAACCAGTGGCTGAGGGGGGCTGGCCTATTCACCCTGAATATCGATGGTAGAAGCTTTGCAAGACAGCAAAAAATGCCTCTGCCTAACCTACAAATACACTGCATCATATAAATCACAACTATGAGACGAAGCCTTGACATTCATGATAAACCTGACTAGTATACATGTAGGCTGCTTAGAAATAGAATTCCGCGAAAATGGATCTCCAGCCTTGGCGGGAATTTAGACTCCTACATATGTCGATTTAATTGGCGAGGAGGCCACCTGATGTAAAATGGAGATTCGCGACTTTGGTCAAAATATGCATAATTTGACCGAGAAATCTGATGAAACTTTACCTTCACCCGGAAGCACATTTTTCCGACTTCACCAGCATTGGGTGACGCCTCACTCGAGCCAGGCGCATGGCTTTGGTTCTGCACAAGCCCCTCTTAGACCCTCAAGTTTAAAAAGAGACGAGCTTTGCCCTGTACCAAAGGTTTTCTGGTGTAGGAATGTTAAACTGGCAGCTCAGTGGGTTTCGCATCTACTGCAGTGGCTGTAAAATCCAGAATCCAAGCAGCTAGGCCTTTCATGACTGGTGAAGGTGAAAGGTGACAAAGCATGTACTTTCACTTTCGGAATAATCGAAAATATGCGCAAGCTCTGATGTTAAAAGCAAAGCGCACAGAACAAACAGCCTAACACAAAATAGTGTTTTTTATTTTAACGTTATTGCTGCCTATATATTGACGACCTGAGAGTAAATGCACTGTTTCTTGGTGCCGCTTTGGGAATGGGAATACCCTGAAGTGATTTTTAAGTTCAGTTAAATGGTGCAGGATACAGATTAACAGCCTGATTCATGAAGCAAAATTGCGCCCGCAATAGCTGCGAAAATGCTATCGCGGGCGCAATTCCCATAATCGGAATACACCATTAAATATGCGAATTCGCAAACACAGATTTGGGAAATCGCAAAAATAATCGCAGAATGCCGGCAGGATACCATTTGCGAATCGGAAATAGCGAGAAAACACAGATACTGCGAAAATAATTGCGAAATCGCACATTACTCGCAATCGGTATTCATGAAAAATCGCTAATAGCGAAAAAGCCAAAAATCGCATTTTGCGAGGCGCAATTTAAGGACAACCCAAAGCAGGTGGTAACCATCAAACCCATAGGAAAAAAAATGTTGAAAAACCGTTGGCCAATCAGTAACTGGTGCAGGCCTGACCAAACACACTTAAGGGAAAGCAGCATCAGCAGAAGGAGTCTCACCATGCCAGGAATGTACATGGTGGTCAGGCGGCGAAGGCTACAGCGAGCAGCAAGGAGGAGACGCAGAATCCAGGAGAGGCTATTCCGCCAGCGGGTCACCCTGCTGGGCCAGACCATAGAGCAAATATACGCAAAGTACTGGCTCAATGGGGCTATGATCATCAAGCTAATACAGGACCTTGACCCCCTGATGCGGCACCCAACAAGGCGGACCAATGCCGTCCCAACACATGTCCAGGTATTGTGTAGCCTGCACCTCCTGGCCTCTGGGAGCTTCCAGGGGATAGTTGCGGTAGCTGGGGGGATATCCCAGCCCACCATGTCCCGCTGCCTACGTACTTTCCTTGACGCAATGCTGACCCAGCTACACCACCACATCGAATTTCCCACCAGCCAACAGGAATTGGATGAGACCAAGCTACAATTCTACAATGTTGCCCGTTTCCCACACGTGATAGGATGCATTGACTGTACCCACGTCCACATTTGCCCACCTGCTGCAACGGAGTACATGTACCGCAATCGCAAGTCCTACCACTCCCTCAACATCCAGATGGTCTGCAATGCAAAGACATACATCACCGACATAGTGGCACAGTACCCGGGGAGTACACATGACTCATTCATATTCTGGCACAGCGGCCTCTACACACGACTGGTCAGGGGAGACTTCGGGGAAGGACACCTACTTGGTAAGTACACTTTGCCCTCAATGACACATTGCGAATGACTAGCTGCGCTGCACAGGCACTCACCCTCTGCTCCTCTCATTCAGGTGACAGTGGGTACACCCTGCGTGAATATCTCCTCACCCCATACTTCAACCCTGCTACACCACAGCAACGGCGTTACAATGTATCACACATACGCACAAGGAATTGCATAGAGAGAACTTTTGGCCTACTGAAGAGCAGATTCCGCATACTTCACAAGACAGGTGGGGCCATGTACTACAGTCCTGAAGTGTGCTGCCGCATTGTGGCTGTGTGTGCTATCCTACACAACATTGCTACCAAGCGCCGGATACCTGTCGACATCTCTGGCAGTGAATCAGAAGGGGACGACCGGCCACCTGCACATGCGCGCCATACACGCGGGGAGAACCCAGCTGAAGGCCACAGACGTCGCAACCACATCACACTGAACAGTTTCTAGTGCACCCTCTACCCTCACCCCACAAATCACAAATGCATGCAAAATGTAATAATGACACAACGCCAATGTGTGCTGCAAAAATTAAATATTATTGTTTCATTCACAATAATGGTACCAGTTTAAATGTTCACATTGCTAACAGTATTTCTGCATACTGCTGTGTGAAAGGACAGGGCAGGCTTATACTCAGCCTGTGCCTGTAATAGTCCTATGAAGTCATGTGTGCCTCCTGCGCGTACCACCCAAGCACCTCTGCGGCTCATTCTCATCCAAGGCACGTGTACCTGCAGTCGGCCTGGTGCTGCGCCTGAGTCCCCCTACGTGTGAGGCAGAGTGGCTGCTCACACTCGATGTCCCCTCACTGGCATCATCACCCCCAACAGTGGCAGGTAGAGCAGGAGGGTGTAGTGCTGTCACTGCAGTGGTCAGGTGCTCAAGTACCCTGGCCACATCCTCGCAGCACTGGATGAGCTGCTGCTGCTGCGCAAGGGACCGCCGCGATAACTGTGAGGTGGCATTGCCTATTACATAATTTGACCTGGTGTAGGCCGTCAGCCGGGTCAATAACTGACGGTGGCGGCGGCGTGCTGCGTTTCGCTGCAATGTAATTGCAGCAGTGTTGGCCTCCATGGCTGCAGTCATGCGGGCCATTCCCTCCCCCACACCTGCCATGGCGGCCGTCATGCGGTCCATCCGGTCCCCCACTCCGGCCACATTGCGCCCAATGTTGTACAGCTGTAGCTGTATGGCACCTTGCCGGCGTGCCTGCAGCTGATGTATACGGAGCATGCGTCTTTCCACGCTCATTCTCGCCTGCCGCTGTCCATTCCCCCTCCTGCTGATAGGTGCATTGGTCTGCAGGTGAGACCTGCCATGCCTGCTCTGCTGGCCTGACACAGTGGGTGGCCGCTGTGTTGCCGCTGTCGTGGGCCCTGATGTTGAAGCACCAGCTGCTGGTGGTGTCACGGCAGGCGTTGCTGGTGCGGCAGGGGCTGGAGGCACACTGGTAGTGGGCCTGGCTGCGGCAGTAGTTGGTGCGGCAGAGGCTGGGGGCACACTAGTAGTGGGCCTGACTGCGGGAGTAGTTGCTGCGCCAGACGCAGGAGGCACACTGGTGGTGGCCCTGGCTGCAGGAGTTGTTGCTGCGGCAGGGGCTGGTGGCTGTGTATGTGGCGGCACCTCCTCCTCTTCCTGTGCTTCCTCATCTATTTGCAGCCTCTCGCTGTCGCTGCTGTCTGTGCCACCTGTGAGGGGAAGTGGACGTTCATTAGTTGCATGTATCTGTCATACGTGCAGTTGCTACATGCGTGCTGGGTGACATTCCCTGACTGGCTATGGCTTTGCGTACTTTGGAACCTGTCTGGCTGCATTGTGGTACTTCTACATTGAGGCCACACTACATGTCCCACAATGCTTCAGGGCATTACCTGATGTGCAACGATGGCATGACTATGGAACATTATGGGAGGCTATATGGTCATGGACATTCATAGGGGACAGGGTCGCAGTCGCATGCCACTTACCTTGGATGTCTTGGGTGGGGCGGGATGAGTCCAGACGAGTCACTCTGATGCACGCCTCAGTCTCCAGCGTGTCTTCTACTTGGTCCTCCCAGGGGGTGTTTGGAGGGACTGTAGGTCCTCCCCCTCCAGTGCCCAGGGACTCTCCAAGCCTTTCAGCCACCTTCTCTTTGGCACGACCTCGGAGGTCGTACCAGCGTTTTTTAAGTTCGTCCAGTGACCTATCGGCCACACCCACAGAGTTCACAGTGGACGCTATACCCTGCCAGATCCTGCGTTTTTCCTGATCGGCCACCCTCCTAGAGTCCTTCCCAAACAGTTTGGAGTGGTTGGCCACCACCCCTTCTATCAAGTGCTCCAGCTCCTGCTCGGAGAATTTTAACTTTCTCTTCCGCCCTGTGGTGTTGCTGGGCCCAGGAACTGCATCCTCAGACATTGCTGCACTGTAGTATCAGAGCTGAAATCCAAGCAGAATTGCAGGAGCTCTCCCAGTTGCTGACTCGAGGTCTGCCTCACTGAGGTGAATGGGGGGTGGGAACTGGCTGCTTCCTGGTTGTGATGTCATCACTGTGCTCGAAATACGACTTCCCGTTTTCCCGATCTCGCGATTTTGCAATCTCGCTTTTTGCGATCTCGTAATTAGTGATATCGCTATTTGCGATATCGCATTTCCGACACGGATGTAGCCGGAAATTGCGATTTTTCTGCGATTATCGATAATCGCAAACGGCTTTTGCGGCCGCGTGCGAATCGCTTTTTTTATCGCAAAACATCATGAATTTCGTTCTGCGATTTCTCAATTGCGATTCGCAGTTTTTCGCTAATTGAGAATCGCAGATTCCGGTTTTCATGAATCAGGCTGTAAGTCTTGATTTCTCATTCTGCACAGTGATAACCATCAGTGCTACTCAGTCTCGGGCCAAGAGTTTATAAGTTATCAAGTCCACTCGTCCAGGGCCAGGCCTGACGCTGCTTGCTTCTTTCAGTCTCGGCCCGGGGCAGAAAAACTGACTCACCTCACTCAGGCCTGCTGATGCTGACTGCTGTTGGTGGGATCACGGGGTGCGCATGCGGGAAATGGAATTACCGCCGCACCATACAGAGGCAGAAGCAGCAGAGGAGGAGACAGGGCATAATTCTGCACGCTGCGCACAGGCACCTCCTCCTCCTCGCTCCGTTTGTTTAAGTTTAGGTTGCACATTGAAGCACTTGCTGCAGTGCTGTACAGTGCACACACCAGTCAATCAGGCTTGCTGGCCGCGCCGGCGGCGCTACTATTCGGGGGCCGGGGCAGGCAGGCCTGCATCGGAACTGTCTGTAACTTGGAAGTCTGACTGAGAGAGTGAGAGTCTTGTGGCTTATTCTAAGTGAGTGACGTGATGCTGTTGGCGGCCGATTTTCAGTCCGACCGTCACAGGCTGTGATGGGCGGACTGAAAATCGTCCCCAAGCCACAAAACCGGCCCCCTTTTTGAAAACCGGCCCCCACCCCCTCCAGCCTACCGGGTGATTGCCCGGTGCCCGGCATTGCCAGTCCGGGCCTGGTTGCGTGCATGGTTCGTTGGTTTGGGTGCGCAGCCCAGGGCAGGCGGCCACCAGGAGTCATCCCAGGTGGAGGGAGATGGTCCGAGGATGAAGACTTCCGTCTTGTCTGAGTTCAGTTTCAGACGGCTGATCTTCATCCATTCTGTGACGTCTCTCATTCCTTCCTGAAGGTTGTCTTTGGAGGTGGCGGGGTCGTTGGTGAGGGAGAGGATCAGTTGGGTGTCGTCGGCGTAGGAGATGATGTTAAGGTTGTGTTGGCGGGCGATGGCTGCGAGAGGGCTCATGAAGATGTTGAAGAGGGTGGATGCCGCAGATGACTTCGGTGGCCGCAGATCGGAATGGGGGAGGCGGACTCTCTGGGTTCTTCCAGTGCCGCTCCTTGGATTCCGGTGTTGCGGAGGGATTGCATCAGGGTGCGGTGGCATATGGTGTAGAAGGCTGCTGAAAGGTCCAGGAGGACGAGGGCAGCCGTTTCCCCATTGTCGAGCAGGGACCTGATGCCGTCGGTGGCTGCGATGAGGGCGGTCTCAGTGCTGTGGTTTGCTCGGAAGCCGGACTGTGATGGGTCGAGGGATCCGTTGGTCTCGAGGAAGGCGGAGAGTTGTCTGTTGACGGTCTTCTCGATAACTTTGGCCTGGAAAGGGGAGGAGCGAGATGGGGCGGAAGTTCTTGAGGTCCGCGGGGACCGCGGTGGGTTTCTTCAGGAGGGCGCTCAGCTCGGCCTGTTTCCAGCTCTCCGGGAAGGTGGCGGATGCGAAGGAGCTGTTGATGATGTTCCGGAGCTGGGGTGCGATGATGGAGTCGGCTTTGTTAAAGATGTGGTGTGGCCAAGGGTCAGTAGGGGAGCCGGGGAGCCGGAGTGGATGGTGTTCATCATGTATGTGTTCTTGTAAAGCACACTGCTGCCTTGAGGCGTCGTGGCGCTGTAGACCGCTGGGGAACCCGTCCTGGCTATCCCTGTGAGATGGTCCCTACTGGGTATCTCCAAGGTGAAACCAGGCATCCCCGGCAAATGTGGGGGGCCGTTGTAGAGATGAGGCAAGCTAATGCTCAGAGTTGCCGAGTGTGATCCCTGGTTAGAGTAGGCACCGAGGCGAGAATTATCGAGTCCGCTGACCCTGGTCCACGACCCTGCCGCGTCGGGAATTGAACCCTGGTCCTAGGCCGTTTTCTGCATTCGGGTCTGCCGCCTCTAACCAGTGAGCCACACCACTCCATCATGCGGGTAGTGTCTTCAGTGCTGACAGGGGTCCAGGTGCAGAGGGTATTGGGTGCGTGGTCAGTGCGCCAAATCTGTTGTGTATGTCGGCGATCTTGCTGTGGAAGAACGAGGCGAGAGAGTCGCAGAGGTCTTGCGACGGGGTGATGTTGGTGTTGCAGGCGCTGGGGTTGGAGAGCTTTTTAACGATGCTGAAAATCTCCTTGCTGTTGTGGGTGTTGTTGTCCAGTCGTTCTTTGAATGCTGTCTTCTTGGTGGTGCGGAGCAGCTGGTGGTGTTTGCGGGTGGCGTTCTTGAGGGCGGTCATATGTTCTGCTGTCTGGTTGTGGCCCCAGGCTTTCTCGAGGGTTCGGCAGGTTTTCTTGGAGTTTTTGAGGTCTTTGGTAAACCACGAGGCTTTCCTGCTGCCGGGTCTGCTGGGAGGGTTCTTCAGTGGTGCGAGTTCGTCGGCGCAGTCGGTGAGCCACTGTGTGAGGTTCCGGGCTCCCACGTCGGGGTCCGTCGTGTTGGTGGGTGGGTTCTGGCTGAGGGAGGTGGTGAGCTGGTCGGCGGTGATCTTGCTCCAGCTTCTGCGGGGGACCTGTTGCGGGTAGTGGTGAGTCGGGTTCTCCTGAAGTTGAAGTGGATGCAGCTGTGGTCTGTCCAGTGTAGTCCGGTGGAGTGGCTGAAGGAGATGTGCTTGCTGGAGGAGAAGACGGGCTCAAGCGTGTGGCCGGCGTAGTGGGTGGGGGTGTTCACCAGTTGCTTGAGTCTGCGGTTAGCGAGGTTGTCCAGCAGGGCGGCGGTGTTGCAGTCCTTGTTGTTCTCCAGGTGGAAGTTGAGGTCCCCTAGGAGGATGTAGTCTGTGGAGGTGAGGTCGTGTGGGCTGACGAAGTCTGCAATGGCTTCTCTGAATTGTGTGCGTGGTCTCGGGGGTCTGTAGATGAGGGTGCCTCTGAGGGTGGTCTTGGGGTCTGAGTGGAACTGGAAGTGGTGGTGCTCAGCGGCGGTGAGGGTGTCGTTGGAGTTGGTCATAATGCAGATGGTGTTTCTGTGGACGATGGTGATGTCTCCTCCGGTTTGGTTGACGCGGTCCCTCCGGGTGATCTTGTAGCCCTCCGGGATGGCTATGGCGATGTCGGGGGCTGAGGAGGCGTTCATCCAGGTTTCCGTGAGAAAAGCGACGTCTGGTGATGTTGTGTCAAGGAGGTTCCAGAGTTCCACGGCGTGCCTGTGGACGGAGCGGGTGTTGAGCAGGATGCATTTGAGGTGGTTGTTGCTGGTGCTCGACTTGGCGGGTACCGGGCAGGTCCTGAGGCAGGTGAATTGGCAGGCTTGGCAAGTGAAGGGTCCGTGTGTGCGCCTCGGGGTGGCTTGGTAGCAGGCGGTGTTTCGGCCGGCGTTGAGTGCGTGGAGGGTGGCGGCGTTGTAGGTTCATCGGGTGCGTTGGCATCGTCGAGGACCAGGGATTCTGGCACTAGGCGCGGTCCAGGCATGGACGGGTGTAGACGAGCTTGCCTTTGGCACGCCTTCGGAGCACAATCGGCGCACCCACTGCGCGTGACCGCTGCACGTGACCGCTGCGCATACGCACGGGCTCCATTTGAGGCGAAGTGGGAGGGCGAAGCAGCTGGGAGGCGGGAGCGGGGCAGCCAATAGCGATACAGAAAACAAAGGGGGCGGGCCGCGAGTGAGCAGCGGCGGGAAGCGGGGAGCAGGGGGGTCACACCAGGGTTACAGTAATGACAAAAAAGTGAAAAACTACTGAGTTTGGGTTACAGTAATGACAAAAAAGTGAAAAACTACTGACAGAAGAAAGCACTAAAAACAATTTCAATTGCGAGATGGCAGACAAGAGGGCAACAGTGGGAGGAAAAAACAAGCAGCAGCGTGGGGGCACCGAGGTCAGGGACGGACCTGTGGTGCTGGTGCAGAGACGTGCCTACAGCTGGTGGGCCGTGCGGCGTGGGGGTGTCCTGGGGTCAGGTCACACTCGCTCACGCAGCGGCGGACTCCATTTGAGACCAAGTGGGAGGGAGGAGCAGCTGGGAGGCGGGAGCGGAGCAGCCAATGGGGATACAGAAAACAAAGTGGGCAGGGCCGCGAGGGAGCAGCGGCGGGAAGCGGGGAGCAGGGGGGTCACACCAGGGTTTACAGTAATGACAAAAACGTGAAAAACTACTGACAGAAGAAAACACTAAAAACAATACAATTGCGAGATGGCAGACAAGAGGGCAACAGCAGGAGGAAAAAACGAGCAGCAGCGAGGGGGCACCGAGGTCAGGGACAGACCTGTGGTTCTGGTGCAGAGACGCGCCTACAGCTGGTGGGCCGTGCTGCGTGGGGGTGCCCTGGGGTCAAGTCACCCTGGCTTGGCTTGGCTTGGCGCTGGCTTGGCTTGGCGCTGGGCTTATTGTCCATATCCCATGCCTTAATCTCATCCCATGTGCCACCCAACTCCAATGCATGATCCTGCATATGCACCTACCGCAATATATCTACTGGTACCAGAAGACCAAAGAACAATTCAATATCAGTTAACGTCATCACCGTGGAGAAGGCCGCCTCTGTCAATTCTTTATAGTATGCAGTGGGGTTTTTCTGAGGATCTGGCAGCTGGCTTTTTAGGGATAGGACCTCACTCCTCTTCCAAAGAGTATAGATCCACTGTTCCTGAAACTGAGCATCGGCCCACTTGCCGTGTCCGTGGATTCACGCAGTTCTGGTATTTCATGATGGTAAATGGGATGGACCTCCCTCATGGGGTGCTGTGTCCCTATCGTCAGAACCTTTCGGTGCAATCTTCCCCGGTAACCCACTAATGTTGTTAAATTGCTGAAAACCTCATTGGAAGCCATACCTGTAGCATATATCCATGTCCCGTATGTCATAGATGATTTGCGGTGCAACACCCTGAAAACACTGTTCACACAGTCCTATTAGCGTAGCCGACATGTGCTTAAGCGCATGCTTCTGTATAAAGGGTTCATAATCTTTCATCACACTCCACACATCTTCCACACTATAGATGGTATTCCGAGCCCACTGAGCTGCTTGATTGGCCATCATTCACTTTCTCATCACCTTCCTCTCTAGTAACATAACATTTATCAGTCTGTAATCTGAACTTTCTATCTGCACATTCTATGCCTTTCTCTAGTGTATCCCTTTCGTAGGCCACTACTTTCTGTGTTATCATTTGCGTCTGTTTTTTCTGGGCCTCTTTCTCTGCTCTCATATGCCATTGTTTTGCCATCCTCTTCGAGAATCAAACGTCGACTGCCTACTCTTTTTGGCAAACAATTTGTCCTGCAAACAATAACATTTTTGTTCATCAAACATACTGATAAGTGGCCATTGCAGCTCAGCTTTGTCCCTCATATATTTATTTCACAATGTGCTAAACATAATAGGGCCAATACCATGCTTGACATATACGTCAACATTTTGGGAACCGCCCAGGCTGGCTCGTTTCCAATCGAGCATCAGTGGAACAACATCGGCATCCAAAACATCCTAACTCACTTAAACAAGGCATCTTAATGTAAGACACATACGCTGTCCCCAACAGAGAAGTATAACACCAACAACAAAATATGAAAAGTAAAAATAAACAAGAGAATAATTGTTCAAGAATGAAACCAAAAATGGTCCGAAAAATGCCCTCTGCAGTCCGGTGACTGCACCAAGTTCAAGAAGACAGGATCTAGCCCCAGACCTTTTATTAAGAGAAGACCAAATTACCAGTTGGCCTGGCAGATTGTTCGCAGATTGTGTCTTTCAAAAAAGGTTTGCAAACCCACCAAGTCCAAACCAAGACAGCCCAAAAAGACCATACTAAGACACAGCACGTCGGCACGTGCCGATCAAGCAAGGCAGTTCAGAGCTGCACCAAGACAGTTAGGAGACTGTACCAAGACACAGCCCACAGGCTCGTGTCGTTCAAGAATGGCGCCATTTCCAAGAATCAAATCACTCACCTGGTGCTCTCAGGTCGAGTCAAGTTATTCTCCACTGCTGACTCTTTGGACTTAACGGTCAGCTCCAAGGTTTCCCCTTCTGAGGACCCCAGCCGGTGACCACTAGACGAAGAGTTGCCTCATCAGACAGGCGGGGCAGCTGCAAGAACCAAGCACGATCATGTGGGGTACCCCAATCCGCCCGACCGACGGGACGCAACCCCGACACTGCAACCCATTTTTGGGTGAGTGGGGTCACCTTTTGGGGTCCCTGTTCAGGCGCCAACTGAAGGAAGTGGCATTTAGGGGCCACTCGGTTGCTTACAACCCCTTGCTATGCCTTCCCAAGTAATGAAGAGTTGGTCAGACTGTAGAGAATGCAAACATACATTTATTAGCAATACTCTGCAGTGGAGTACAATCTGACCTGCACCCTAAGATGTCTGCCTAGGGGCTGACCCCCAATAGTGTTCAAAATGTAATAATCCTTCCCTGAACCTCCAACCACACCCACAGTGGAAAGTTACCGGCCTGAGCCGAACATGAACAAAGGAGGCACAGAAGGATGGGCTACCACCTGCCATATGGGTATTCATTAGCAAGTCAGTAGGCAACCTTGAATAGAAAAGTAAATAAAAACAAAATGCAGTGTTCTGTGGAAGCAACCAATACAAGTAACGAGGCCTAGTGCAGGCACAGCCTAAGCAGCCTAATGGGGATTATGAAATACAAAATGGAGTCACACTCGCTAACTGAAGCCTGCACAGTACAGGAATAACTCAGTGAGTTGCATAATGTGAATACAAATGGCGTCTATTTAGCCACACACTGCTAACCTAATATAGCGTGAAATGAGTGCATTGCAGGAATGGGAATTTTAAACCTAACAGAAGACTCCACTTCAAAGTCATCATGCACCGCAGATAATTTACCTTTGTTTCAACATTTACTATCCTCCAATCTCACTGCTTGATGATACACTCTCACAGCTTTCATTTGCTCTGAAAACCAGGATTCTCATTCACACGTAAAGGTTCTCTTGACTCTCCATATCTCCATATCTCCTTCCTTTACAATCAAACAACTACCTCTGTGCTTCTTTTTATTTCTCCGGTACATTCCTAATCACAGTCTTAGAAGGCAATTTCTTTTCCATCCCTAATTTATTACTCTCTGAAGCAGGTAGCCTTCTTTTAAATAAAATAAAAGTTGAAACCTTGGTATCTGCATTGGGTGTAGTACAGATTGGCACCACAAATATTTGATCTCATGCATCCAATCCAACCCACTATCAAACAATAACTGCAATTTTTATTTGATCAAACCTTTGCATCCTGCAACCAAATCATTATTCCTACAATGAAACAAAGATGCTGTTACATGTTTGCTATCCCAATCCTTTAAAAACATGTTAAATGTATTTAAATCAAATTGTGGCCCATTGTCTGTAACCTCCTCATTTGGTATTCCTTCCTGTAAAATCAAGTTTTCCAATGTTTCCTTACACCTTGCTAGAAGTGACAGAATTCATAAAAAACACTTATGGCCATGTGGAATATTAACCACTAATGACTTATCCATACTTGGATTGACTTCTCACCTTCAGAGGACCAATAACAGCAAGAGCAAGTTCAGACCAAACCTTTTCGGGCACTGGTACTGAACCTATGGAATATGGTACAGT
Organism: Lissotriton vulgaris; assembly: GCF_964263255.1. Classification (NCBI taxonomy): domain Eukaryota; kingdom Metazoa; phylum Chordata; class Amphibia; order Caudata; family Salamandridae; genus Lissotriton; species Lissotriton vulgaris. The sequence goes on along the minus strand of NC_141699.1, from coordinate 94,646,451 downwards.
AACCTGAGACTTGTCACTAGCTATACAAAATCTAAACTGCCTTGGATAGTGTTCCACAGCTCTGTTCATGCCTGGCCACCAGAAAAAAATCCCTCCCTCTCTTTTTCATGGCCCACATCCCAATATGTCCTTCAGGTGTCGTATTTTGACGATGGCTGGGTTAGCGCTTAGCTTTGCTACACGTTTCCCGCTTAAATTAGCTATACGTAGAAACGCCATTTTGTATGTGCTGGCGGCCATCTTAGATCATGAGCGGCCTCGTGGCCGGCGTGCCCTTTAGTCCTTTGTCCGTTCCATTGACCACTCGAGTCTGCCCAGCAACAGGCTATTTTTAGTATTGGTCAAGCCCACACATGCGCAGTTCACACTGACCAGTCACTCCTCAGGAATGTGCCGCAAACTGACCAGTGGGTTTGAAACCCTCCAATGAGCTGGCAGTATTCCAAAATATGCCCTTATATGTACATAATGTTCTGTAACTTTGTGCCGCGTGTTCGTTTTTATTACCTGTAGAATTGTATAAAAGAAAGGGTCACACCGATGTTCGGTGTGATACCTCTTGCATTACCGAAGGGTGCTGTATGAGTGTACCACCACCCCATGGGGTCTTAATAAACTTGTTCTTTGACTTTTACAGTTTCCGTGCCAACAGTTCTTCTAATGTATGTGGGTTATCTTCGGAACATGTAGGCCTTGGGAACCCAATACGACAAATTGGCGACCACGAAGGGACTCATCGGTGACTCGGATGCCCGAAGGAGAGGTCGTGACGAAGGTTGGGACACTCGCCATGGACGCGCGCTGCCATTAAGTGACCCGAGTCTTGGCTCCCACTGTGTTTTTTCCTTTCCTTCCGATCTGACCTTCCAGGTGGCGCCGGTCCCCGACTGAGTTTCGATCGTCTGTGTTGCTGGATAAAGTGCCGTTTGGCTGATTCGATTAAAAGACCTTGGCAGTTGGAATCTGGACCTTTGAGATTTTGGGTAAGATTTGTGATCGGTAAGGTAGTCTGCGGACGCTTACTGGAGTTCTATGATTTGTGATCGGTAAGGTAGTCCTTGGACGCTTGACGAATTGTGACCTATGACTTTGATTTGAGTTAGCTAACATTTGTGAATTTGTGAATTTGTGAACTTTGAATCTATATGTGTAGTGCACTTCACATAGGCAGGCATGTAGAGATGTTTCTCTAACTTTGTTTTTTTCCTCTAAGCGGCACATTTGTGTGAAGTACTGTAAGTGCCTTTTATACGGTGTCACGCTTTCGTGATACTTTTTTGAACATGCCTGTTTTTAGCACGCTTCGAGGGATGTGTTGTCTTGGAAATGGTACCACAATTAGGTTAGCGGAATCACAGCCGGCTCCCCCAGAGGGAACACCAAATCGCGAAATGTATATTAAACATGGTCTTCCCCCTATAATGTACAGTAAACTCTGGCACAAGTACACTAAGTCGGATCCTGAATTGCAATGGCCACTACATGGGTCGTTCGATTTACAAAAAGTGCAGTTTGTGGAGCAATGTCTGTTTCAACGCAGGTCTAGACAAAATATGTTTGATTGTGTGCGAATGTGGGAGAAAGCGGTGCGTGAGCGAATGAAACGTGAAATTGCCTTGGCGGACAAAGAGCAGCGCAAGGCTGCTCGGGATAAGGCTTTACAGCTTGAGGAAAAAGAGGCTCAGGAGAAAAGAGAGAGGGAGGAACGGGAACGCAAATTGCAAACGACGGGTCAATTCCCTATTCGTCGACCGCTTTATCCTGTCCTTAATAATGAAATTGATGATTTTTCATTACTAGATCGGTCGCCGCCTCGGTATGTCTCACCGACGGCTCCAGCTGAAGATTCGGGTGATGAGGGGCAGGATAAGTTGGAAAAGAAGGGTGTATCTGCTCTCAGGTTTTCTACGGAGAGGTCCGCACACTTACGTAGTTGGGCTCGTAAAGTGAATAAGAAATGTGTTTCTCAGGATGAGGTGATTGCGGAGAGGAGTAAGTGGTCAGATCTTGAGTTAATGTATTTCTTGTCTACTTTGGCGGATGAGGTTGTTGTCGCGTATCGTGACTTTTCAGACGTGTTGGAACCTAAAGCTGTGTCAGTACATCGTGAGAATTTGGATAAAGGTTTATTTGCTCTTTCAGATGTCGACGATCTTTTCAAGCAATTGATCTAGCTGCGGGATGAAACAGCTAACTTGCGGGAGGAGCGAAAAAGGAGGCAAAAGGAGTCTGAGTCGAAGAATAGCGAGCAGATTAAGGAGTGTTCTCTCCGGGGTTCAGATAAGAATTCTGCAATGCATGTTATGCCTATGCGTGAAGCTGCGCCTCTGTATGTTCCACCGAAAGGGGAAGGTACAGATGATGATAGAAGATTGAAAGATGCGAAGGGGTATTTTGTATATAACTGGGTGTATACGCCTTGGAATAGAGCGGATGTTATGGCGCTAAAAAATTCTTTGCCTGATCTTCGTAAGAACCCGGCAGCATTTTATGAGGGGGTGGAAGGGGCTATTTCATCTTGTGTGATGACTCTAGTTGATATTGATTTGTTTTTTGGGTTAATACTTCCGCCTGATATGTGGAGACAAATTCGTAAGAATAATGATGAGACAGTGTTAGGGGGTACATGGAAAGAGATTAATGAAGCCGATTTAGAAAGGAAGCCAGCATGCAAACCTTGTCAGTTGATTTTAGACCTTCCAGCGGCTATTTTGACAAAATTAAAAACGCTCGTTCCCTCTAAAAAGATCGATTGGACTATGTTAGCTTCGTGCAAACAAAAGCCTGATGAAACGGTTTCAGATTTCTTTACACGCTTCGAGGAGGCATTCCATGATTATAGTGGTCAATCATTAACAGACGATACGGGTCGGCATTTGTTTGTAGATAAGTATGTAACTAATCTCCTACCGGAGATTGCAAAATGATTGAAAACGAGTGAAAGTTCCTGGGCCACGGCGACCCCTGCGTCTTTGTTAACGATGGCTCAGTATTATGAGCGGCAGGAGATAGAGGCTAAAGAAAGTGTTGATAAGAAAGCGAAGGAATTGAAGACGAAGGTAATGTTGGCACAGGTCCGTGGGACTCAGTATAGGGGGAGTGATAGAGGAAGACGAGGTGGAGGTACTACGTCGTATGGTCGTACGGATATAGCAGAGGATCAGTGTGCCTACTGTAAGGAGTTTGGGCATTGGGCTGATGATTGTCCGGTACTTCGTGAGCAGCGTAGTCAGCGTGGTCGAGGAAGTGGTAGGTCAAGAGGAGGTTATACGGGAGCAAGAGGTGGCGGAAGTGATCGTGGAAGGGTTGAGAGCAGGGGCCGTGGCCAGGATGAACGAAATACTTTTGATAGACGAAATCAATATCAGATATCGGAAAGTGAGAATGTGGAACACCAGGATTATGTACATGCATAGGACTGCGTAGGATGGGGTGCGGAACCAATTGAAGTGCCTGTAGATCAGGAGGGTCCATATGTAACAGCGGGTATTTTGGGTTCAACTGATCAGTTCCTAGTTGATACCGGAGCTACTCGTAGCGCTTTGTCTAAAAGGTTGGTTCCGAGGGCTCCCCTGTCTGGCGAAATGATTACATGTGTAGGGTTTGATGGCACACCCTCCCCTAGCCCATTGTCAAAACCCCTAGCGCTTTGTCTCGACAAATTTTTTAGTTTTGGCCAATTTTTGTTATCACCCTACACCCCAGATAATATCCTGGGCATTGATTTGCTTAAATATTTTCGAGCAACGATACGGTGCGCTCCGGAGGGAGTGCGTGTCATTCTCAATGACAATTATCCTGACCCAAATAGGTTTTATACTATACAGGATATTTCAGCTTTGGCCTCTCTCCCGCACACGTTATGGGCGACCTCGGACACGGATGTGGGAGAGATGCGTATTCCACCTTTTCACATTACTGTTAAGGAAGGGGCTTCTCTGCCACGTGTGCCACAGTACAAGATTTCGAAGGAAGGAGAAATTGCCCTGACACACATTGTCCAAGATCTGATTACGGCTGGGGTGGTAGAAGAGGTTTCTTACAATGTTTGTAATAGTCCTATTCTGCCGATTCTGAAAAGAGATACTGACGACAAAATTTATCGGTTTATTATTGACCTGAGAGAGATCAACAAAATTGTTGTTCCCCAATACCCGGTGGTGTCTGATATTACAACATTACTTACGATGGTACCACCATCGGCTACGACCTTTAGTGTAATTGATTTGAAGAACGCCTTCTTTTCTATTCCTGTCCATCCCGATAGTAGATACTTATTTGGCTTTACGTTAAATAATAAATCGTATAGATTTTGTCGTGTTCCTCAAGGGTACACTGAAAGTCTGAGTATCTACAGCCAGGCTTTGAAAAGACAGCTTGATTCTTTTGTGTTGCAGTCGGGGTTGTCCTTATTCAATATGTGGATGACCTCCTGCTTGCTGCTGACTCTTATGCACAATGTGAAGAAAGTACGATTGCGCTGCTTTCTTTTCTGGCACAGAACAATCATAAGGTTTCCAAGAAAAAGCTTCAATATTGTAGACCCAAGGGGACCTACCTCGGTCATCTTTTGTCTAAGGAGGGGCGTGCACTGACATCAGATCGAATTCAAGCAATTTTAGATACACCAGTCCCCCGCACACAGAGAGATGTACGTGCCTTCATAGGGTTGACGTCCTTTTGTAGACAATGGATCATGGGGTTTTCGCAAATTATAAAGCCTTTGCTAGCGTTACTGTCCAAAACTACACCAATGCCCCTTGAATGGACAGATGAATGTCAGAATGCTTTTGAACAGTTGAGACAGGCCCTTTGTTCTGCACCCGTGTTAGGCACACCAGATTACACAAAACTTTTTACATTGTACGTGCATGAGAATGATGGGTGCGCGTTGTCAGTGTTAGTGCAATTACACGGGGATAAGCAGAGACCATGTGCGTATTTCTCTGCCACTCTTGATCCTGTAGCACGAGGGTTGCCTGGTGTTTCCGAGCGGTAGCAGCCACAGCAGTAGCCATACGACTGAGTGAGGGAATAGTGTTATCACATAAACTGTTGGTGTTAGTTCCTCACGCAGTAGATGCCTTGTTAAACCAGACGAAAACCCAATATCTCACGAGTGCACGATTAACAGGATATGAGCTTACGCTGTTGGCGCCACATATTACACTGAAAAGATGCGCTACTTTGAACCCTGCCACTTTATTGCCCTATCCGGTCGAGGAGGGTCAGGAAGAAAAACATCATGACTGTGTTTTCCTGACCGAGGAACAGACAAAGGGTCGTATTGACTTACAGGATATGCCACTTCCAGATGTGGATGGGGAACTGTGGGTTGATGGATCGTGTTTGAGGCTGCCAGATGGTACGACTTCTGCAGCTTATGCGATCACGACACTTAAGACAGTGGTGGAAACAGCTAGAATACCACAGAAATCGGCTCAGGCAGCAGAGCTGATAGCTTTAACAAGAGCCTGCGAATTGAGCGCTGGTTTATGTGTGAACATATACACAGACAGCCGGTATGCCTTCGGAGTAGCGCATGACTTTGGGCTACTCTGGAGAGAACGCGGGTTTTTGACTTCTCATGGAGAACACATTATGCACGGAGAACTGGTGCGTGATCTCCTAAATGCGTTGCTTTGCCCGAAGAAGGTAGCGATAGTAAAATGTAGTGCCCATAAGAAGATCACTGATAAAGTGGGTCAGGGAAATGCCTTCGCGGATAGCATAGCGAGACAAACGGCTATGTTTCCAACTGACTCCCCCATGTACGTGACAAAATCTCAAGCTGAACGATGGAATGATGCTAGAGCTGAGATATTAGATATTCAAAAGTCAGTTACTGAAGCTGAACTTGCGGCATGGGCAGTAGATGGGGTGCTTGATGATGAAGGGTGTTGGAGAAGTAAAGATATGGAGAAATGGAAATTGCCTGCAGCTTACTTGCAGGTGATGGTCCAAATGGCACATGGGTTGGCACACGTAGGGGTTCTTGCAATCACCCGACTATTGACACGAGTTTGGGAGCATCCCGAGATTGCCAATACTGCTAAGAGAGTAGTGCAGATCTGTCTGATATGCTTGCAGCACAACCCTGGAAAGGGGACCCATACTCCGAAAGGAGGGTTCGTTCCACCTTCTGCACCATTCGAGGTACTCCAAATGGATTATATCCAGCTTGAGCGCTGTAATAACCTGAAGTATGTTTTAGTGGTGGTATGCACTTTTAGCAAATGGGTTGAGGCTTTCCCCACGAAAGACAATACTGCTTTGACAACAGCTAAGGTTTTGCTCAAGGAGTACTTCCCTCGATTTGGAATCTGTAAATATCTGTGGAGCGACAATGGGCCTCATTTTGTCGGGAAAATTGTGGAATATGTGTTGAAGGGGTTAGGGATTCAGCAGAAGTTTCATGCTGTGTTCCACCCTCAGTCGGCAGGACTTGTTGAGCGGTACAATGCCACGTTGAAATTAAAACTGGCTAAGATCGTGGCGTCCACGTCATTGAAATGGCCGGATGCCTTACCGCTAGCATTACTCTCCCTCAGATCAATACCCCATTCTCGAACGGGCCTCACACCATATGAAGTGGTGTTCGGAAGGCCAATGAACATCTGGGGGGTGCCTAAGCCGCGATTGATACATGATGTGCCTTGTGTAATGATGAATGACTACTTGGCACGATTAACAAATGATTTGCTTTCTATTCATCAACAGGTTCGAGAAGCGCTCCCTGACAACTCTACTGGAGAGGGCCATGATCTTCGTCCTGGGGATTTTGTGATGATTCGGTCGTTTGAGAGGACGAATAGCTTGGAACCGAGGTGGCGTGGCCCCGAGCAAGTCCTTCTCGCCACTCGGACAGCTGTACGAGTGACCAACAGGAAGCGGTGGATACATTTAACCCACTGCCGTCGTGTTTCTTCTGATTTGGCAAATCCTGTTGTGTTGACCGATTATAAAGAGATTTTGGAAAAGGAAAAAGGCCCAGCTGTGACGTCGGCCGAAGTTGAGAGAGCCTTCCCGGACCACACTGCTTCTGGACGAGAGCGATATAATCTACGTCCACGATAAGAAGAGTTCTTTTAGTGTTTTTTTTTAATGACTGGTTGGTTACCGCTCCAGGTTTGTGAAACGGAAACCGGGAATTCCAAGGGGGGGGGATCAGTTCTGCCAGTATAGCGACACCCGTCTTGGCCCGGAGAAGAAAACAACGGCTACCTCGGAGTTCAGCACCATATTTTTCTTTTTAGGTATACACGCATGTGTATGTGAAACTTTGTGACCAATTCGAACTATTTGAGATTCTGCAAAAGTTTTCAGAACTATTGCATCATCAGCATTACGAGATAAGAGACTCTTGGGTGCCATTCTCTTTGTCCTAACTATTGTGGTGATTGCGGTAATAGCCTGGGTAGTTGAACTTGTGGTACCTGCACGTGAACATTTGCTGCAGACTACCCCGGCTCCATCTGAACATTTCCATTTCACCCTGCCTTATCACGAAGAACGGCACCGACAGACTTATCTGAACAATAGTTTTATTCAGATCCTACATCATACACACAATATGACTAATACTTCAAATTGCTGGGTGTGTGGGATGTTGCCTGGGCATCAGAAGAAAGGGGGTACTCCACTCATCCCTCTCCCGTTTTCGCATAATGGATCCTGCAATGCATTTTATACTCTCCTTTTTACTTTGAGATGGCCCACAAAAGGGGGAGTGCTTTTTCGTTTGAATAAATTGTGTCATCATGACCGGGATGGGTATCCACAAGCTGAGGGTACTCGATTTGAATATGAGGAGTACCGCCCTGATAACGTGTCTGCTTCACGAATTTATAGCAACCAGCGAAATGTCAATGTATCGAATGCACATGTTATTAATGTTATTGCTACTAAAGCAGACCTATGTATACGTAATAAAGGGGTAATTTCTGTTGGGAAAAGTGAATGTAACACCACACTCACGTTTGATAGTCCTACTGGTATATCGTTTGTGACATCCCGAAATACTTACTTCATCTGTGGAACGAAGAGTTATCATCAGCTTCCTTTGGGATGGTCAGGCACTTGCTATGTGTCTTTTGTATTGCCGCCTGTATTCATTGCCCCACCAATGTATCACAACAATTACATCCTCTATCATGACTTTGTTTTAAATCGTGATAAACGTTCCCTTGTTTTGGACGATGTTGATCAAACGGACACTACTTTACAGCAGTATGTGGACTTTAATTTGGGTTTGTTCTCCTTCGTTGGGGCAGCTTTGAACAGTCGAAAGATCCGACGACTAACTCGTGTTGTTGAGGCTGTGGCTAATGATACTGCAATTGCACTCGGAAATATCACTGAAGAAGTACAGATATCTAGAATTGTTGCGCTTCAGAACCGGATGGTTCTGGATGTAGTGTTAGCTGACCGTGGGGGGGCATGTAGAATCATCGGAAGTAGCTGTTGTGTCTACATACCTGACAATTCACCGTCTGTATATGATGCTATCACTAAATTACATAAGATAGCGGCTGAAATACATCCAGATAATGGTACTTGGACTCTGTCAGGATGGTTCTGGTCAATACTCACCACCTGGGGATGGAAACTGTTAACGGTTCTATGTGTCATTGTGGGAATTCTGTTTTTCATTTGCTTATGTATCCAATGTGGCCCAGTTTTTTGTTCTATGTGCTTGTCAGTTTGTGTACCATCGAGACGAGTTCTTGCTCATGACAAAATGATGCTTCATAAAGAAGTAACACGAATAATGCTAATTGATATAGAAGATGAACACCCCGATTATGTCCACTATGAGGTAGCTTCAGCTAAACGCTAAAAGGGTCGTCTGTCGTATTTTGACGATGGCTGGGTTAGCGCTTAGCTTTGCTACACGTTTCCCGCTTAAATTAGCTATACGTAGAAACGCCATTTTGTATGTGCTGGCGGCCATCTTAGATCATGAGCGGCCTCGTGGCCGGCGTGCCCTTTAGTCCTTTGTCCGTTCCATTGACCACTCGAGTCTGCCCAGCAACAGGCTATTTTTAGTATTGGTCAAGCCCACACATGCGCAGTTCACACTGACCAGTCACTCCTCAGGAATGTGCCGCAAACTGACCAGTGGGTTTGAAACCCTCCAATGAGCTGGCAGTATTCCAAAATATGCCCTTATATGTACATAATGTTCTGTAACTTTGTGCCGCGTGTTCGTTTTTATTACCTGTAGAATTGTATAAAAGAAAGGGTCACACCGATGTTCGGTGTGATACCTCTTGCATTACCGAAGGGTGCTGTATGAGTGTACCACCACCCCATGGGGTCTTAATAAACTTGTTCTTTGACTTTTACAGTTTCCGTGCCAACAGTTCTTCTAATGTATGTGGGTTATCTTCGGAACATGTAGGCCTTGGGAACCCAATACGACACAGGGGCCAAATCCACCACTTTTGTTCTCATAAAATCAGGTATCACTAAATTGTCTCCCTGAAGAAGCAACCTATGTATCCCTAATACTTCTGAGGCAACTTGCTGAAAAGCATCCACACTCTGATCCTCAGTTCATGGTTTAGGCCAACCTTTACGCACATATTTAATTATTACCTTCAAAACCGAATAGCAGGATAGACCCTAGACCATTCCTGTTCGAAATGACCCTCTTGGTGATGACACAATGTTCATGAGACACTGGCAACATCCTCATCTTGCCCAAGAAGAATCATCAGTAACCTGGAGAGACAATCAGCCATTATGGTCTTGATACCTGGTATATACATTTCTGCAATCTAGATTGCCATTTAGCTATTTATGTGCAGATTTACCTTCCTCTTTGGTGGTAAAAAGTTAAACCAGTTGCTTATGGTTCACACACACCACTAACTCTGATCACCACAAATAGTGAGGAAAATGATTAATACCCCACGAACACGCCAAGGATTCACGCTCCACTACAGAATATGAGGATGTGACACCTCTGAGGCTATGACAGGTAAAAGCAGCAATTTCTTTGTTATTCCTTCTTTGTAAAAAAACTGAACCTAAGTTGTGCTGCTGACTTGCATCTGTCACTTTAATACTAGAGTCTCTAGCATCAAAAGGTTTAAGGGGTATACCTTTAGCACTACAATTTTTAAATATATATGCCAAAGGATGTTGACATTGTGTGTGTGTTGTTTCAGTTTATTGATGTTTGTCTACCGTCTAACGTGTTTTAGCTGAACATAGCCTTGATCACCGATGCTGATACTCCATTTGCGACACATTTTTCTTTTTCTTTTGTGCATGACATACAATAACCACAAGTAAAACCAGACTTCAAAACTGCCTTCAACAATGCACATTGAAATACACTCGTCTTTCTTCTGGCTAGTCAATAAACCTAGTGGACCCCTTGCAACCAAAAAGTCACCCAGGTAAGAGTGCACGAAGAAAGCAGCAGGGCAAAGGAAAAGTAGCTGTTTGATTTGATATTCTCGAGCAATAATGCGGCGAGGTCAATAACGGCTGTGGGATTGTGAGCATTTGAGAAAGTCAAAAATTGATTCAGATGTCAGCTAGAGAGGGGCGGTAATGAGAGGAGGCTGCTTTGAAAATATTTAGCCATGAATCCACAACCAAGAGAGGAGTACCTGGAGATGCGAAGGGCTTGATTGCGATGTCAGTGAGAATGACCTTCCAACTGACATGGCTTAGGTAAGATTCCGACTCAACTGCAAACCTTCCAACTTCTGTATTATGATGTATACCAGGTACATGTCTGACTGCATCGGTCAAAGATGACTCTGATACGACCGTATCAGTCAGAAGTGAGATTGAATCTGACCACGTCAGTCAGAACAGCTGTTCCATAGGGATTCCAACTCCACAAATGCATCGGTTGCACTGCCAAGCTGATTATGATCCATACGATACGGTTGTGGTTCCATGGCGGCCTGTTTGACACATGGCAAGTGTGAATCACAGAAACTGACGATAACTAACACAAAAACCATATCATGCCCTCAAAACAATCCCACAGCTGATGACAATTCCTGGAGTAGACACGCCCTACCAAGCCACTTATAAAAAACAAAAATACCAGACCATGATCCTTTGCTATCACAATCCATCAGAGCCTGAAGGAGCACATTGCTGTTCCTACCCACATACACTCCGACCATCCCATCACACAGTCACTCACCCCAATTGCACCACTCACTGCACATTTCACTTTTTTGGGGGTTCCTTCTTTTCAATCTACCACTCACAATCACAATGGTCAAAAAGAGGCAGCCACGTTTCACAGATGAGGAGTTGACAGTGCTTGTGGATGAACTTCTCAGAGTAGAGGCACAGTTATGTGGGTTCCATGTCCAAAAGAATTCCATCAACCAGAAAAAAACAGATGTGGGACAGGATAGTCAACAAGGTGAATGCAGTAGCCAACATACCATGTTCAATGGAGGATATCAGGAAGAGTTGGTACAATGTCAGAAAGAGGGTCAAGATCATAGTCAACAGAAACCACCAGGTCGCACAGCAGACTGCTGGTGGCCCTCCCATGCCACCTGTGCCCTTTACTGCCTAGCAGGAGAAGGTGTATGCCATTATGCCGCCGTGGAGCTTTTTTGAAATATCAAAAGGACTGAAGTGTGGTAAGTGACCCCCAAACTTCAGCCACAAGTCAGCCATGACACCTTACCCCACTGAACTGCAATTATCCAAGTCTTGTTATTATGACTTTTTGGAAATGAAGCAGTCCCCAAAGTATTGTACATGTGTAACTGATGCAGACAACCAGTATACCTTCAAACAACATCCAAATGTACCTGAACTATCACATTTCCAAATGTCTGCATGTAGGCAGTCAGTGTATGACCATGTATCCCATCATGGTACCAGCAACAGCATCTGTCAACATTTCCCTAAAATCACCCTAAACTACAGTACGTAGTTACTAGGTATGTAATGCAAACTGTTTCGTCAAGTAATTCGATCTCCCTAAAGGAAATGACTACATCTACCATCAGCCACTCACAATCCAACTAAGAGAAACAGACTACTTGTGCAAACCATCCTAGCAACTTCCCCTCACTGGTAGTTATAATAGCTGGGCTGGCTGGGAGGAGAACCCACTGCACTCACCACACACCCCAGCAGTTCTTCCATTCCAAACTCCATCCTCCTCTGTTTTCCATCTTGCTACCACACTCACCCTTACTGGCGGGAAGTCATTGGTCAAGTGCGGGGCAGGGGGAGGAGTGTTAAAAAATACAACACATCCCTGCAGGCCTTGCACTCCAAAATCCACCCACTCTGTCACCCATATTGCTACTATACCCACCCTCACTGGCAGTGAGCAATAGGCCCAGGTGGGCTGGCTGGGCTGGCTGGGAGGAGTACCCACTGAACTGACCATACATCCCAGCAGACCTTCCACTCCAAACTCCATCCCCCTCTGTCAGTCATCTTGCTACTACATACACCCTTACTGGCAGGAAGTCATTGGTCAAGTAGAGAAGTGTGGGGAGTGTTAGAAAAAAGACCCTACACCCCAGCAGGCCTTCCACTCCAAACCCTATCCTCCTCTGTGAGCCACCTTGCTACTACACTCACCCTCACTGGCAGGAAGCGATAGGCCCTCGTGGGCTTGCTGGGAGGAGTACCCACTGCACTGACAAACATACCAGCAGGCCTTCTAACAAAAGCTCACAGAAACAGTCATCTGTAATGTACCTCCAAAACGATTTACCTCACATCTTACTATAAAGAGTAAGGACAAAATCACTGAGCTGTGTGTACACAATAGTAGTCACATACTCGGATGCCCACTCAGGCTGAGGTACTACAGCTTCTTCAGAAGAAAATAATGAGACCATCCCTCACAGCATGACTGCATTACATGGCAATATATATGCAAACTGCTCAGGGTTTGGCTGAAACTTCAATGTGTCTGGTCAGACAGACCGTGCACTGCACACTGAAATAAAAAATAATATGAACAATAGATCAGTATTTATGTCATGCAATCCATGGAGATTTTGAACTCACAAATCCTCAAGTGTCATATACAAAGTGTCAGGTAAAAGTCAAAGTCAGTAGACATGTTACAATCCAATTTGAGAATATTACCATATCAGCACAGATGTGGAGCAAGACCACAAACCATATCATGATCAAGTAAAATTAACAATGCCAAATAAAGGGTAACATCACGTGGATAGGTGACAAATCAACCATCTAATTCTGTTTACACATCCAGGCATATACCTAATGTGTACCAATTAAGGTATGGTGTATCATCACATAATGGACTGTGCCAATCTGTACCAACAGGGCAATCTTGAATCACATCGATGCAGAGTGAAGAAGGCATCCTGGCAAAGACACCAACCTTGGATGAGCTCCCAAGCGAAGAAGACTCTCCCTTTCCCTTGAATGAGGAGGAGGAACCTGCCCCATCAGGTTTGGCTCGGCAGAAGGCACCAGCACATACAGCGGGACCGATGGCGCCAGCTTCCACCTCAGCTACCAACACCCAGCTGATCTCTACCACAACAGATGCACCATCAGCCACGGGCAACAACACCATTACTGCCGCATAGTTCAATCTGGAGTTGACGGGCACAAACTCAGTCAATGAGGAAGGAGGATCTGCTTCGACTGTGCAGGCAGAAACCCTGCCAGCCTGTGGGATTAGGGGTGGAGGGAGGGGGCATGTTGATCCTCATTGTCAAATAGCTAGTGCCACCGATGCTCAAGCCAACATCTCCCGGGTACTTGAGGCCCATGATGGGTACAAGGGAGCAATGGGCCCGGTTTCCAAATGCCCCTGGAACATTGAACAGCTGCAGGCATCCTAAGACTGAAGAATCGAGTGGTTCAATGAGCAAATGGATGAGGTCATTGGGGTGTTGAGGGAGATCAGCTCCACCGTCTGCCAGGCCTTTGTATGCACAAGTGCCCCTCCCTGTGCAACATCTCCATCTGTGCCCTCAACATCTGCACAAGCCACATGGAGGGACACTGAGTCTGGTGATGAATCCTCAGTACCCCAGGAGCCTGCAGGTGTTTTTCCCACCCACAAACTTGGGATCGATCGTCCAAGGAATGATACAGGATCGTTGGATGGCAATGCACAAGCCCAGGCAGTTAAACAAGGCACACCTGATTTTGATTTTGACATCTATCTCAATTAGTTGTGAGTATCATGTGAATATTCTGATGAAAGAATAATTAACCTATGTCAACAAGTACAGTAAATTGTACCTTAAGTGCCACAAAGTCAATCAGTCATGGCGCCACAAGATAGTCCATGGTACCTTTTCACAGTTAGTCATTTGTAAGAACAATCATCAAAAGTTGGTATCCCACTCAGCAATCTATGCCACCTAATTGGTTTGTCGTGTTAAAACAACTAGACAAAATATTTGGAGGAGCTACATCAGGCAATGCAAACTTAAATGCAAAACACACATTTTATTTGCTGTGAACACCAGGTAGCAGATCAAAGCACCATAAATTACATAAACAACCAGTGGACAAAAGAAAAGCACACAGGACCATACTAATGGCCAGTGCAAACAGGTACCATTACAAGAAATTGGGCTGCATCTTTAGCTAGGTTACAAGCATTTGTCAGTGGTGTGGCACATGAACTGTGACACACAATGAGGACACACATCTACAGCTACATCACGTTTTCAAACATTGATCATGTAGGTGGTTTGAATAGGAACTACCATGGTCTATCCACACAACCACATTGTTGTTGAGCACATTATGGTACACTTATTGAAATACAAAATGTTCAAGCAAATATTCACTGATAAAACACACAAAGCCACTCACAACAAACAGCATTAAAAAGTGTACTTACCAACAAGCCAGGCCCGCTCTGGCAGTAGTTGAGTCATCAAACGGGGTATGACGCTGGTCCTTGAAATGTGCAAGTCGTGGGCTGATCCAGATAATCAGGCACTGATGTGGGAAATACCCATATCCACCATTCACACCACCTGTACGTTGAGTGAGTGGAAGTGCTTTCTGTTCCGATATACTTGCTCATTGGCCTGTGGTGGAATCAAAGCAATATATGTACCATCAATTGCTCCAATGAAGTGGGATTCACCTAAACACATAAAATCAGCTTTGATGTCAGTCAATTCCCCTTGTTTGGAGAACTTGATGTAGCTGTCCATGTGTCTGATCAATGCCTGCAGTACATCTTGAAGTACATTGCTAAACATGGGCTTTTGCATTTTAACAGGTGTTGCCAATGTGTACCGGAATGACCCAGTGGCCAATAAATTCTGTACTGCCATCACCTTGACTTTAGGCATCAGTAATGCAGGATAGTAGTAATGTGGATGCAATGAAGCTGCCAACTGTTGGCACAAATCATTGATTGTGGCATTATTGAGACATAATTTTCTGATCACGTTCCTCTCACCATTTTCAATTTTTTTTTCAACCAACCGAATCTACATTAAAAGTCCTGGTAGGCGGGTCAGTACCAAGATGGACACAGCCATAGGCCATATCTTGTTATGGTGACAGTTGTGGCTCGCTGAAGGTGTCCGACTACAGTGAGGACCGACGCAATAAACGTCCATTGTTAATGTAACAATCTAACTTGTGAACCGCCAGATATTTGGAACGGTGTCAGGCAGCAATTGAATCCATTGGACAACTTGAAAAAATGCAACCGACGCAGACCTCTCACTTTGACAGCGCGCACAGAAGACCGCTGGAAACATCCATTACAACACACTCATTACGATGACCTACCTTTACAATGCAACTGTTACAACGCAACTGCCTTTACATCGCATGCCATTACAATGCATGCCATTACAACACATGTCAAAACAAAGCATGCCATTACAATGCATACCATTACAACGCATGCCACTACAACGCATGATAAGGTAGGTAATGGAGATCTTTTTGTATTAGGGTGGGTATGGGATTTGGGTTACCTGGGAATAGTAATTCCTACCCCTACACTATCCAACACTTACCCTACTGGTGCACTCACAAGAGTAGGAATAGTAATTTTTACCCCTACACTATTCCACACTTACCCTACTTTTGCCCTAAAAGTATTATACGTTCTTATGATATGCATTATCAATGGACAAAACTCAATGAGATATATCCTGTTTTTGATGTGTACAAAGTGAATCTTCTTGTCAACACACTTGGAGGTGCTGTGATTCTACAGAGTGTGACGTAGGTACTAATCAGACTATTTCCTGGCCATGATGTCTTCCTTGGCTGCCATTAAGTTCGAGATCCATTGTATACAGGGTGTCAATGCCCTATTGCCTTATGTGTAGTGGAATTTGGCTGTTTGTAATGCCATTCACATTATTTTCCTCTTTTATGTGGATGGTGTGTGTGGGTCCATGACAGTGCTTAGTGACTTAGACTTTGTTTCTGTACTTATATATTCACCACTGATGTATGTGTTAGTTGCAGGAGAAGCTGGCTTATTGGTGTCACAGGAGTTGATAGCTAGTTATAATAACCTGTGATTGTTGAGTTGGGTGCTACGTTGCAGAGTTATGTACATCAGCTTCAGGGTTTAACGCACAATTAGAGTGTGTGAGTCTGTGCATGACCATTATTGGTAAACTGAACACAGGACACATCATGCTGATGTGATATGCCTTTATATTCTGTCTTAATGCACACATGGGCCCACAGTTAAACTTCCACCCAGAGATATAATGCACCATACTTGACCATGGTTACCTGCCTGATAGTGGATATATGTGATATCAGAGGGATATGTTTTTGTTAGGTGTGGTTGAGGATTGTCAGGAGTGTTTGTGTGTCAAATGATGTTGAGTGTGTGTATATGTCCAGGTTTGATGTGTCACGTGCAAACATTGGCACAGCCACAAGTGTAGGACTTCTTGGTTGTGGTAGAGTATATCAGTCTACTGATCTTTGCATTGTAACTGCTTTATCTTGTTTGTAATAACAAGAGTTGGAGTGGCTTCATTTAAGAAGAAAATTGGGATAGGGACTCATAGGGATGTGTATTGTGCCTATTTGGCCAATTTTGACAGACAAATGAGCCACATGATTGTGGTTTCCTCATGTTGTTACACATGTGATATGTCAATAATTCAGGCATTTGACAGGATCTAGATAAGTGAATGGACACCTTACATTGGACCTAAGATCCCTGAGTGTTTGACACCGGCAAAGGCTGTTGTTGTCAATTCATCCGTTGCACACAAAGGCGACTTTAATGCTTAGGTATTTGTAGTCGGATCAATGTAGACAGTAGGAGAATGTGGTTGTAGCGTTACAGATATCTCAGCTATTAGTTGTGGAGCACTGGTAGGCGATGTAGCTGCAAAGTCTGATTTCCATTTTTTCAAGATGTTGCTGCACTCAATGGAATTTGGATTGTAGCTTACTGTGCATACAATTGCCCTCATGGTAATGCTAGGTACTATCAAGTCAAATTACTCTTCATAGGATGATTTAGATTTGTCAGTGCTTGTTTCTCCAATGTACCTTCAAGCCCCATCATGTGGTACATCTCAAGATAAAAAATACGCAAAAGGGCACATTTCTCCGGGTGCCCACCTGTAGCACTGCAAAAAAGGAAATCCTTCCTGAATGAGACACTTCCTCCAAATTTACGTAATTTTTGTCAATTCATCAATTGTAGTCCAGAACCTTATGTCATACTTATTTCTTAATAGTTCACCACCACGGAGACAGCATGTTTGCGCTTTGATGTACATTTTCACTCTCATTCGCGATGCCGTTTAGGAGTTCAGGTGGACCCTCAGTCTTTGCTCCCAGCAGTTTTGATGAGGGTATTGTTCAGGGAGGATGCAGTGTGCCAGGGTATGGGTTTCTGTGGGACATACTTTTTGGTGTTCATTAGTGTTATGTTGCCATGACATGTGGCACTTACCGCAGTGGTAAGCTCAACATACATATTTCTGTTCGTATATCTCTTGCCTACGCCCATTTTTATTCCTAACTATATGCTAGGTCTCTCCATGTATTTCTAGTTCACGCTGTGGAGACCTGATGCTGACATTCCCTCATTCCCCCTGTATAACGTGGCACAGGCCTCTGTCACATTACTGCAGCATCGCTTTGTGGTCACTTCAATGTGTAGGACAGAGGTCCTCAAAATGGGGGGTGAGGTCTCCCGGGGCGGAGGCATTAAATGATACCAGGGGGTGCACCAGTTTCTAGCCAAGAGAGGCATCATGTTTTGTTTTTTGTGTTAGGAGCATGAGCAGAAGTAAGCCAGCCTTGTAATGGACTGTCACTGACAACTTTGGTCATTTACGTTTTGACTGGAAGTACGTGTGAGAAAGGGAATCGGAGCTTAAATAATACCATTCCTCGTGTATTAAATTGAATGATATGCTCTTTGGTGTGCTAGGATAACATTAACACCATATTTGGAGCCATTATTAAATGTGCCAGAATTTTACACATGCAACGTTAAACTTTATTCATGGGCCTGGTCATCGTTTCATCTTCAGCATCACCATTGGGTTATGGGCATTTTGTTTGTCATTTTTAGAGACAATGGAATGACCGTCCTAAGCATCACCAGATGGCTGGTTTCGATGAACAATTGTGAAAAAATTGATGGTGGGCCAAGGATGTATTGATTTTTACAGGGGGGCGGGTGCAGCATTGATAATTTTTAAGTCCACTGGTGTAGGGATAGGTGTGCCACTTACCAGTGGCGCCGTCCACAACAGTCCTGATTTTGATGGGTATTAAGTAGATACAGAAGGGTATGACTTGTGCGATGAGCTCCCTGACTGACTATGGCCTTATGAGCCTCCCCTTCTGCCAGCTCCGATGAGGTGGTTGGACTGACACAGACAGCGTGTCTGAAATATGCATTGTAATAGGATGGTGGTTGCAGGGCTGGACCGCGCTCAGATCTGCTCCATTTGTTCTTTTCGAAACCGTTGTGGTTAGAACTTCGAGCGGAATCGGAGGAATCGCTTCGGTCGGTAAGCAAAGCATTGTAGTGCATCATATTAATGCGGTGGGAACGACCACTTCCAAACGAGATCGGTCGTCAGATCGATCCCGACAAGCCTGTGGAGGCTTACCGACTGACATCGTAATAAGCCCCCAAGTCTCTACCTGAAGGAAGTAACTTATCCTCTAAACTCGAAAGGCTTGAAAAAGTTGAAGCGCACAGAGGGGCATATTATCAAGCCTGTGCGCTAAAATTATCGCCGCTTTATCGGCCGAAAACGGCCGATAAAGCGGCGATAATGGGCTTGATAATATGCTCTATGGAATTCCAATCGAAGCACATGTTAGATGTGAAGACATCTAACATGGGCTCCGATTGAAATTCCACAGAGCATATTATCAAGCCCATAATCGCCGCTTTATCGGCCGTTTTCGGCCGATAAAGCGGCGATAATTTTAGCGCACAGGCTTGATAATATGCCCCAGAGTTATCAAAATCTATCCAACACTATTTAGAGGTTGGACTTATTCCACGTGGCCTGAAGACTTTGGTAGCACCAAGCTATGAGGACCCTAATCAGGACATGCTACGTAAATGGGCCAAAAATAACAGTGAATCATCCAGAAGAATGTTATTAATTTTGATTAAATACTTGGATATCGACACAAAGAAAATGCTAGAGCAAATTGAGAAAATCCAAACACATATAAGTAACTAACAAGATCAAGATCAGATTATCTAGTTCAATCTAGCAATGATAGAAAGTCTTCTCAAATTGAAGAATCAGTTAGGTTCAGAAAAGCACAGAAATGTGCATGTGACAAAGCAGATTATGAGAGGGGACAGATATACACAGTTTCTAAAAAGTTTGATAATCTGTGCAGACAATGGCTAACGGCTAACTAATAATTAAGACAAGAAGTCCATTCAGGGCAGAGCAGTTTGCTCAGCTCTGACATGCATATAGATGTAGATGAAGGAACCAGTGTGGTCACAAAGGGTACAATTCCAACAGTAATTGATTAGTTGTATTTTTTACTCCAAGACAGACAATTCAACTTACGCCCCAGACAACACCTGCCAAATCTAAAGATTCCAAGAGGAAGAGGCAGAGGAACAAGAGGAGGGGGAGTGCAAAACAAAGTAGAACAACCCAAAGACAGGGTGTGGGACAGGAAATAAGGGAGACACTAAGTGAAGCAGAAAACTCTGTCATAAATCTAACTGATATCGAGTTGACAGAACAAGACACCAGAACTCTATGATTGGGACTTTCATACTGTCTAGAACAAAACATGATTTCTGCACAAATGAGAATTTTTTTTTTTTTTGAGCCACGAAATTGAAAAAGCACTGAATGCTCCAGCCAAAAAAGGTCAAACCACCAATGTAGGAAAGTAGGATCTGCTTCTTACGGTTACTCCCACTTTTTGCTTGATGTTACACTGTTTTTGACTAGTTTGGATAGGATCCTGCTAATCAGGACCCCTGTCTACCTGCTTTCTCCCTACAAATGTTATGTTATGTACTTAGGTACACTCCAGATTGGATACCGGGGTACCCTTGACAGTCCTTAGTATATGGTACACATGTACCCAGGGCATAGGACCCTCAGAGGCCTGCTATGGGCTGAAGCATGTATTATACCACCCATGAGAGCCCATGCAAAATGGAACTACAGGCCTGCAATTGCAGCATGTGTAAGATGGTGCATGCGCCACTTACTTTAGATATAAGTTTACTATATCTATAGATCTCTACACTTAAAACCTATAAGTCACCCCTATAGCAGGCCTTGAAAATCCTGAAGGCAGGGTGCTGGGTTTTATGTGAGAGGGTGCCCCTGCATGAGCAGAGCACCCCTGCACTCTTCAGACACCATTCTCCCGGGTTTTCGGTGATGCAGCCAGACATATAGGTCGAGGTGCATTATATACTCGTGTAAAATTCTATATCGAAAACGGCTGCAACAAAGCATGTCGTGTTTGGTATCAAACACCTTGGAATCATACCTCCACACGGGTAACCGGATGGCTGTTTAGGATGCCGCGTTTTACTCGAACACAAGTCGAATTGGATATCATCCACCTTTTGCCATATGTTCTTTTTTTTTTTTAAACCTTTATTTGTAGTAGTGGCATACAACTCAGAGGCATGGAGGACAAAGCATCAATAAAACAATACAATACTGTTCATGGTACATACACTGGATAGGGATCATCTTTACAAGGGCTGGTACAATGCACGTATTACATATAGTGTCCTGGAATAAGAAACAGAGCCATCTGAAGCTCACCCCCACCCCCGATCAGGGGCGTAGGTTGCGGAGACTTAGACCCAATCTGTCATACACAGGCAGCTCAGCAGGTCTGGCAGGAAACACCACTAGTCACGCCACCCCTCCGTTCGTCGTGGTATCTAACAGACAGCTATCCACATCCCCCCGTACAATATCGTGTCGCATGTGCAGCAAGCGAGCGCAGCTCTGTCAAATGCTCTGATGGTAGTCCACAGGAGGGTAATCAGAATAGGGCGCTACCCAGTGCAGGGCGCAACGCACCTCAGCACAAAGGCCAACTGTAAAGACTGGCGGCCGTAGGGACCAGCACGTTGGATCGCTCCCAGAGGCCCATTACATCCAAGGATTTTGAAAGTGGAAAGCAACCAGTCGCGTAACCCATGTTAAGTGTATCATACTCACTACGGGCTGCCTAGCGTCACCTCATCAGTAGCCGTTCCACCTCTCCCCTATCAGGACGGGACGGGCCTTCCCCATCGTGTGATCTATAGTGTGGTGGGTGTGGTGTGAGGAATTCGTGCACGCTCATGGGTCCGGCATCGACTCGTCATCACCAGAGGATTCGCCGTGAGTCGCCTGAGAAAGCCAGTATACCTGCAGGGGGGACCAGAAATCGCTGGGTTTACAACGGGCCGGCATTAGCTCTGCATAAACGCCATGCTGATCCTGGCAGTACTTGAGATCGTCCAACCATTCCTTAAATTTTGGCGCCCTCCCCCTCCCCCATCTGCAAGCAATTTTTCTCTTCGCGAGTAGCAACGCTATATCAACATACCGACGGTCAGACTTGGAAACATTCCTGGTGTAACCCAGTAACATCACCACTGGGTCCATGGGAAGAGGGCCAGCTATCATAACTTGGAGCGCAGCGTGAACCTGCTCCCAGTATGCCTGAATCGCTCCGCACTCCCAGGCCAAGTGGAGGAAATCCGCGCCCTCCGCAC
Source organism: Lissotriton vulgaris (assembly GCF_964263255.1). Classification (NCBI taxonomy): domain Eukaryota; kingdom Metazoa; phylum Chordata; class Amphibia; order Caudata; family Salamandridae; genus Lissotriton; species Lissotriton vulgaris. The sequence goes on along the minus strand of NC_141699.1, from coordinate 94,624,244 downwards.
GGCATCTTGCACATCTATCATCCTCCGAAAGGTGAAAACGCAGCTTACGAACAGGAGTGTAGTAATATCTTTGTACGAATTTGTAGTGAATAATTTTTAGTCTACAGCTGGAGGAAATTTTGGCCGTGACTGAGCAGCAATATTTCCATTGTTCATCGGTAAGTGCAGCCGGGAGATCAGAGTCCCAGGCAGCTCGCGCTTTGGCCAAGACAGGGGGACGCTGCTCACGAATGGCAGCGTACAATTTTGATACCAAATGTCTGCCGTCTGACACCAGCAAAATGTGCATAGGCAGAACCGTGCTCGGTTCTTCCGGGAAGCTGGGGAGTATATCCCTCATGCCCTGTCGTAGCCGTACATAATAGAACACCTCCATTGGCGTCGGTGGGGCGGTCTGGAAGATCTGCTCCTTGGTGCGGAATCGTCCATCCTGAAACAAATCGCCCCAGGTGTGAAGGTGTACTCGGGTGCACATGGATCGGAATCCACATTCCGTCAGAAGCGATAGTTTCGGGTGGTATGCAAGGGGCATTGCCGGTGAGTAGAGCATTGAAGCCCCTAGCAGTTTCGTCACTCTATGCCACGAGTCTATGGTGCAGGTGACAGTGGTAGCCGGCGTCTCAACATCTCTCACTAGTCCCATCAGCATGCCCTTGAGTGGCAATGGGTGAACGATCCAATCCTCAGCAGCAACCTGGGGCATAAAGGGAGCAGGGTTAACCCAATGGTAAGCATGCTGAGCTTGAGCACTGAGGTAGTACACTTCAAGGTCGGGAACGTCAAAACCTCCTCTGTCATAAGGCTGTGTGAGGACATTCCAGCTAAGGCGCGGCTGCTTGCCTCCCCAGAACAAGCGCAGCAATTCAGTGCGAAGTCTTTTAAAAAAGTAGGCCCCCGGGTAGTAAGGTACATTCTGGAATAGATATAAGAACCGTGGGAGAATAACCATTTTTATCAGGGAGGCTCTGCCTGCCATCGACAGCGGCAAGGCCATCCAGCGAGTCACATTGTCAGTCAATTGTGAAATGGCTACCCCATAGTTCAGCCGGATCGTGTCTTCCCTGCTGAGCGACACCTCGATTCCCAAGTATTTTAAGTCAGAATCGCACCACTCCAAGGGGTACTCCAGCGCAAAGCGGGTCACTGACGCCGTGAGGGGAAAGAATTGTGACTTGTTCCAATTGATGTGCACTCCAGAAATGCCGCCAAATAAAACAAATTCCCTCAGCAGTGGATTGAGGTTGTCCTGCGGGTGCCGCACATATAAAGTGACGTCATCCGCGTAGAGGGATATGCCTATCTGCCTTTGGTTGCAATTAAAGGCGCTGGCCTTATGTAGTTGTCGGATCCTGTAGGCCAGCGGTTCGATGGACAGGGCGAAGAGCAGGGGCGACAGGGGGCACCCCTGCCTAGTCCCCCTTGTAATTGGCATCTGTGCCGACAGTACACCGTTAACGACGACCCTGGCGACTGGGGAAGTGTACAGTAGTGTAACCCAGGCGATGAATATACGGGGGAACCCCATTCTGCCCAATATGGCCAGCAGATATCCCCATTCCACCGAGTCAAACGCCTTGGTGGCGTCTAAAAATACAGCAGCGACCGGAAGCTCGGGTGATATGGTGGGTATGAGGGAGAATAATGTGCGGAGGTTATGGGATGTAGCTCTCCCCGGGATGAATCCAGATTGATCTGGCAGGACCAGGGTACTCATAAGGAGGGATAGCCTAGTCGCAAGTACTTTCGCTAAAATCTTCGCATCACAGTTCAGCAGTGACAGGGGCCTATATGCATCGGTGTCCACTGGATTTTTCCCTGGTTTCAGTAGCGATGTGATCGCCACCTCTCTCATAGAGCCTGGCAATATTCCCTCCTCTAGCGACTCTTCGAATACCTCCTTCAGCACCGGTGCCATGATGTCGATATAACATTTATAAAACTCGGCCGGAAGGCCGTCAAGCCCTGCAGCTTTGCCATTACTGAGCGACATGATTGCTTCCCGGATTTCGTCCAGCTCGAAGGGGCATCCCAAAAATGCCCTATCGCTATCACTTAGCCAACAGAGTGCTATATCGTCTAGGAAATTGCCAAACTCCACCTCACCTGACTGTTGTGTGGAGTACAAACGTTGGTAATGCTGCAGGAAGGTGTCTTGTATCCCTTTAGTATCTCGGTAGGTCCTGCCCTCTCCATCAGAGATCTCCAGGATATGCGTGGCGAACCGTTGATGCCTCGTAAGCGCTGCCAAAACTTTTCCCGGCCTATCTCCCTCGCAATACCGTCTGGCAGTCCAATATTTGCCTCGAAATTTCGCCTCCCTGGCCGCTTCCTCCTCATAGGCTGACAGTTTGGCCCTAAAAGCCCTCTCTAGGTCAGGGCAGGGGTTCCTGACCATCTCCGCCTCTAGCGCCTTGAGTTCCGCTTCGAGAGCAGTCAATGTACGTACGATTTCTCGCAGCACTCCACAGCTCTTGGAAATTGTGACACCCCTCACGGTAACCTTAAAGGCCTCCCATATCGTTTCGACCTTGGCAACAGATCCCTTGTTCCTAGGGAAGAAGGCTTCAATTTCCTCGCCCAGTTCCTGCTTAAAGACAGGATCAAGCAGGGCCGAAGGGAAAAGTCTCCACGGGGGGCGTATTCTTGCATAGCCAGGCATCGCTATAACCGTCATTACAGGGCAATGGTCCGAGTATGTACGAGGCAGATGTTTTACCTGGACGATTCCCCCAGCTAGGCCCCGAGAGACGAAACAGTAGACGATTCTTGCCCATGAGCGTGCGTATGTGGTAAAGTGGGTGCCTTCCCTAGTTCCCGGGTGTAAGTGTCTCCAGCTATCCAGTAATCCCGCCTCAGTAAGTATACCCTGCAGCGCATCCCTAGCTTTTGTGTTATATTGTTCGCTACCGTCCGATCTGTCCATCCCCGGCTGTAATGAGAGGTTAAAGTCACCTCCCCAAACAATGTGTGTAGCTTCGACCTCAAGCACATGACCCCATAACGTCAAGAAAAAGCCCGGTGTGTCAACATTTGGTGCATAACAGTTTACAAACACTATCACATCAGTGCCCAGCCGCCCCCACAAAATCACATATCTCCCCTCCCTGTCTGCACTAACCCCCATCTTCTGAAACATCAATCGTTTATTCACCAGAATGGCTACCCCCCTGGAATAGGTGGAATAGGAAGAAAATTCTCTCACATTCGCCCATCTACTTGCGAGCCTGGGAACACAGCGTGGACTCAGGTGGGTTTCCTGGAGCATCACTATCTGCACCTTGTTCCTATCCAGATATGCTATAACATTCCTACATTTTCGGGGGTTATTAAGACCTCGGACATTCCAGGACAATATGGACACAGTGGATAAGGCGTGATCACCCGCACTCGCCATCACTATAGATAAGCACGCATATTCCCAGCGTTCCTGCTCTTCGCAGGAACGTAGCCAGTACCAGTCCCTCCGCCAACACGAACCATCGCTGTGCAAGATCACCCACACCAATATACTCCGCATCTCCCGCACCAGCACGCATACCATGTACTTCACCCTCAAGAACTCTACCACTCTCAACAACATCCATCCCAATACATAATCCCCCCCTACACGCGCACCTTTTCAACTCCCGCAGCACTTCCCCACCCCCAACCCACTGAAGCAACCCAAACTTGCCAGTACCAGAGTCCCACCCACCACCCCAACCCCCAAACTTAACAACTGTAGTCAAACCATGTGGGGTATCCCCTCCTGGAGGCATTAGAGATACGCACCCATACACCCCTGCTCTCCCCTCCCGCCCCGCAAATGACATACGGGGAAGTCAGAGAAGAAGGGGTGGTGCCTGGCATACATAAACCCTGCAAGTTTAAGCCTTCATAACACACCATCAAAGCTCCTCCTTGCCTCCCACCAGGCCAAGTCAACAATGTGGACAGGGGGATCGGCCATGGTTCCGCCCACTCCCCCTCTGTCCTCCTGCAGCTCCACCATCCCGCGCAATCCCCAAGCCATTCCAATAGTGTACATTGGGCAAACCAGCCTTCACTCTGCAACGAGTCCTTATTGCCAGGGAGCAGCCGTTCGTGTCCACGCAGGCAGGCAGGACCATCCTGTCGGATGTAAGGCAGAACCTTCGAAGCAATTTCCAGTAGTTCAACAGTACCCAATAGTCAAACCATCATGAGCGCTTCACCCCCAAACATCCTTCACGTCAGGTACAGTAATGTGCAAAGAAAGCTCGGCGCCTAAGCATCTGCCACTGCCCACTCTTATTCGGCACTTCTATACAACTGTGCATTCACAGCAATATCCCAGCAGCGGAACAGAATATTCTAGTGCCCACCATCGCTCAGCAGCTTAATTAGGATGCAAGGTAACAGTCATCATAGGCGCCGTAGGCTGTGAAGGGAGGTACTTGTAACCAAAGGCAACAGTGCCCAAAGTGAACAACAACAATACAACAAGGAGCTATCGAGAAAATGAGCAGCAGACCACTATTAAGACTCATCCTGCTCAGCCGGATTGCCTTCTGCCTCCTCCTCCTCAGCGTTACGTCTGTCCCTCCTAGCAGCGCGGAGCCTCTTTACGTAGTCCTCGGCTTGCTGCGGAGTCGTGAAGAAGTGTTGTTTGCCCTGATGGGTCACCCTGAGGCGTGCTGGGTAAAGAAGAGCATAGTCCACCTGCATGTCCCTTAATTTCTTTTTCACATCCAGAAATTTCCTCCGCTGGTCCTGGACCATGGGTGTGAAATCAGGGTACAAGGAGAACTGTACACCATCACAGGCCAGGTTCCGGTTCGTACGAGCTGCTCTCAGCGCCACATCCCTATCACGGTAGTTGAGTAACCTGGCAATGATAGGACGTGGTTGCGCCCCCGGTTTGGGGACCGGGCCCAGAGATCGGTGCGCCCGCTCAACAATGAATTGGTTAGAGAAGGCCTCTTTACCCACTGCGGTGAGCAGTATGCGTTCCACGTATTCCTCCATTCGTCCGGTGTTGGTGGATTCCGGAACTCCCGTGACGCGGATGTTATTGCGCCTACTCCTCGCCTCCAACTCCTCATTTTTAGCCGCAATCACTCTGAGGACGTTATCCATGCGGGTGAGGCGCGTTTCGTGAGTGTTGGATGTGTCTTCAGCAGTGGATATGCGCCGTTCCGCCTCCGTCAGCCGCTCCTCGTGGACTTCTATCTTCTGCGCTACCCCGTCCATCCTGGAAGATAGGCGGTCAACCTTATCCACGATTGTCGCGAAGCCCTGCCGCATCTCGTCGATAATCAGTCGCAATTCTGGAGTCACAGGTGCAGGGGATGGCTCTGCATTCGATGGACCTGGAGCACCACTAGTTCCCATGGTGCCTCGCGTTGGATTTTTGGCGGCTGCGGGCTCGAAGGATAGTTTGGGTTGTTTAGCGTCGTTTTTGCCCATAGTGCCCAGTCCGTTGGCGCTACTCGGGGTAGGCAAATGGCGAGCAGTAGTAGGGTAGTATTAGCTGATGAGCAAGTCGATGATTCCCAGTGGCCCCCCGACCCCCCTTGCGCCTCAGTTGCAATGTTCAGAGCGCCACGAGGGTCCACGATTTGGCGGCCGGGTCGCAGCTCGCCCGCGTAGCTCCGAGCAGTCCCTGGCGCCAGGAGCGCGCAAGAGATGGAGGGCAAGCCGGCGATGTGTGTCCAAGCCCGCTCCCACAGCGTTAATGATGGCAGCAGTGTCCCTCAGTTATGCCAGGGAGGCCTGCAGGGAGGCGTGCAGCGTGGCCGGGAGTGATGGCGTCCCCTGCTGTAAATCCAAGCGTGACGCGCTGTGTGCACCGGGAGCGCCAGCCGGCCTCAGGTACAGACCCCCGACCTGCTTCTCGGCACCACGCCTTCAGAGGCGGCAAGACTCGCCCCCGTCCGCCCCCGGCGCTCTGTCCGCTGATCGGCGGCAGTAGGGCCGCTCAGGTGTCCCAGGGAGGCCGGCAGTGAGGCGCGCCGTGGGGCCGGGTGCGAAGTATCTCCCACCGCTGTGTGTGCTCCGGGAGTGTCCGCCGGTCCCAGCGCCAGTCTCCCGGCTTGCTTCCCGCCGCGGCGTTGTCAGAAGGGGCCAGACTCACCTCCGTCAGGATCCGGTGACTTGCCCGCTGGCCGCCCGACTCCCAGGCCGTATCCTATAACTCCGCGGCCCAGCCGCCTCGTGGGACGCCGCGGCCTCGCGTTGGTCAGCGTCCGGGCGCCGCAGCAGCCGTCCGCAGTGCCTTCTCCCGGTGGTTGCACTCAGCGCCGATACTCAGGCGCCGGACCTCGGATCCTCGCCAGACTCGGTCAGGGTCAGCAGCACACTGATATCCACCCTCGGTGTGATTTTCAGGCGTCCACTCCCAGGTTAAGTGGATAAATGCAGGATGATTCTGGCCAGGCAGCCAGAGCCTCACAGAAGTGCGGCCATTAGCTTGTGCGCCCTCTAGCGCCCCCCCTTTTGCCATATGTTCTTAATTTAACCTACTGGCTTACACTATCCTAATTCTACGGTTATCAAGCAATTTGGTCCTGGACATTTCATAATGAATTTAGTTGGATATTGGACATCTGCATATCTCTATTCTGTTTCCTTTTGGATTATTTGTTAATACTCAAAATAGAAACCACTTAGCAGTAATAGCTTTGCACATGTAACAGCACCAGTTGCAATTGGACAACAACAGACTTTGTTTGGTCTGTGACTGGTCTTCCATTTTGCCCCGAAGAAGTCCAAAGTCAAGAGGACGAAACACGTCAGCTGTTGAATAAACGTTGTTTGATTAAATGGAATAAAAAAGAAGACTGAGATAGGACGATTTTGCTATAGCAGTGACTTGCTATTACTGTTAATAGTTATGTATAACTACAGATTTTGTTGTTGACAGATTGTGGTACGGAACCAATTCAGTGTTTTTTTGTGTTGTTTCCCCGTCAGTGGGGAGGTGCTCCTGAACAGGGGGCCCCTTTGGTTTGTTAGCAGAAACTATTGGCTATTGTTAATACTGTATGGGTGATTGACGGTATAGGTGCTAAATTTTCTGTATGGTCCACAGTCCATTGCTGCAGGTTTACAGTCCTGAGAGTCGTTGGCTTCTATTCTGGGTTGAAACTGGACAAAGGACATGGGAGAAACCTCCCCCCTCTCTTGACCCTCCCCTGGGAGGGTCCCCTGAATCTGTCCAACCCTTTCCCGTGGGTACAAAAGGGCTTACCTGGCTGTAGGACCCTAGATTCTAAACAAGAACCCACTGACCTTCGACCATCTGGACTCTAGGGACTTTGCTGGACTTCAACTGGGCCTGACTTAATCTCTGTCTCCGTCCAAAGCATCGTATGTGCCCGTGCACCATACAGGCACTGTGCAGGACCTGTGGAGCATCAAGGACAACTGAAGTATCTCCCTTGGGGTGATGGAGTCACTCCCCTGCATTTGCAGGCACCACAATGCAACTGACCAGTCTGCTGAATCTGAGCTTCTGCAGACTCCAAAGGCTCCAGCAACACAGGAGGTAGGTTCCTACGTTCCATGAGATCGAACTGTCCTTTCTTCAAATTTGATGCAGGTATGCCTTGTGGGCACTGCATAACCTGAACCCCTGTATATTACATAGATTTGCAAGTGCATATGCTTGTTGGTGTTCCCCAACCCAGTTCATTGGGCTATCGAAAGCCCCAACCTCTGAGCACATTTCATACAAAGGACTCCAGCCACCTTGCACTCTGTGCCCTACAAGCTGTTGTATTGTGAAACTGCTAAAGGCCCCCTTGTGACTCCTGTGCCTTCGGCCTGTGGATCCATTTGAGGGACAGCACTGAGTTTCTTGGGCATCCCTGGTTGCTCCAGGCCTAACACCCCTTGCTGTGGTGAGTCCCCTGGTCCTTGCTGGGCCAGACCTTGACCTTCCTCTACCTTCTTCGTTAGTTGCCGCTTCCAAGGCTTTTTGGTGCTCCCGTCAGACACCAACACCTCACCACTCAACATCCTTTATGGGACAGCTTGTATATGGCTCCTGGTTGTCCTTGATGTCTCCTGGTCCCTGCAGCTGTAGAGTCAAGGTCTACATCTTCACACCTGAAGAACCCGACATCGGTGGGCATTTGTCTACTGAGGCCCTGGTCACTCCTGAGTGACCCAGACTCTGTCCCCTCTGCTTTCAGGTTCCTTCTTTCAAGAATCCACCTGTGGGTTTCACCGGACGCTTTTCTTCTTTCAAGCAGTGGCATTTCTTTGAAGACTCCCATTGAGAATGACCGCGGTTTCCGACACCACTTCAGCCCTAAGCACCCGGCTTCCCTGGGATAGGTAACTAATAGATGGAGACATTATGAATGATGTTACAGCTTCATGCTGTGGCAACCCGTACCAAAATGTTTCCAGCAAAGTACTCCTACCAGTTACGTTTACAAAACATTTCATTTGCTCATCTTTCTAAAGTGGGGGATAAAGAAATCCCCAATTCAGACCACAGGTCAGGATTAATCCCAACAGCACACAAGGGTCTAGTATCTCCTCACGCAGTGTGGCAGCTACAATTTTACTATTTCAGCAGCACTACTGGTGGTCAGGTCTATACAATTAGACAAAAGACTATGTCCGTAAATGTGACAGTTGTCAACAAATAAAGATTTCCACCATCGTTCGCCCACCACAGACACCTCTATTGATCTCAAACAAGGCTCTTGCATGTGTTTATTTGGACCGCTGTGGGCCCCTACTCTCTGGTGGGTCTTATAAATATATCATGTTAGCAGTGGAATCCTGCTCTCGATTCATATGGGTATGGCCACAGAGATTGCTCAAACTATTATAAAGGACCTGCAAGTCTTAATTGGCATTCTGGCCAGGTCCCAGAGTTTGCCTCTATGGCTTACTGAGATACCATGGGAACATTGGGTGTGACTTTGCACTAATCCTCCCCAACCATCAAGGAGAAGTGTAGTAGTGGAGAGCAAAAACCATGATTTAAAGCAGTCTTTAACAGCTAGAATATTAGGTTACGGTTGCAGTTAGGTCCATCACCTTAATGGGGTACAGAGAGCCCTAAACAATCTGCCAAGAAGATCCTTGGTTGGTCAGACTCTCTAGGAGGTCCCGTCCCCAGCAAAGAATAATATGCTGACTGACACAATGCTAATCTATTCAGTCACTTTCATTTCACAGTTGTTGACAAAAGGGTATGACTTTTGAAAAGATAACTTTGATTTGAAATCCATCTGGGAAACTAAAGATTGGCAAGTTCAGGGCAATGAGGCTTTGTTTAGGGCATGCCTTATACCACAACTGATGATTTTCCTGAAAAAAACAGTGCAGCAAGCCTACCGTCTCAGCCTGGCCTTTGCAAAGGATATTAATACACCAAATGTTCCCACATGTGCACGTTTTAGGAATTGGGAACACTTCACAAACTACATGGAGGAAGCATTCAACAACTTATTTTGGAATGGGACATACAATTCTTCACATTCCATTCCAGAGGGATTGCTAGTGTGGCTATTAGATGCTAATGGATGTCATGCACATTTGCTTAACAACAAGAAAGGGCTAATGGTCAATAAGCAAGACACACTTCACGCACAGACACAACACTTAGGAGTGGCAACAGCATATAGCTAGGAAAGTTGTGCCTAGATTGGCTAACATATTCAACATTAGGTGAGGTGAAACATCACTTGTCTCTCCTTTCTGATGACATGGATTTACAAGATTTTTGTTAGGTCCTAGAAAGCCATGCCAAAATTGCTTTTTGTATGTTATGTATAATAAAGTGTGGAAACCAGGAAGCTGCTGAGCGAATAGATGAAATTGACAAAGCAAATTTAGAGAAGGCTCTTCAGGTAGAAGACAATAGTATGACTACATTGCAGCATTGTGTCATCTACTATTGACATTATACAGAGTGACATGACCCTTTTATAACATGGACAAACGCAGGTTGGATCTTTTTTGCTACTGAGCTGGACTTTGCATACTTTGCGCAGTGGTCGTGTTCCAAAGAAGCAATTAAATGCCACAAATGTATTAGTGCCAAATAATTTGACAAAAGAACAGAAAACCATGGCAAGAAAAGGCGCAACATACACGATGTTACACATAGAAAAACTAGAAAAATTACCATTTACTGTAGCAGAAAAACCATCAGCTGATTGGATAATACATGGGTTTCTTATTCTGCCAATTTCAACTTTTCACTCTAAGTACTGCTTACAACACTATGAAGTAGGCAGATATGAAGCGAAAGGGAGGGATTTGTACATGATGCATGGGTACTTCCTTTCATGTAGAAATGGTGCAACTGAGGTTTTTCTTAGCTGTATAGATTGAGAGAACCCTTTAGGCCATTCTCTAGTTTGCAGGGAAGTTATACTTGATGGGGCATGTAATAAGTCCAAGACAAACCTGTCCTGTTATCTGAAAGGTTCCCAAGCTACTGTAGTTCATCCAGAATTTATTTAATTTCATTTTTTAGAGTTTTATATATAGTGCGAACTAGACCCAAGACATCGGGTATCAGGGCGCGTTAAATGAGCAGTATTTTTGTTACCAATGGACACATTCATTTTTGTTAGGTACAGGGAGATCAAGTCCTTTTCCCAGAATCACAGGATGTTGAGCGTCGTTGCGGGGGTTTGAACCCGGTTCCCCAGCTTCGAGGTCAACCGCTCTATCCGTAAGGCTACATCCTCTCCCCAGCATTCAGACTGCTTTCAAATGGAAGCTATGAGATGTTGAACGACCAAGGTTGCTGTGGGAAAAAAACGGGAATGCCATATCTGGTGACGGTTTCTAAGGTCGTGACCTGTTGTACACAAGTGCTTTTTCCACCTGACTGCACAGTTAGGGAATTGGCAATTTGGCCTTCAATTCCAAGCTCAAAAGTGAACGTTGATGCTTTTAGCAGACTGAAAGCCTTATTGTTTCAGAAGGAAGCTGCCTTAAAATCTGAATAGGAAATGTATGATCTTCAAGTTGCAAAGTATTTTTCTGAGATACAGTTGTTACTATGCACTAACCTCCCACACCATTTCGGGAGCTGGTTCACCACATTTTTTACACCTTAAATACTGCAGGAGTAGTACAGTATTTTAAGTCAATTGGCTCTTGGTTTGTTAGTACATTCCAGACTGTACTCAGAGTAATTCCCATTTTCATACACTCTGTCCCTGGAAGGGTTTTTGGAGGCTTACCACTTGTCCGGTTTCTCATTGTCAGGATACTGATTTTATTTTATTTGCTCCATAATTGATGTTCCATCATGTGGCCAAATGGGGATGCACTGCCACATGTGCTCCTGTGTCGTGAAAGGATGATTTAGCATTTTGGCTTCAGGAATGAAATCATAACTGGTTCTTGTCTATTCGGCCTATCAGATCACTTGCTTCAATAAAAGTTTGAAATGCCAATTCAAGTATTTCTTGTGTCTCCCTCTGGGCATGCATGAGTCACTAACGAAAGAGACCAATCTGTTTCCACGATTTCCATGGAGAATCAAGGTTGTCAATCTCTGAGGTTGCATATACTATCCAGTACCTTGAAATGTTAGAGGTTCGGATGGTGCACTGTGAGCTAGCCAGGATTAAGGCCAACATATCCTGATGATGTGCGTCGCCTCAATCTCGCAGTTTTGACATTTATGTTTCCCGAAGCACAGTCTTACTGATAGAGTATCAACCGTACATTCGTACAAAAGGAGAAAGAAGCCTGGCACAGCCTAACACTTACACCTGAATTACGCTGTGCCATGTCTCCACACACCAAGTGGTCTTAATCCAGTCCTGGGTTCTTGGAAGTGGAAGTGCTGCAGCTGCCAAAATCCATACATCGCCATAGTTGCACAACTCAGAACTGATGCATCTCTGACAACAAGGCATCACAGCTGATCTAGTACATCTCTTCACCTTTGGCATGGTGCATCAACTACTTTTTCTACCTGTCCCCGACTTTGCACAGTTCTGAACCAATGCATTGCCTACATTCCAAGGATCGATAAAGATGCATCGCCTCCTCTGCTCCACTCATCGGATGTTCGTTAAGGATGCTAGCAAGGTAGTTTGTAGCGGGACAATGTTGGTGCCTGTATCCAACTTGTGCTCCATCGCGGTCAGACTGAACTTTTGGATTTGACCCAGTCTAGCACTAGCAGATAGTACAGGTTGGTGCTTTAAGCTTTTTAGCTCTATAATTCAAAATATTCTTTCAAAATTCATAACTCCGGTTCTACTTATTGGATTGTTGTCATTTTGGTTTGGCTTTGTTCTTTAAATTGAACTCTATTTGTCTAACCAGGTGGGGCATGTTTTGTGTGGTGTTTTCAATGTTTTACTGTTTGAAGTGTTGCACAAATACTTTACAAGTTGCCACTTAAGTTAAGCCTGAGTGCTCTGTGCCAAGCTATCAGGGGTGAGAACAGGTTAATTTAGGGTGTGAATGTGACTTACACTGACTAGGATTGTTGTTCCTGCTTGGACAAGGTGCATACATTTGCAGACCAAAATCCCAATTTAAAGCAAGAGGTTGTTGCCCAGCTGCACTAGGAAACGCATATTACCCCAGGCCATCTTCACTTAATGAAGTGTGTTGACTGTCACTCATGGCTACTCATGTGGTTAAGTCCTGTTCTAATTTAAGCTTATGTGATACAAAGCTGTTGGTTTTGCTTCTAGAATGATTGGTGGGGGTTGCTGTGAATAGTATGGACACTGGCACAATTGGAAAGTCAGTGCAGGAGAGGGAGGTATGTTGCGGGGAAAGTATTCTGACAGGAGATGAGGAGCAATATATACCTGCTTATCGTGTACTGTCTAGATATACAAGGTTCAACTACACTGGAAGCAATGGGCAGGAGAACATTTTAAATTCATAACCCTTTTAATAACTATTGTGCACATTGACAGAATAATTTTGTTCATGTTTTGTTAGTGAGCGGGTTAGATATCCCATGCAAGATGCACCAGGTTATAACATATTCTGACTGACAAAGTGCATTTTACTATAAGAAATGCAATTGACCTCCACAACTGAGACCATATTTGCAGTTAATTGGTGCCCACTTAGTAAGAAGGCTCTATGACCACTCACCCACGCTTGTCGAAATACAGATCCCGGGGGTGAAGCACCCCTTCAGGTGATGTCATTTAGCAAGAGGGACATTGCAAGATGTATTACTGTGCAGAGATAAGGTAAAGAAATAGATTGTAGAATATTTTTCTATTAATGTGGGATCTGTGTATACTATAGTTAAAGCACCATTTGGGAAACATTCAAAGTTTGTTTGCATAGCTAACAGAATAGTAAAAACTCTCAAGGCTGACATGGCTATACTGCAGGAGTGCACCAGAAAACTGGAAGTCAAATGCATGTATGCCCTGGAGGCCACTACTCTGGAAGAGATTCAAGATAAGCTCACAGAATAGGATGAGGGGGCAGACAAGAAGATAAAGCATTTGGGGAAAACCTTGGCTAATCTAAACAGATGTATATAGGGGAGGATGGAATAATGCAAACAAGAGTGGATGAGTGCTCCTTGGTACATGAGGATCATCAGATCCTAGAAGCTTTTGCAAGGAATTATACTCAAAGGTTAGTAAAGTGGGCACCTATGCCAGTAATTGCTGGAGTTAGCACTATTTTGCTTAATGAGGCACATTGCCAGTTCCTGGATCTGACTTTCTCAACAGCAGATAGAATAGCTGCAATCCAGGAACTCCAGAGAGTAACATATGTATGTATGTATGTATTGGCATTTATATAGCGCACTACTTACCCGTAGGGTCCCAAGGCGCTTCGACCACTGCGAAACCCTTCCTGGCTTCCCTGAGAGATGGTCCCTTAATGGGTATCTCCAGGGTGAGACCAGGCATCCCCAGCGGTCTGGTGGGGCCGTTAGTGAAGATGAGGCAAGCTAAATGCCCAGAGTTGCTGAGTGTGATCGCTGATCAGAGTGGGCACCGAGGCGAGAGAATTATCAAGTCCGCTGACCCAGGTCCAGAAACCTGCCGCGCCGGGAATCGAACCCTGGTCCCGGGCCGTCCTCTGCTCTCGGGTCTGCCGCCTCTAACCAGTGAGCCACACTACTTCACTAATAATTCCTAGTGAATTATATAAAGGATTCTCCCACTTACTAGCATCTTACTTATTGGAGCTCTTTGAGGAAATGTGATGGGCGTGTATTCTCCAACCTCCCTGAGAGAGGCTGTTTTAATCATATTGCTTAAACCTGATAAACAACCAGATCAATGTGAGTCATATTGTCCACTTTACCTAATATATACTGAAACTAAAATCCTTGTTAAACTTCTAGCTGGTAGACTGCTTCCTACACTCTCCAAGATGGTACAATCTGATCATTTCGTTCGGGAAGGTCACCAGCACACACTTTGCAGACTATCAAGAAACAGGGAAAACCAAGTTACTCAAGCACTCTCTAAGAAATTGGTTATCTGGAAAGTTTCCGTGAAGTATTAATTTACAAAGTTTTTACACCAACATCAACAATAAGTTAATTTGTAGTTAGAGGGCTTCAAAATATGGATCCAAAACAGTCGTTGTAGTTCATAATCTTTATTTTCAAAACACATTAAGAGTTTTCCAGCTTTGCACCGCCGACACGTGTTTCGCCTACTCAGAGGCTTTTTCAAGGCAATATTATTTCCTGTCAGGTGTGATGGTCGGGAAGATCTTATTTAGCCAAGGATGCAAATTTGTGGTGTTGAAAAATAGGAATCCCATTAAGTATGGTGATCACGATGGAGTGTTCCTCGGATTAAATTCACCTTTGTAACTTCGTAATGTTAAGCCCCACGTTGTATTTTCTTATAATGTGAACAGTCATAGAAATATGTCTTCGTTAAATAGTGCGACTTGCTGCGTGGAGATTAATCACATGTTCACATAGTCATACTCATGGACCTTGATAAGTCTTCTAGTTGTCAGCATCGAGGGCGAATCTCCACCGCTAGTAGCGCCTAGCGGTGGAGATTCGCCCTCGATGCTGACAGCTTAACATTACGAACTTACAAAGGTGAATTTAATCCGAGGAACACTCCATCGTGATCACCATACTTAATAGGATTCCTATTTTTCAACACCATAAATTTGCATCCTTGGCTAAATAAGATCTTCCCGACCATCACACCTGACAGGAAATATTATTGCCTTGAAAAAGCCTCTGAGTAGGCGAAACACGTGTCGGCAGTGCAAAGCTGGAAAACTCTTAATGTGTTTTGAAAATAAAGATTATGAACAACAACGACTGTTTTGGATCCATATTTTGAAGCCCTCTAACTACAAATTAACTTATTGTTGATGTTGGTGTAAAAACTTTGTAAATTAATACTTCACGGAAACTTTCCAGATAACCAATTATTTAGAGAGTGCTTGAGTAACTTGGTTTTCCCTGTTTCTTGATACTAGCATTTAGTTGCTTTGTTCAACCCCCTTGGTGGTGGGTGTTTTATCAGGTTCTCAGTGCACCTCTTCATATATTTCGCGTACAACTTGTTCATTGGGAATAGATATCAACGGAAGGTGCGGACGTTTTCTCTCCTTGAGAAATACTACCACCAATATTGTTGTTTAACTTTGCAGACTATATTTGCACTATTATATCAACTGAACCCTGACCTCACATGATAGATGTTCATCCTGGATGCAGCCAAACAACCCAACTCACTTGAGTGGGAATACCTATGGCTTATACAGGAATGAATGGCTATCTCAAGGTCATTCCTGGAAGTGATAAGGGTGTACAGCACAGATTTGGATAAATGTTCAACTGTCTATCCCCATTCCATTATCCATGTTACAAGGCGGGGTTACCCACTATTCTACTATTCTCTTTGCCTTAGCGATCAGTTGGCATATAGATTGCAGCAGATTCACTCAAACAGGGGTCTTCTCGTCAGTAGTCGCAGGCTCCTATTATCGGTGTAAGTGGACAATGTTGTGACTGTTTGTAGGAGAGCCTAGTTTTAATTTAAATCTTGTGGCCTGTTGGATTATTTGATTTTGTTACCTGTTTGACCCTACAATAACCTTGAAAAAAATCACAAATATTCCCCTGACAGGAGAAATCCTGAATGTCATATAGAATACCCCCAGGTTGGTGTAGAAACTCAGTTAAATATTTAGGTATCTGGATCTGTCAGGATGTGCAGTCTGTGATCAGTGAAAATTATGAGGTTGCTATACCTTGTAGAGAGGATGACTGGGTCATACTTGCAAGGCGTATCAATCTGATGAAAATGGTAATTGTACCAAAACTACGGTATTAGTTCCTTAGTGAACTGCTAACAATTCTTCCGAACATTTAGGTCTCTTATGGTAAAGCTGTTGTGGGACAATAGGAAACCTAGGGTCAAATAGGAAGTCCTGGCAACTTCTGTATCACTAGAATGGATTGATGGCACCAGATATTGAATTCTAATACTTATGTGCACATGCACATTTTGCACTCTACTGGTTTTACCCACCTTCGTATATGCCACACATGGTGAATGAAAGGAGTAGCATACATCCACAAACCATTGCTACAGTTATTTGCCATCATTAGGGAAGAGGTGTGGCGCCACGGCCAGGGCAACTGACGCTGGATGCTGGGGATTATGGTTCGATCCCTGGCTCCGGCGGCAGGGTTCTGCCCAGCACCATGCGACTCTGGGCAATAGCTCGCTTAATCTTCCCAACGGTGCCTAGTGCCGAGATACCCCTTCAGGGGTGATTTGTGCGCTATACATGTACTGGATTTACATCACCCTACGTGCATGCATTATGCAGTGGAAATGGTGGAATCCCGAGCTATGGCCTAGCACATACTCAGTTTCAGAACTAAGCTGGATTACATTTATTCCACAGAGCTCCTCTCATGAACCATTCCACATTAACCCAGATGCAGGAAACAACCTCACCACACCACGTAGCAATTCCCTGGAAGGTTGCTCCCTTGAACTCCAAAATATAACCATGAACAGGCCTTGAAAAATAGTAAAACGTTTATCAGACCTGCAGGTCTAGTGACTTGAATAATCTATCCGATCTAATTGTAACTTGGTTGACATATAAACTGGTCTCAAAAGCATTTTTCTTCATTATCAAATCTAAGAGTGCCTTCAAATGTGTGAGTTCAGCATGTCCGATGAACAAAAATCTCTTTTGTTTGATGTAATGGATAAACGTTTGCTCCATAATTTGTAAGAATCTAGAACATATACAGAGTACACATGATGTTGACTTGTCCCTTAGTTAACGTATGCATTGTCATCAGGGCGCAAACAGGAATGTTACTCAGTTCATGTTTAAAAACTCTCACTTTTAATGAATATTACTAAAGCATGATGGGGTAACACACTGTCATTTACAGACAGCACATCTTCCATTAGAATGACTGCAAACTTTACAGCTGACATGCAGTTTTATGTATAAAACTATATAGCGTATGAAAGATAATGTGTGAAAATTGGGTTTCAGGGAATTTTTATCATTTGCACCATCAGTAAAGTGTTCTGATTTGTTCTAATACTGTTAGAATCTTCGGTTCCATCACACATCAAAATGATTTAAAGCGTGGGTTTTACTAACTGCTGATATATTTTGAAATACTTGCACAGTTCATTTGCAAGCTATCGAAAATGTGGTGTGTTAGAAATAAAATATCCTACAGCCTTTCATTTCACACTCCCTATACCCCAGAAAGATTCTCTGACAGTTCACTTTACAAAATCCTCTAGCTTTCCAGTCAGAGAAAGAAAAGTAAACACCAATCTCTGGGATAAAATAAGCACCAATCTGTCAAAAGTCATACACTGACATTTGAATTCCATATTTGAAAGTGCAGAAAATGTGACAAGATAAAAAAACAAGATTTAAAAGGAATCTTTATTGCTCATGTTTTTCTTTCTAAACAGAGCACCTGTTCTTTGCCTGCTCAAGTACACTCAGAACAGGCAACTTGCCCTTAAAAATAGCTCTCCTTGATAAAATGTGACTTGCCATACCAAGTGGGCAAGTAGATTTTTCAAGGCCTAATGAATTCTGACCACACAGCTCTGGATGTGTTTTTATATTTTAGACTGTATGTGGCATACATAATTGAATTTCCTGTGTTTCCTTAGCAACCATCAGAGTTACAATCATTGCCAATGCTCATTTACTCATATATTAGGAAGTGTAGAGTCACTCACTTATACAATGGCACATAGATGGAGAGTCTCCTGATGGTGCCAGTATAAAAGGATAAACGGTGCATAAAGGTGGAGGGGGGTGCAGATAATGGATGTGCACAAAAATGTAATGTAATGTAAAGTATTTGTAGAGCGCACTGCTACCAAGCGGTTTCGTGGCGCTATTACTCATACCGCTGTGGAACCCCTCCTGGCTTTCCCTGTGAAGTGTCCACTCCTGGGCAGCCCCAGGGTGAAGCCAGGCATCCTAGCGCTGTGGGGGCCGTTGTGGAGATTAAGCAAGCTATTGCCCAGAGTTGCAGCGTGGGACCCATGATTGGAATAGGCACTGAGGCGAGAATATCAGGTCCGAGGAATTTTTGAGCCCAAGACCCACCAAGGTGGGAATTGAACCTTGGCCCAGGCCAGAGCTCTGCATCAAGGTCTGCCACTCTAACCATTGAGCCACACTTCTCCAAGGCCTTATTGCCCAACAGTCAATATACTATGACTCATTCCAAGTATCTCCACAAAATATATCATCCCCTTTAGACATATCACAGTGGGGTCTGGTTGTGGATTCCAAATGCAGAGGACATGGCGCTACCGATGCAGAATTTTTGCATCTACCTTGACTATGCCAATTAGTATACACATATTGGGGTGCAATGTTAGTGTCACTGAAAACGATGGATGATACACCAATTTAGTTGGAACCTAAGATTGCCCTGCTTGGGTTGGTCAGAGATATACCATTTGGGGTTGTAAGTTCACTGCATTGACCCTCATGGTAGCCAAACAGGAAGTAGCCAGACACTGTGACAAAGGGTACAGCACAACCCTAATTAGCTGGTTCAAAAAACTAACTTACTTTGATGAACAGCTGGAGCACTTTGAGAAGCCACTTCCACAGGTGTCAAGCCCAAAGGACATTTGGTGGCCCCTACACTAAATTCTTCTCAGCAATGGTGTGGATAAAGAACATTTATGTACATGCTATCATACTCAGAATTGAATGTAAAGCTGTTGCAGTTTAGATTGACGTGTCCAGCACTGCTAACTGTTATTGCCCTGTTTGTGATGCTTGCCTCCTGGAACACTGTGACAGGAACTTGGATTTTTCTTGTTTTGGTTACATATTTAATGCACCAGTATGCCTCTATTTTGCATGTCTGAGCAAGTCGTCTCATTGTAATGTTGGTAGGAAATTCAATAAAAATTAGACAAATATATATCTACAAATAAATGTAGATTAAAAAAAGATTGTATTTTAATCTAAAAAATGAACTACGTTTAGCTACAAGAGATAGAGAACAAAATTACAGTAAAGCTTTAATCGCATTCAAGACACCTTCTACTGCAATGAATATGACACACTCATCAACAGGCACAACACAATACATCAACTAGTCACTTACATGCTACCCATTTTAACAAGCTAAATATAGGCCAGCAATTTGATCTCCACCATATCTTTCTTGCCTTGCACGTTATTTTGAGGAACAGTCATTTGAGGAAGAGGGAAAACAAGCCTTCATCTTCTTAGACCCACCAATTATAGCATCCCACAATGGTAATCCATAAAAACAGTATCTCTTGTAGCTCTTGTGGACATACTCAACACCTACAAATACAGCTCCTATGAAGATCATGTCTTACTCTTGATCTGCAGCTCTGTGTGGAGAAGCTCTGTCAGGCCTACTCACCATTACCAATACCTCCCTCAGTCAGTCATCGTCTTGAACTTTTGAAGGTGTACCAGACTAACCTACACCCGAAGAAACCTACACTAAACCCTGATGGCCACACAAACTACCGGACTATCACTCACATTCCATTCATTATCAAGATCCTTAATAAAGGTTTGTTTTATACCTTAAGCTCACACCAACTATTTCCTGAAATACCAATCCATTCCTCAGATCATGTTGCAGCAGGGAGACAGCAACCTTACAAATTGAGGACAGTCTACTGACTATAGGTAAAGAAGATCCCTGCCTCCTGGTATTGCTGAGCTTTTCAGCTGCCATCAAAACAATATACCATGCCACCTTCATTTAGACCTTAAAAGTTGAATGGGATTAACTGGCTGTGTCCATCAGTGGTTCTTCTCTTACCTTTCCAATACCAGTTCATTCACATGGACTCCTCAAGGTCCCATGTGATCCCTGTCACCTAGCCCCACAGGGTTCCACACAATTCCTGTTTATCTTCAACCTCTATGTGGATCCTGATGGAGGGTCGCTCTCAAATTACAGCATCAACAACTCAAATTCTGCATGCACCTCACCCAGACCTGGATGGGGTGCAGGCAGCATAATTCTTGTTAGTGTTCCACGAATAACAGGCAAGAAATAATATAACCCTGTCTGAATGACATGAACCATTAGGGCTTTGAACCCCAGATTCCTCCCAAGGGCAAGTCACCTGAATTCACCCTGGACACCAACTTCATATCCAAGAAACACATTGTCAAGAAAACAAAGATGGCCTGGTGTCATCTCTCTCATTAAAGAAAATAAAACCTTGCCAGCATAAAGAGAAGGATGTTCAAGTCCATATACATTTGCAGCTGGATGCTGGAAATGCCGTACTCCATTGCCTCCAAGTCTCTGCACTGGCCCAATTTAAGGGTAGCATACACTGTGCAGCACTTCTCCTCAAGGGCCTACATATGATCACATCACACAATCCCCATGGAACTCCATTGTCTCTTCCTATCGGATTCTCCATTTTACAAACTAACTGCATCACCTATAGAACCATTATGACCTGCACCCCCATATACCTGTCTGACAGGCTCGCCATCTTGGTTGGCTTGTGGCACACCTGCAGCCAAACATCATCAAAATGAAGACAATGAAGTCTACAAAGGAAAAACAGGGTGAAATGCCTTTCTCATGCACTCAGGACCTGCAAAAACATTCAAATATCAATCAGGACCAGAACATTCCTGCTCCAATTCCAGAAAGAGGTGAAGACACTCCTCTATCAATAACACTACATCATGACGTAGTAAGAGTTCTTAAACTAGCTAGCTCTCAAATTACTTGTTTACTTTATCCTTGCGGTGATGCTATACAGTGCTCTACTGCCTTTTAGTAGATTCTCACTACACAGATAAAACACACATGCATCTTTGGCATGTCCAGAGAAGCAGCAATTGCTATGTCGCGTTTCTCGCCTGATCCTCATCTTTGACATGGTTGCAGACTGTGACAAGGAGCATCGTGCATCTACAGACTCATCCAGGTCATCTCGACACATGCCAAATTGCTGGCTGCACTTTATGTCATGGCCACTGAGATTTTCCGGAGGGTCAGTAACAACAACATGACAGCTCTTGAGCCAGTCGTGCTGCTTGCAACAGGTACTGAGATGCATCACCAGCCAACTACACTAGTTTATCTCCATGCCACAGTCACTAGTGCAGAGGCAATTAGGTGCTATCAAATTATATGCTATTGCACACTTCCATCGGTTATTAGGGGCCATCAATTGTGCTCATGTGGCACTACAGCCACTCCACCAAGGGCAACAGCCTTTCAGCAACAGGTACTGTTGCCATTAGATCAGCACACAAACTCTCTGTGATGGCAGTGGTGCTTTACTGACGTGTGCGCTGTCGTTTCTGGGATCACCCATGCCATATCAAACATTCACCTCTTGCATGTTTGTTAGGTGCTGTAGATTGAATTGAAGTGGCATCTAGTTAAATTTGCTAAACTACACTGTATGTATAGCTAGGGAGTGGCATTCACTCATATCTTACACCCATCAGGATATACACATCTGAAAGTATCATTGAATGGCAGAAAGCTCTGCATGTTTACAGCATTTTAAATAAAAGTCCATTCCTACATCAAACCACCATAAAAAGCATACATACATACCCAAACCTTGTGGTACATTCACCACAACAGAACACATACACTATAGGGCACATGCATCATTGTTTCATTTTGCACTTCCTAATTTGCGATTTTTAGGGAATCGCAAATTAGGAAATGCAAAATGGGATGCATGTACATTTTCTCAAAATATTTGAGAATCGGTAAAAATCGCAATTTTTACCGATTCTCAAATATTATGCGATTAGCAAAGTGCGAATTCGCAATTCCCATTCATTCCTATGGGCTAAAATGCCCATAGGAATGAATGGGAATTGCGAATTCGCACTTTGCTCATCGCAAATCCTGATTGCATTTCAAGGGTGGAGAGGGGGGTTCAAATGACCCCCCCTGCACCCATGAAATGTTGTTTTCGCATCATGTTGCACACACACATGTCCTGAGGACATGTGTGTCCGTAACATGAATGTGTAAAAAATGCTTTTGCAGCGTTTTTAACACTTTTTGCAAATTTACCGAGTGGTTCAACCACTCGGTAAATTTGACACCCTAATTGCGAATTCGCAATTATAAAAGTAATCATGCATTGCTTTTAAGAAATCGCAAATTTGCGATTTCTTAAAAGCAATCGCATTTTTAGAAATCGCAAAAATGTGCGATTTCTAAAAATGCTTGATGCATTCCAAAAAGCATTTTTGGAATCGCAAACGGCCGATTTTAAGGAATCGCACCGTTTGCGACTCCAAAAATGCTTGATGCATGTGCCCCTATCTTCTTTAGCTACCTTTCTCTGCCACCTACTCATTGGATAGTTTCTAGGCACGTAGCACATCATATATTCATGGCTGTACACAGGTATGAGGGATTTGTATAGTGCAAACCTGACAAAAAAGGGTCAAAGTCAAAGACAACGGTAAAGTCAATGAGAAACTGGAGGGGGAGCTCGGCTCTGAGAGTGATGGTGGACTGTTACTTGGTTGTGATGTAGTTCCTGTCTAGAGAGAACTTTGAATGCCATGAGAATACTTTCAACAATGTTTGACAGGTAGATTATACAATATTTTCATCTTCTTATAAGATCGGGTATTCAAGTAGTTTGCCAGTGTAGGAAAGTATGTGTGCCTGTGGGAGATTGTCATTATTAACTTTTTTAATTAGTTTGGTTTATTGTGTATTTCTGAATCTCACAAAGATCAGGAAGGAGGTATTTGCACAGCTGTGTTTGATCCGTGATTTAAACAGGTAACAGTGTGTAGCGTGCAGCCAGGGGTAAACGCTGTCTGCGCCGGTCAGCGTATGTTCAAGGACTACTACAAAGCCACCCCTGATGAGAGGTAGACTCCCCAGTGCACAGCTTCAAAATGACACAAGGTCTAAAGTTTTGAAACACCCTTAATATAAAGTTCAATCCACAAGATTCAATGATGCTTCATCTTTTAATGAATATACATTATACTCCATGTATGCTTCATCATGTTCCAAATATTGGTACTGTATATCATCCACAACATAAGTTCTCAATATTCACTGATCCCAATGCATTTCGGGCTGAACCGTAGCCCTTCCTCAGGGGATAGCTCTACAAACAAAGGAAATATCATCATAAGGTCTAATTCTGGTGTAAAATGAATCATACTACAAATGTGAAGGTACTGAATAATCCCACTGTGTAAACAAACGAAATTAAAACATGGTGTGAAAGAGCCCAACTAGCCAACATACATATATCACCAAAATCAAAATAATAACGAGCCAGAACACTAAGCATATGAAGGTCGCTACATAAATCACCAACTCGAAACTCCCAGAGGAGCCGTTTAAAGCCCAAACTTCCTATGCACAGTATAACCCCACAGCGTGTGCAGCGCGTGTAAATAAATGCGTGATGCTAAAAATGGAAACGGAGCTGAAATACACCTCGGTGCGATTAGCGCGCACTTGGTGAACAAAGTACAAGCGTATATAGAACCAAAGTCCCCACTAGGAGGTACTTACAGCGGAACGCTGTCAGCGTCAGGCCACATTGAGTATCAGGTTAACGAATGTGGGCGCGCGAGTGTACTAAGGTTTAAAACAACGTGGCTAAACATAAAAGATGGACAATAGGGCGTCCAAAATGGGCGCCATCTTGGAATGGTGAACACACACCCAGGTGAATGAATATATCTACACGTAGCACAAAAAAAGGGAAACAGAAATATCACACACCGTTGAATAAGGGAATCAAGGTGAAAACAGATAAACAGAAAAAATGACAACATACAGATAAAGATAAAGAATAGATGACACAGGGGAAATTTCACAGATAACACAGAAACTCCATGCGATCATTGAGCCCGTGCGGCTGCATGGTCGCCATGTACCGGATCCAAAAGTTCTCCCTTTTCAATAAAGTTTTTTTGTTATCATGGGTCAATGGTATTTGTTCTAGGACTTGATATTTCAACTGGGCAACTGTATGATTATGGTCCAAAAAATGTGCTGCAACAGTGGATTTCAGGTTGCCAGTCCTGATGTTACTCTTGTGTTCCAACAAGCGTGTCCTGATTTTCCGTTCTGTGTGTCCAATATAGCATTTGCCACAGGGACACTTGAGTAGATAAATGACATTAGCAGAGTTGCACGTGGCGTTAACACGCAATTTGATAGGGTGACCCTTCAAGGGGTGATTCACAATATTCCCAGGAATACAATTATGGCAATTGCTGCAGTTATAACAAGGGCGTAAGCCCTTGTAATTCTCTGGTGAACTTTCAGATTTAGGCTTGCATAGTATCTCCTTTAAGTTTCTTCCCCTGGTGTATGCAAACAAAGGTTGTTGTGAGAAGGCTCCCTGAAAATCCGGTTCCAAGCTTAATAGCGTCCAATGTTTAGAGATGATGTTCTTAAATCTTTTGCTCAACACTGTGTACTTGGATACTACAACCATTCTAGTATTTTCAGTTTTAGTGCGAGTTTTTAATAGTTCATCACGGGTCATATTCCCACACCGGGTGACTGCCTTTTGAAGAGTTTGTGCTGGGTAGCCACGAGCCTTGAACCTCTCAACCATATTGTTCATTTCAAGTTGACAAGTCTCATCAGATGTAACGATGCGTTTGACGCGCATCAATTGAGAAAGAGGTAAGTTCTGTTTTAACCCAAATCGATGAAAGCTTTGGTAATGCAACATTGAGTTGCGATCGGTGGGTTTTCGGAAAATGGTGGTGGTCACCGTGCCTGCATGTCTCTCAACCTTAACATCAAGGAAGTGAATGCTTGATCTGTCAAAACACCAAGTGAACTGTATGCGGTCATTGACTTGATTCCAAGTGTTCAGAAAATCCAAGAGAGCTTGTTCAGGGCCCGACCATAACATGAAAATGTCATCAATGAATCTCAAGTACAATTTCCCACAATTGATCCAAGGAATCTGGTTCAATATATGGGATTCCTCAAAAGATTTCATAAAAGTATTAGCGTACGACGGCGCTGTACAATTGCCCATGGCAGTCCCGCAGAGCTGATGGAACCACTTCCCAGATACTGTGAAGTAACTATGGTACAAGGTGAAGACCAATAGTTCCATCAACAGTACCTGTAAATCAGCGTCAAGATTGGAATGAGAAACTTCATGTTCAACTGCCATTAAGCCTAGGTCATGAGGTATTGAGGTGTACAGTGAACATACGTCCACTGTACACAGTATGAGATCTTGATCTTCTAACTCAGTAACAGCTTGTTGAAGCTTGATCAGGAAGTCGGTTGTGTCCTTGACGTGAGATCTAGAGTTCAACATGAAAGGCTGGAGATATTTATCCAGAAACTTCCCAGTATTCTCGTGAATGCTCCCTCTGGTCGAGACGATTGGTCTCATAGGTGGTTTGGTAGGGTGCTTGTGCACCTTAGGCAACATGTAGAGTACAGGTGGCTTCGGATTGGTAGGTGTCAAGTAACGTCTTGCTCTATCATTGATGGTGCCATTGTCAAATGCCTGACCTATGATTTTCACTAGGATTGCGGTGAATTCATTGGTAGGATCAGCAGGTAAAGGAGCATAAGTGTTCAGATCTGACGTGTGTTTATCAATTTGATCTGCATAGTATGTCGCATCCATGATCACCAGGGCGCCGCCCTTGTCAGCAGTTTGGCAGACGATCGAGGAATTATTGGCAATCTTCTGAATGATGTTTTTTTCGGATTTTGTTAAATTCTCACGTTTCACCTTGGATTGAAATGGTAGTTTAGCAATGTCACATTTTACTAAATTCTCAAATGTATCAATTATTTTATGACTCACAGGAGCCATGAAGGTACTGTGGGGACGTAGTCCTCTCAACATGTCATCATCACGTGAAGGGATGGTCATCACATTCTGAAAATAGTGTCTCAAGCGTACATTGCGTAGGAGTTTGAACACACTCACTTCGAGCTCCAAAGTGTTGGTTCCAGTAGTGGGAACAAAAGATTGCCCCTTTTGTAACACTCGGATTTCTTCCTCATTCAGTTGGGTGGAAGAGATGTTAATAACCAGGTTCTCATGGTCACTCATTTGCGTCGATTGCCCCTCTTTGCTTTGGCCTGTTCTTTTGCGGCCTCTGCGGGTTTTGCCCCGCCTGGGTCGCTGGTTTGATCCTGATCCTGTTCTAAAAAATGAACCGCAGAATTCGAGGTGCCAGGTTGTTGATCCTGTTGTTCAGTGGTAGTCTTCTGGGTTTTACGGGTTGTTGTGTCACCATCAGATGATGAAGTTTCATTCTCAGAGTACGGATTATAAGGGCGATTTGGGCGTCGGCGGGCGTACACTTCTGCCCAAGTGTACACCTCGCCGAGCTTATAATCAATGGTGTCCCTCTTATATTTCCGAAATTTCCGTTCCTGTGTCTCCCGAGTGTGCTTGTCTAGTTGGGCATTCACATCTTCCAACATTTTAGTCAGCTCAGCTGGATCCATGGCATTGTCTAGCTCGGTCCGTACGGTTTTTATTTCTTGTGCCAAATCATCCAGTGTTTTGGACAGTTCCTCCACTATAAGTAGGATCAAATCCAACGAGCATTTATTGAGGATAGCGTACCACCTCTCAACAAATCTCGTATTATTTTTGCAAAGTAGGGGTTTGAGGGGGACCCGCAGGCCCCTGGGGATCCGTTGGGCGCGATGGTACCGCACGAGGGTACATGCGTGTAGTTTTTGATTCGTTTCCTTCTTCAGTAAGTAGAGCAGTTGCTTAATGTTACTCTCAGCGCTCCTGGAGCTGGTAGCTGTGGCAACATCCTCCTGGATCATGCCATAGATTTTGTCGGCATCCCCCGCCGTGAAGGCGAAGGTGTCGGCCTTAAGTTCTGTCATGTTAGATACCAAATCGTAATTCATTTTGCAGTTTAAAGTAGCGTGCCAAATCCTCTGGACAGGAAAGTAGTGGACTCACAAAGATCAGGAAGGAGGTATTTGCACAGCTGTGTTTGATCCGTGATTTAAACAGGTAACAGTGTGTAGCGTGCAGCCAGGGGTAAACGCTGTCTGCGCCGGTCAGCGTATGTTCAAGGACTACTACAAAGCCACCCCTGATGAGAGGTAGACTCCCCAGTGCACAGCTTCAAAATGACACAAGGTCTAAAGTTTTGAAACACCCTTAATATAAAGTTCAATCCACAAGATTCAATGATGCTTCATCTTTTAATGAATATACATTATACTCCATGTATGCTTCATCATGTTCCAAATATTGGTACTGTATATCATCCACAACATAAGTTCTCAATATTCACTGATCCCAATGCATTTCGGGCTGAACCGTAGCCCTTCCTCAGGGGATAGCTCTACAAACAAAGGAAATACCATCATAAGGTCTAATTCTGGTGTAAAATGAATCATACTACAAATGTGAAGGTACTGAATAATCCCACTGAGTAAACAAACGAAATTAAAACATGGTGTGAAAGAGCCCAACTAGCCAACATACATATATCACCAAAATCAAAATAATAACGAGCCAGAACACTAAGCATATGAAGGTCGCTACATAAATCACCAACTCGAAACTCCCAGAGGAGCCGTTTAAAGCCCAAACTTCCTATGCACAGTATAACCCCACAGCGTGTGCAGCGCGTGTAAATAAATGCGTGATGCTAAAAATGGAAACGGAGCTGAAATACACCTCGGTGCGATTAGCGCGCGCTTGGTGAACAAAGTACAAGCGTATATAGAACCAAAGTCCCCACTAGGAGGTACTTACAGCGGAACGCTGTCAGCGTCAGGCCACATTGAGTATCAGGTTAACGAATGTGGGCGCGCGAGTGTACTAAGGTTTAAAACAACGTGGCTAAACATAAAAGATGGACAATAGGGCGTCCAAAATGGGCGCCATCTTGGAATGGTGAACACACACCCAGGTGAATGAATATATCTACACGTAGCACAAAAAAAGGGAAACAGAAATATCACACACCGTTGAATAAGGGAATCAAGGTGAAAACAGATAAACAGAAAAAATGACAACATACAGATAAAGATAAAGAATAGATGACACAGGGGAAATTTCACAGATAACACAGAAACTGGACGCCCTATTGTCCATCTTTTATGTTTAGCCACGTTGTTTTAAACCTTAGTACACTCGCGCGCCCACATTCGTTAACCTGATACTCAATGTGGCCTGACGCTGACAGCGTTCCGCTGTAAGTACCTCCTAGTGGGGACTTTGGTTCTATATACGCTTGTACTTTGTTCACCAAGCGCGCGCTAATCGCACCGAGGTGTATTTCAGCTCCGTTTCCATTTTTAGCATCACGCATTTATTTACACGCGCTGCACACGCTGTGGGGTTATACTGTGCATAGGAAGTTTGGGCTTTAAACGGCTCCTCTGGGAGTTTCGAGTTGGTGATTTATGTAGCGACCTTCATATGCTTAGTGTTCTGGCTCGTTATTATTTTGATTTTGGTGATATATGTATGTTGGCTAGTTGGGCTCTTTCACACCATGTTTTAATTTCGTTTGTTTACACAGTGGGATTATTCAGTACCTTCACATTTGTAGTATGATTCATTTTACACCAGAATTAGACCTTATGATGGTATTTCCTTTGTTTGTAGAGCTATCCCCTGAGGAAGGGCTACGGTTCAGCCCGAAATGCATTGGGATCAGTGAATATTGAGAACTTATGTTGTGGATGATATACAGTACCAATATTTGGAACATGATGAAGCATACATGGAGTATAATGTATATTCATTAAAAGATGAAGCATCATTGAATCTTGTGGATTGAACTTTATATTAAGGGTGTTTCAAAACGTTAGACCTTGTGTCATTTTGAAGCTGTGCACTGGGGAGTCTACCTCTCATCAGGGGTGGCTTTGTAGTAGTCCTTGAACATACGCTGACCGGCGCAGACAGCGTTTACCCCTGGCTGCACGCTACACACTGTTACCTGTTTAAATCACGGATCAAACACAGCTGTGCAAATACCTCCTTCCTGATCTTTGTGAGTCCACTACTTTCCTGTCCAGAGGATTTGGCACGCTACTTTAAACTGCAAAATGAATTACGATTTGGTATCTAACATGACAGAACTTAAGGCCGACACCTTCGCCTTCATGGCGGGGGATGCCGACAAAATCTATGGCATGATCCAGGAGGATGTTGCCACAGCTACCAGCTCCAGGAGCGCTGAGAGTAACATTAAGCAACTGCTCTACTTACTGAAGAAGGAAACGAATCAAAAACTACACGCATGTACCCTCGTGCGGTACCATCGCGCCCAACGGATCCCCAGGGGCCTGCGGGTCCCCCTCAAACCCCTACTTTGCAAAAATAATACGAGATTTGTTGAGAGGTGGTACGCTATCCTCAATAAATGCTCGTTGGATTTGATCCTACTTATAGTGGAGGAACTGTCCAAAACACTGGATGATTTGGCACAAGAAATAAAAACCGTACGGACCGAGCTAGACAATGCCATGGATCCAGCTGAGCTGACTAAAATGTTGGAAGATGTGAATGCCCAACTAGACAAGCACACTCGGGAGACACAGGAACGGAAATTTCGGAAATATAAGAGGGACACCATTGATTATAAGCTCGGCGAGGTGTACACTTGGGCAGAAGTGTACGCCTGCCGACGCCCAAATCGCCCTTATAATCCGTACTCTGAGAATGAAACTTCATCATCTGATGGTGACACAACAACCCGTAAAACCCAGAAGCCTACCACTGAACAACAGGATCAACAACCTGGCACCTCGAATTCTGCGGTTCATTTTTTAGAACAGGATCAGGATCAAACCAGCGACCCAGGCGGGGCAAAACCCCCAGAGGCCGCAAAAGAACAGGCCAAAGCAAAGAGGGGCAATCGACGCAAATGAGTGACCATGAGAACCTGGTTATTAACATCTCTTCCACCCAACTGAATGAGGAAGAAATCCGAGTGTTACAAAAGGGGCAATCTTTTGTTCCCACTACTGGAACCAACACTTTGGAGCTCGAAGTGAGTGTGTTCAAACTCCTACGCAATGTACGCTTGAGACACTATTTTCAGAATGTGATGACCATCCCTTCACGTGATGATGACATGTTGAGAGGACTACGTCCCCACAGTACCTTCATGGCTCCTGTGAGTCATAAAATAATTGATACATTTGAGAATTTAGTAAAATGTGACATTGCTAAACTACCATTTCAATCCAAGGTGAAACGTGAGAATTTAACAAAATCTGAAAAAAACATCATTCAGAAGATTGCCAATAATTCCTCGATCGTCTGCCAAACTGCTGACAAGGGCGGTGCCCTGGTGATCATGGATGCGACATACTATGCAGATCAAATTGATAAACACACGTCAGATCTGAACACTTATGCTCCTTTACCT
Source organism: Lissotriton vulgaris (assembly GCF_964263255.1). Taxonomy (NCBI): domain Eukaryota; kingdom Metazoa; phylum Chordata; class Amphibia; order Caudata; family Salamandridae; genus Lissotriton; species Lissotriton vulgaris. The sequence goes on along the minus strand of NC_141699.1, from coordinate 94,593,395 downwards.
GCTGATCCTACCAATGAATTCACCGCAATCCTAGTGAAAATCATAGGTCAGGCATTTGACAATTGCACCATCAATGATAGAGCAAGACGTTACTTGACATCTACCAATCCGAAGCCACCTGTACTCTACATGTTGCCTAAGGTGCACAAGCACCCTACCAAACCACCTATGAGACCAATCGTCTCGACCAGAGGGAGCATTCACGAGAATACTGGGAAGTTTCTGGATAAATATCTCCAGCCTTTCATGTTGAACTCTAGATCTCACGTCAAGGACACAACCGACTTCCTGATCAAGCTTCAACAAGCTGTTACTGAGTTAGAAGATCAAGATCTCATACTGTGTACAGTGGACGTATGTTCACTGTACACCTCAATACCTCATGACCTAGGCTTAATGGCGGTTGAACATGAACTTTCTCATTCCAATCTTGACGCTGATTTACAGGTACTGTTGATGGAACTATTGGTCTTCACCTTGTACCATAGTTACTTCACAGTATCTGGGAAGTGGTTCCATCACCTCTGCGGGACTGCCATGGGCAATTGTACAGCGCCGTCGTACGCTAATACTTTTATGAAATCTTTTGAGGAATCCCATATATTGAACCAGATTCCTTGGATCAATTGTGGGAAATTGTACTTGAGATTCATTGATGACATTTTCATGTTATGGTCGGGCCCTGAACAAGCTCTCTTGGATTTTCTGAACACTTGGAATCAAGTCAATGACCGCATACAGTTCACTTGGTGTTTTGACAGATCAAGCATTCACTTCCTTGATGTTAAGGTTGAGAGACATGCAGGCACGGTGACCACCACCATTTTCCGAAAACCCACCGATCGCAACTCAATGTTGCATTACCAAAGCTTTCATCGATTTGGGTTAAAACAGAACTTACCTCTTTCTCAATTGATGCGCGTCAAACGCATCGTTACATCTGATGAGACTTGTCAACTTGAAATGAACAATATGGTTGAGAGGTTCAAGGCTCGTGGCTACCCAGCACAAACTCTTCAAAAGGCAGTCACCCGGTGTGGGAATATGACCCGTGATGAACTATTAAAAACTCGCACTAAAACTGAAAATACTAGAATGGTTGTAGTATCCAAGTACACAGTGTTGAGCAAAAGATTTAAGAACATCATCTCTAAACATTGGACGCTATTAAGCTTGGAACCGGATTTTCAGGGAGCCTTCTCACAACAACCTTTGTTTGCATACACCAGGGGAAGAAACTTAAAGGAGATACTATGCAAGCCTAAATCTGAAAGTTCACCAGAGAATTACAAGGGCTTACGCCCTTGTTATAACTGCAGCAATTGCCATAATTGTATTCCTGGGAATATTGTGAATCACCCCATGAAGGGTCACCCTATCAAATTGCGTGTTAACGCCACGTGCAACTCTGCTAATGTCATTTATCTACTCAAGTGTCCCTGTGGCAAATGCTATATTGGACACACAGAACGGAAAATCAGGACACGCTTGTTGGAACACAAGAGTAACATCAGGACTGGCAACCTGAAATCCACTGTTGCAGCACATTTTTTGGACCATAATCATACAGTTGCCCAGTTGAAATATCAAGTCCTAGAACAAATACCATTGACCCATGACAACAAAAAAACTTTATTGAAAAGGGAGAACTTTTGGATCCGGTACATGGCGACCATGCAGCCGCACGGGCTCAATGATCGCATGGAGTTTCTGTGTTATCTGTGAAATTTCCCCTGTGTCATCTATTCTTTATCTTTATCTGTATGTTGTCATTTTTTCTGTTTATCTGTTTTCACCTTGATTCCCTTATTCAACGGTGTGTGATATTTCTGTTTCCCTTTTTTAGTGCTACGTGTAGATATATTCATTCACCTGGGTGTGTGTTCACCATTCCAAGATGGCGCCCATTTTGGACGCCCTATTGTCCATCTTTTATGTTTAGCCACGTTGTTTTAAACCTTAGTACACTCGCGCGCCCACATTCGTTAACCTGATACTCAATGTGGCCTGACGCTGACAGCGTTCCGCTGTAAGTACCTCCTAGTGGGGACTTTGGTTCTATATACGCTTGTACTTTGTTCACCAAGCGCGCGCTAATCGCACCGAGGTGTATTTCAGCTCCGTTTCCATTTTTAGCATCACGCATTTATTTACACGCGCTGCACACGCTGTGGGGTTATACTGTGCATAGGAAGTTTGGGCTTTAAACGGCTCCTCTGGGAGTTTCGAGTTGGTGATTTATGTAGCGACCTTCATATGCTTAGTGTTCTGGCTCGTTATTATTTTGATTTTGGTGATATATGTATGTTGGCTAGTTGGGCTCTTTCACACCATGTTTTAATTTCGTTTGTTTACACAGTGGGATTATTCAGTACCTTCACATTTGTAGTATGATTCATTTTACACCAGAATTAGACCTTATGATGGTATTTCCTTTGTTTGTAGAGCTATCCCCTGAGGAAGGGCTATGGTTCAGCCCGAAATGCATTGGGATCAGTGAATATTGAGAACTTATGTTGTGGATGATATACAGTACCAATATTTGGAACATGATGAAGCATACATGGAGTATAATGTATATTCATTAAAAGATGAAGCATCATTGAATCTTGTGGATTGAACTTTATATTAAGGGTGTTTCAAAACTTTAGACCTTGTGTCATTTTGAAGCTGTGCACTGGGGAGTCTACCTCTCATCAGGGGTGGCTTTGTAGTAGTATTTCTGAATCTCACAGCATGCATGCTAGGCACTGATTCATCTCTAGGAGCACACCACGTGGATACATATTGAAACCAGTCGGCAGAAAGGGCCTTTCCGAAAGTCAGGAGGAAGGTAGGATTTCAGAGACTATACCTCAGATCCGACGCAAGTACAGAAAGTACAGGCACATGCATCAACCTTTTTTGCCAGCACAAATGGTCCGATTCTTAAAATTGGCCCTTTGAGCGACAAAAAGGGCGTTTGCGATCTATCAAAGTGTAAGGCAATCACAATTTAAGAAACCACAATTTATTGCGATTTCTTAAACGGCAATTGCATTTAAGGAATCCCAATTTGTGATTCCTTAAATGCAATGCAATAACCACTTTTAAATAGCAATTTCACTATTTGGGGGCAAAAATTACGGCGCAATTGAACTGGTTGGTAATTTGCAAAAACTATGAAAAAATGCACTAACGTGCATTTTTAAAAGTTTCATGTTGCACACACACATGCCCTTGGGGCATGTGTGTGTACAACATGGGTGCACAGCACAATTCCAGGGGTGCACTACGGTGTCCTTTAGACACCCTTGCACCTTTGAAATTGCATACGCAATTTACGAGTACCTACTGGTGCTCGCAAATTGCGCATGCAATTTCCCATTCATTCCTATGGGCCTGTAGACCCATAGGAATGAATGGGGAGCCATTCTTTAATTGCGACTCGCAATTCGTGAATCGAAATTAAGGACTGTTTAGGAATCACTATTTTTATAGTGATTCCTACATGCATACGCTTTTGCAAGTCTTTAATTGCGATTCCTTAATAATCGCAATTAAGGACTCACAAAATAATACCTTGATGCATGCGCCCCGCAGTCTTCAGCAAAATCGAGCACCTTCGATCATCCTGCAACAATATCAAGTGTAGGAAATTGACTGTTAGATAGTATTGTTATGGTGAGTATATTTGTAGGCAAGTGTATATTCACTATTATTAACACTACATTTATGTAGTGCAACATGCAGCTGCGAGGTTGGTTTTAAAGTGGCCGAAAAGATCATCTGCAACCAAAGCCCTTAAGGCATTACACTGGCTGCCTATTATAAAAAGGGTCTTGTTTAAAGTACTCTTAATTACTTTTAGAGCTGTCCACAACTTAGGCCCATCCTACCTGAGGAAAAAATTCAGCAGATACTGCCCAACCAGAGCACTGCGTTCTTCAACGGCCAACCTGCTTACTGTCCCAAGTTTCAGACTTAAAACTCGAGGGGGTAAATCCCTGGCGGTACTGGGAGCAAAAGCATGGAATACCCTTCCCCCCCAGTTGAGATCACTGGATAAAGAAATAGATTTCCGTAAACACCTAAAAACCTGGATCTTTAATCTACAAGACACGACTGCCCAAAGCCTAGTGTAATTCGGGTCTCGGTCAAGTAAGCATAGGAACTACCTAACATCTGGTGGTCCTTTCTGGGCGCCTAGATGCTCCTTGGAGCGATTGTCGCGCGTTATAAATTGGTATTTACATTACATTACATTACATTTATGTACCTTAATAATATATATTTGTATATGCACTTATTCACTGGAAAAGCACAGCTAAAAACTGAGTAATGGTTTTGCATCAAATGCAGAAAGGTACTCAAGGTGCCAGTTATGGTTATCAGCGCTCACAACACGTGCCATTGTTTGTGTCTGTGCTGTTCTGTGCCATTGACAAATTATTGTTTTCAGCATTGACACAAGTCTTGGCGTATATTGCAAGTGATGTTAGTTTTTTTTTTAATATTTTACTTAATTTCCTTGAGGTCAGGTCCTGTGCCGGGCTCACCCCTGGTGAACAGACTCTGCTGGCCATGGCCTTTGGGCCCTGCGCCCACCCCGCCCCACATCCAAGCCCTGAAGCCTTTTTTCATTTGATGCAGGGAATGATGTGTGGCGAGGGCCTCTGCCCAATCCCTGCCATCAGCCCAACCCCACTACTCATCAATCAATGAAGAATTTATAAAGCGCAGCAAATCACCCACCAGCGATGGAGTCTTGATTTTTTCCTGAAAAGGAGAAGGCACTGACAAAAACTGGGAAATGGCCAGGAGAAAACAGGGAAAAGGGAGGGAAAAGCAGGGAGAAAGTGCAAACAAACAGGGAAGAAGCAAGGAAATGACAGGAGGAAGAGCCATGCAGCTGCACGAGAGAGCTGGGCCTGGTACTTGCATTTGGAAGTGCACAGTAAGGGTTGAACTACTGAAGGGAAGTAAGTCAATACAAGCAAATACACTACCCTAAGCAAAGATCTACTTTCATGCTGTGTTTGATGTAAATACGATTAACTGTTTGGGTTGTGTTCATGAGCAAAACGTTATTTGTGAGATAAAGTAGGAAAACACATCTTTTTCACTCCAATAACTTTCTTTTCTCCTGCACAGATTTGCACGAAAATTGGCAAGCTAGATCTTAGTTTGCATACCTGATGGGCACATCAAAACATGGCTTTTCAATAGAAAGTATGTCTGAACCATACCGACACAGGGGTTGACTGCCACTGTGTAATATGTGTGTGTTTATATGAATATGGTCCGGGATGCCCACCACCCCTTCCACCACCAATCCCAATGGTAGGAGACAGACACATTTTGAACTTTTGGAAGGCAGGGGGGCCTTGCGACCCCCCCGGCCGTATTTATTAAAATATGAAACAAGATTTAAAACTTTAAATTAAAAACGTTTCATTTATCATGTACAAAATTCAATTTTCATTACACTTGATGAAGACAGGTATCCAGGCTAACCTTAACAAATCTCTAATACAAAGATTTTCCTAACCAAGTCTAACATCATGACATCATGCATTGCATACGAACTTTGTACATCCTATCGTTAGGGGCCAACGGCAAGGTCTTAACCGGTGTCAGATCCCTTTCACCAAATTTCCGCCCTCTCGTGAGAGTGGCGCATGTGCAGAGGACTTTACCCTCGTAGCCAACCGTAACTTCCCTTGTCATGGGGGCCCCCTTCCACTCAGCGCCATCTTAAGGACGTCCGAGTTCCCGTGCGGGGTAACCGTAAGAAGGACAGCGTGGACTCCCCCCCCTTTCCCCGCACTCTCTTCCACTGCAGCGGATATCCGGCCCCCGGGAAATTCGTGGGAGGGGCATATAGCCGTCTCCCCCTGGGAGGGGCCTATGGCCATCTCCCCCTGGGCGATCCCATCCGTAATGGGTGCCTCCCCCCGTGGGAGGGGCCAATGGCCGCCTCCCCCCGGGCGCTCCCATCCATAACGGGTGGCGCCCCCACTAGGGACCTTGAAATCACTGCTCACCGATCATGACCTTACCGCCACAGGCCAGATAGTTGACCGCGCTATCTGGCCCCCCCACAACTCCTATAGGTCATGTCTCCTCAATCCCACTAGCCAAGCTATCATGTCTCCTATCAATATGTCATTCCCCACCCTGGACAGGTGTACCCCATCATCTGAATAACAGTGGTCCCCCCAGATGCACCCGTGAGGAATACTTTGAAGGTGGTTAGATCGAAACAATTTCCCCATTTTATTGTTGACCCTCTTTACCGAATGGTTCAACGCTGTCATGGACAACCCACCCCTCCATACCCTCCTCGGAATCATGTGTGACCAAGCTATTGTGCACCCCGGGAGTGTCTTTGCTAACTGTGAGAAGTTGGCCTGGTATATAATGCTCACTAATTCTAGTGATCACTTTGTACCATGCCAAGCAACCCTTATGATGATGGTTGTAATTCAACCTTGTAGACCAGTTATCCTAGTGGTAACGTGGACAAAGCAGTCTTAGGCTAAACTCTGAAAGGCATGTGAAGCCAGCTGTTATACCATACACAACCCCCTTGAATACCAAATGAAAGGGACACCACACAGATATATATTGAAAATATATATTGATTTATTAACTATTAAAATCCCCTGGACTCTTTATGAGCACAGAAGCACAAGCGTAAAATCACAAGACAGTTTAAAATACACAAAAGTTGCACAATATGGATGAGCCCTAGGGGCCACCTGAACCATATACTAAATAAGTGGTATAAGAGATACCTAAAGGAAAGTGAAGAGGCCTAGGGCCTTGGGAATCGCTGGAGCTATTCGAGACTGGAGTTAACTAAGTCGGGAAAGGCCCACGGGACTCGGATGCAGTGTTCAAAGTGCACGCACTTTACAATACAAAGTCTATGGTGCGTAAAAAGCACAAAGTTAGAAAATTAGGAACCTTCCGAGTGACCTACGGAGCTGAAACTTAAAACACAGGCCCTTGGGATGTGTACCAGTGCAGGAGCACCGGCGGAGCTGAGTTACCTCACCCACAGGAAGCGGGTGCACAGGGTTGAAGATGTGTCGGGTTTCGTCACGCTGGTCGATGGTGCTTGGAGCTGAAGATGCTGCAGGCGGCTCGATGAGAAGAGTTCCGGTGGATCCAAGGGTGGATCTGAAGAGTTGAAGACCTGAAAGCAGAGGGGACAGTGTTCAAAGTCACTAGCCAGTGACTACCGTGGAACCAGATCGGAACCAGGCGATGTCGGGTGCAAACAGGCGTTGTCGGGTAGCTTCTTTCTGCAGCCACGTGGATACCCGGGGTCGAGGACGTCCAGGAGTCGGTCACGAGCTGTCCCACGTAGGCTTCTCGCTGTTGGCGGTGTCGGCGACCTGATCGGAGCAAACAGGCCTTGGCAAATGCAAGCCACGCAGAAGTCGAAAGAGGCTGTTCACTCGGACCAGCAAGGTCAGAGCGGGTGCTCCTTTTCACAGGAGCTTGGGTAGGTCTGGAGCAACCAGACCTGCTGTTTAAATCTTCGGGTTCGTCGCCAAGATGGCCGCTGGCCGCGTGGCTAGTGGCCGGGATGGCGCGTCGAGTGGCACAGTGCAAAAGGGCCCCACGCAGATCGTGGAGATGCTGGGGGGCTGATCTTCGGTGCAAGGGCTGCTCGGTGGTGGGGGTTCTCAATCCCCAAAGCACAACGTCGAGGATGCCTCAGGAGCTGCGCAGTCAGCTTTTCGAGTGTCTTCCAAGAGGTCCGGTCCCACGTCACTCGGTGCCTCCACGGGTCCCTTCTTCGCAGGGACTGTGGATCGGGCTCTGAGAGGTCTGGGAATCTGGTTCTTGTCGGGCTCTGGGCTCGGGCTCCGGCGGGAGGCGGCGGCAAAGCAGACGTCGAGTTGCTGGTTGGTGCCTGTGTTCACAGGGTGGTCACTCCTTGGCCACAAGGGAGATTCTTCTTCAGTCTTCTGTGCAGCAGAATGTCGAAGTCCAGTCTTCTTCTTAGTTTTAAGTTGATTTCGGGATGATCTGCTGTGCAATGGCACTGCTCCCCCTCTTATTCCCAAACTGGGGGTGGATCACCTACTAGGTCCCTCCTCTGGGTGGAACCAGGAAGGGGGGCGGTTACACCCCCTTTCCTTTGTCCAGCTCCGCGCCAGGACTGGGGCTGGAAGGCCCCAGAACCGGTTTGGACTGGCCTATGCACGGGGACACCTTGTGTGCCCCGGGCATGTCTGATTCTTTTCAGCCCTGTCCTACCTAATACACAAAATCCTGTCTGGGGTGGTGCTCGCACCTCCCAAGGCAGGAAACCCTTTGTCCAGGCCACCATCTGCCGAGTTTCGGTCAGCAGCAGGAGGCCAGACTTGTGTCTGTGGTGGCAGCGTCCATTTTGTGAAGCTGAGGCTCTGTTTAACTTTAACCGGGGTTAAGGCTACACACATGTCGTGTCCCTCTAGAAGGGTGGAATGCTATCCCCGTCGCCAGAATTGGCGAGGGGATAGTATTCCAATTCGTATGACACCTTACTCGACATGTTTTGATAAAGCCAGACCAAAGATAGCATTTAACCGCGAGGATTATAATGCACTTAAGAGTATATGGTATGGCAATATCCCGGAACAGCTTAGGGAGTTGTTCCCGACAGCTGCAGACAGGCTCAGCTCATGCCAGAGCACCATCTCACATATTTCCAAGCACTCTGCCTCCAGGATTGATGAGGCCTTCCATAGGAGTGGCTGATAGGAACATATGTGTCCAGTTTAGGGTTAGGCACAGACATACTGTACCTAAGTAAGAGGTGGTTACACCGACTTACCCCAGCTGAGTGATCAGCCAGTTGTGTCAAAGATGGAGGCCAGGCCAGGGGTGGCACAATACGTGCTGCAGCCCCTGGTAGGCCTTGGATACACCTATGCCCTGGGCACCTAGGGTGCACTAGTACAGGGGCTCATAAGGTGAACCAGTTCCAATTCGTAATGCACCTAAAGTGCATTGGCATCAATTTAGAGAGAGAACAGCAGGCTGTGGGTCTGATTAGCAGGCCCACAGCCACATTAAGTCAGAAACCAGTGAAGCAAAAAGCAAAAATTTGGGGTGACCATAGGATAGCAGACCCTACTCTCCTACATAACCCCCCCCCAAACGCAGGGACATTAGACTAACCTTGACCAGTTGTGTCTTCATGTTCTAAGTGGAAGTACCTGGAGAGACCATCTGCGTTGCCATGGTCAGTCCCTGGGCGGTGCTCCACTGTAAAGTCCATCCCCTGTAGGGAAATGGACCACCTGAGTAGTTTGGGGTTTTCACCCTTCATCTGATTAAGCCATAGGAGGGGCTTATGGTCGGTCTGAATCTTGAAGTGAGTGCCAAATAAGTATGGTCTCAACTTCTTCAGGGCCCACACCACAGCAAAGGCCTCCCTCTCTATAGCTGACCAACGTTTCTCTCTGGGGGTCAGCCTTCTGCTAATGAAAGCAATGGGCTGGTCCTGGCCATCTACATTAAGCTGTGAAAGCACTGCTCCCACTCCCAACTCAGAAGCATCTGTTTGGACAATGAACTCTCTTGAGTAGTCAGGACTCTTCAGGATAGGTGCAGAGCACATGGCCTTCTTCAGGTCATCAAATGCCTTTTGACAGATTTCTGTCCACTGAACCTTTTTGGGCATCTTCTTGGATGTCAGATCATTAAGAGGAGTCACAATGGACCCATAGTTCTTAACAAACTTCCTGTAGTACCCAGTCAGGCCCAAGAAAGCTCTGACCTGAGTCTGGGTAGTTGGAGGGGACCAGTCCTTGATGGTCTGGATCTTACTCTCCAGTGGTTGAACTTGGCCTCCACCTACAAGGTGGCCCAGGTATACAACCTTGCTCTGCCCTATCTGGCACTTTGTTGCCTTGATAGTGAGGCCTGCCTTCTGCAGAGCCTCAAGCACTTCCTTCAGGTGGATCAGGTGATCCTCCCAGGTGGAGCTAAAGACAGCAATATCATCCAGATAAGCTGCACAAAAGTCATCCAACCCAGTGAGGACTTGGTTCACCAACCTTTGGAAGGTGGCAGGTGCATTTTTCAAACCAAAGGGCATCACCACAAACTGATAATGCCCACTAGGGGTAGAAAATGCTGTCTTGGCTTTAGACTCCTCAGCTAACCTGATTTGCCAGTAGCCAGCTGTCAAGTCAAATGTGCTCAAATATTTGGCAGAAGCCAACTTGTCAATGAGCTCATCTGCCCTTGGAATAGGGTGTGCATCTGTCCTGGTGACAGCATTGAGTCCTCTGTAATCCACACAGAACCTCATCTCTCTCTTGCCATCTTTGGTGTGAGGTTTGGGGACCAGAACCACTGGGCTAGCCCAGGGGCTCTCTGAAGGCTCAATGACACCTAATTCCAGCATCTTTTGCACCTCAGTCTTTATACAGTCCCTGACGTGGTCAGGTTGCCTGTAAATTTTGCTCTTTACAGGAAGACTGTCACCAGTGTCCACCACATGTGTACACCAGTTAGTCTGACTGGGTGTCAATGAGAACATATGCCTGTATGCCTGTAGAACTTGTCTGCAGTCATGTTGCTGATGTTCAGTGAGGCTGCCACCTAAGGCCACACCATCAACTGAGCCATCCTCAGGGTTCTGAGTGAGCAGGTCTGGGAGAGGGTCACTCTCTTCCTCCTGTCCCTCATCTGTAGCCATGAGCAAGCCCATGTCTGCCCTGCTGACATATGCCTTCAATCTGTTCACATGGAGCACCCTGTGGGGGCTCCTGGGAGTTCCTAGGTCCACCAAGTAGGTAACCTCTCCCTTCTTTTCCAGAATTGTATGGGGTCCAGACCATTTGTCTTGGAGTGCTGCTGGGGCCACTGGCTCCAACACCCATACTTTCTGTCCAGGCTGAAACTCAACAAGGACAGCCTTTTGGTCATGCCAAGCTTTTTGTAATTCTTGGCTAGCCTCAAGGTTTTTGGATGCCTTTTCCATGTACTCTGCCATCCTGGAGCGGAGACCAAGTACATAGTCCACTATGTCCTGTTTAGGCTTTTTGAGAGGTAACTCCCATCCTTCCTTCACAAGACACAGGGGTCCTCTTACAGGGTGCCCAAACAACAATTCAAAGGGGCTGAAGCCAACCCCCTTTTGAGGGACCTCTCTGTAAGCGAACAAAAGGCAGGGCAGAAGGATGTCCCATCTTCGCCTGAGCTTTTCAGGTAATCCTTTAATCATGCCCTTTAGGGTCTTGTTAAATCTCTCAACAAGCCCATTGCATTGTGGGTGATAAGGAGTGGTGAACTTGTAGTTTACACCACATTCCTTCCACATAGCTGTCAAATATCCAGACATGAAGTTGGTACCTCTATCTGATATTACCTCCTTAGGAAACCCCACTCTGGAGAAAACTCCAAGTAAGGCCCTGGCCACAACAGGAGCTGTTGTGGTCCTAAGGGGAATTGCCTCTGGGTACCTGGTGGCATGATCCACTACCACCAGTATGAATCTGTGCCCAGATGCTGTAGGGGGATCCATTGGACCAACAATATCAATCCCCACTCTCTCAAAGGGAACCCCCACCACAGGTAGTGGTATCAGGGGGGCCTTTGTTGTTCCACCTGCTTTACCACTGGCTTGGCAGGTTTCACAGGAGCGACAAAACTCCTTGGTGTCTTCAGACATGTGAGGCCAGTGAAAGTGAGGGACAAGCCTGTCCCAAGTCTTGTTCTGGCCTAGGTGTCCTGCTAAAGGAATATCATGGGCCAAGGTGAGTAGGAAGCCCCTAAATTGCAGAGGTATAACCAACCTCCTGGTAGCACCAGGCTTGGGGTCTCTAGCCTCTGAATAAAGGAGTCCATCATCCCAATATACTTTATGGGCACCTTGAGCATTCCCAGCAGCCTCAGCAGCAGCCTGCTGTCTGAGGGGTTCAAGAGAAGGACAGGTTAACTGAGCCTGCCCCAAGTCTGCCCTAGAAGGTCCCCCTGTCCCCAGAAACTCAACCTGATCAGGTTCAAGTTCTTCAGGGACAGTTCCTTCAGGGGTCTCAAGATCAGTTTCCTGTGAAGCCTGATCCTCACTTGTAGGCAGTTGGGAAGGCGCAGCCTTAACCCTCCTGTTCTTCTTCTTGGGAGGTACTTGGTCCATTGTTCCAGGATCCAAGACCTGAGGTTCAGAGAGGCACTTTTTGGCCTGTGACCTGGTCACAGCAAGGACATGTGATGATATCCCTAACATCTCTGCATGAGTCCTGTACTCAACTTCTGACCATAGAGAGTTCTCCAGGTCATTGCCCAACAAACATTCTACTGGGAGATCAGCACTAACCACAACTTTCTTTAGGCCAGTTACCCCTCCCCAGGAAAAGTTAACAAGTGCCACACTATGTGTAGTAGTGACATTGCTGGCATTGGTCACCAGGTAATCATCGCCTGGCATGTATTGTCCAGGGTCCACAAAGTTAGGTGTCACCATAGTGACACTGGCACATGTGTCCCTGTAAGCTTGAGCCACTTTGTTGTTAATCAAAGGTGTCTGTCTGTATTTGCCCAGGTTACTGGGACTTATGTCAGGGGTCAAATCTATGTCCCCTTCACAAACCAGAACAGCCTGTGTAAGGGTTCTGACTAGGTCAGAATCTCCTTCAGTTCCCAAAGTGATTCCCACTAAACCCTTGGCTTGGGGACCAACACTGCTAACTGTACTAGTGGGTGCAGGTGCCTTAGGGGCTGCAGTGCTGGGGGCTCCACCCTTTTTACACTCACTTGTCCAGTGAGAGGTGTTCTTACAAGTTTTACACCAGGGTTTCTTCTGACCTTCTTTCTTCTTCTTCTTGGAAGTTTGGGACCCACCCTCTGTCTCAGTTTGGGGCCCTGTTGAAGACTTCTGGTCTTTAGCTTTCTGCTCCCCACCCTTCTGGTCTGTTTTCTTCTGGTCACCACCCTGGTTCTGGTTCTGGTTCTTTTGCTTAACTCTGGTTCTTACCCATTTATCTGCCCTCTTTCCCAATTCTTGGGGAGAGGTCAAATCTGAGTCAACCAAATGTTGATGCAACTGCTGGTTCTGACAATTATTTAAAATTTGTTCTCTCATCAGCAAATTGTACAATCCTTCATAGTCTGTAACCTTGCTTCCCAGCAACCATCCCTCCAGAGCCTTAGTGGCACACTCAACAAATTCAGACCAGTCCTGAGTCTGTGTCTTCTGGGTATCTCTGAACATTAACCTGTACTGTTCAGTGGTTAAGCCTAACCCATCAATCAGAGCACTCTTCAGGACCAGGTAGTTTCTAGAATCCCCATCACTAACTGTGAGGAGTCTGTCTCGGCCTCTACCTTCAAAGGAGAGCCACAAGATTGCTGCCCACTGCTCCTGAGGGATCTGCTGTACCATGCAGGCTCTCTCCATTGCAGTTATCCATTTATGGATATCATCCCCAGCTTTGTAGGGGGGCACAATCTTACTCAGGTTTCTTGTATCAAAGGACCTGTCTTTATCCTTCTGGATAGTGCTGCCACCAGTGGATCCTAATCCACTCTCTCTAGGCTGTCTTGCTCTAGCAAGTTTCTCCTTAGCCAGGGCAACCTCTAACTCTTGCCTCTGGATCCTAAGCTCAGCCTCTCTCATCTTGGCCTCATGTTCCCTTCTCTGAGGGCTAGTCATCTCCTTTCTGGAGTGACCATGAGAGCCTCTAGAGACATGGGAGGTATTGGATTCACCTGAGTGATGCCTCCTCCTCCTATGGCCCTGGTTAAGTCCACCTGGGGGTCTGAATGGGTTGTTACCTGATTCATTCCCAAGTTGACTTAAGTTAGCCTGGTTCAGTCTACTGACCAGCACCTGACTATTTCTGTCATCATCTGACTCACTGCTTTCCACCTCCTCCTCCTCTTCTTCTTCCTCTACATCTACTTGAAGAGCTCCAGTGGTGGAGGCTTCCTCATCTACCAGGATGATAGGGGCAGGGGTGTCTACAGTGTCATCCTCTGAAGGATGGCCTCCTTCAGCATCCCCTGTGGGGTTTGCTTTAGAGGTCTTTAGAGCCTCAGACTGATCCAAGAGCTCTCTTAGGTGGTCTGTAGTAGGGGAAGGCCCTGTCTTCAGACCCCTTAAGACACAAAGCTGTCTTAATTCCTTAAAGGGAAAAATAGCAAACTGGGATGGTGCCCTTGGAGGGTCACTCTCAACAGGAGTAAGTCCACTGGACCCCTCTGTTCCAGACATTGCTCTAGTGTGGGTGGATGTGTTGCAATCTACCTACACTGGTGTTTACCTACTAAACCTATCTAGTAGTTGTAGCTAGGGTGTGCTACTCCCTTTACTCTACAACAACTAAGTTCAGTAGAACTTATGTATACTAGTCTTGTTTTATATGTACCTAGCAGGTACCTGTATGATCTTTCAAATGATAATCTCAAAGATTGTAATGGTAAAACAACAGCAAGCTCAGATCCCAATCCGCTGCTCACCAATGTGAGAAGTTGGCCTGGTATATAATGCTCACTAATTCTAGTGATCACTTTGTACCATGCCAAGCAACCCTTATGATGATGGTTGTAATTCAACCTTGTAGACCAGTTATCCTAGTGGTAACGTGGACAAAGCAGTCTTAGGCTAAACTCTGAAAGGCATGTGAAGCCAGCTGTTATACCATACACAACCCCCTTGAATACCAAATGAAAGGGACACCACACAGATATATATTGAAAATATATATTGATTTATTAACTATTAAAATCCCCTGGACTCTTTATGAGCACAGAAGCACAAGCGTAAAATCACAAGACAGTTTAAAATACACAAAAGTTGCACAATATGGATGAGCCCTAGGGGCCACCTGAACCATATACTAAATAAGTGGTATAAGAGATACCTAAAGGAAAGTGAAGAGGCCTAGGGCCTTGGGAATCGCTGGAGCTATTCGAGACTGGAGTTAACTAAGTCGGGAAAGGCCCACGGGACTCGGATGCAGTGTTCAAAGTGCACGCACTTTACAATACAAAGTCTATGGTGCGTAAAAAGCACAAAGTTAGAAAATTAGGAACCTTCCGAGTGACCTACGGAGCTGAAACTTAAAACACAGGCCCTTGGGATGTGTACCAGTGCAGGAGCACCGGCGGAGCTGAGTTACCTCACCCACAGGAAGCGGGTGCACAGGGTTGAAGATGTGTCGGGTTTCGTCACGCTGGTCGATGGTGCTTGGAGCTGAAGATGCTGCAGGCGGCTCGATGAGAAGAGTTCCGGTGGATCCAAGGGTGGATCTGAAGAGTTGAAGACCTGAAAGCAGAGGGGACAGTGTTCAAAGTCACTAGCCAGTGACTACCGTGGAACCAGATCGGAACCAGGCGATGTCGGGTGCAAACAGGCGTTGTCGGGTAGCTTCTTTCTGCAGCCACGTGGATACCCGGGGTCGAGGACGTCCAGGAGTCGGTCACGAGCTGTCCCACGTAGGCTTCTCGCTGTTGGCGGTGTCGGCGACCTGATCGGAGCAAACAGGCCTTGGCAAATGCAAGCCACGCAGAAGTCGAAAGAGGCTGTTCACTCGGACCAGCAAGGTCAGAGCGGGTGCTCCTTTTCACAGGAGCTTGGGTAGGTCTGGAGCAACCAGACCTGCTGTTTAAATCTTCGGGTTCGTCGCCAAGATGGCCGCTGGCCGCGTGGCTAGTGGCCGGGATGGCGCGTCGAGTGGCACAGTGCAAAAGGGCCCCACGCAGATCGTGGAGATGCTGGGGGGCTGATCTTCGGTGCAAGGGCTGCTCGGTGGTGGGGGTTCTCAATCCCCAAAGCACAACGTCGAGGATGCCTCAGGAGCTGCGCAGTCAGCTTTTCGAGTGTCTTCCAAGAGGTCCGGTCCCACGTCACTCGGTGCCTCCACGGGTCCCTTCTTCGCAGGGACTGTGGATCGGGCTCTGAGAGGTCTGGGAATCTGGTTCTTGTCGGGCTCTGGGCTCGGGCTCCGGCGGGAGGCGGCGGCAAAGCAGACGTCGAGTTGCTGGTTGGTGCCTGTGTTCACAGGGTGGTCACTCCTTGGCCACAAGGGAGATTCTTCTTCAGTCTTCTGTGCAGCAGAATGTCGAAGTCCAGTCTTCTTCTTAGTTTTAAGTTGATTTCGGGATGATCTGCTGTGCAATGGCACTGCTCCCCCTCTTATTCCCAAACTGGGGGTGGATCACCTACTAGGTCCCTCCTCTGGGTGGAACCAGGAAGGGGGGCGGTTACACCCCCTTTCCTTTGTCCAGCTCCGCGCCAGGACTGGGGCTGGAAGGCCCCAGAACCGGTTTGGACTGGCCTATGCACGGGGACACCTTGTGTGCCCCGGGCATGTCTGATTCTTTTCAGCCCTGTCCTACCTAATACACAAAATCCTGTCTGGGGTGGTGCTCGCACCTCCCAAGGCAGGAAACCCTTTGTCCAGGCCACCATCTGCCGAGTTTCGGTCAGCAGCAGGAGGCCAGACTTGTGTCTGTGGTGGCAGCGTCCATTTTGTGAAGCTGAGGCTCTGTTTAACTTTAACCGGGGTTAAGGCTACACACATGTCGTGTCCCTCTAGAAGGGTGGAATGCTATCCCCGTCGCCAGAATTGGCGAGGGGATAGTATTCCAATTCGTATGACACCTTACTCGACATGTTTTGATAAAGCCAGACCAAAGATAGCATTTAACCGCGAGGATTATAATGCACTTAAGAGTATATGGTATGGCAATATCCCGGAACAGCTTAGGGAGTTGTTCCCGACAGCTGCAGACAGGCTCAGCTCATGCCAGAGCACCATCTCACATATTTCCAAGCACTCTGCCTCCAGGATTGATGAGGCCTTCCATAGGAGTGGCTGATAGGAACATATGTGTCCAGTTTAGGGTTAGGCACAGACATACTGTACCTAAGTAAGAGGTGGTTACACCGACTTACCCCAGCTGAGTGATCAGCCAGTTGTGTCAAAGATGGAGGCCAGGCCAGGGGTGGCACAATACGTGCTGCAGCCCCTGGTAGGCCTTGGATACACCTATGCCCTGGGCACCTAGGGTGCACTAGTACAGGGGCTCATAAGGTGAACCAGTTCCAATTCGTAATGCACCTAAAGTGCATTGGCATCAATTTAGAGAGAGAACAGCAGGCTGTGGGTCTGATTAGCAGGCCCACAGCCACATTAAGTCAGAAACCAGTGAAGCAAAAAGCAAAAATTTGGGGTGACCATAGGATAGCAGACCCTACTCTCCTACACTAACCAACTAACTGATGAAAGTATGTGTTCAATTAAAGCCCGTCTGCCCAACCTCACCAAGTCATTGCCCCCAATGTGCACTATGACTACTGATGGCGGTGACCTGTGCCGCCCTAACAATTCTTCCACAAAACTTTGCAGTCGGTCAATACACAAACCGCCCTTCCCATGGAAGGTCACCCTGAAACCATATTCCTCAGATGTGTGAATCGCATCACCTGCCCTGAATATGTCCGCGGCCCGTCTCACGTATGAGTGGCCCACGACCCAGACCACACGTCTTCCATTCCTCGCTCCTGAAGTGGTGGTTAGCTGATACTGGGCCGGTCCCAATTTCCGTCCTGCGTCACAGGCTCATGAAACTGTAATCCAAACAAAAGACAACAAGCGTGAGTGCACTTCTCAAATAATTTACAACATGTGCAACCACACGTAACGTTTGAAACAGTCTGAAGACCATCGCCCCATCTGTTTAACATTGTCTGCCTGCAGACCCCCGGCCGTCGCTTCTGTGGCGGCCCCTATCCTGAATGAATGAGTTCCAAAATCACTCGGGTTCAAGCCCGCAGCTGCAATCGTGATCGCTTTGTTTTGTAGCCCTTACGATTGAAAGTATTTGTGAATATAAGGTGAATTCTGTACCTTTGGCTACAGTTATTTCGAACCGGGTATGTAATGTAGATATTATCAACACTTTAGGTGACCTAGGCTCATAATTTTTGGTTGCAACTGAAAGTGGCTATAAGAAGTAGTTAAGCTTGTCTAACAAGTAGTCTTGGTGGAGGGTCTATATATTCTCTCTGCTCTATCAATGTCTATTAGAATACACGCAAAATGGGGTTTACTTATTCAATGCCATACACCTTAGGATGAGATATTCGACATTGTAAATACAGTCACACTGTAAATAGAATCACATGGTTTTGTGCATGGGAGGGTGATGTGTTATCCCAGTTAACTTATGGTCAATACAAATTGAGTTTGTTTGTTTTAGGGTTCTAGTATGTTTGCCCTCGTAGTCCTGATGAGGCCTGGATTAAACAGAGGCTGAAACGCGTCGACACACACATTGGAAGACTCCAAAACAAGAGATCTGTCGAACATTGTTGAAAAAATTATTTAGGAGAGTGCTACTTGGAGAGAGGTTAAAAGTGGTTAAAACCTCATACACTCCCTTCGGTTTAGTTTTTTTTTTTTCGGTGATCTAATGTGAAGGAATGTTATGTTAAGGAATTATACATTGACATCCTTGTTTAAATCAGTGGGGCATTAGAACCGAGAGTTTGGTTCCAAAAAAAGTGTATATATGTAAATCTAAAGTATATGTGTTTTGTGTGTATATATGAATTGTGTACAGTTTTTGTTCAATGTGAGAGACCAATAATTAAGGGTGAATGTAGATTAATTAAAAGAGATAGTTAAACTACACATTTGATTTGTATTGCTCTGTGCGTTTGTTATCCTTCTGGAGATACTCCTCGGTAAAAAAATTACTTCAATTAATTTGTGTTGAGAAGGATTCACTCAAGATTGGACAATTGATGGTATCCAGTCTTATAACTAAATAGATATAATATTTTTTCGTAGGCTTTACTTTGTTTTTCCCTTGCAATCGTGATCGCCAGCACCCTTTGGAAGTGAAACTTTGTTAACGGGGTGCCGTCAGCATGCCGCAGCAAGGCCCCCCCCCCCACGTCGTCACCCTTTGTTTTAGGTAGGCCTCAACGTGCATCACTGGACAACAGGGACTACCCGGAGCGCGCTGCATCACAATGATACTCCCCTGGGCCTCCTGGTCTGTCTTTGACCTGGCAATCGTGATCAGCAGGGAATCCCCCCTCACTTGCGTGTGGTCCCTGCGCAGACCCCCCTCGGTATCCCTCTTATTGGCAGCCGCTAGTTCGCCTACCCGCAGGGCCCATAAAATGCCAGTGCAAATGCTGCCCGGAATAGGACAACCTCACTAGGTGAGGAGCACGTCTCCTCTAGTTTAGCCAGCAAGGCGGTCAACCTGTCAAATCCTATTGGATGCCTGGTATCCTTTTTGCGCCCCTCTAGGCGCCGCCAGCCGCGCAGCGCCTTTCTGACTATAAAGGAGTCAGTCGGGTCCCTGATCCCTTGGAGCTGAGCCATAAACGATATGGCAGCCTCATACCGACTGGCGGTTGCCGCCGACCGGCCCTCCTCATGAAGTGCCACTAAAAATTGGGTAATGGACCCCTCCTGACCCCATCTATGCTCCCATTCAGGGCCCAAAAAGGTGCAGTACGAGCGGAACGCCCCTTCATAAGCTTTCCTTGTCCTGGGCACTAAACTGGCTGCCACGAGGTTTTGTAGTCCGGGGTGCCGAATTGCCATAGTGCTTCGGGAAATGGCGCTGCCACTAGCTCCGCTGAGGGTAAACAATCCCTGAATGCCTGCATTTTGAAACGAGAGAGCGCATCAGCTGCATTATTCAGTATTCCCGGCACCTGTTTTGCCCTGAATTGTACATTTAGCCTCAAGCATTTCAACACAATTTCTTTCAACAATCGCAATATCCACTTGCAGCGTGCTGCCTGCTGGTTAATGCACTCCACCACAGTCATGTTATCAGACCAGAATATCACCGAGTGGTTTCGGAACTCTTCTGGCCAGGCCGACAACGCTACCCAGATCGGGAATAACTCTAGGAAACCAATATTGCTCGTCAAGCCACTTGCCTCCTACCATGCTGGCCACTTCTGGGCCGACCATCGGTTACCAAGGATCGCGCCAAACACCACACTGCCCGCAGAGTCAGTTCATTGACCTAACTCTGCTGACGAGGCCGGGGCTTTGCTCCAGACTACCCGGCCATTGAAATCCGCCAGGAATGCCAGCCAAATGAGCATGTCCTGGTGCACCTCTGCCGACAGTCTTGTGAGATGGTGCCCTTCCTCGAGGCCAACCATGGCCTGGGCAATGGATCGTGAGAAAGGGCGAGCCATCGGTAGAACCCTCAGTGCAAAATTCAGCTGTCCCACTATTTGCTGCAGTTGATGCAGTGTCACCTTGTCGTTCCTAAGACATTGTCACAAGGAGGCCCTGAATTTGGCAATCTTCTCTGCCGGCAGACGGAAGCAACCCTCCACAGAGTCTAGTTCAATACCCAGAAACTCCAGGGAGGTAGTTGGCCCCACTGTCTTACCTGGCGCCAACCGAACCCTGAAACCCCGCATGAGCAAGCAAAATTCCTGCAATGCCCGTGCACAGTCCCGAGAGCCCGCCGGACCGAGAAACAGGAAATCATCGAGATAATGCATCACATGTTCGTGCCCTGAGGCCCTTGAGAATGCCCACTCCAGAAATTAGCTAAACATTTCAAAGTAAGCACAAGAAATTGAACAACCCATCGGCATGCACATATCCATGTAGTACTTTCCCTGGAATGTGAAACCCAACAAGTGCTGATCCTTGGGTTGCACCGGCAGTAATCTAAATGCAGATTCAATATCCGATTTTGCTAACAGTGCCCCGGGGCCTAGGCGATTCAACATGACCACTGCGTCATCGAACGATGCATACCTCACACTGCAAATGCCTGCATCGATTGCCTCATTCACTGAAGCCCCCCTTGGCGCAGACAGATTATGTATGAGCCTGAACTCGCCCGGCTCCTTCTTGGGAACTATCCCTAATGGGGAACACACAAAATTGGCAGCTGGTATTTCACCAAACGGTCCTGCAACCCGCCCCAAGCGAACTTCTTTTGCAATTTTTGTGGCGACCACAGTCGGGTTGTGCGTAACGGACAGTTGGTTCCTGCATAAGGGGCCCCCCCCGAAAATCACCCGCCGGGATCCTGAAGCCATACGAGAAGCCATTCCGCAGGATCCCGGCGGACACATGATCAGGGTATTTGCTCAGCCAGGGGGTCATAGCCAAAATATCCACGGGTGATTGCTTAGTCATCCGAGCCACCGTGTCAATCCTGCTTGGTACCCCCTTTTCCCCCGGTAACATTGCCTCTTGTTCGGCAGCTAGTTTCGGGGTGGAAGGTGTTACCACAACCTGCGCAGGCATGCCTGAACCTGCATGTTCCCTGCGGCCTACTTCACGTTCCCTTGTTAAAACCCCAACATACCCCTCGCTTGTTCCCATTCCCGCCCGATCTCGACTGCGTTTCTCCCCCATGGGCTGGTCGAAAGGGCTGCGGTTGTTTCTGCTGAAAAGCCCTGAAACCGTTCGCACTCAACACTGTTCCTGCTGCCGAGCCTGGCGTGAACTGAGCATGCCATGGTACAGTCTCTAAACAATCTCAAGTCAACGATTCATTAAACTCTTTCGCTTTTCTAAACGACACATCGTACCCTTTCCATGCGTCCCCCCCATATTTCTCATGGAAGCCCGTGATCCTGCTCTGGTAGCAAGCAAGGTCTCCCAACAATTCTGGTGTTCGCTCACCCATAATAGCCACAAACACAGAAAAAGCCCTGATCCAATTCATCATAGACTCCTCCACCCTGAATTCTGCCATCTTGGCCCTCCATTCACTTGGGTGCAACCATTCCTTCTGGGTTTTGGCATACTCTAATTCACGATTGTCCGTCAACAATGAAAACATATTAATATATTTGTTTGCCCACGCCATCTCTTTCATGGCCATCGGAACATGTTGTGCCAGGCATTCCCGCCTTGAAGGCACAGCGCCCTCCCTCATTATTGGGAGCAACCTCTTACCTTTTTCCGTCGTACCTCCGGTCGCGTCCGTCGCCTTATTCTGGTTCTCGACCGTGGCCTTGTTCGTCACCTGCCCCAGAGCCCCTTGCCTACCTGAGCTGGTCGATAATTTGCCTGGCCTCCTCAGCTGGATCCTCCGCCGCCGCGGATCCCCCGCTCCCTTCTTTAACCCTTTCGATGCTGATGACAAGCTCAGCTCGTCATGATGCACAGTTGAGCTGTGCTGATGACGAGCTGAGCTCATCATGACACCAGCAAAATGGCAATTTCCAGCACAGGACGGGAAAACTGCCAGCAGCCAAGGTGTTAACCAAGGCAATACCGCCGCTAGATGCATCACCAGTTCGGGGGGTACCTATTCCTTATCCTGTCGTGTGATAATCACAGGGATTGGCAATCCCCCATCCGGTGCGGGCACCGGGCTGGCCACGGGGGTTACTGGGACCAGCGCAACTTCCATCGGGACCGGGACCTCGCTAGGACCCCTTTTCTCTTTCTTCTTTTTCCCCTTGTCCCCCCTGGAGTAACTTTTGGCAAAGCAGGCCCCACAATCCTCTTAGATCTCCCTGAGGGCCCGGCCTGTGCTTCCACTTTCTTCTGGAGTGCTGCTAAGCTGCGACCCAGTCGGTCCACTTTACCAAATTTCCTGTCCATTGCCGACACTTGGTTTACCAGAGTGCGAAGCATCCGTTCCATCTCGGAGCTCTTCCCATTCTTCTTTCCAGGCATATCCGATGTTCTGTTTTGCTCTCCGCCTGTTTTCCAGCAGCTCCTCGGATCCCAGATACACCTCGACGACTGAAACAGAAAAAACAACGATTACCATGTTCAAAAAACTGCTGCTTGTTCCCTTGAGGGCTCACGAGCGACGAGTGCTGCAGCCTTCAGAGCACGGGAACAAGAGGACGCCTGCCTGGACCCCGTGCCTTTCAACTTGCAGCGGGGAGGCGGGGCGGCATCCCCCTCCCGCCCAAAAGTGCACGGACTTCCGGGCTGGTGTTAGGACAACCCTCTTCGGCGGTGGGGGTGTGCTCCAAACACGCCACTTTGGGCATACCGGCCGAGGACACGCCCCCCGCCTGCAAAGGTTTCCCGGGCGGTCGGGGCACCCAGCCATACGTTCGGGGTGACCAAGAGGTCTCCCCTTTCCATATGTACATTTTATACATATCTTCAAGCTACATAGATGTGGAGTTATGAATAGTAAACCTACACTTCCACACTTGCCTATACAGACTTACATGCTTACTGAAGGCAATACTGTGGTAGTTGACACCCTGCACTCAATAATATTACAAGGCGATATTTTAATAGCATGTCCAGACATGCAAAGGTGGGACACTGTATTTTGTACCTAATCATAGGCGGTGCCTTTTTTGGAAGAGCAGAAATGTAATGTCCATTCTCGAGTCCAGAAGCGCTTTGAACATTCTGTTTGCAATCAAGAAAGTCCTTGCTTTCTTGCACTTGCTCGGAAAGGTGTATTCCTCTTGGGACCATACATTTGTTCAGGATACGGAGGTGCACACTGGAGTGTCCATAAAAATATAAGTGAGGGAACAAGGCTGACAGTGAAATAAACCAAAATTCATGATGTCTGTTTCAAAACCATTGAGCATGCTGAAATCCACCCATCCCTTTAGAAAATCCAGCCTGTGGATCAGAGCCGTGAGGAGAGGTTTGTTTATCATTTGCAAAGCAGTCAACAGAAAGGTTGTTGCCTCTTGAGTAGGCACAGGAGCAGCTGAAAAGTTAAATTTACCAGAGGAGGGGCTATTCTTTTGGAACCTTACAAAAGATATTCACTGGGTCAGAAAGGAATTGGCCAATGGCCACAAGTACTTCCAAGTTAGAAGGAAATTGGCTGGGGCAGGATGCCATTTACCTCAAGTTTCACCAGGACAAAGTGAACAATCACTTAATGCATAATTATTATGACAAATTGGATGCTAGAATTGTCAGGGACATATTGAGTCCTATGTTACACATATCATGCTTAATAAGATTTTGCATTTTATTCTTTTTAAAGGTGGTGTGTCTTTGCCAATCACTGTATCTAACTTCACCCAGGCCTCCCGGCCACCGGCCGTGGTACTTACGGGGATAACTAACTTTTCAGCAATGTTCATAATTGGAATGATCTTCCCTCACATGATGGTATGTAATGCTAAACGACTTCCCAACCTTTTGTATTTGTCCCTTACTGCAATTAACAGAACCTCATGTTGAGGGTCTTCTCCTCATTTTTCACAACCCATTACAATGACATCTTTTATGCAACCATGCAGAACATGAGCCTAGTCTGATGCATATGGATATAATGTCATGTTGTGTCTTATATTGTGTTTGTGTGCCGTATGCTTGTGTTGATTGTGTGTGGTAGATTGTGTGCCTTGGCAGCGGCTATTATATTTTCTATTGGTGAAGATTGGACTCAATTGAAAATGAAAATAAATGAAGATGAAATGAAGACACTTTGAATTCTTGGATTTGATATTTGTTTCTTGATATTGAAGAACTCTTAGCTCAGGATATATTGTCTGCTTTATAACTTTACACGTGTGTCCTGTTTATATGTCACATTGTTTGGTTCTGGCTGGGTGACCAGGACCTTTTCCTTTGAGCTAACCGGATATTGCATTGCATTACTAGGATTTCTTGCCAGCGCAATCTACCCTCACTCACCTGCCCAGTTTTTGTTGTACCTTTTTTATTCTGGCATATCTAATATGGAGAATTTCTGATAAAACCTTAGAAATGTCTGACACAACCTGTGTGCATGAGTATGTTTGTCTTAAAAGTATTATTATAAACAAATATGGTGAAAGCACGTCAATTCAGACCACACTGTTTATGTTATTATTATAATCTGACCTTGTGAAAGAGATAACTAGGAACTTGTCCTAGATTGATATTGCATCAGGTGTCTTATAGACGTCATCGTCGGAATGATTTGACACTCTCACAGTTTCTTGGGAAGATAAGAACAGATGGCATCTACGTCAAAGGCAGAAAAATTGATGATTAGGCAAAAATAGAGGACCCGATTCCCAACGGAAAACTGGGACAAAAGTCTAGCTTTATGATTTTCGGTATTCACAAAGGGTATTTGCGGATCGTAAAGTTAGACTTTTGTCTCAGTTAAACATAGGTTGTGTTCTTAAGTTTAACTTTTTGGTCTGAGGTATACTTAAGACCAAAACTTAAGTTTACCTGAGACAAAAGTTTAACTTTTCGTTTTGTAAATGCCCTTTGTGAATACCAAAAATTGTAAAGTTAGACCGAGATCTCAGTTTACTTTTGTGAATTGGGCCCAGAGTCTTTGCCTGCCTGAAGTAGGAGTTTGGCCTTCCAGACTTTATGTTACACCAGGAGTGCTAGATTATTATTGTGTACAATTTTTCTTTTATTGTGTACAGTTGTAGTGTGTGAAACAGGTCTCTGTCCGGTTTCCTGTTATGTTCAGTTATTTTATATGAGTGACGAGCTTTGGGTTCTTGTTGTGTACATTGACTCTAAACAAATGAGAAACTGTGGCTTCTTCTGTGTGAGGTTGGTTTTTTGGGACTGACTTCTTGTGTACAGTTATTCTATGGAAATAAAGTGGTTTGGTTTCTTATTGTGTACCATTAGAAGCTCTGGTTTCCTGTTGTAAAAATGTTATTTTATGTGAATGTGAATCTCAGATTTTCTTTATTTGTAATTAGTCTATGTGAATGAGGAGACCTTGTTTCTTGAAGTGGACGAGGGGCTCTTGTTCTAGTTGTGTACAGTTAGTCTATGTAAAGCATGTTCTCCTGTTCCTTGTTGTGGAACATTGTGCAACGTGAATGAGGTTCTCTGTTTTTCTGTTTTATACAGATGTTCTATATAAATGAGATGTTATAGTTCCTTGTTGTTTACGGTTGCTATATTTAAAAGAGGAGCTCTCCTTCCTTGTTGTGCAAAGTTGTTCTAAGAGAAAGAAATGCTCTGGTTTCTTGCGTGCAGCTGTTCTAGATGAATGGGGAGCTTAGGATCCTTGCTTTGTACTGTTGTTCTCTGTGAATGAGCTGTTCCAGTTCCTTATTGGGTACACTTATTTGGTGAGGAGCTTGAGTCTCTTGTTGTGTACAGTTTTAATATGTAAATGACGAGCTCTAGTCCCTTACTGAATATTGCTGCTCCATGTGAAGAATGCACTCCAGTTCCTTGTTGTGTTCAATTGTTCTCTGTGTATGAGAAGCTCTAGTTCCTTGCTGTGCACAGTTATGCTATGTGAATGAGGTGCTATTATTTCTTGTGCGTTCGTGTTTTATATGAATGAGATGGTAGTTTATGTGAATGACATGATCTAGTTTTACTTTTACAGTTGACCTTGTCAATCGGGGTCTCTATTTTCTTGTTGCATCCAGTTGTTTTCTGTGAATAAGCTGTTCCAGTTCCTTGTTGTGTGTAGTTGTTTTATGTGAATGAGGATCACTAGTTCCTTGTTGTGCACAATTGTTCTCTTTGAATTAGGGGTTGTAGATACTCGTTGTGTAGAGTTATGCTATGTGAAAAAGGTGTTCTGGTTACCTGTTGTGTGCAGTTTTTTTCGGTGAATAAGGAGTTACATATTATTGAACAGTCACTTTATGTGAATGAGGAGCTCTAGTTCCTTGCTGTGTACAGGTTTTTTAAGTGAATGAGTAGCTCTGGTTCCTTGTTGCAAACACTTGTTCTAAATGTCAAAGGAGTTTTAGGGCCAGATGTAGGAGCCCTAATACCGGTCGGAAACAGACGATTTCGTCCGTTTCCGACCGGTATTAGGCTTTTCAGATGTAGGAGGCCTACTGAATCGGTAATTTTACCGATTCGGTAATTTTAGCGATTCAGTAAATATACCGATTCGGTAAAATACCGAATCGGTATTTCCCATTGATTTCTATGGGCTTCAAGGCCCATAGGAATCAATGGGTAATACCGATTCGGTATTTACCGAATCGGTAAATACCGAATCTTACAGATTCGGTATTCCTAAATTCAGAATTACCAAAATCTGCCCCCTTCCCATTTACAGACTCTTAAATACTGATTTGGTAAAATTCGGTATATAAGAGTCTGTAAATGGGAATTACCTACATCTAGCCCTTAGTTCTTTGTTGTGTACAGTTGTGTCATGTGAATAAGGAACTCTAATTCCTTCTTGCGCATTGTCGTTGTAAGGGCCTTGTTGGACCCGGCCCTTTGGGCAGGTTCAACCCTAGACTTTTTGCTTTTTCCTAGCCTGTTTCTGGAACCTGGTGGTGGTGATTTTAGGCCTCTGCGCACTTTTTCACTGTGGTACAGTGTAAAGTGCTTGAGCTCTCTGTGTATGTGTGGTGAGTGACCTGCCCTCCTATAGGAATGAATGGTGAATATGTATGCCCATGGTAGTTCCTGATGTGTGGGGAGTGCAGGGGCGAGTTTGGTATGAGAGAACTCGTGAGACTGAATGCTGCAAAATGGTATATGCGGCATGACTGTGTCTAGTCTAGAAGTGCTACTTTTAGAAGTTGGCATATTTGTGTAATTTGTGTCTGGCGTGTGATTGGCTGGTGAGCCTGGGTCAGGAGTGCCTGGGCCTGCTTGTGGATTAACTGTCTGGTTTGAGGGTGACAGGGGCTGGAGAGCCCAGGAGGTTGTCTGAGTCAGCCCATGGATGAAAGGCAGCATCTGCTGCCAGGGAAGTGGGAGGAGATGGCACCTGATAGTGAAGGGCTGTGCCTGCCTGACTACAAAGCTGGCTTCACCTCCCGCTGGGCGACTGTCACCTCTGTCCCTGATACTGAAGGGACTTCCCTATAACCAGTTCTAGCTGGTTCTCACACTGCCTGCTCAAAGGACTTCAAAGGACTTCAAAGACTTTTCTGTGCATAAGAAGGGGCTGTGTCCCCTTCCAATTTGTTCTTGTGTCTGACTTGAATCTACCAGGGGCGGGTGCTGCCCAGCCCCTGGACGCCTGGAGGACTGCTGGGGGACCCCTCTGCCTTGCCTGGGCAGATGGTGGGGACATTGCTTTGCCCCCTTGAAATCTCTTGGACCTTTTTGCAGCATGGAGAAGCTGCATTTTCCTGCAGGAAGCGCTGTGCTTCCCCCTGAGCACCTGGGAGCGCTCTGCCTGTTTTCTAGCGCTTTGGAGCGCTTTATTTTCGTTTGTAGTGCTGGACGTGCTGAGGTTTCCTGCCCGTATTTATTTAATAATCTGCGAGTGCCCACCTCGCTGGTATATTTTATTCCACGAGGGAGCCCACTCCTTGGTTAATTTAGCCCCTCCTGCCTGCCTAAGGGGAAGGGCCGCTGCGCGGCCCGCAGCGACCCGGAAGTGGTTGGCCGACCGGCCAATCCCAGCGCGGCCGGCCGGAAGTCCCGCCCCCGCCCGGGAACGCGTGGAGCTGCTGCGCCGGATGGGGGAAGGAGGAGGAAGAATGATGCCGGCCGGTCGCGGGGCTCCTCTGTGCTGAGGGAGCCCCAGAGGAACGGAGTTGTGGCTGAGAGCCCGGGTGAAGCGGGAGAAGTCTTGCAGCCTGTGTCTGGTGGAGGGGGCGGGAGGCACAATGCCAGTGCCTGCCCCTCCGCGCTGCTCGCCAGAAGCGCTGCCCGAGGTCCAGTAAGTGTGGGGGCTTCATGATGGGTGCCTCGAGGCACCGTGCTCTGTTCTCGTCTGGAGCGGCCCCGTCTGGCAGCGGGCCGCTCCCACCTTGCCCCGCATTCTGTTTCGAGGCTCCGGGGGCATGTGCAAACTCAGAGCCCAGAGAGGCTCTTGCGGGCATGTTTGGCATCCCGAGTGCCCCGAGGGGGACTCCAACAAGGACAGCCTTTAGATGGGGCGTCGGGGCACATGGTCGGTGCCCACTCCCCCCCTCCTGCCGGCACGTGCAATCTAGAGCCCTGAGAGGCTCCAACGTGGGGGCAGAATTGTGGAGAGAGCCTGTGTTGCTCAGAGGGCCCAGATTGTGTTAAGAGCCACGGAGGCTATAGGGGGGCAGTTGGAATTACGAGCCCAGCGAGGCTCGAGGGGCCATTGTCTGCAGAGCCAGAGGGCTCCAACGGCCATATCTAGTTTGAGAGCCTGTGTAGCTCCAACGTTTGGGGAATGTGATGCCCAGAGCCTGTGTAGCTCCAGCGTTTGGCCATTGTCAGTTAGAGGGGGCGTCGGGCCACATTGCCGGTGCCCGCCCTCTCCTACCTGTGAGGAAAGTGTTTTAGAGCCTGTGTGGCTCCCACAGTGGGTGCAGTTTGTGCCCAAGGGTCAGTGAGGACCCTGTCGCAGTTTCTTTTATGATTCTCCAGCTGCCCAGCAATTAGTGGGCAGCTGCACCGTTTAGGCGCAATTTCAGGAGAGAGTCCCTGTGTGGGACAGTGTCAGGATTATTAGGGCGGCTTGCGGTCTAGGGCCCGCCCCACGTCATGTACCATGCTTTAGGCATTTGTGTGGAAAAGTTCATTGTTTTCCCTCCAGGGGGCGTTGGTGGTTCACTTGCGCAGCCCTAAGATGTGTTTGATGTTTTAAGGTGAAATGCACTTTGTATATCTTGAAATGTGCTCTTTATGTCCCCTTGTCCGCCTAATGCGTTAGTTTTAGCACCCTAAACGCGTCCGCGAGATGCGTGAGGTTTGGTAGCCTCACGCGAGATGCGTGGGTTTTGGCAAGCGGCTTTAACGCGTCCGCGAGATGCGTTAGAAACGGCAAGCGGTCGCTTTAAACACCGGGCGTAGCCACGTAAACGTGCGCGACCACGCCAAGACCCCTTTGCTCACTATTCCTGGGGTTTTGAAGGTGTAGCTGCTTCCTCCTGATGCTCTGAGTGGGAATCAGAGCTTGGGAAGCATATCTTGGCCTTTTGTTGCAGTAAGTGGTTGGCATCCAGCTGAAGGTCCTTGGAGAAGGCATATCCTGCTGTGGAAGTAATTTGGAGTCCTTGGCTGAACCTGTAAGTTGTTTCCCCGAGGCCTTGGTTTCTTCGGCCGCGCCCTGTCTTTCAGTAGAGTAGGTCGTACTCTACAGGTAGGACCTTTTAAGTTAATTTACAAGACCAACATTTGACGCAAATCATTATGAATATATTTTTAAATGTGTTTTGAGTCTATTTCTCTGCGCAAATAACACATTCTTTGTTTCTTGTGGAATAATTCACTGAGAGTTTGGGCTCTGTCTTGTTGGGTTCTACTTCCTATGGTTTTTGGTCGCAATTCTTAACAGTCGCAATACGTTTTGTAATTTACAAAAGAAAGATTTAGTTTGTTAAAGAAAGGATATTCAAGTGAAGGTTAGAACTTGAGATTTTTGATGTAAACTGCATATTTACCCAGTAAAGTCACTTCAGAGGATATCCATGTAAAGTTCATATTTTACAAGGCATAGAGACATTTATGACTGTCATTGTAAAGAGGTTATTTACAAGAAAGGTGTCATTACGTCTGTGTTGAATCCGAGATTCAAATGTGTTTTCTTTTAATGCACAATTCAAAGAAACAATCCTACATGTTCTGATTTGGAGTTTAGGCCTAGGTTAAAGACAAAAGTCTTTTATTTTGAGGTGTAATTTTAGTTCTTTAAGTTGTTGCAGAGTTTTGAGAATATTAGTAAAGACTTGCAGCACTAACTTTTCCTTTTCAGATCTCCTTCCCTGCTGTCCCCTTCCCAACATCCTTTTCCCCCCGCTTGATCACTTCAATATTCTGTGTATTTATTACAATCAGAATTGGAGGTATCGAGAGGTGGGCCCTTATATCAACTCGACAGATCCTGAGGAAGACCTCGTCTGACAGAAGAGTGAGCCCACAAACTTCTTTTCCTCCTGATCTGTCGGAGTTGCTATAATGGCCACCTTAGATGATTTGATGGCGGTGATTGTAAAAATGCAAGCTGATTTAAATGAAACCATGAATGTAACTGCGTTATTGGCCGAAAAGGTGGAAAACATTCAACTTCAGAATACACCGCTTCCTGACGAGGTTCAGGATACTGGTACTAGGACGCCCACTAATATCTCAGTTACTGTACCCCCGCAAATTCCTTTAGCTTCTCCAGAACGTTTCACTGGAGATCCTTCTAAGGTGCAAACCTTCGTGACACAAATTGAGCTACATTTTTCTTGCAGACCTGCAGCCTTTCCTACTCCTCAATCCAGGATTAAGTTCCTTATATCCTACCTGTCTGGAGATGCGCTAACTGGGCGGTTCCGTTAGTCAGACAAGATAGTGCTTTATTAAATAACTGGAGACGCCTTGTAGAGGAATTTGAAAAGGTGTTTGATAGACGAACTGTGACTTTATCTGCAGATAGAGAATTATTGCAGTTAAGACAAGGGAACAGAGACCTTATTTCTTATTTGTCCCATTTTAATAGACTGGTGGCTGAAACCTCTTGGCCCGAAGAAAAGAGAGCTGCTCTTTTTTATCAGGGCTTGCGGGATGAGTTAAAAGATGTTTTTGCACAAATTGATCCCCAACCAACAGCATGTTCGGATTTGATTAATCTGACCTTACGACTAGATCATCGGCTCTCTGAAAGAAGGTCAGATAAAAGAAAGAGTGAGAAACCAAATTGGAAGAATGAACCTAGATCTGAAACTCAACTATCACACTCTGAATCCAGTTCAGAACCAATGGAGATCGGAGCCCTTAGACAACCATTATCTAAGGAAGAAAAAGACAACCGACGTAAAAATGGACAATGTCTTTACTGTGGTCGCAAACTAAATCCTTAAGTGCAAACAAGGTGGCGATCCTAGAAAAAACAGATCAAACGTCGGAAAGCTATTTTGCCCGAGATGTTTAGAAGGGGATCTCTTGGGTACCATCGCTTACCCTTCCATAAACTCTTGTGTGTCCAACTACAAAGCTCATTTCCGGTTGGCAGTGCAAATCCAAATAACTCTTAAGATTTGGCAAATGGAAGTTTTAATCGACTCTGGAGCTACTAGGAATTTTGTTGATCTAGAAACTGTACAGAGACTAAGTATCATTTGCGAGAAAAAAGAAACTCCAGAAATAGTTCAAGCAGTCGATGGGAAGGTTTTGGCCGGAGGGCCAGTAACAATGCAAACCTCAAAGGTGGTTATGGTTTGTGAGGACTCAAAGAAACAAAGACATTTGGAAGAAGTGCAATTCGATGTGATTCAAGCTCCTCAATATGGGTTTATTCTTGGCATGCCTTGGCTCTGCTTGCATAATCCTCTAATCAACTGGCAAAAAAGAGAACTTGTATTCCTCTCAGAGTTTTGTCAGTCATCTTGTTTAAAAACCTTGGAACCAATTGTGAGTAAAATAGCAACTGCAGAAGAAAAAGAGACAATTTTACCCAAAGCTTACAGAGAATATCAAGAGGTGTTCAGTGAAGAGAAAGCAGCAAAACTACCACCTCATCGAAGCTATGATTGTCAGATTGATCTCATGCCAGGATCATGTGTACCCAATTGTAGAATTTATGCCTTATCGGAAAAAGAAAATCAACATTTGAGAGACTATTTAGATCAATATTTAGAAAATGGTTTTATCCGTCCTTCTAAGTCTCCAGCTGCCTCCCCTTTGTTTTTTATCCCAAAAGCGAATGGGGAATTAAGAACTTGCATCGACTATAGGGCACTGAATAAAATAACCATCAAGAATAAATACCCATTGCCGTTAATCCCTGTCCTTTTGGATCAAGTCAAAACAGCAGTGATTTATACCAAACTTGATCTTAGAGGGACTTATCACTTGGTACAAATCAGGCAGGGAGACGAGTGGAAGACTGCATTTAAAACCCGATATGGTCTGTTTGAATACTTGGTAATGCCATTCTGTATTTGTAACGCCCCAGCGGCCTTCCAATTCTTCCTCAATGAGGTTTTACGAGACTTTTTAGATCTGTTTGTTATCGTCTATATCGATGATATTTTAATCTACTCAAACTCTGTGGAAGAACATGAAGGTCATGTAAAACAAGTTTTAAAGACCCTACAAACACATAATTTGTATTGTAAACTAACGAAATGTGACTTTCATGTATTTGAAGTAGAATTTTTAGGAGTATTACTCACCTCAACGGGTATGAAAATGACTGATCGAAAAATCCAAGCAGTAGCTGAGTCTCCTATCCCAACTTCAGTCCGGGATGTGCAATGTTTTTTGGGTTTTGCAAACTTTTACCGTCAATTTATTGATCACTTTTCTGCAGTGGTAGCTCCTATCACAAGATTACTGAGAAAGAAGGTAAAGTTTGAATGGTCTTCCGAGGCAAATGATGCATTTCAGAAACTAAAGAAAGCGTTTACAGCAGCTCCAATTTTAATGCACCCGGATGTTAATGAACCTTTCATAATCGAAGCAGATGCTTCAGATGTGGCAATTGCAGCTATTCTTTCTCAAAGGCACCCTAAAACTGGCCAAATGCATCCGGTGGCATACATGTCTCGAAAACTGAACTCAGCCGAACAAAACTATATCATCGCAGAAAAAGAACTACTTGCTATTCTAGAAGCTTTCAAAGAATGGAGACACTATATAATGGGAGCAAAATTCACGGTAACCGTATACACGGATGATAGAAATTTGCAATTCATGAGCTCAGCCAGGATGTTGACACCAAGACAACTAAGATGGATGATGTTCTTGCAGAATACGATTTCATAGTAACTTATCGTCCAGGTCAAGACAACAAGAAAGCAGATGCTCTTTCTAGGAAAGATTCTTCTTTGCACAGGTTCAAAGGAGCTCCACAAGCGATCATAAGCCCAGATAAAGTACTTTGTTTGTTATCAGCTGATCAATTCCTAGAGAAAATTCATGAAAACTTCTCTCCCTTTCAATGGAAAAAATGGGAGAATAAGGAAGAGAATCAAACTATCAAAGAGGGACTACCATTTCATGGAAAACAGATTTACCTACCAACCAAAGAATTACAAAGAACTGTTTTCAGTTGGTTACACTCCCATCCAATGGCAGGACATCCTGGTCCGAAAAAGACAGTAGAAAAAATACAAAGAATATTCTGGTGGCCAACTCTGCAGAAAGATGTGACTCAAATGGCTCAAAATTGTGAAACTTGTGCAAGATTTAAAACGGATCATAGTAAACCAAAAGGTTTGTTACAAGTGCTACCCACACCAACCAGACCTTGGGAACATATCTCCTTAGATTTCATTACAAATCTTCCGCAGAACAATCAACATTCAGTCATCTTAGTAGTTGTAGACAGTTTAACAAAGTATGCACATTTCATAGCTTGTAAACGATTGCCTACAGCAGGACAATTGGCACAAATCTTTCTAAAAAATATCGTGAAACTACATGGACTGCCTTCAGTACTGATATCGGATCGAGGTTCTCAGTTTTCATCCAAGTTTTGGCAACAATGGTGTCAATGTCTACAGATTTCATCAAATATGTCAACCAGTCATCATCCTCAAACGGATGGTCAAACCGAACGATTAAATCAAACCTTGAAACAATATTTGAGATGTTATGTAACAGATTCCAAAGAATCTTGGTTAGATTTGCTGTGGTTTGCTGAGATAGCCTATAACTCATCACCCCATTCATCTACAGGATCTTCTCCTTTTGAGGCCCTATATGGATATCTACCAAAGACAATTCCTTTAAATCTGCCCAAAGAAGAGAGCAACGCACCTGCAGTTCAAGAGACAGTACAACTTATGCAGACCATTCATCAGAAAATTCACAAACGGCTACTACAAAGTAAAGAGAAATACAAACAGCAGTATGATAAACGTCATCGAGCAGGACCAGTGTATTCTTCTGGAGATAAGGTGTGGTTATCCACTAAGAACTTACAGTTTAAACACAAGAACATGTTTCGTCCCAAATTCATTGATCCATATTCAGTAATCCGTCAAGTTAATCCAGTGACATACAAACTACAACTTCCCAAGAACTTGCGGATTCATCCTGTATTTCATACGTCATTGTTAAAACCAGCTAGACAAGGTGTAATTCCCAGACCAGCACCGATCCTGATTCAGGGCTATTGGGAATATGAGGTGCGGAAGATATTGGATTCTAAACGCAGGGGTACGAAAATATGGTATCTGGTTTCTTGGAAAGGTTACGGTTCTGAGAACGATTCTTGGGAACCGACTGAACATGTTCATGCCCCTCAATTGTTACGCAGATTCCACCTCCTTCATCCTTCAAAGCCGGGCCCTAGACCGCTCTTGGGAGGGGGAGGTACTGTCAGGATTATTAGGGCGGCTTGCGGTCTAGGGCCCGCCCCACGTCATGTACCATGCTTTAGGCATTTGTGTGGAAAAGTTCATTGTTTTCCCTCCAGGGGGCGTTGGTGGTTCACTTGCGCAGCCCTAAGATGTGTTTGATGTTTTGAGGTGAAATGCACTTTGTATATCTTGAAATGTGCTCTTTATGTCCCCTTGTCCGCCTAATGCGTTAGTTTTAGCACCCTAAACGCGTCCGCGAGATGCGTGAGGTTCGGTAGCCTCACGCGAGATGCGTGGGTTTTGGCAAGCGGCTTTAACGCGTCCGCGAGATGCGTTAGAAACGGCAAGCGGTCGCTTTAAACACCGGGCGTAGCCACGTAAACGTGCGCGACCACGCCCAGACCACTTTGCTCACTATTCCTGGGGTTTTGAAGGTGTAGCTGCTTCCTCCTGATGCTCTGAGTGGGAATCAGAGCTTGGGAAGCATATCTTGGCCTTTTGTTGCAGTAAGTGGTTGGCATCCAGCTGAAGGTCCTTGGAGAAGGCATATCCTGCTGTGGAAGTAATTTGGAGTCCTTGGCTGAACCTGTAAGTTGTTTCCCCGAGGCCTTGGTTGCTTCGGCCACGCCCTGTCTTTCAGTAGAGTAGGTCGTACTCTACAGGTAGGACCTTTTAAGTTAATTTACAAGACCAACATTTGACGCAAATCATTATGAATATGTATTTAAATGTGTTTTGAGTCTATTTCTCTGCGCAAATAACACATTCTTTGTTTCTTGTGGAATAATTCACTGAGAGTTTAGGCTCTATCTTGTTGGGGTCTACTTCCTATGGTTTTTGGTCGCAATTCTTAACAGTCGCAATACGTTTTGTAATTTACAAAAGAAAGATTTATTTTGTTAAAGAAAGGATATTCAAGTGAAGGTTAGAACTTGAGATTATTGATGTAAACTGCATATTTACCCAGTAAAGTCACTTCAGAGGTTATCCATGTAAAGTTCATATTTTACAAGGCATAGAAACATTTATGACTGTCATTGTAAAGAGGTTATTTACAAGAAAGGTGTCATTACGTCTGTGTTGAATCTGAGATTCAAATGTGTTTTCTTTTAATGCACAATTCAAAGAAACAATCCTACATGTTCTGATTTGGAGTTTAGGCCTAGGTTAAAGACAAAAGTCTTTTATTTTGAGGAGTAATTTTAGTTCTTTAAGTTGTTGCAGAGTTTCGAGAATATTAGTAAAGACTTGCAGCACTAACTTTTCCTTTTCAGATCTCCTTCCCTGCTGTCCCCTTCCCAACATCCTTTCCCCCCGCTTGATCACTTCAATATTCTGTGTATTTATTACAATCAGAATTGGAGGTATCGAGAGGTGGGCCCTTATATCAACTCGACAGATCCTGAGGAAGACCTCGTCTGACAGACAGAGAGGGCACAGTGGTGCCAGGCCTTCACAGCTGCGCAGCACTTAGTGCCAGCTGCTACGTTTAGGCTTTCTTTTCTTGAGAATGGTGCTGCATGGCAGTGCACCCTGACATTGAGACTCAGGGCGCCTGAGCCCCAACAAGGCCAGTTGGCCTAGGGACTGCCACAGGTGGTGGCTTATGTAAGTTATGCGCAATGTGATTTCTATGTTTTTAATAGTAATTGCCTACTGTGTGTTTTGCACTATTGTGTTGTTCTGGCACCTCTGAATGCTTTTAGACATCATGTGTCTTCTTGCTCTGCACCCCTGAATGTATTTTATTGCATCATGGGCTTTATTCTTAACACCTCTGAATGTTTTAGGCATCATGTGTTTCTCTTTATTACTCCTCTGAATGTGTTTCATGCATCATGGGTAATGTGTTCTTGTGTATACCCCTAAATGTATTTTATTCTTAGGTGGTTTTTCTTTTTAGTACAGGTGGTCCTAGTAAGGTCCTGGTTCCTGTTACCAGTGGATATTGGTTGCGATCTTTTTGATTACCATTTTAGGTTTATTATTTCTTATTCTAGAAGTGCTATATCTGAATCTGACAGTGGCCCATGTGGCCCTGTCTTGTAAATAATCCCTTATGAATGTTGCCCGTGCCAGTTGGCACAATGTACATGTGTGATTTTTATCTGATATGTGTTTTGACAATACAAAAGTTATTTTATAATAACCTTGTGTGGAGTTTCTTTTGTGGTGTGCCTAGAATGTTGTTGCTGTTGTGCGCTGGTGCAAATGCTTTACACATTGCCTCCGAGTTTAGCCTTACTGCTCGTGCAAAGCTACCAAGGGGGTAGCAGGGATTATTTTGGCGTGTGACTTCCTTGCCCTGATTAGATTGGGGGTTTCTGCCTGGCTTTGACGTCAGCCTTAGCCTACCAGAAATAGCCAGTTCTAACAGGCCTGATTATGAATTTGGTGGATGGGATACTCCATCTTAAACGTGATGGTCATCCTGTCCACCATAGGATATATTGGAATTGTAATATGGCGGACGGGTCATCTGTCATGTTTATGATGGGGAATTCCAGTTCGCTAAACTTGTGTATTCAGGCCCTAAGTAAATGAGGAGGTCTGTTTCCTTGATCTGTACAGTTGTTATCAATAAATTAGGAAATCTAGCCACTTGTTGAATGCAGTTGTTCTATGTAAATTAAGAGCTCTGGGTACTTATTGTGTATAGTTCTATGTGAATGGGGTGTGCTAGTTTATTGTTATGTACAGTTGTTCTCTGTGAATCAAGATCTCTAGTTCTTTGCCGTGTACACTTCTATGTGAGTGTGGACCTTTAGTACCTTGCTGTGTTGGGTTATTCTAATTGAAAAATGAGCCCTCTCTGTATTGTGTACAATTGTTCTGTGTGAATGAAATACTCTGGTTTCCTGTTGTGTACAGTTGTGCAAGATGATCTGGTTTCTCGTGTACCATTCCTTTATATGAATGATATGCCAATATCCTTGTTGCATAAAGTTGCTCTCTCTGAATGAGGAGCCCCAGTTCTTCATTGTTTTCAGTTGTTCTTTGTTACATACAATAGTTCTATGAGAATGAACCCCTCTCGTCTTCTGTTGTGTGCCGCTTTCCTATGTGAATTAGGTACTGTGGTGTTTATGTGTGTATGGTTGCTCTTTGAATAACGTGCTTTGGGTGCTTATGTAAAGTTGCTCTATGAATGAAGTGGCCTCCCTTGTGTGCACAGACTCAAAGAAGGAGGTTCCATTGGTGGTTGTGTACAGTTGTCATGAGAATGCGGCTCCCTTGGTGTGGTGATTGGGTGCAATTGCTCTGGGACTGAGGTTCCCTTAATGCTTGTGTGCAGTTGCTTTGAGAATGAGGTCTTCTAGGTACTTGTGTTCAGTTGCTTTGAGTTAGAGAATGACGTTTCTTTAGTGCTTATGAGCAGCTGCTTGACAATATGGTTCTTATGGTACTGGTACACAGTTGCTCAGAGACTGAGGTTTGATTTGTGTTTGCATACAGTTGTTTTGAGAGAATTGAATTTGAATTTGAATTTAAAGTATTTGTATAGCGCGCGTATACTGAACGGTTTCATGGCGCTGTCGGGTCAATTCAATTTCAAGTTACAAGCTCAGATATGACTTAGGTTGAAAAGGCTTGTTGAAATAGAAAAATTTTCAGCTTCCCCCGAAACTCCATGTAGGATGCCGAGGAGCGAATAGGAAGAGGTAGAGAGTTCCAAAAGGACGGGGCGAGAACAGCAAACTTACATCCTCCCTTCCTCTTCTTCCTAAAGCGAGGGACAACCAAAAGAAAGAGGGTGGAAGAACGCAAGTGTCTGCTAGGAATGTACGGGTGGATGTGGGATTTAATAAAAGCCGGAGCTGTCCCAGCAAGAGCCTGAAAAGTAAGGCAACTAAGTTTAAACAATGCACGCTCTTTAATAGGGAGCCAATGAAGGGAGCAGAGGACAGGGGTGATGTGTTGAGATCTGGGTAAGCTAAGAACCAAGCGGGCAGCTTGGTTCTGCACCAGCTGGAGTCGGTGCAGGGCATAGATGGGAATGCCATTAAATAATGCATAACCGTAATCTAAGCGTGAAAGTACCATCGCCATAAGAATGAGTTTAAGGGCTGGGAGTGTGAAAAAACGTGAAATTTTGCGGATGGTGTGCAGAATAAAGAAACAGGCTGAAACCACCGTGCTCACATGTGAATGAAGAGTGAGGTGCTGATTCAAAGTGATCCCCAGGGTTTTAACAGAGGAAGAAGGAAGAGGAGCGGAGCCGAGTGAAGGGGGCCAAAAAACAGAGGACCAACGGTTGAGTTTGCCTCCAGTCAGGACCAGCTCGGTCTTGTCAGGGTTGAGTTTTAAATGATTAGAGTTCATCCAATCCCTGATGAATACCATCACTGACTGGAAGTTGGAAATAGAGGAAGAAGAGTTGGATAAATTAAAAATAAGCTGGGGGTCGTCAGCGTAATTAAACACTGTGACCTCCATCTGTTGTAACGCAAAAATGAGTGGGAAAATATATAAGTTGAAAAGAAGAGGGGAAAGAGAAGAGCCCTGGGGGACACCACATTTTACCCTGTGTGCTGATGAGGAGAAGTCCGCCAAATGGACGGCCTGGGCACGATCGTTAAGGAACGACCTAACCCAAGTCAGGGCGGAACCCCCGATACCTGCCGCCTCGACACGGGAAAGAAGGATGGTATGATCAACCGTGTCGAAGGCAGCAGAGAGATCGAGGAGAACCAGCGCCTGAGGAAGGTTGGAATCTTGCCCCTCCCTGAGTGTGTCCATAACGGATACCACCACCTTCTCGGTGGAATGAAGGGGGCGGACACCAGCTTGGGAGGGGGCAAGGAACCCACTGGCCTCAACAAAGGTACTCAGGATTTTAGTGATGTGCCGCTCAAGGACTTTAGCCAAATAAGGGAGGAGGGAGATGGGACGGTAGTTGGATAATACAGTGGGGTCTGCTCCAGGCTTTTTTAGGATTGGAACAATGGTAGCTGACTTATGTAGAGTAGGGACAGTTCCGCTTCTGAGGGAATCATTGAGGAAGGTCAAGGGAGGGAGAGGGTAAGTCTGGAAGATTTGACTCATAATGTGGGCAGGGCAAACATCCGCAGGGGATCCAGATTTAACGCTGGGAAGGATGGAAAGAAAGGTCTCTTCGGAAAGCAGCGCTAATTGATCTAGGTGACAGATGTTATGTGGCGGGGTGATGTCAATAAATGTCGGAGAGGGAGGTGGAATATTGGGCTTGATAACTGCAATCTTGTTAATGAAGAAATCATTAAGAGAATCGCACAGAGATTGGGAGGGAACAGGTTTAGCAGTGGTTCTGTCCGAAGTAGCCAGTTCGAACACAGTTGGGAAAATTTCCCTCGGTTGGTTCTCCGCCAGGAAAATCTTACCAGAGAAATAGGAGGTCTTAGCCTTAAGAATAGCTTTCTTATACTCTGCCAGCGTGGTGTTGTATAAAAGTTTGGAGGTTGCACTGTAAGTGCGTCTCCAAGTACGCTCCGCCTGGCGGGCCGCCAGCTTTTTCTCCTTAAGTTCTGGGCCGAACCACTTGTTCGCGTCATGAGATCGCTTCACTTTGACACGCCTAAGGGGGGCCACCAGATCACATGCTGATGACAGCCGCCTATTTATAGCCACTGCCTCAGATGGAGTAGATAAATTGTCAATGGCAGGGCTTGAGGTTAAAAGAGAGGCACATAGAGATAGAATGTCAACTTTACCCCAGTTGCGTGCCCAGGTGTTCTTGGGAAAAGACGGTTTCTTCACTAAGCTCAGGTCCAGAAAAAAAGAAATCAAAAAATGGTCGGACCAGGGACAAGGGGTGACAATGGGGACAGGGAGAGCAATATTAAGGGACCATATTTGGTCCAGGGTGTGACCCTGAACATGAGTGGGAGAGTGAAGGTGAGGCCTAAAGTTCAGACTAGTCAATAATTCAGTAAAGTCTTTGGAGGGGGTATCCTCCACTGGGTCGGAGGGCCAAAAATTTAAATCTCCCAGCACCAAAACTGATGAATGATTAACTGCAAGGGTCGCTTTTAGCTCCTGAAAGGCCGGGAGGAAATGGGCCATGTGTTGAGGTGGACGGTACATAAGAACACAAGAAATGGGAGTTAAAAAAGATGTAGAGCGGGCTACTACTCCTTGGTGCTTGTACATAGTTGCTCTGAGAAAATGTTTCCCTTGGTGCATGTATACATCCCCTTTGAGAATGAGTGGCCTCTTGTTGCTTGTGCACAGTTTCTCTAAGAAAAAGGTTTTCTTGGTGCTTTTATACAGTTGCTGTGAGAATAAGGCCCTTTGTTGGTTTTTTACAGGTGCTCTGAGAATGAGGCTGTTTGGTGCTTGTGTACAGTTGCTCTGAGAATGAGGTTCACTTGATGCTTGTGTACAGTTGCCTTGAAAATGAGTTATCCTGGTTTTGTGTTCAGTTGCTTTGGAAATGTGGTTCCTTTGGTACTTGTGCACATGTTGCTTTGTGAATGATTTATCTGGGTCTTGTGTGCAGTTGCTATGTGTAAATAAAGTGAATAGATTAATTGTGCGTGCTTTTCTTGCCTTTCATTAAAGTAATCTTGTTCTTTGTTTGC
This sequence comes from Lissotriton vulgaris, assembly GCF_964263255.1. Taxonomy (NCBI): domain Eukaryota; kingdom Metazoa; phylum Chordata; class Amphibia; order Caudata; family Salamandridae; genus Lissotriton; species Lissotriton vulgaris. The sequence goes on along the minus strand of NC_141699.1, from coordinate 94,551,770 downwards.
ACAGTTGCTGTATGAGTAATATTTGCTTAATTCTTATGCTGTTCAATTCCAAAGAGATATTTTAGGTAGGTGTTCTTTGAGACACCTTATTGTGGCATTAATTTTCAATGCTTTGCTCTATCCTTGCGCCCTTTTCAGTCCCAGGTCAAGGGTGAAGGTTTTTGGGAGAGGGGTCTGGGTCCCAAAGTTTGGGTTGGCACCACCTGGTTGGGGTAAGGTCTATGTCTGCAGCAAATGTGCCAAGTGTGGTCTGGATGTTCATATCATATTTCTTTCTTTTTAGGAGATGCTTGGCAGCTACTCCTTCCTTATCTTCGTGGGCCTGATTGCAGTTTCCGGAACACTTTTGTACCTGTTTCTACCAGAGACAAAGGGTCTGTCCACGATGGAAATAACTGAGCAGTTTGCAAAATGGAATTTCCAGGGGCACCAAAGTGTTCTCTCGAGCAGTGCCCAAACCAAGTGTCCATCATCAGCACAAATCATGATGCTGCGGGATTCCATGAAAAATGCCTTGCATGATGCCAAGGGGCTCACTTAATAACAAAGAGCTTCAGGAGTGTGTTGGGCTCTTTGCAAGATGGTGGACCACCAGCCTACCTAGACTCCATTTTTAACCTTCTCACAGACCCAGCTCCCCCTAAAAAAACGATTTCCCAGTTCACTAAAGAGAGGCTAAACTACTTTTGTGCATAAGTCTGACAAATACCCAATGGGCTTTCCTGATCATTGAGCTACATAAGGGATAAAGTACCCCAAAGGAATGCACAAAATAAGCATGTGCTTTCTGCTAGTCACTGTGAGATAGAAAATAGAGCAGGCGACAGAAAAGCAACATTTAATTTCCGTTGCTTTAAACAGCTGCTCTTTGACCTGACCTGCCTTCACCACAGCTGCTGGCTCTGGCAGCAGGCATTTAGACATCAGAACTCATTGGCAATAACTAAATAAAATCAAGGTCTGATGTCTTTTCTTTATAATAGGTGACTTAGTGTGTCACTAGGGGCTGATTAGAAAATAAATAGAGATGTGGTATTATACAGTGATTGCAGAATACCTTGCATTATAGCATTATTAAACATGGATGATGTGCAATTAGCTCAATACATTCACAACAGATTACTGAAAGAAGTAATGTACTAATGCATGTGGATTGAAATATCTTTATCATTGTAAACTATACTGTGAGATGTTTATCCCGCATAGTTAAAGTGATATATGGCAAAAAATAAATTGACTCCTTTGATGAAGCTGTCACTGGATTACATTCAATAAATATGGCTACAGCGCAACATATGTCTATCACTATTGTGTAGTTCCATAAAGGCAAGAATTTGAGGAAATAGCATTTTTTATTTATGTATTTATTTAAATTTATATAACAGCGCACAGCTACCCCAAAGGGGTTTTCCAGCGCCGACAGTGAAACAACAGAAGGGAAAAAAGGAGAGCCTACTGGCTAAAAAGCCAGGTTTTGAGGGATCTGCGGAACGACAGAAGATCAGACTGAATGCGGAGGAACAATGGGAGTGCGTTTCACAAAATGGGGCCAAGATAGGAGAAAGAACGTCCTCCCATACGAGACAGTCTAACTCTCGGGACTCGGAATTTCTCTTGCGTGGAGGATCTAAGGGTGCGAGAGGGGACATAAGGGGCGGCCAACCGTTGTACATAGTCTGGGGCCATCGCATGTTTGATGTGGAGCATGTAAGTGAGGGCCTTGAACTTGACTCGATTCTCCACGGAAAGCCAGTGGAGATCGGGCAAAGATCTCGACATAGAAGCAGAGTTGCGTTTTATTTCTTTATTAACGCCCAGATAAAGACTATTGCCATAGACCAGGGCCTGGACCACGGTACGTTGGGTGTGAGATGGAAGCATCCACACAATCTTCTTTAACCATTTCAAAATGGTAAAGCAGGTGGCCGCAACCTTGGCTGCTTGCTGCCGCATGGAAAGAGAGTCATCCACAATAACGCCACGGTTGCGTGCAGGTTGAGGTAGCACACCCAATTCTGGAGGCCAATGTTGAGGGCACCAGAGACTGCAGTCCTTGCCAAGAATCAAAACCTCAGTTTTGTCGCCATTAAGTTTCAAAAAGTTGGCGTTCATCCAAACCATAACTTTATTGAGGACAGATTTAAGTGCCGAGGGCTCAGATTGTTTTGCTGATGACAAATAGAAGAGTATCTTGGTGTCATCAGCGTATGAATAGAGAAACAGCCCAGATTCTTCCAAATAGCTGCCAGCGGTTTGATGTAAATGTTGAACTGCAAAGGGCTGAGAATTGAGCCCTGGGGGGCCCCAAAGGGCAAGGGATGAGATTTGGATTCAGAGGTAGGTGAAAAAACCTGCAAGGAGCGGTCATAGAGGAACCAGCTAAGCCAATTCAAGGAGGTCCCCGTGACCCCTGAGCATTATAAGGCCGTTAAGAGTACTGTATGGGAGACCTTATCGAAGGCCAAGCTCAGGTCAAGTAGCACTAAGGCCATGGTCTTGCCCTCATCGATGTTATGTCGGAGCATTTCAGTAACCCTGAGCAGGGTAGACTCAGTAGAATAACCGGTCCTAAAACCGGATTGGGTAGGGTGATTGAGCCCATAAGTCTCAATGAAATTGGACAGGTGTCCATTAACATGCCTCTCACGAATCTTAGAGAGAGCAGGTGAAAGAGAAATAGGGTAAAATTGGAAAGAAGGGCAGGGTCAGCATTAGTTTTTTTTAACAATGGGACCACCATTGCATGCTTCCAGCTTAAATGAACGGTGGAAGTTGTTAGAGAGGTGTTAAGTAGTTGAAGAACGTGGGTGAGAGAAGGAGGATCAATTTGTCGCAGAACTGAGATGGGCAGTATATCATAGGGGGATCCTGATTTAATGTGGCCAAGATGATGTGTGAGAGCTTTCATGTCAAGTGGTGGCCACGATTCAAAGGTGGGCACATTTTTTAACGTGATACGCTTTTCAGCAGATATGACAGAGCAGTCCGCAGACACAGTAGGAAAAGGAGAAGAGGCAGGGGAGGAGCTGGCCAGGGAAGAATAGATGATCTCAACTTTATTAACAAAAAATTGTGCAAGATCTTCGCATTGTGTGGAATTGAGTATGGGAGAATACCAGTGGGTCAAGATTTGACGTACCTTAAGGATAATAACGAGTTAGGTCACAAATTGTGACTAACTACAATTTGAGGAAATCAGAGGGATAGTAGCGTGCTGGGGTCAGCAACCGCCATGTCTGTGACCACTTTAAAATAAAGTCAGCTTTTTTTTAAAATGCATTTATTTTTCCTTCTAGGACAGAGCTGTGTCACCTGTACAAGACGTAAAATGATTAAACAGAGTAGTTAAAAATACATGTAGTTTTAAAAGTTTGTTTGAGAGTTGGCAGTGGTCCCCTGTATCAATGCCTCACCACAATAAACCATTTTTTTATATTTATTAAGGGTAAGGGGTCCCAAGCAGGCCCCTTCCCTTCTGCGAATGGCTTATCACCCGAACCAGGGAGCTAATTAAGGATTTGAACCAGATTATGGTTCAAAACATTAACATCACACACAGATTTGCAATTTGGAAAGAATGCTTATAAAATGCACTTTCCAAGTTGCAAATTTAACAAACCCATTTTAGGAGGTAGTAAAAGTTTACCAATCCCTAAAATGCGTTTAGTGTTAAGAAAAAACAAATTTTGTAGTTGGAAACTGCAAATCTGATATTTGTACATCTGACCCTACGACCATTATCCTATTGGCCAAAAAAACGAAATCACTTGAGCCAACATGAACTGTCAAATTGGACATAAAACTGTTTCAATTAATTTCCTGTGTGAAAATACCTTGAATTTTGTTAAGAACTGTCTTGACGGGTGACGTTTGGGACTTTGTTTGATGGACCTTATGGGTATTTGGCTAGAGCAAAATTAATTCCCACGGAAGCCCTAAGTATCTAAGGAAGGGACGTGAACTGGGTGATATCCTACTCAAGGATGCAGGAAGAGGGAGTACCATGTCAAGTTAATACCATTTATGTCAAACAGGTTTATAAGTATGGTCAAGAGGAACACACTCCAGCTATTTGCAAAGTTATTGAAGGTTTGCTCCTGAGATTATTATTTTTTCAAATGGTAATTGAGGAATTGGCTCTCACAAAGAGTCTTTTTTTATCATCGCAGTTAGAAAAAACATAATTATTGTAATTCATCAAGACACTTACATCAATAATATACATGAGAACTATCAAGCATGCATAAATACGTATATACATTCTTGTAAGCTGAAAAAACGTGGACCTTTTTTGTCTTAATCTTCAGTTTTCTCTCTCGAAAAAGGAAAAACAAAAGAATATGGGGGAAAAAAATAAAAAATAAAGGATCTAGGGAAAGACCCCATGACTTTATAATATTCATACCGGTGAGGTAATCCTACTTCTCACCCCAAATTTCAAGAAATTTGACTGAGGCTCCTACTCTTTCAGAGTATAGTTTTTCCTCTGCCTCAGTTCGAGTCTGTGGCTGGACCTGGTCAGGCTGCGGGGGGCCAGGAGTGCCGGATGGTGCGGAAGTGATTGGAGTGGGGGAGGAACTGCCCTTGGAGGTGGTGTGTAGTGGAGGGCCTGGCGAGCCTGTCCTGCCCCGGACTCTAGACGGCTGCCTGTAAATGGGGAATTGAGAGTGGACGTGGATGCTAGATTGGGGGACTCCCTATCCAGGAGCCATGATACTGGGGGACCGACGGGGGTGTGCACCCAGTGCCGGTTGTTTTTGGCTCCTCCAGGAACTGATACATGACACTGATACCAAATTGGGGAAGCAGTGGTCTTGCAATTCTTTGCTGCTACCGTCTCTAGGTAGAGAACATGCCTTGGACCGGAGCGCCTGTTGGGACCCTGGGGCAGAGAAAAATGACCAAAGAGGCAGCAATAGAGCTAAGGTGAACGAGGGGTGGTAGTGACCACTACCTAATCAACACACGATGACAATCTCTGAGCATACTCCTGATCCCTATCCTGACAGTGGAGTCCGAGCTCTATGTCTAATGCCCGGTGGAGCTGCTCTGTTCAGCTATTGAGATCGGCCTTGGTTCATCCCCTTACCGTCAGCTACCCAGCCGGACTTTGGGCACAGTTTTTTGCCCCGTCTCCCTGTCTTGCCCACCCCCCATCGTATTTCTGTGACCCTGCTATTTCCTTGTTTCCGATCTATCTGTTCCTATTCAGCATTCTTTGTTCTTTGTCTACTTCCTTGTTCCTATACCCTCTCACCTGAATCTTTCCCCTTGCCCGCTTCATCGCCTAGCCCCCTGTCCTATTGTGCCATTTGTCTAAGCACTCCTTCTCCCCTTTTTGGGGAAGATCCAAGATATATACGCTGGAGTCTCAGCATACCCGCTGAGAGAGTCCACAGCGCCATGGAAGCCACTCACAATTGAGGTACGGTATGGTACCCCTTGCCAAAGCACTCCCTCGCCTCTTTTTGGGGAAGGATCCAGTAAATAGGCCTTGGAGTCTCATTGACCCCTTTGAGAGAGTCCACTGCACTTAGGGAGCATCTCGCAAAAGAGATGGGGAAATGATTGATTGATAGGCTTTATTTCGATATAAAAATATCATAAAAGCATGTACAATAAATGTAAGACACAGTATTTAAAACAGTCAATTTCCAGATATTCAAAGGGAAAAACCAGTAGGAAAAAGTATTAAAAACAGTTAAAACAAGATTAAATTGATAATGAAAGCCTTCTTGCACGAATCAATCAACACCACTTTAGAAATTTTGACACAGTACAGACAATCAGGGTTGATGTGTCAGACATTAAAATACGTAGCTTCACTTTATGTGGAGTAGTGTGGCTCACTGGTTAGAGGCGGCAGACCCGAGAGCAGAGGACGGACCGGGACCAGGGTTCGATTCCCGGCGCGGCAGGTTTCTGGACCAGGGTCAGCGGACTCGATAATTCTCTTGCCTCGGTGCCCACTCTGATCAGCGATCACACTCTGCAACTCTGGGCATTAGCTTGCCTCATCTTCACTAACTGCCCCACCAGACCGCTGGGGATGCCTGGTCTCACCCTGGAGATACCCATTAAGGGACCATCTCTCAGGGAAGCCAGGAAGGGTTTCGCAGCGGTCGAAGCGCCTTGGGACCCTCCGGGTAAGTAGTGCGCTATATAAATGCCTATACATTTACATTTACATTTATGTTGACGGGTGCCGAAAAGTCTGCATAAGGGTTTGAGCCATCGCCTCCTAGGCGCACAATAATCCGGACATTCAAAAAGAATGTGGGCTACCGACTCTACACGAGTGGGACAGCGCGCACAAAAGGGAAATATCTGGGCAACTAATTCACCTACTGGTAATGTTCCCACTCTGAACTTAAAGTACAGGGTACAATCAAAAGGGATGGAAATCATGTCTAGGTAGGGTTCATAGGCCACCGCGTCTTTAATTCCCTAGAAGGCTACAGTGGAATTGGAATGACTTGGAACTGAGAGTAGTTTGGAAGAGACCCAATCCCAATACAATTTCTTGATCACAGCTTTAGGAGGGGCAGATCTCGATGCCCAAGCCTCCCCTAGCCCTATCTCCACTAGCAGCCGTTTTACATCCCTCAACCATTTAATCCTAGACCAGCCCACCATTGCCATTAACTCTGATAGTGCTTCTGCATAGGAGGCTAATTCCGGCACCCGCCACAACCGAGCCCAGAGAAGCAAGGGACGAAGTTGTGCATGATCCTTGATCGATTTACAGCCTAAGTCAAGAGACACTGAGACGGTTGGAGTACTGGACGGGAGAGCCATCAGAATCTTTCAAAAATTTGCTCTCCGATTTTACTAGTACATCCAAATTACAAGTACCCCACAACTCGGCCCCATAAAGGGCAGCGCTAACCCCTCTAGCTTTGTAAATCTCCATCACTGGGGCAATAGGTTTACTTGTGGAGGAGCGTTGTTCCTTGAGTAATGTTCCGCCCACTCTTTGGTGACCAAGGAGCATTTTATTAATATGTGGAATCCAACTTAGAGAATCATTAAGGCGGATACCCAGGTAATCAAACTCGGGTACCCTCTCCAATGGAGCAGAATTTAAAGTTGGCGGGCGCCCCGGGTTTTTGGGGGGATTCATAATCAAATACTTGGTTTTGTCAGTGTTGATTATCAACCCCCTCAGTGAACAAAACTCCTGGAAGTTATTCAGGAGGCTCTGAAAACCCATTGGGGACTTTGAGATAAGAAGAGTGTCATCTGCAGAAAGCAGTGTAGGAATCCTTTTACCCGCCAGGGAAGGAGCATCGGAGGGATGTTTTAACAAATGCTCAACCACTCCGCTCACATAGAGAGAGAACAGAGTGGGAGCTAGCACACATCCCTGACGGACACCCCTTCCTACAGGAATCCTGTTGGTTTTTTCACTGTTCTTGCCCCATCGCACCTGTGCAAAATTACCATTGTGTAGTCTCACAAGGAGGGATAGAATATACGAAGGGAGCCCTAGTTCTGATAGGACCTTCCACAACTCCTCTCTAGGTACCAGGTCAAAGGCAGTCTTAAGGTCTATAAAGGCCAAATATAGACTGCCTTTGCCCAGCACCACCACCTTCCAATACAAGAGAGCCAGTCTAAAGGCCTGTTCAATAGTCCCGGTTCCAGAACGAAAACCGGCTTGGAGGTCCAACAGAATATTGTTGTCGTCCACCCACTGGAGCACCCTTCTCAAAATCACCTTCCCTGCCACTTTTTGGGAGGAATCAATGAGACTTATTGGCCTATAATTAGCAGGGTTGTCCCAACTCCCCTTTTTAAATATCGGGACAACCTCTGCCTCCTTCCAGGAATCTGGTACAGGCGCACCTCCGTTAATGGCATTGAGTAAAGAAGAAACCAACTTCCCCCACTCCTTAGGGCTAGCTCGTAACAAATCGCCCGGTATGCCATCCGGCCCTGCTGCTTTAAGAGGAACCAATAATTTAATTACATCTTCCACCTCTCTGGCGGTAAAAGAAACATCCTCACTACCCCCTGCACAGTTGGCTATAGAGAAAATGGTATTAGGAGCCACCCCAGTAGGGGTATAGAGAGTTGAGAAGTGGTCGAACCAGTTCTGGGCAGGGATGTTGCACGTCAACAGAGTGCTATCTGGCCTATCCCTAGATCTTATAAAGTTCCAGAAGCTTCTAGTGTCCCTGCCCTTGCTTGCGTCCATAAGATCAGCCCAGAATCTATGCTCCCATTCTCTCTTGGCTGCCGCGATAGTCCGGGAATACTCTTTCCTAGCCAGTCTAATTGCAGCCTGGGATTTGCTTTTAACAGCAGTAATCAGGGCATTTTTCTTCCCCCTACATTTTTGAGTATACCAACCAGGCGGGTTTGGCAACTTTTTGCTATTGCCAGTTTGTGAGGCCTTGTATGAGAGAGTGAAAAGGTTGCTCAAGGCTAAGGTTGTGTCACAAAATATCAGTGTGGCTTCCCCTGACAGAGGAGTCAACAAATCCATTTTGGACTGAGCTGCGTCTAAAAGAGCCCCAATTGCTTTCACTTTCTCTTCGTCCATAATAAGCTTGCTCCATTTCAAGCGTCTGCCACAGTTAGAAGGATGTACTTCCTGTGGGGTAGGCACTGAGAGAGACATGAGTGCCCCCTGATTCCCAATCCACAGCGGACAGAGAGTAAGAGAGAGGAGATTGTGGTCACTCTCGACTGAAGGGAGAACCTCCATATCCTGCAGGAAAGGCCAAAGTTTTACATCAAGGAGGATATAATATATCCTGGACGTATGATTCGCCCTATTGTAGGTATGGGCTCCAGAAGGGTCTGACAATGACCTTCCGTTAACAGCCCTCAGCCCGAATTCCATATTTAAGGAGTTAATTTGGATCACCACCTTTGACCACCTCCTGATGGGGGGTATAGTCAAAGGGGGTATCCCTCTCCGTGTGTCATCCTCGGTAATTCCCAGGGTGTCCTCCAGGCCAAGGGGCTCAAACTTACAGTTTAGGTCTCCTGCGACCAAGACATGAGAACAGGAGGTGCGCTGCCTAAGCAGGGACTCCAGCCCTAACACTAAGGGTGAGTGTGTGCCTCCCTTCGTGCCTCTAGCATAAATATTGTAAATCTCCAAAATCAACCCCCGTGGTCCTTTGATGGATATGCCCAATAGATCAAGGGAATTAGACACATGCTGAGTAACTTGGCACCCAAGGGAGATAGCTACCCATATAAGGAGGCCTCCTGAGGAGCGGCCCCTCCCCGAGGAGGGGGACTCTGCGGGTACAAAACAAGATGAATAACCCACCTTGTGGCAAGGCCCCCTACTCCAAGTTTCTTGGAAAATACAAATAGAGTAGTACTCCACAAGGGTGTTCCAGTCAGGAAGAGCCAGCTTCCTCAGAATGCCCGCAACATTCTAGCTGAGAATCTTAAAATTTGGATCCGCCACAGCTGACTCGCCGCGGGAATCGAGGCTAGATAACTCCTCCCTCTCATCAAGTGCCCAGGGTGCTCTTCCTCCATGCCGGCTCCCTACAACCGGGGTAAAATCGTTAGTTGGAGGGCTACATAGAGCAGGTGTAGGTGGTGGGTTTTCATCGGCAAAGCCAAGAACATGTGGCTCTGACACAAAACACGGACTCAATCGAGATGGAACCACCCCAGGGAAAGTATAATTTCAGTATCCTGGCATCCTCCCATATGGCCCTGACAATGCTTCTGACTGAGGGGGTAAGGGGATAAAGTGATTCTCGGGGAAGATAAAGTTGTGCATCCGACTTCCTCCTGTTTGGATGCCACATGGATTGCCTACAGATCTCGGGTAGAAGTAGGTCAAATCGACTACCCCGATACCAGCACCACCGGTCCCCGAATTTTGGTTACAGATTGTTTGGGCAACCCTGACATCCTTAAAATAAACCACCACACAGTCACCCTCAAACTGCTTGTGCCCATAGCTTACCCATCCTACCCTTCTAACACCTATGATCAAACCATCAAGTTCCCTTGGGAGGGGTCTATTTATCCTTAGCCAATGCATAGTTTTATTTTTTAGCATTTGGTAGGATTCTAATTGGTCAGCCTTCAGGGGTGGAACATTCGTCAGAATGGCAACATAGGGCTGACAGTCTGGTGGTAGATCCATAGGAGGTCTTCTGCGAACCTCTTTGGATGGGGGCACATTAGGCTGGGTACTAGGTAAAGGAATAGAGCTAGTTCTTCTAAGGTTTACTTGCTCAGGTCCTTTACTGGTATCAGGGATTCTGGGATTGACAGGGCCGTAGTTGCTAGGAGCCTCAGGTCGCATGCGCTTCGTAGCAAGGGCACTACTGGACTTTATCTTATTTGGATGTTCTGTAGCCTTCATTGTAGGTGGCCCAGGGAACTGTACACCCTCATTAGTGGTTACATCAAGTGCTGCGTGGGCTTTTACAGTTGACACCCCCTTTGGCTGGTCCAGATACATTAGATAGATCCTGTCGGGAAATGGAGGTCGCCCGACCGGTTGCATCCCCCCTGGTTCATCCTCTCTAATTCTAGAGTGAAGCTTGATAAGGGATTTTATGGAGTAAAAATTATCCAGGGTTGCCTGTTCAAACCTGTCCATCCGCTCAGCCAGCCCTTTAACTCTCTCTAAAACCGGGAGCAACAAGGATTTCAGCATTTTTTCAATTATGACGATTGAAGGGATCTCATTGGGAGGGGGCTCAACAGGTACTACAATCTGGTCGACAGGTGGCTCTACGACTATATTGTCTGGTGAATCACCCCCCATAACCTCTTGAGGACAGCTTGCACCCACCCCTACTCCCTTTTGGGGCACACCCACTCTGGTACCAAGTCTTCTGATTTTCCTACAGACTTTGGGGTGACAACCTCTACGAGGGCTAGTGGTTCTCTTCCTTTTACTATGCATTGATCGTTTTGCTGCTAACGGAGCCAATACTGGTAAATGTAATGTATCCCCATGGCTAGGAGTAGTGTTGGATGGGAGCACGGGATTAGGGGCATTGCCAGGTGGTAAGTCTGATGCATCAACCTCAATAAGTGGGGCTGAGACTACCATACTCTCCTGCCTGGCAGGACTGTCCCTTGGATCTACAACCCTTGTGTGGTCTAGGGAAGGCAAAGCAATCTCTGCAGGGTCAGTTACGCCTGCTGGAGTAAGGGTTTGCGCCGACGAGCCCAATGACAGAAGCTTCTCTGGGAGATTTTTAAGAAGTTCGATGGATAAGCAACGCTCGGCACGTCTCTCAGCCAGGCAATTTCTCTGTCAATCTCCCGAGTAGCCCTCGTGAAATATTTATCTAGAGGACCTAATATTGAGACCCCTACAGAAGGTGGTAAAGGGTTAGGAGAGCACAAAGTCATGCTATGGGCAACAATCAATCCTAACACGACTAAACAATGTGAACTGCTAAGTAGAGAAAACCAAAAAGTATAATAGACCTTTAGCACCAATAGTTAATGCGGCCGGTAAACGACTCACTGTGTCGCAGTCACTGAGCCTGAAAAGGTCAAGAGCCAGATGTTAGAGAGGGGGTCCAGCCCAGCCTCCTGCAGCCCCTGATGGCCACAGACGGTCCCGCCCTTGTCCTGGGCTTCTCCCGGCATGCTCCCGCACGCTCCCGCGCAGCGGATGGTTATGTCTACTATAAGGATGCGGAAATGGATGGGAGGACGGGGCAAGCAGGGAGAGCAGGTGCAGTAGATTAGATCGTGCAGGGACTCCTGGGAGATGGAGTCCCTGCGGCACTGCTCGCAGCCCTGCAACAAGTCCTGCCCTCGCCTCTAGTGCCCTCAGTGCCCACCCCCAATTGCAATGCAGACTCCTTCTATCCGCGAAGCGGGACCCGCGCAACGGGTCCGGCGAGCAGCAGACAGTCCCGGAAAAAGTAAGACAACGGCTCCTCCTGGTAAAGTTCAGTTCACAACAGTATCCCACGATGGTAGCAGGGACTGGGCTTTTCACTCCGTGGTGGACGGGGGGGGGCGGGGCAAGCAGGGAGAGCAGGTGCAGTAGATTAGATCGTGCAGGGACTCCTGAGAGATGGAGTCGCTGTGGCACTGCTCGCAGCCCTGCAACAAGTCCTGCCCTCGCCTCTAGTGCCGTCAGTGCTCACCCCCAATTGCAATGCAGACTCCTTCTATCCGCGAAGCGGGACCCACGCAACGGGTCCGGCGAGCAGCAGACAGGTCCCGGAAAAAGAAAGACAACGGCTCCTCCAGGTAAAGGTCAGTTCACAACAGTGATGGGAAAATTATACCATTCCCCCTGGGATCATAACTTCTGGACTTTGGGCGCAGCTTTGACTGATCTACCGGTTTGTTTCCCTGTCACCCTCCCCCTCCTCTGGCCATTCTGTGTCTCTAATCCCTCCCCTCCTCTTTACCTCCTCCACTCTCTGTCTACTTCCCCTGGTTTTACCCCCCCCCCCACTCCCGGAATATCTCCCCTTGCCAGCTTTTTCCCCTATCAATATGTCCCTTTTTGTGTGTCTCAACCTTACTTGTAACTAAAATTGCCATGCTCTATTAACTGTGTAACCTTTGTAAAGCTATAACCTGCAATTTATTGTCTGATACCCATGTAAAGCGCTCTGATACCTCTGGGGCTAGCCAGCGCTATATAAAACCTTTGAAATAAATAAATTAGCAGCTAGGGATGCAATAAAAACATACTGTTGCAGTTGAAAAGATAGATTAAGCGTATCAACGATTCTGAAAAGGACAGTTTTGGGAGTAGGGTCTAAGACTATCCGTAGCTTTTCACTAAGCCACTGGAAAATCTACTTCCAGAATTTAATAAAAACCGAACATGAAAAGCAAATATGAAACCAATCCCCATTGTAATAACTGCACCTAAAACTGTCCCTGAGATAGCAGATCTTACCTAGAAGAGATAGAGTATAAGATGCCACTTACACAAAAATGCCATGCATGTAAAATTGGTGCCCCTAATGGATTCATGTGCCCAGATATTATACTCTCTCCATGATTCTATATCTAACCTACAGCCTGTATCTTTCCGAATCTTTTGTAATGTTTGTGGAACTTCTTTTACATGCAGTTGTTCCTGGAAGATTTGGTACCAATTCCCTGCCCCTCTGGTCTCCCTCGAATAACAAGCATGACACATCAAATTAGCAAAAGCATCTTTGGGGGATTGTAAACTCCGTATAAAATTATGGAGTTGGAAAAAAAGAAAAAAGCAGCAAAGAGGGGAGTCCTGGATTAGTCGATTTTAGTTGATCTCAAGACTTCATCACCGCTTCTAAAACAAAGTCACTGAAGCAATGCACCTTCTCCCAAGTTGTTATACTTTTTTAACTTATATGAAAACTGCTCTGTGTAATCAGGATGAAAGGAGGTAAACTGGTAGTCTTCCTTCAACTGAGAAAATATAACAAGGATGACCTGATGAGATTTTAATAAATGGAACAAGCTGGGTGCGAATTTCTAGAAGCGCTTGTTTAATGTAGAAGTTGTCTCCCAAATTTCGTCTAGTAACTTTTCTTGTATAACAGTCCATGAATGCTGCCTGATAATATTTTTTAAAATGCGGGAGTGCAAGACCACCTTCTTGAATAGATAACTGTAGAGTCTCAAGTTTTGTGCGAGGCTTCTTGCCTGACCAGACAAAGTTTTGCAGCATTTTGTCTATCGCATGAAAAAATTTGGGCAGAACTTGAATTAGTATATTTGAAAAAAGAAAAAGAGGGATAATCATCATTTTTATCACAGTGACTCTCCCTATTATAGAGAGAGTCACTGCTTTAAAAGTTTCTTAGCCTTAAAAATTCTCAGTTCATAGTTAAGCTGATATAAATGCGAAAGATCATGTGACACAAACATACCCAGATATCTAATTGAGCCTGTCCTGCAGACTTGGTTGCGCATACCAGAGGGAAGGATTTGGTCTGAGCAGTTAAAAAGTACTATCTCGGTTTTGGAGTGATTGATTTTGTATCCCCCAGATCTGTTTGTTGTTTTTAAACCCTTGAGATATTTTATTTATCCGCTGCCACGTATTTGAATATATTTATTAAGTGTACAATTAATTAAAATCATTACAGTAATAAACATTAAACCAAGCAGATAAAAGAATATTCACTGTAAAGGTATGGATGTATCAGATAAAGGTAAGTTGATATACCATCCACCTCCACGTTACTCACTCGATCAGCCAGCGCCGGTGGTCATTTTCATGAGTCTTGCACAAAGTTTCTTGGGCACCTGCACAAAACTTTGGTAATTTTCTACTTCAGCAATCTGTAGGGTAAAATCCTTGGCCCATCCATTGGGAGCCATGGATATGGTGCAGTCTCAGTAAGACGGGTGAGTAGGTGCAAGGCACTGTACTTGCTGCCAAGTATAAAATTAAATCGTCTTCCAAAAGTTTGAATTTAGAAGCTCCTAGCAGGGGTGCCTTGATTTGTGTCTCTTGCCATAACAGGGATGCTAGTGGTTCTATAGATAGTGTGAAGAGCACTGGCGACATAGGGCACCCTTGTTGAGTGCCTCATCTAATTTGAAGTAGCCCTGCAGTATGAGAGTTTAATTTAATTTAATTGATTTAATTCCGGGTTTCTAGCGCGCTAGAATCGACTCCCAAAGGAGTATCTCTGCGCAATATACCGCTGGGGAACCCGTTCTCGCTTTCCCTGTGAAATGGTCCCTACTGGGTATCTCCAAGGTGAAACCTGGCATCCCCGGCATATGTGGGGGGCCGTTGTAGAGATGAGGCAAGCTAATGCCCAGAGTTGCCGAGTGTGATCCCTGGTTAGAGTAGGCACCGAGGTGAGAATTATCGAGTCCTCTGACCCTGGTCCACGACCCTGCCGCGTCGGGAATTGAACCCTGGTCCCGGGCCATCCTCTGCTCCCAGATCTGCCGCCTCTAACCAGTGAGCCACACCACTCCACTAAGTTAATTCTGATCTTAGCTTTGGCTTTGCTATATAGCTTCTTGTTGGAAATGGCCCTTTTTGCAGGGTTATTCCCAAACCTTTTGCTTCTTCCTCCTTGTGTTATGGATTGGTGTTTCCATGATTGGCCTGATTGATTTCTGTGTCAGTCCCTAGTAAAGCACACTGCATGTGCCAGGGCCTGTAATTCAAATACTGCTGGTTGGCTGCAGCACTGGATTGTGCCACTCACACACACAGCCCGTAAAAGCAAACTCTGGTATGCCATTGCAGAGCCTGTGTGCAGTCTGGTACTTCCATGTCGACTGGGAAAGTGCACCCACTTGCTAGGCTCTAACCTTCACTTTTCTTACATGTCAGTCACCCCTAAGGTAGACCCAAGGTACCCCTGTAGGCAGGGTGCAGTGTATGTGAAAGGTAGAACATATCCTGGTGTGTGTGGCATGTCCTGATAGTGAATTACTGCCAATTTTGTTTTTCACTATTGCAAGGCTACCCCATAGGACTGAATGGGGAGTTTGTTTATAACATAGTATAAACATAACTAGCCCTGGGAACTAGGTATAAAATTGATGTTTAGTATGTCTGAACCCAGAATCTAATGATGCATCTTTTAGTGAAGATGATTTTTACATTCTGGGATTGAAAATACCACTTTTAGAAAGTAGGTATTTTCTTGCCTAACCATCCAGTGTGCCTCTGCTGGGTTTGTAGTTTTACTGGGTTTTGGAAGACAGGGGCTGAGGAGCAAGAGTGGCTTCGGATAGTCGGGGTGGGTCAGGAAAGGGCTGAATAAACCTGGGCTGCATTTAGAGTAGGGGTAGGGGATTTCCGTGCACCTGAATGGGCCTAGTCTGCATCTGACAATGCAGTTTCTATCTCCTGGTAGGAAGCCACACCAGAGAAGGCAGAACTGGTTTTGGGTGGGCACAAACACTCTCTGCCTAAGATTTCAAAGGATTTTGGGATATAAATATTTGGGCCCAGACCCATGAACTTTAGAACTTTTTTGAACCAAGAAGACTGCCAAGAAGAAGAGCTGGAGAAGCTGTGAGGAGTAACAACCACTTTGCTCTGTGCTTTGCTGTGTTGGCCTGCAGTGGCTTGGGCAGTGAAAGGACTGGACTGAACTTTCTGCAATCTACTTTTGTGAGTTTCTCCAAGGGCTTGAGGTAGAGCTTGCCCCCTGTCCAAGAAGTCTCAGGAACAGCAAAGACTTCTAGACTTCTAGACTTCTGCCCTCAGCACTGGAGACTGTGTGTTTTGTGCTGCAACAGAAGAAAAAGCAACTTGACACCGACGACGACACTGCTGACTCTGTGTCCTGAAGGTACCGCAGAGGGCACAGACAATGCCTGCTGACGCCGCCACTGAGCCGCTGCTCACACTGTGACCTGTGATCCCCGCACTCAGTACCACCTCGTTTCACAACGACACCTTGGTATCACCGACGACGACAATACACGCCGAAATCGTGCTGCTGCTTGCACCGTGGTTCGAGGGTTTCCCTCGTAAAGTTACATGATGCACCGCTCTCATTCCGCACTGCAGCCTTGGCCTACTGATGCCCATGCCATTGATTCCAGTTTGTCAGCCGACAACAGCACTTCAGCAAAGACGACACCGCTGTTGCACCATGTCCTCATCTGTGCTTCAAGCTTTAGGGCAAACTTTGTATAATTAATCACGCGGCAGCCTGGCCGTGGAAGATTGCACCGCCAAAGAATTTCAGGTCTGCAGGTTTCAAACCATTTGAATTCCTATCAGCAGCACGAAGGAATTGTCAAGCACAGACAGGGCTCATGTTCTGAGGCCCACTGGAGGGCTTGGAAAATAATTATAATAGCCAGCTGGCAGTCGATGGTAACCCACTGGAGGTAAAGAATTGCTGCAGCGCGCACTACAAATCACAGGATGCAAAAATGAGGACACTTACCTATGAGGCTCACTGGAAGGCAATAAAAGTATTATGCAAATCAGTGTAAGTGCATACTGCAGAGACCCGTGACTGTCGGGCTTCCCTTAGATGAAGGAGCAGGAGCTCTGACACGCGTAAGGGATTACTGAAATAATTGGGATGTGAAAGCCAGTTTGAAAATTAAAGAGTTCTGTCGAACTTTCCTTTGTGGAGTGGCGTCTTCAAGCTTCAGGGCAAACTTTGTATTATATATATATATATATATATATATATATATATATATATATATATATATATATATATATATATATATATATATATATATATATATATATATATATATTCACAGAAAAAACCATAGGTTATAGACGATATATAGTTAGGAATTGGCATTTACAAAACCTTATTTGACTCACACAAAACCATTGAAATTCCATATATAGTTAGATGCGCTAACTATATATCGCGCACCCGCAATCCACTGCTGATGATGTCACATATTACATCATTCATGACATGGTTAGTGACATCACTGATGACATCACTGATGACATCTCAAATGACATCACTGATGACAACATCCAGTGACTGTATGTTTCTGTAAAGTTAAAATATGTCTTACATATTGAAGAATGAGTGGATGTATAAGTGTCTGGAAGAAGGATTTAGTAGGTGCATGACTGACTGTATGAGAGAATGATTAAATGTGTCTTAATGAGTGCATGGGTTAGTGACTAAACTATCTTAATTTGTGCATCATTATATCGGTTGTTCTACAAACTGCTGCATGTGTTGATCAGTAGCTATATGAGTAACTGTATGGGTTATTGATTGGTTGTCCAAGTATTTGTATGGGACACTGAGTGTGTGTGTATGGGTGGCTGGGAGGTGTGTGACTCTGTACCTAGATGTGTGAGTAGTTGATTCACTATATGTATGGGTTCAAAACTGCATTTGGAAACAGCTGTATGGGCGGTTGACTGTGCATGAGTGTATTGGTGAGTGAATGGATATCTCAGTGCTACATGTCAAAGTAAGTACATATGTAAAACACAGTACATGTGAGAGTTGACATATATAAATAACTGTGCATAAGAGCCAGTGAATGTGTGAGTGGCTGTATGGATCATTGTGAACATGTATCAGGGATTGTATAAGAGAGTAAATATGTGTTAGTATATGTTTGAATAAGTAAGGTGTGTATAACTGTATAGTTGAGAAAATGGAGGTTTGATTGATTTTTTGAATAACTGACTAGGTGTGTGAGTAACTCCATGGATGAGTGACAGTCTGTGACTGTCTGTTTACACTGATTGTATCTAAGGTTATATTAGAGTCTGAAGAGGTTCATGGTATTATCACATGAATGATATCATCAGTGATGTGATCAGTAATGTCAAATGAGATGTTATCAGTGATTTTATCAGTGATGTCATTTGAGATGTCATCAGTGATGTCATCAGTGATGTCACTAACCATGTCATGAATGATGTAATATGTGACATCATCAGCAGTGGATTGCGGGTGCGCGATATATAGTTAGCGCATCTAACTATATATGGAATTTCAATGGTTTTGTGTGAGTAAAATAAGGTTTTGTAAATGCAAATTCCTAACTATATATCGTCTATAACCTATGGTTTTTTCTGTGAATTTCAATGGTTTTTTAATAGCAAATATCAAAAGCTGTCAAATGTCAAGTATGTGATAGGTAAAAACTTTTTCGTGTTTATGCACGCTGATGTGCTTTGAACGCTGCCCCCCCCCCTCCCCTCTTTTCTCTTAGTAGTACTCTCTCTTTGCAGATAGTGAAGGGTAGTTAACGCAGGCCTTTACCCCCGTTGTAATCCGTCGTGCCTGCTTGTCTCTCCATTTGATTGATTGTTATCCAAGCATTTACTGTTTTACAATTGATTCTCTTTGGTTCATTCTCTATTTACAAACAAGCACAAAGTCGCAATACTCTGTTTAGTCTTTGCAGATAGTGAAAAATCGTGAAAAATCATGTAAAAAAATAAAATTAATCGAGCAAAATCAGTAGGCCACTAATTGGATCTCTTTTTGACCTCGCTAAAATAGAAATATTAGGAACAACCCTTCATGAGAAATACGAAAATAGTGAGATGAACTGAGCTCCACACCATGAGGGCTGCAAGACAGCTCGGCTCCGTCACCCACCCCGCCCAAAATAACGACAAACCCTATGCAAATATTAAAAATATATACAACACACCAGCAAAGTAACAGGGTAAAACATTTTATTAAATAACTATTTACATAACTATTTTATACTTTTTATTGCCCGATCCGGCTAGCTCAATCGATCGAGCATGAAACTCATGCACTCTGATAGCAAGCGTTGCTACTGATGCTATGCAGACCAAAACTGGTTTTCAGTTTGTAAATTTTTCTAGATTTTTCCATCCAAGGTTGGTTGAGTTTGTAGAACGATGGCTTCAGATTTTCAACATACGGTGTGGTGGCGCGGACTGGGAGGGGGCGCTTCGCTCCTGCCCCCTCCCCAAGTAAGATTTTCATACGTGAAAGTACGTTAATGGTTTTGGTCCCTGAGTTGCTTCGATGTCACTGCCATTCTCAAATGGCATAAGTTCTGGATGTTGGGTGCCATAGTTCAGAGTTCTGAGCAGCGCTTGTAACACTGTCTGAAGCTTATTTCCACCTACTGCAGCTTCACTATTCTCAAAGTAAGTGAGGGTCGTTTGTGGACCTGACTGCATTTGAAAACAATGTGATATGGTACCTCCCTAAACCGCTTGACGGAGGCCCCCGAGGGGCGGTGTGATGGCACGGACTCGGAGAAGACGCTTGGCTCCGACCCCCTCCCCAAGTCTTATAGCACCGGTTTAGCCTGAGATCGCCCCCGACATAGGCGGCCGGCTCCCGGGGTCCGGCGGAACTTTTTGCCTTTTGATGACTCTTCTATTCTGGACCTTGTCCCACAATCCGTTTGACCTGAAGACACGCTGTAGTGGGGCGCCCCTTTACCGTTTTAGTTGCCATTCCACCCGCTTTTGCTACACTGTGCCTCTTCCGCCATTCAGCTGTTTACCACCCGCTCTTGCGACTACAGCGTCTCGCTCACCATGTAGTTGAGTTGCTCCCGCTCTTGCGATGCAATGATAGGCGGCTGCCACAGGACTCTCAAAATGGCGGCCGGCTCTTCAGATTTGGGCGTGGTCCACTAAAATGGCCCTGGGACACCTTGGAACTCGGACGCTTCCCTGATAGGGCTTGGGTCCCATTCTCGAAAGCGTCCCCTCAGCCGTGAAGATTCTACAAAAGTCTTGGGGGCCCCCGACTCCCGCAGGCTTCTGGTGGGGAGCGGCTGCCATGTTTGCTCGTGGAATGGCCACGACGGACCTACGAGATGGTAGTGCTCTCATGCTGACGCCAGCTTTAGTCTGAAACATCCAGAAATACTGTAGACTACCAATTCGATCAGTTCCGGTAGCGCCCCAACATGACCCGGTAGAGAAGAACTTGCCCGCCCCTCTTTGACTGATGGTTCTTGTTGCCTGTCCCCTCTGTTGTCATTTAACAGAACTTTTTGGACTGCTGAAAGGGGTTGTGTTCCGAACGCTGGTTGGTGGAGACATTTTGACTATATTCTTGACCTACGTTGTCGCGTAATGCGTTATATGACACGCCGCGTTAGCGCACCCGGAAGTGATCCGGGGCGCGGCGCGCAGCGCGTAACGTAAGCATAACAGGTCATGTGACTTGTTAATAAAACTTTTTATAGGTTCATTTTACTTTTGTTATTTTAATAATGAAAAGCTTGGTCATATGACCTAAAAAATACGCTTTTTATTGATTTCGAACTTTTTTTTTTAAACATATATGTTATAATATTCCAGGCTAATGTACTTTCCCGAAAAATTTACAACTGTCCTGCAAGTAAAATATATTCTTTTTTCGAGAAAAAGGGCGTTTCTTCGTTCCATGACGGAGGCGTTGAGTAAAAGAGACTCGGCCTGCTGTCTTAGTCGCCGATACGCCTGATTATCAGATTCTTATCGATCACTTTATGTTGCAGAAGTGGAAAACACAACTGCCCTTGACCATTTATCTTTACTGCGTTCCTACGTATTATACCTTTTATCCGTCATGTAATTGGACTGCTTTATTTCACTTGCCTTTTACTGATTCGAAAACAGTGACTAAAAGTAAAAACTTTACCAATGTAAATACTACTACCATGTTTTGTTTTAAAAACCTTTATTGTGAAAATGTCAGTATACAAATACGGGCCTATAAGCACGTGGGCCGACCACGGAGCAAACTGAAATCGTATATGATGAGGAGACATTTACATTATAGAGGAACGTAACGAGCGGGCCATTAGGTTGCAAGAACTAAGGTGTCTAACAGTTGCGGAATCGGTGGACGTACATTTTGTAATTAAATTACGACAGGGCCAGTTACAAAAAAAATTTCTAGATATACATTTGCGGGCAAGTACCATGGGTGACGTTAATTCGAACTTTCAATACTACAGTAATCAATAACACATCAGAACTTAATATCAATAGGGATGTCAAAATATTCAATCAATTCTCGTCCCCGCCCGCCATGAGCATCAAAACTGCATTCATATCTCGTGATATCAAGGTTGTTCAACCAGTACACAACAAGGAGTTACGAGTCCCATTTATACCGGCGCCATTTTGGGCGAGGCCGGGCAGGTCCAAGATATAGTCAAAATGTCTCCACCAACCATCGGCCAGACCAGAACCCATTTCGGCCCTTTATGCTACAAGATGGTGTCTTCCATTCAGAAAATATTGTTGGCAGCATTTTGAAAGGAAAAATAAACAGCCGTTCTCCTAGTGAGTTTCACATTGTTACATTTAGGAAGAATGTTGAAGAGTAGTATGTGGAAAATCTGAAGCCATTTTTCTACAAACTCTCAATCAGCCTTGGATGGAAAAAAAATCCTGAAGAATGTACAAACTGAAAACCAATTTTTGTCTGTATAGCATCAACAGCAACGCTTGAGTCAGCTTTGTGTGAAGCCGCCATTTTGATTCAATCAATAACCTCCCCCTGCACACATTCAGGGACCTGGTCGTGTCTTCAGGTGAAACGGATTGTGGGACAAGAAGCAAAAAGGAAAAGGAAAAAAGTTCTGCCGGACCTTGGGAGCCGGCCGCCTATGTCATGTGCGATCTTTGGCCACACCAGGGCAATAGTGAAGCTGCAGCAGGTGCAAATAAGCTTCAGACAGTCTTACAAGCACTGCTCAGAACTCTCAACTATGGCACTCAACATCCAGGACTTGCCATTCGGATCTTGGCGCCTTGTGCTGGTTCCGACCTATTCACACATCGGTCCACTACTGACATCACCTCATAAGCCAACGGGGCACCCCACGCCGACTTTCGGCGCAGCATTGTAGGATGGCCACACCAGTGCGGCAACTTGCTGGACACTACCTCGGTGCCATCCGGATCTCGGCGCGTTCGAGTCACTGTACCACAAGAGTGACCGGAACTCAGCTGGACACGCCGTCTTTCGGCGCAGCATTGTAGGATGGCCACACCAGTGCGGCAATTTGCTGGACACCACCTCGGTGCCATCCGGATCTCTGCGCGTTCGAGTCACTGTACCACAAGAGTGACCGCAACTCAGCTGGACACGCCGTCTTTCGGCGCAGCATTGTAGGATGGCCACACCAGTGCGGCAACTTGCTGGACACCACCTCGGTGCCATCCGGATCTCGGCGCGTTGTGCTGCCTTCGGCCTACTGTAGCCGCAAGTGCGGACGCAACTCAGTTGGACGGCGAGTGAAACGCTAAGGGGCGCTCCACTGCAGCCGAGGAGCCTCCATCTTGGGGGAGACGCACAGCCCCCACTGACTGACGCGACCTCACAGGCCAATGGGGCGCCCCACGCCGACTTTCGGCGCAGCATTGTAGGATAGCCACACCAGTGCAGCAACTTGCTGGACACTAACTCGGTGCCATCCGGATCTCGGCGCGTTGTGCTGCCTTCGGCCTATTCGCACATCGGTCCGCTACTGACGCCGCCTCACGTGCCAACGGATTTTCTACGCTTTTTGTAGCCCTATGTGACTTGTTTATAAAACTTTTCATTGGTTCATTTTACTTTTGGTTTCCTAAAGATGGAAGGCTTGGTCATATGACCTAAAAATAACACTTTTCATTGGTTTAGAACATTTTTTTTTCCCAAACGATGAAAGCCCCACCTTGTTTCTGGATGATTCAGACTGAAGCTGGCGTCAGCATGAGAGCACCACCATCTCGTGGCTCCGTCGTGGTCATTCCGCGAGCAATCATGGCAGCCGCTCCCCACCGGAAGCCTGCAGGAGTCGAGGGCCCCCAAGACTTTTGTAGAATCTTCACGGCTGAGGGGACGCTTTCGAGAATGGAGCCCAAGCCCTAGCAGGCAAGCGTCCGAGTTCCAAGGTGTCCCAGGGCCATTTTAGTGGACCAGGCCCAAAACCGAAGAGCCGTCCGCCATTTTAAGAGTCCTGTGGCAGCCGCCTATCGCTGCACTGCAAGAGTGGGCGGAAGTCAACTACATGGTGAGCGAGACGCTGTAGCCGCAAGAGCGGGCGCAACTCAGCTGGATGGCCGCCACCTGGGGAGGCCCGTTCACGCCGCCTCCCCCACGCCCCCCCCGGGCCGCCCCACGCCAATTTTCGGAGCAGCATTGTAGGATACCAAAACCAGTGCGGCAGTTTACTGGACATCACCTGGGTGCCATCCACATCTCAGCGCGTTCTGCTGCCTTGGGACTATTCGCACAACAGACCGCTACTGACGAGGCCTCCCCCCGCACCACCCGGGACGCCCCACGCTGTTTTTCTGAGCTGCATTGTAGGAAACCAAAAACCAGTGCGGCACCCAGGTGGTTTTTTGGACACAAGGGAACCCAGTAAGGGACCTTCGGACCGAGGGTTACTTAACTTATTTCAAAGAACAGGGGTCCTAAGGATTCACGATATAGCAAGAAAATCACAATATAGACTATAGTAAGTACTATATTTTTTGAAACGCGCCCAGCCGGGCGTGAGTTTATTCAAAAGATAACATAAAGTTGCATTGGCCTAAGGGGAGGCCAGAAATAGTGGCAAGATAGGGTACAGTCCTGTACCTATCCCAAGAGGTTTAGAAGAGATAAACCAGGAGGAGGGAGATAGAACAAAGAAAAAGCTTTTCAGGCAAACAAGAAATTTACGAGCCAAAAGGTGACTTGTGGTTACAGTAAATACAGTTACAACAAATTCACCGTGCAGTGACAACAATTTCAATGACCATATTAAATAATATGCTACACTGCTTATTGCGTCGACGTTTCGATCCCTAAGGGCTCATAGTACAATGGGATCATCATCAGGACTACTTTTACAGTTATTGCCTGCAATAAATAAAGCCTGGCGCTAAAAATAGTCGCCTTTGAAGAGAATGATTTTCACTCGAGGAAAGGGATTTCTACCCGGTTCACAGTATCCATTGCTGTGGACCTCGTAGGCTTGAAGAGAAGTGACTGTTTATTTAGCCGTGTTAACGAGGTTTCCTTCTGACATCACCTGGGTGCCGTCCAGAACTCAGCACGTTGTGCTGCCTTGGGACTATTCGCACAAAAGACAGCTTCTGACCATTGTTGTTTTTTTTTGTTAAAAAATGTTTAAATGTATTTACAGTTTTTCTTGCGTTCGTTATATTTAAAAGTTAATAAAGTTTTATAATCCTACTTTGTTGGAGTGCTATATATTTTTAAAAAATCGGGTGAATGGGGCCTTGAATCGGGTTATTGTCATGTGTGGGCTTTGCAAGTGTACTGCTACAGGATCGGACATTTCAAACTCAAATGCACGTTCTTTTTCTTACCTTTCCGAAGCATGGAGCGCAATAGCAGGCAGAGAAAGGGTGATGCAAGTGTTGAACACTGCCTGGCCTGGCAAGTTGCTGGCAGTGCCCCCCCCCCGCCCGCTCCTGAAAGAGGACACACACACACCGCCGCCCCGAGTACTTCACAGATCATGCGCTTGTTCATGAGGCTTAAATGGTTTATCACCCCTTCTAGAACCCCTGCATCGACCCTCTGACGTTTCCTGGAAGAATTACCACGTAACACAATACCAAGCCCTGTCACCTGAAACCCCCGAGGAATCGTGGGGCATATTATCAAGGGGGTTTATCTCCGCTTTTTTGGCTTTAAAAGCCAAGAAAGCGGAGATAAAATTATCTCCCTATTACCAAGCTGTCGCTAACACCAGTTAGTGACAGCTAAAAGGAGATAGCGACCATCTTGGGCCCCGCTTTGCATGTCAGTGATATTTATCACTAATGACATGTAAAGTGGGCGTGCCAAGATGTTAGCGACTGGAAACAGTCCCTAATATCGCTATCTCCTATTACCAACTTTTGGAGATATTCGCGCTAAGCGCGAATATCTACAAAAGCTAACACCTGCCCTGAGCAGTTCTTAGCCATGTTATCCAATGGGAGGTGGATAACATGGCTAAGAGCATTTGCTCGATAATGCATGAATATCGCTGACTTTTCAGCGATATTCATGCATTGCGGCCGTTTTTTATCGCATTTGTGATAAACCTTGCTAATAGCAAGGTTTATCTGCGATAAAAATCGCCGATGTGCGGCGATAATTTTTGTCTCTAAACAAGTTAGAGACAAAAATTATCGCTAGTTGTTGGTAATATGCCCCCGGGTTTTTGCTTGCAGAAATCGGGAGGCGGGAGACTAGCACTGAAATCAGTAGTCTCACGCCTGAATCGGGAGGGTTGGCATGTCTGGATTCTCTACAGCTGGGGCCATAAACTACATCCGCAGGGCTAGGTGATAGCCTGGGACCGGCCTGGCATCTAAAATGGCTGCCGTGCACGACAAAATTGTGGCATTGGAAAAAAGTTAAGATGGCGCAGACAATGTTTATCAATAAGGATTCATTTATAACAAAATATTTTATCGCACTGACAAATTGGCGGTCAACACTTCCTGATTTCCATCGAATCGAACGTTAACAGACGTCACGCAGCAAAAAAAAAAAAAAGCTCACGCACAGCCGCTGGAAGACATGTATCAACATATATGAGCCTCCTCAGCCACCCTCAGAAAACATAAGGGATCAGGATACGTCTCCCGCACTCCCTTATACCTAGTAATTTAATTAAAACAAAACACAAAATGGCGAATTCTCGTTTCGCTACCAGTTTGCGGCCCGGGAAGCGCTTCTACCATGAAAAATCAATTTTTTTCCCCCACGGGACCCTTTAATAACCCCAACATCATTCCTAGGGGGTCAAGAGGGGAATACCTTGCCCCCTTTCATTAAATTCCCCCTTCGTTTTTCACCTCTTCTTCTCTCTCGATCCTACCGAGAGACAAGATGGTGCACGCACAGCCGCTGGAAGACATATATCAACATATATGAGCCTCCTCAGCCACCCTCAGAAAACATAAGGGATTAGGATACGTCTCCCGCACCCCCTTATACCTAGTAATTTAATTAAAACGAAGCACAAAATGGCGAATTCCCGTTTCGCTACCAGTTTGCGGCCCAGTTCGCGGCCCGGGAAGCGCTTCTACCGTGAAAAATAATTTTTTTTTTATTTTCCCCACGGGACCCTTTAATAACCCCAACAACATTCCTAGGGGGTCAAGAGGGGTATACCTTGCCCCCTTTCATTAAATTCCCCCTTCGTTTTTCACCTATACTTCTCTCTCGATCCTACCGGGAGATAAGATGGCGGCCGCTCCGGACTGTTTAGAATGTTGACAGACACCGGGGAGCCAATCAGCTTCGCATCGCAAAGTTCCGTTTCGCGAAAAGTAAGCGGACCGGAGCGCAGCCCGGAGCGCTGTTACAGATATATATCTTGTTTTGAACGTTAATTTCTCAAAATCCACTGGAGCACATATATTGAGATCTAGCAAAGGCACATCGGGCTAACAGTCCCTACAATTTTGCCAAGTTTCGTGCAAATCCATTCAGCCGTTCGAGCTAAAAGTGAGGCCAACCGCCCTATGGAAATTAACATGGGAAAAACGCATTTTGGGACCCCCCTTTTTTCTCGGCCCCCCCTTGAGGAAACCCCCCCAAATTTTCAAGTGCCATTTTCCTGAAAATTTCAGCCGATTCCGTCCACAAACGCCAAAGTTATTAGACATAGAATTTTCAAAAGTTCCATAGACAAATAATCCTAACTATATATACCTACTGGCGACCGCCAGTAGGTAATATATATATATATATATATATATATATATATATATATATATATATATATATATATATATATATATATATACTACTGGCAGTAGAGTACATCCTCCCTGACCCCCTAGGTTTGATTAGGGGGCTTTAAAAGGGCCCCGCGGGGCAAAAAAAAAAATATTTTATTATCGTTTTTTTTGCGGGGGGAGCTCCCGGTACGCGCACCGGGAAGCGGTCCGGGGAGCGTAATATAGGGAAAAAAGAATGAAAGAATGTTCAAATATTGTATGTTTATTGATTGTTCTTTTTGTTGTATTTTTTTAATTTTTTTATTTAAGTACCAACATGTAGGTACCAATGCAGAGTCTAAAAATAAATATACACAGTTTCCTTTGTAGATATCTTGCATGTTGTTTCAGAAGTTATTGTGGTATATGGAATTCATAGCATAGTCTGTGAGGAAAGCAGAAAGAACATGGAGGCAGGAGATGATAAAGAGATGTTAAATACACCTTGGAGATAATATAGTGTGAGAAAGGAAGTAACTATGAGCAAACTTACTATGTAACACAAAAAAGTTGCACAGTATATTTTAAGTCTCAGTTTATATTTTATCTTTTTGGGTACTATTTCTTAATTTTCATATTAAAAATAATAATGTCTCAACAATTTTAACTTTTAAAATTAAAATTTATTGTTCTGATTTTTCAAAATCTAAGAGAATTTGTAACATTAAATCATCAGGAATGTCCTCCTTTTCATTCCAAGAATCACATTCTTCAGCACATTTTAATAATTCTTGGTCTACTGATTCATCCAAAAAGTCTAGTTCTTCTTTTTCTTGGTTTGGACTGCTTTCAATCTTAATTTCAAATGAAATTGTATTTTCATTCTGCTGTGCTTCCATTTTCTTGCTGTAAATTGCATAAAAAAAATATATCAGTGGAGATAGGGCACTGTTGGGTTTAAGTTCAGACAGGTACTTGTGAGTTTTTAACAGTGAAGTAATCTTTGGGCAGTGCATGGTTTCAGGCAGGAAGTAGAACTATTAAAAAGTGCCTGTGATGAAGCCTAAGTAAATTCATAATTATACCACAGAAGCCTAACTCAATCAATAATTTAAATAATAAAGTCTTTCTCAATGAGTAACTCTTATAAAGGGACAGTATGTAACTATCTGAAAACGTTTTCCTAAATTAATTTAAAGTGCATAACATAGTTCTCCTTTCAAATTTATAAAATTATATCTTACCTTTGAAAAAGAAGTTAAAGTTGACAGTGAAAATGCTCTTGAAATGTACTTCAGGAAGTAGTAGTCAAAATGGCTGTGTTTCTCTCTCTTTCTTTATATATATTCAGGTACATAACCAATCAAATGTCTTGAAATAATAGTAGAAAATGAAAGTAACATTTTAATTGGTTGTCAATTATAACACTTCATATGTGTTTTTGTCATGTAATTTACCTCAGGATATTTAGTCAGGCCTACAGCATAATTTTCTCAATGGAATTCCATCAAATTTGGGTAAATGGTAGGGACTGCTGTGTAGTAGGGCCTATTCTATATTTGATGAAAGTGTCTCCAGTGGTTTTTCTGTAAATTACTTTCCCACCTTTTTTTATCGTGCGCTTACCGGTTCGCGCACCGGTACGCGTACCGGCAGCGTTACGGGAGTCCATTTTGTGTATCGGTAGAATTGAGACACAAGATGGAGGGGAAACAATGTTCGGAATGGGTAGAAGGGGGCATGGTAGACACTTCCTGACCCTCTAGGTTTTCTGAGGGGGTCTTAGAACGCTCATATAGGCAAAAAAATTATAATAATAATTTGCGTGGGAAGCGCCCGGTAAGCGTACCGGGGAGCGTACATTGGTGAAAAATAGTGAAAAAAGTTAGAAAAAGATAAACGTTTTGAATGATCAGAGGTAGGGTAGCTCAGAAAAGAGCTATTGGGTTCTGTGGCTAATTTAGGTACCTACAAGTAGGTTCCAATGCACAGTTTTAAATTCAGGAGGAATATTCTATTCCCCTCATCGGAGAAGTGCACACCATCTCCTCTGTAGATGTCTTGCATGTTGTAACGCAAGTTATTGTTGTATATTAAACCCATTCTAAAGTCTCTCATGTAAGCAGAAACAGATTTATTCACATGTTTCCGTGCTTTCTCAAATTGTGGAAAAAATTGGTTGGACCACTTCCATTTCTGTCTTTGGCATATATTGGAATATACCAAGGTAGTTTGGGGAAAAAGTGTCATCAATTGATGAAAGGTGTCCTTTAAAAGCATTTCCAGACCAACCCTAGTCATATATTTACAACAAGGGGTGGTGAGGGACAGAGTCTCTGAATTAAACAGAATACTCTCACCCAGTCAAGAGATCAGGGCTAGATCCAACACCGTTTTTTAGCTCACTGCACCATCCCAGTTTCAGAACCTGGCTGTATGCAAATTAGTCTGTTCCTGTCCCAGTGCATGATGGGAACAGGGCAAACCAAACTACAAAAGCCAATTCTTACACTGGGAAGGAAACAAGCTACCGGGGACCGGTTTCTGGCATTTCAGCCTCTTCGGCCCGGCTTGCTTGAATCCTGATGGTGCAATGAGCAAGGGACTCACATCTGAGTATACCCTTCCACGCTTAGGGTGGACAAAAATATTTACAACAAGGGGTGGTGAGGGACAGAGTCTCTGAATTAAACAGAATACTCTCACCCAGTCAAGAGATCAGGGCTAGATCCAACACCGTTTTTTAGCTCACTGCACCATCCCAGTTTCAGAACCTGGCTGTATGCAAATTAGTCTGTTCCTGTCCCAGTGCATGATGGGAACAGGGCAAACCAAACTACAAAAGCCAATTCTTACACTGGGAAGGAAACAAGCTACCGGGGACCGGTTTCTGGCATTTCAGCCTCTTCGGCCCGGCTTGCTTGAATCCTGATGGTGCAATGAGCAAGGGACTCACATCTGAGTATACCCTTCCACGCTTAGGGTGGACAAAAATATTTACAACAAGGGGTGGTGAGGGACAGAGTCTCTGAATTAAACAGAATACTCTCACCCAGTCAAGAGATCAGGGCTAGATCCAACACCGTTTTTTAGCTCACTGCACCATCCCAGTTTCAGAACCTGGCTGTATGCAAATTAGTCTGTTCCTGTCCCAGTGCATGATGGGAACAGGGCAAACCAAACTACAAAAGCCAATTCTTACACTGGGAAGGAAACAAGCTACCGGGGACCGGTTTCTGGCATTTCAGCCTCTTCGGCCCGGCTTGCTTGAATCCTGATGGTGCAATGAGCAAGGGACTCACATCTGAGTATACCCTTCCACGCTTAGGGTGGACAAAAATATTTATAACAAGGGGTGGTGAGGGACAGAGTCTCTGAATTAAACAGAATACTCTCACCCAGTCAAGAGATCAGGGCTAGATCCAACACCGTTTTTTAGCTCACTGCACCATCCCAGTTTCAGAACCTGGCTGTATGCAAATTAGTCTGTTCCTGTCCCAGTGCATGATGGGAACAGGGCAAACCAAACTACAAAAGCCAATTCTTACACTGGGAAGGAAACAAGCTACCGGGGACCGGTTTCTGGCATTTCAGCCTCTTCGGCCCGGCTTGCTTGAATCCTGATGGTGCAATGAGCAAGGGACTCACATCTGAGTATACCCTTCCACGCTTAGGGTGGACAAAAATATTTACAACAAGGGGTGGTGAGGGACAGAGTCTCTGAATTAAACAGAATACTCTCACCCAGTCAAGAGATCAGGGCTAGATCCAACACCGTTTTTTAGCTCACTGCACCATCCCAGTTTCAGAACCTGGCTGTATGCAAATTAGTCTGTTCCTGTCCCAGTGCATGATGGGAACAGGGCAAACCAAACTACAAAAGCCAATTCTTACACTGGGAAGGAAACAAGCTACCGGGGACCGGTTTCTGGCATTTCAGCCTCTTCGGCCCGGCTTGCTTGAATCCTGATGGTGCAATGAGCAAGGGACTCACATCTGAGTATACCCTTCCACGCTTAGGGTGGACAAAAATATTTACAACAAGGGGTGGTGAGGGACAGAGTCTCTGAATTAAACAGAATACTCTCACCCAGTCAAGAGATCAGGGCTAGATCCAACACCGTTTTTTAGCTCACTGCACCATCCCAGTTTCAGAACCTGGCTGTATGCAAATTAGTCTGTTCCTGTCCCAGTGCATGATGGGAACAGGGCAAACCAAACTACAAAAGCCAATTCTTACACTGGGAAGGAAACAAGCTACCGGGGACCGGTTTCTGGCATTTCAGCCTCTTCGGCCCGGCTTGCTTGAATCCTGATGGTGCAATGAGCAAGGGACTCACATCTGAGTATACCCTTCCACGCTTAGGGTGGACACAAATATTTACAACAAGGGGTGGTGAGGGACAGAGTCTCTGAATCAAACAGAATACTCTCACCCAGTCAAGAGATCAGGGCTAGATCCAACACCGTTTTTTAGCTCACTGCACCATCCCAGTTTCAGAACCTGGCTGTATGCAAATTAGTCTGTTCCTGTCCCAGTGCATGATGGGAACAGGGCAAACCAAACTACAAAAGCCAATTCTTACACTGGGAAGGAAACAAGCTACCGGGGACCGGTTTCTGGCATTTCAGCCTCTTCGGCCCGGCTTGCTTGAATCCTGATGGTGCAATGAGCAACGGTGATAACGGTGATGGATCAAGCCCTGATCTTTGGACTGGGTAAGAGTGGTCTGTTTAACTCAGACACTCTGTTCATCACCACCCCCCTTTTTGTAAATCGTTTTTGGCCACTATAGGTGTGGCAGGGTATACTCAGACATGAGTCCCTTTCTCACTGCTCCATCAGGATTCAGGCAAGCCGGGCCGAAGAAGGCTGAAATGCCAGAAACCGGTCCCCGGTAGCTTGTCTCCTTTCTGGTGAAGAATTGGCTTGGTAGTTTAGTCTGCCCTGTTCCCATGATGCACTGGGCCAGGGACAGACTGATTTGCATATAGCCAGGTTCTGAGCTGGGATGGGGCAGTGAGATAAATAACGGTGATGGATCAAGCCCTGATCTTTGGACTGGGTAAGAGTGGTCTGTTTAACTCAGACACTCTGTTCATCACCACCCCCCTTTTTGTAAATCGTTTTTGGCCACTATAGGTGTGGCAGGGTATACTCAGACATGAGTCCCTTTCTCACTGCTCCATCAGGATTCAGGCAAGCCGGGCCGAAGAAGGCTGAAATGCCAGAAACCGGTCCCCGGTAGCTTGTCTCCTTTCTGGTGAAGAATTGGCTTGGTAGTTTAGTCTGCCCTGTTCCCATGATGCACTGGGCCAGGGACAGACTGATTTGCATATAGCCAGGTTCTGAGCTGGGATGGGGCAGTGAGATAAATAACGGTGATGGATCAAGCCCTGATCTTTGGACTGGGTAAGAGTGGTCTGTTTAACTCAGACACTCTGTTCATCACCACCCACCTTTTTGTAAATCGTTTTTGGCCACTATAGGTGTGGCAGGGTATACTCAGACATGAGTCCCTTTCTCACTGCTCCATCAGGATTCAGGCAAGCCGGGCCGAAGAAGGCTGAAATGCCAGAAACCGGTCCCCGGTAGCTTGTCTCCTTTCTGGTGAAGAATTGGCTTGGTAGTTTAGTCTGCCCTGTTCCCATGATGCACTGGGCCAGGGACAGACTGATTTGCATATAGCCAGGTTCTGAGCTGGGATGGGGCAGTGAGATAAATAACGGTGATGGATCAAGCCCTGATCTTTGGACTGGGTAAGAGTGGTCTGTTTAACTCAGACACTCTGTTCATCACCACCCCCCTTTTTGTAAATCGTTTTTGGCCACTATAGGTGTGGCAGGGTATACTCAGACATGAGTCCCTTTCTCACTGCTCCATCAGGATTCAGGCAAGCCGGGCCGAAGAAGGCTGAAATGCCAGAAACCGGTCCCCGGTAGCTTGTCTCCTTTCTGGTGAAGAATTGGCTTGGTAGTTTAGTCTGCCCTGTTCCCATGATGCACTGGGCCAGGGACAGACTGATTTGCATATAGCCAGGTTCTGAGCTGGGATGGGGCAGTGAGATAAATAACGGTGATGGATCAAGCCCTGATCTTTGGACTGGGTAAGAGTGGTCTGTTTAACTCAGACACTCTGTTCATCACCACCCCCCTTTTTGTAAATCGTTTTTGGCCACTATAGGTGTGGCAGGGTATACTCAGACATGAGTCCCTTTCTCACTGCTCCATCAGGATTCAGGCAAGCCGGGCCGAAGAAGGCTGAAATGCCAGAAACCGGTCCCCGGTAGCTTGTCTCCTTTCTGGTGAAGAATTGGCTTGGTAGTTTAGTCTGCCCTGTTCCCATGATGCACTGGGCCAGGGACAGACTGACTTGCATATAGCCAGGTTCTGAGCTGGGATGGGGCAGTGAGATAAATAACGGTGATGGATCAAGCCCTGATCTTTGGACTGGGTAAGAGTGGTCTGTTTAACTCAGACACTCTGTTCATCACCACCCCCCTTTTTGTAAATCAACCCTAGTCATAGTCCCAAAATCATTTCCACCACAGTGCACTATTAAGAGGTCAGGGTTTGGCAGATGCATAAAAAAATTATATTAAAAACATATAAAATATATTTTTCATTTAAAAGAATAATACATTTTACAGATTTTGATATTTGCTATAAAAAAACATTGAAAAAAATTCACTGAAAAAACCATAGGTTATAGACCATATATAGATAGGAATTAGCATTTACAAAACCTTGAAAATTCACTGAAAAAACCATAGGTTATAGACCATATATAGTTAGGGATTAGCATTTACAAAACCTTATTTTACTCACACAAAACCATTGAAATTCGCATATATAGTTAGTTGCACTAACTATATATCGTGCACCCGCAATCCACTGCTGATGATGTCACATATTACATCATTCATGACATGGTCAGTGACATTACTGATGACATCACTGATGACATCTCAAATGACATCACTGATGACATCACTGATGACATCTAAAATGACATTACTGATCACATCACTGATGATATCATTTATGTGATAATACAATGAACCTCTTCAGACTCTAATATAACCTTAGATACAATCAGTGTAAACAGACACTCACAGACTGTCACTCATCCATGGAGTTACTCACACACCTAGTCAGTCATGCAAAGAATCAATCACACCTCCATTTCCTCAACTATACAGTTATACACACCTTACTTATTCAAACATATACTAACACATATTTACTCTCTTATACAATCCCTGATACAAGTTCACAATGATCCATACAGCCACTCACACATTCACTGGCTCTTATGCACAGTTAACCAATCAATAACCCATATAGTTACTCATATAGCTACTGATCAACACATGCAGCAGTTTACAGAACAACAGACATAATGATGCACAAATTAAGACAGTTTAGTCACTAACTCATGCACTCAGTGAGACACATTTAATCACTCACTCATACAGTCAGTCATGCACCTACTAAATCCTTCATCCAGAAACTTATACATCCACTCATTCTTCAATTTGTAAGACATATTTTAACTTTTCAGAAACATACAGTCACTGGATGTTGTCATCAGTGATGTCATCAGTGATGTCATTTCAGATGTCATCAGTGATGTCATCAGTGATGTCACTGACCATGTCATGAATGATGTAATATGTGACATCATCAGCAGTGGATTGCGGGTGCGCGATATATAGTTAGTGCAACTAACTATATATGCGAATTTCAATGGTTTTGTGTGAGTAAAATAAGGTTTTGTAAATGCTAATCCCTAACTATATATGGTCTATAACCTATGGTTTTTTCAGTGAATTTTCAAGGTTTTGTAAATGCTAATTCCTAACTATATGTGGTCTATAACCTATGGTTTTTTCAGTGAATATATATATATATATATATATATATATATATATATATATATATATATATATATATATATATATATATATATATATATATATATATATATATATATATATGGCAGGTAGGAAGTTTTCTCAGGTAGTAGACCACAGACGAGGTGAGACCCAGAACTGGTGCAGTTAAATTTTATATATATATATATATATATAACACTCTTCCGATTTCACGAAAGTAATGGGCGCACACTCTCTGCCTTTCCACAATTGTTTTAATCAATTTTTACAGCTTGGAAACAAACAAACCGATCAACGCGTTTCAGTGCTCCTGGCACCTTGCTCACGATCACTTGTTTACATTTTTTTTCCACTTTTAAAGTAACCAATGATATTGGATGTTACCTCACATCCTGTATTACTCTAGGCATTATGGTTTTTGTAGTTTTTTGTAAAAAGAGTCTGTTTTGTGAAGTTGGGTCCGCTAGTTAAGTGCTATTACCAAAGTCAGTTTATTAAGTATTCATTGCATCATGAATATTTGTTGTTTTAGACCATGTTTGCATTGTTCATATCCCTCCAGTGGGATTACTTAACTAGCAGCCAGTTTGTCAGAGATCCCTTTGGGGGTCATTGCATGTTTCTATCCCTATAGTGGGATTCATCCCAGTTTGATTTCTCCAGTCCTTCCATGCATGTGTCATGTGCCACTCATCTCTCTCTGTCCTTCACCAGCTCATTGTTGATTTCTTAGACGAGGTGGATGTACAACTCCTCCGATTGGTTCAGGCCATGTGGATGTAGGGTTCTGAAGTTTAGGATGTGTCGCGATTCTTTTTTGCGCATAATTTTCTCACGATCTCCTCCACGTATGTTCTTAGGTATTGTCTCTATACCGAAGAATTTTAGTTTTTGCCAATCCGCATTGTGCTTCTGCTCCATGTGTTTTGCCACCGCATTCGCTCTATCCTTGTGTGTCGTTGCTCTGGCATGTTCCATTATTCGCTTCTTTAGCTCTCCCTTGGTGCTTCCCACATACATCAGGTGGCATGGACATACAACGCCATAGACTGTGAATTCTGTCGTGCAGGTGATTAGTTGTTTTATCTGCCATTTTTTGTTATCAGGTAGCGGTATTTCTTTGGTGGGTTTGGCAATTTGACACATTTTACAGTTATAGCATTTTACAAAGCCTGTGGTTTTCAACCAGTCTTTCTTTTTGCTTGTGCTGCAATGGCTGTGGATCAGTTGATCTTTCAGATTTGGAGCTCTTCTGTAGGTAACCACCGGATGTGAGCCCACTATTTTTCCTACTGTGTCATCCAGATGGAGTATTTTCCAGTTTTTTCTCATTATTCACGAGAACCAATTCGACTAATTATGGATTACTCAGAAAACAGTAAGGAACTTGTAAAAATAATGAGAAAAAACTGGAAAATACTCCATCTGGATGACACAGTAGGAAAAATAGTGGGCTCACATCCGGTGGTTACCTACAGAAGAGCTCCAAATCTGAAAGATCAACTGATCCACAGCCATTGCAGCACAAGCAAAAAGAAAGACTGGTTGAAAACCACAGGCTTTGTAAAATGCTATAACTGTAAAATGTGTCAAATTGCCAAACCCACCAAAGAAATACCGCTACCTGATAACAAAAAATGGCAGATAAAACAACTAATCACCTGCACGACAGAATTCACAGTCTATGGCGTTGTATGTCCATGCCCCCTGATGTATGTGGGAAGCACCAAGGGAGAGCTAAAGAAGCGAATAATGGAACATGCCAGAGCAACGACACACAAGGATAGAGCGAATGCGGTGGCAAAACACATGGAGCAGAAGCACAATGCGGATTGGCAAAAACTAAAATTCTTCGGTATAGAGACAATACCTAAGAACATACGTGGAGGAGATCGTGAGAAAATTATGCGCAAAAAAGAATCGCGACACATCCTAAACTTCAGAACCCTACATCCACATGGCCTGAACCAATCGGAGGAGTTGTACATCCACCTCGTCTAAGAAATCAACAATGAGCTGGTGAAGGACAGAGAGAGATGAGTGGCACATGACACATGCATGGAAGGACTGGAGAAATCAAACTGGGATGAATCCCACTATAGGGATAGAAACATGCAATGACCCCCAAAGGGATCTCTGACAAACTGGCTGCTAGTTAAGTAATCCCACTGGAGGGATATGAACAATGCAAACATGGTCTAAAACAACAAATATTCATGATGCAATGAATACTTAATAAACTGACTTTGGTAATAGCACTTAACTAGCGGACCCAACTTCACAAAACAGACTCTTTTTACAAAAAACTACAAAAACCATAATGCCTAGAGTAATACAGGATGTGAGGTAACATCCAATATCATTGGTTACTTTAAAAGTGGAAAAAAAATGTAAACAAGTGATCGTGAGCAAGGTGCCAGGAGCACTGAAACGCGTTGATCGGTTTGTTTGTTTCCAAGCTGTAAAAATTGATTAAAACAATTGTGGAAAGGCAGAGAGTGTGCGCCCATTACTTTCGTGAAATCGGAAGAGTGTTATATATTGAACGGCGAGGTTCCGCCGTAGGGAAACGCACCCACATTGAGCGCTCGCAGTGGCTGTGAAAACAGGAACCGGCGTGTGAAGATATATATATATATATATATATATATATATATATATATATATATATATATATTCACTGAAAAAACCATAGGTTTCACACCAGTTATAGTTAGGAATTAGCATTTAAAAAACCTATTAAATTCACTGACAAAACCAGTTATAGTTAGCTGGAAATTTTACTGACATAAAACCATTGAAATTCCCACGTTATAGTTAGTTGGACTCACTATAACTTGCGCGCCTGCAATGCACTGCTGATGACGTCACATATTACATCACTCATGACATGGTCAGTGACATCACTCATGACATCACTGATGACACCATCCTTGTGACAGAGTGACAGACCTAATTTCAGTGTAATGTAACGCTTGAAACAAATATTCAAAAATAGAAACAAACATTTTCAAAAAAATGGAGATACCCAAACCAGTAACAACAACCAATTCAGTAATTCCACCATCTATATACTCATCCACTCATTCACCAACAGTTCTATATAGTCACTCATATATATACTCACTCATCATATGTAGTGATACACCTATACATCCTGTTACACATCAGCAGTCATCCAAAAGTTACTCACACACATACTCACACATGCACATAAACTATTGAACATCCATTTATTTGCATATACATTTATACACACACTACCACCTTACTTCTAAGGAAACTTACACATACTTACTCTCTTAAACAATCACTTATAGAAACACATACTTATTTAAACAGGAACTCCTACAATCTCTCACTATATATACTATACTCACTTATATACATCAATACTCACATATACTAGATTAAAACATATGTCGTTAGTAATGAAGACACTAGTGAGACAGTCATTCACTCACTAACACACACATATACACACTCGTCCACCCATACAGTCCTGCACATATTCTGTCTTCAAAACACATACAAACAGTGAGTCAGTCACCAACCCCTGCAGCCACTTATACACAAAGAGAAACACTGATACAAACATTTAAATATTTAAACAATACTCGCTAATATATGTATTCACTAAGATACACTTAATAAGCCAGTTAACCAACCAATTTTTTTTAAAAAAAACATCCATTTACACACTTATTTAAACATTTATTCTTCCATCGACCTTTACAAATACATATATAAAACAAATTTATTTTTCAGAAAGACACACATTCACTGGATGGTGTCATCAGTGATGTCATGAGTGATGTCACTGACCATGTCATGAGTGATGTAATATGTGACGTCATCAGCAGTGCATTGCAGGCGCGCAAGTTATAGTGAGTCCAACTAACTATAACGTGGGAATTTCAATGGTTTTATGTCAGTAAAATTTCCAGCTAACTATAACTGGTTTTGTCAGTGAATTTAATAGGTTTTTTAAATGCTAATTCCTAACTATAACTGGTGTGAAACCTATGGTTTTTTCAGTGAATTTCAAAGGTTTTTTAAATGCTAATTCCTAACTATAACTGGTGTGAAACCTTTGGTTTTTTCAGTGAATTTCAAAGGTTTTTTTAATGCTAATTCCTAACTATATAAGACCTGAAAGCCCACCAGGAATCTCCAGTATGCGCCAGGGGACTGCATTGCAGAGAGGTGTAATGAAGCCACAACCCTTTTTACACCTCTCTGCAACGCAGCCCCCGTGCATGTTTGTAGAGGGGGGACTAATTCCCCTTGCATACTGGGGGTCCCTGGATCATATCTGCCCAAACACCGATATTCCGAACGATTGTAAATGACTTTTCTTGAGAAACATTTGGATTTGGATTATCATGTCCTATACTTTGGAATTTTTGAAAGACTGACTTTGAGGATGCTATAAATTACTCAAGTCTGCCCGAATTGTGTGGGTAAAATTGATACCTAGTCACTTTTAATAAGAATATACTTATGTCTCGTCTAACATTTGGAAGAAATATCTAGTTATATGACAACGGGATACCGACATAACTTGAAGGAAATAAGAACGCCCTGAAGAAGTTCTGTTGTACAGAACGAAACGTTTCGGCTGGCGGTGGTACATAAACTTAAGGAAAATAAAAGCATTTGAATATACACCAAGATTCAGCGCTTCAATAAGTACTCTAAGTGATATGATTTGATTGGACTCATTGTGAAAGTGGTGCTGTGCCAAACTTTGGAATATTCTCCACTACTCTCTACTACTTACTCTCTCCTACTCTCTACTACTCACTCTCTACTGCTCTCTACTACTCACTCTACTACTTACTCTCTACTACTCTCTACTACTCACTCTCTACTACTCTCTACTACTCACTCTACTATTCACTCTACTACTCTCTACTACTCACTCTGCTACTCTCTCTACTGCTCTCTACTACTCTCTACTACTCACTCTCTACTCTCTATTACTCACTCTCTACTCTCTACCTCTCTACCTCTCTCTTCTTCTCTCTCTACTAATCTCGACCTCTCTACCGCTACCTCTCTACCTCTCTACCTCTACACCTCTACCTCTCTACCTCTCTCTACACGCACACATATAGACATATATGCATATATATATGTGCATATGCATTTATATATATGTATGTGTATGTATAAAAAAAACAACTAAACATTTTTTTTTCTAAACAGCTACTTTTAAAACTGTCATTCTTTTTTCCCATGGTACGCTCCCGGGTACGCGCACCCGTGCGCGTACCGGGCGCTCCCCCCGCGAAAATCAAAAAAAAAAAAATTTTTTTTTTTGCCTTGCGGGGCCCTTTTATGGCCCCCACATCAAACCTAGGGGGTCAGGGGGGGTCTACTCTGCCCCCTTATGTTCATTTCCCTCTTTGTTTTGGCCACCTCTTGTGTCTCGATTTTACCGAGACACAAGATGGCGGCCGCTCCGGACTGTTTAGAATGTTTACAGACACCCGAGAGCCAATCAGCTTTCCTCGCGCAAGTCGCGTGGCGCGCACGGTACGCGCACCCGTGCGCGTACCCGTGCGCTGCTATAGATATATATATTTTTTTGAACCTTAATTACTCAAAATCCACTGGAGCACATATCTTGAGACATAGCAAAGGCACATCGGGCTACCAGTCCCTACAATTTTGCCAAGTTTGGTGGAAATCCATTCAGCCGTTCGGGCTAAAAGTGAAATCGACCGCCCTATGGAAATTAACATGGGGAAAACGCGTTTTGGGACCCCCCTTTTATCTCGGCCCCCGCTTGACGAATCCCCCCCAAACTTTCAGGGAAGGACCGGACCGCCATGAGACCATTTTCCTGAAAATTTCAGGCAGATTCGTCAACCGGCGCCAAAGTTATTCAAAATAGAATGTTGAGATTTAACATTGAAAATTATCCTAACTATAACTACCTACTGGCGACCGCCAGTAGGTAATATAATATATATATATATGTATGTATATATATTCACTGAAAAAACCATAGGTTTTACACACGTTATAGTTAGGAATGAGCATTTTAAAAACCTCTGAAATTCACTGCAAAAACCATAGGTTTCACACCAGTTATAGTTAGCTGGTCATTTTATTGATTAACAGCTGAATGTGAAGGTCTTGAGGCGGAAGCCGGGACCCTGTGCTAGCGTGTGAAGAGATTGTGATTTATTTTGCTTCTTTTTTGATATGCACTTGCACTTGCACTCGTTTTTGGCCTGACTCTGCTAGAATTTTAAAATCAGTCTTTCGCGCACTCTGCGCTTGTATTTACCTGCTCGGAACCCTTATTGTCCTCCTCGAAGCGCTATCGCCCCCATTGCAGACGATTAGGTACTGCTTGGGGTCGACCACTTCGGGCGCCATCTTGAGTGAGGCGAGCGAGGAGCTGGCGAGCGGTCTACTGCTCGGCCCCTCCCGCCCCACAGGCATAAAAACTTGGAGAAATTTCCACATTCAGCGATTAACAGCTGAATGAGAAGGTCTTGAGGCAGATGTGTCGATCAATGTTATCAATGATCAAATCATTACTGCCCTCCACAGAAAGTCCACTTCTGGCAACAGTATCCTTCATGCCAGCAGGGGCCACCCCAAACATGTCATTATGAGCATTCCGTTGGGGGAACTGCTACGCCTTAAACGAATATGTAACACCCAGGCGAAATTTGAAGAAGGGGCGTCTGCAATGCTCGCGAGACTAGAAGCAAGAGGTTACAGTAAATCTTGTCTTGCTACTGCATTGAGAAAGAGTGGGGAAAGAACCAGAGACTCTTTGTTAGTACCCAAACCCCCCGAGAGTGATACAACCTCTAATCCTAGCAGGCTTATAACAACCTACAGCCAACAGCACCGCAAAATTAAAGCCATTATAAACAAACATTGGGCAGTCCTTAAAACTGATGCAGTGCTACGTGAGTTAACTCCTGATAAGCCTACCATTACATTTAGGCGCGCTTTCAGCATGCGTAGCAAATTATCACGATCCAGTCCTGAACTACCTATAATGGATCAGTGGTTTGGGAGAAAGGGCTTTCACAAATGTTCCTCCTGTCGGGCATGCAAGTTCGGACAAAATACCTGTCATGTTTAGCCAGACTGACTAACCTGAATATCCGGTACAGCAGGAGCGAGGCCGAAGCAAACTTCCGTCCTCCCTGGACACGGTACTACAGACGAGCGCAAAACTTGCACTCGCATATAGGACCCCACCCCGGGAAGGGGAAAAGTGGATAAATAAAATATAAAGATGTGGCAGCCAGAAACCATCTACAGGACTTGACAGCAGGAGAAATGCCAGAGGTAGAGGTTGTAAGTAGGTACCTGCACAGGAATACAAGAGCAAGACAGTTACCTTTTGCCCTCCCACTCTCTGTCTCTCTCTGTATTAGATAGGAGGACTGGCACTTACTCAATGAGGCTTCCACTCTTGCTTAATGAAAAAAAAGGCAAAATAGGAAAAATAAAAGAAAAGAAAAGAAGAAAGGATTTGCCCAGAATCCTTATATCAGGAAAGAAGCACAAGACTTCTACAGTACTCTTCAATGATGCCACAGGCTGGTGTACTACACCATAAGATCAAAAGATCCAATAGGATGTTCCAAAAATCATACTCAAAGCAAACACCAGGTTACAAAGTTCTGGATCCGAGCCACTCAACAGCTCATGAGAGTTCCACAAAATGTTCAGCAAGGTACCTTTGCCACAAAAACAAATGTCAAAAATAGAAGTGCAAAAATAATCACAAGAGTTTCAAAAGCACCCTTCTATCTAGCAACCGCTAGAATACAAACGGACTAATGTCAGTTACTGGAGTCAATAGTGATAAACAGCTCACATCATAATAATTGCTCCGAATTCAGGGCTCAACTTGTACCCCAGCTCACCCCACGGCTCCACAGCCGATATCCGTGTACTTCGCTGCCTTGCTTGCAGCGCGGCTCCCCGTCGCTGCTCGCTCTCTCTCCAACACCAGCGCGGCTCTCCGTCAGCGCGGCTCCCCGTCGCTGCTCTCTCTCTTTCCAACACCAGCGCGGCTCTCTGGCAGCGTGGATCCCACACGCTGCTTTCCGCTGAATCCTAGCGTCCACACTCCAACAAAGCGAGCGCTGAAGAAAGTTACTCGACTCCGTGTCACAAACACAATCCAGGGCATGTACGAGATTCACAAGGCTCAGTCCACAAGATACGAGGAAACACAGGTGACAAGCACCGCGGCAAGCGCTGAGAAGGCATATATAGAAAACGGACTCGACAGGTAAAGACAGAGACAAAGGACTATAACAAGCATTCTGGGATTTGTAGTTCCACTATATGGCTTAAATCGTGACAATACCACCCATTACCGCACTCCGTTTTCTGATACCGATTTTTCCATCCAAGGCAACTACAATTGCCGCAAGGAGTTTGCGGTATATGTCCTAACTTGCACATGCGGCCTACGTTATGTGGGCAGCACCGGTGCACAGGTGCATGTCAGAATACTGCAGCACCTCAGAGCTATAGTTAACCACGATGGAGCATATCCAGTGGCGCGTCACTTTAACAGCAGGCACAATAGGGATTTGGCATGTCTTACCTATTATGTCATTGACGCCGTGGCGCCCCTCAGACGAGGAGGTGACCGTGAAAAACTATTGCGCTGGTTGGAAACACAATACATTATTAAGCTCGACAGCAAACAACCAAATGGGTTGAATGCAACGGAGGACCTGCATAACTTCCTGTAGGAATGTACAATTTGCACACACATTCTGTATGATTATGTACATAGTGGTTAGAACGTGAGCATAACAAATACAATTGTATATAGGGTGTATATATATGAAATCCTGAATAACAGCACCTACTTTTAGGTATCCTGTAGCCCTGTTTCCTAAAAGGTCTGGCTAATTGTTTTGAACAGCACAGTTTTTTAAACAAACACTTGAAACTTTTTTCTTTTTTGGTGATTTCTTTTGACACTGGTTATTCATTCGAGCACTCTTATTCTTTTGGTCGATACACAACATTTGATGTAAATAGTTCCTATATAAATATGATTTTGGACATATAAATAATGTATTAATGTATATACACTTTGTCTT
This sequence comes from Lissotriton vulgaris, assembly GCF_964263255.1. Lineage (NCBI taxonomy): Eukaryota > Metazoa > Chordata > Amphibia > Caudata > Salamandridae > Lissotriton > Lissotriton vulgaris. The sequence continues at coordinate 94,507,701 of NC_141699.1, read as the reverse complement.
ATATAGGAAATAGGGATGACATTATGTGTATATATTGTATAGTACACTTAGGTGCTGTTTTGGTGTTTTTAGTCAACATGTGTGATGGTTACCACATCAAATTGCAATGCAGTGCCGTGATTTAATGAAACATTATTTGTTGCTTTGATACATTTTCTTGTGAAGTTACATGTATTTCAAACTGCATTTGTGCATATTACTATTTTCTGGTTATCCCGAGTACAATGGTTTGTAACGCATTCATGCGGCTATACCTGAATCCGCAGATACAATGATGCGGTTTTCACATAATACCTATATAACACGGAACATTGCAACAGATGCGCACATTATCAAGCATTCATGCAGATTATGTTTGTCAGTTAACTTTCACAAGAAAATGTTCACGCATTCATGCGGGTATTTAAAATTTTCAGCTATATTGCTACTGTAGATTCAACGATTTAAACAGAGCGAGCCATGTAAATATGTCGATAGACTAATACAAATATTTGTACTCTGTATTGCAACAATGTTACAGCAATATGGCGCTACATTGCACTGTGCCTTTAATTAAGGCTCCGTTGTTTTAATGCTTTACCATGTGACTCACGTGTGGAGGTGGGACCCAGATGGGTGGGTCTTCACTGCAAATGATATAAAAAAAGTTTCCACTTTGTGCAATGTGGTGTGTGAACAAGACTACGTCTGTAGTCGAAACGTTGCATTTGGATGGCACAAGAACAAAATAAAACATCTTGCCTGGAAAGCGTGGGGTCTGTCTCTTCTCTCGCCGCTGTGCAGTGGAGGTTTGAAGATTTGTGCTGATATATATATATATATATATATATATATATATATATATATATATATATATATGTATATATATTCACTGAAAAAAACATAGGTTTTACACACGTTATAGTTAGGAATGAGCATTTTAAAAACCTCTGAAATTCACTGCAAAAACCATAGGTTTCACACCAGTTATAGTTAGCTGGTCATTTTATTGATTAACAGCTGAATGTGAAGGTCTTGAGGCGGAAGCCGGGACCCTGTGCTAGCGTGTGAAGAGATTGTGATTTATTTTGCTTGTTTTTTGATATGCACTTGCACTTGCACTCGTTTTTGGCCTGACTCTGCTAGAATTTTAAAATCAGTCTTTCGCGCACTCTGCGCTTGTATTTACCTGCTCGGAACCCTTATTGTCCTCCTCGAAGCGCTATCACCCCCATTGCAGACGATTAGGTACTGCTTGGGGTCGACCACTTCGGGCGCCATCTTGAGTGAGGCGAGGAGCTGGCGAGCGGTCTACTGCTCGGCCCCTCCCGCCCCACAGGCATAAAAACTTGGAGAAATTTCCACATTCAGCGATTAACAGCTGAATGTGAAGGTCATGAGGCGGAAGCCGGGACCCTGTGCTAGCGTGTGAAGAGATTGTGATTTATTTTACTTGTTTTTTAATTGGCACTTGCACTTGCACTTGCACTTGTTTTTAGCCTGACTCTGCTAAAATTTTAAAATCAGTCTTTCGCGCACTCAGCGCTTGAATTTACCTGCTCGGAACCCTTATTGTCCTCCTCGAAGCTCTATCGCCCCCATTGCAGACGATTAGGTACTGCTTGGGGTCGACCATTTCGGGCGTCATCTTGAGTGAGGCGAGGAGCTGGCGAGCGGTCTAGTGCTCGGCCCTTCCCGCCCCACAGGCATAAAAACCTGGAGAAATTTCCACATTCAGCGATTAACAGCTGAATGAGAAGGTCTTGAGGCAGAAGCCAGGACCCTGTGCTAGCCTGTGAAGAGATTGTGATTTATTTTACTTGCTTTTTAATTTGCACTTGCACTTGCACTCGTTTTTAGCCTGACTCTGCTAACATTTAAAAATCAGTCTTTCGCGCACTCTGCGCTTGTATTTACCTGCTCGGAACCCTTATTGTCCTCCTCGAAGCGCTATCGCCCCCATTGCAGACGATTAGGTACTGCTTGGGGTTGACCACTTCGGGCGCCATCTTGAGTGAGGCGAGGAGGTGGCGAGCGGTCTAGTGCTCGACCCCTCCCGCCCCACAGGCATAAATGGTTCCCTGGCATGGGAAATGCAGCGGACGAGCGCTGCGGGCGCGCCGGCGGCGCACCGAAGGCGAGCCCGTCTGCGACCGTCTGCGCCAGCTCCCTGCCTAGGGCCAGTCACAATGCTCATCTCCACTCCACTCAGAGGCAATCCTGGTCCACATTTCAGCTGATGGCCTTGAATAAGGGAGCTTGCATCCCTCAGATACGGTGCAATCTTGCATCTCCTACCCGCCCCCATTTTAAATGTAATCAATGTACCTTCTCCCTAACCACTAATAAAATACTTCCCCAATCCCCTACAAATGCCCCTCCCACTCCAACACGATCCTACACGGCCGGTCTATTGAACTGCCGCTCCCTACCGTGCCACTCAAGTGACATATGGCTGCTGCTCTCATCGACGTCCTGGGATTTACTCTTTCTCACATGGAGTCCTCTAGTCCAGACTAAATATGGGCGGAAAATCCGTTCCGCTCGCGGATTTTGCGGATTTTCGGTAAATTCGCAATCCGCGAGATTCGCGAATTTCCCGCAAAATCAACAAATCCGCGAGCAGCGGATTTTATGGCTTGCTCACACTGTTCGCGTGAGTTCGCGGCTTCCCAGTTCACCTTCGCGCCCCGCGAATAAGCGCTAAATTGCAGAAATACGATCTTAGCAAAACTGAAACTACTTACTAGGTTTAAAAGTTCAAGCTCATCATTAGTAGCCATTTCCTGTAGTGCTTCCTGAGGGGCCCCTCCAGAGTTCAGTTGCCTACTTGCAACTATTATGTGACCCTGCTCTGACCCTCAGAATAGTTACCCATATGCCACAAAAGTCCTGAATTACAGCTAAGGGAGACAAGCAGGAGCCAGGCTGGGAGTTCAAATCCAGTAACACATTAATCAGCCCCTAATTTATTATTGTCAGTTGGGGCAGGGCAGGTGTTGTAACTAATTTTGCAACAATGAAAGCACTTAGCAAGTGCAAAAGATCACTAATCAGGAAGCACTAAGGAAGCAGGTGCCAGCTAAAAAAATATTCTGTGACACATTAATCAGCCCCAAATTAATTCAGGTCACTTGAGGCAGGGAAGGTGTGCTTTGCTTTGCCACAATAATGTACACTGGACAACCAGAGGGTGCTGTGATGAAACAGAGGGTGGCATGGGTGAGCCAGAGGGTGGCATGTGGTGACAGAGGGTGGCAGTGATGAAGAAGAGTGTCCCAAACAGGCTGGACACGTAGAAACAACAAGTTCGCAAAACCTGCGACCCGACAGGTAAGTTCGCGTTTGCGAAATTGTACAAAAACCCTCGCGACCTGGCAGAAACCCGCGCGAACACAAAAAAAATCTGCAAATTCGCGAATTTTGCGGATTGCGAGTTCGCAAATCCGCAAAATTCACGAACGCGAGATTCACAAAATTCGCCCATGCTTAGTCCAGACATCGTCCTTGCCACGCCCCCGGGCTATCGCCGAATAGGTTTATGCCGCGAAGGAGTGAATTCTGGTGGTGGAATTGCTGTCATTTTACAAAATCATTTAACTATCACCTCCAGGAAAATCCCCAATTTAGGGCCGATAGAAGCACTCTATTTTTCCATCTCAGATGCCTCCACTGCCATATTTTCAGGTGCCTTGGTGTACAGTCCTCCGAGCTTACCCCTAGCCTGCAATTGCCTCATTATTGGCGGCCATTGCAGATTTGTCCCTCAAACACCCCCACTTCACTGTAATAGGGGATTTCAATCATCATGTTGATGTAAATGATTGTACACGTGCTAAAAATCTTTTAGACTCCATGCAAGGTTTGAATCTGACCCAATGGGTCAGTGGTCCTACACATTCTGCAGGACACACCCTTGATTTAATTTTTTCCCATTGGCTTGACCTTAATGTTCTCCCCTCTATGCCTCTCACGTGGTCTGACCACTATCTGATTCCGTTTGTAGTGTCTATACCCAGGCCGCCTAAGTTGGAATCTACCATCAGAGAACAGGGCAGAAAATGGCATAAGGTCACTTGCACGGCCCAGGAGCAAATGTTTAGGAGCAGATCTGATCCATTTGCTGCTGATCTTAATGCAGTAGTATCTACTTTTAATAAAGATCTCTCTGCTGCCATTGAGCAAATCGCTCTATGCAGAACCTTTCCTCCTTAAGATCTAAAACCCTCGCCCCATGGTCACAACGAAACTACGGGAAAATAGAAGCAGATGCAAAAAATTAGAGCGCTCATGGCGCCAGTCTTATGACCCGATGGCCAAAGCCCTTTACAGATCAGCCCTCAAAGAGTTCCATAAACTCAAACGCATCACCATGAAACAGGACTTTGCGGATAACATTAAAAGAGCGGAAAATTCCACCAAGACCCTCTTTAACATTGTTAAAGAGTTCGCTAATCCCTCTGCTTTGGCCTCCCCCATCATCCCTAGCCAACTGCTTAGCGAAGGCCTGTCTGATTTCTTTCACGAGAAAATCGTGAACATCACAGCAACTATTCATCAGAACCCTACAGCAGTAACTTCAGTTCTTGATACCACCTGTGCTGAAGTGTTCACCTCATTTAAACCTCTGACTGAAGACTATGCCTTGTCCCTGTTCCTGAAATGTAAATCCGGATCCCCGCTCGATCCAGCCCCGGCTCCGATTCTGAATGATATAGCTCCGCTATTGATTAAACCTCTGCTAGAAATTTGGAATTCCTCCTTGAAATCGGGTTTTTTTCCCTCATTGTGGAAACATGCGCTGCTATTACCAATCTTAAAAAAAAACTGGTGCTGACCCACTATGTTTTAGCAACTACCGGCCCATCTCACTTCTCCCCAAGCCAGCAAAAGTGTTGGAGAAGGCGGTACAAGAGCAATTGTCCGAATACTTAGAAACTAACCAGCTGCTTCATGATACTCAGTCAGGATTAAGGCCTAACTTCAGCACTGAATCAGCCTTGCTGGAAGTGTCTGAGTCAATTCGCGAATGTGTGGATAGGGAAGAGGAGGCCATGTTGGTCCTCCTCAAACTATCCGCAGCATTCGATACCATCTCGCATGACATCCTGCTGAATCGCCTTCATGAGGTGGGTATTGGAGGGATCCCGCTGGCCTGGGTGAAATCATTTTTGATGGGCAGATTCCAACAGGTTTCCTTTGGACCTTTTGTCTCCACGGAGAAACCTTTGATATGGGGGGTTCTGCAGGGATCTGCTCTCAGCCCCCTCTTATTCAATGTGTACCTGAGGCCGCTGGCGAAAGTGGTTGAATCTTGGGGCGTCAGAGTGATCTTTTATGCTGATGACACTCAGCATGTGTTTTCTTTTAAAGACCACTCCGAAAGCTATCTGGCTAATTTTCGCCACTGCCTGGTAAATATCGCCTCCTGGATGTCCGTCAACAACCTAAAATTGAACACTGATAAGACGGAGGTCTTATTTTTTAACCAGTAATCTTCTATCCCCGCCAACATTTGGTGGCCATCTGAACTTAATCCCCCCCCCCGGTGCCAGTTCAAGCTGCCCGCAATCTGGGCTTCCAATTTGATACAGCTCTTTCCTGCAAAACTCAAATTAATAAATTCTCGTCATCTTGCTTTGGAAAACTTCGAATGATTAATAAAATCATTCCTTTTCTGCCACTTGAGTCCCGCAGAACAGTAGTCCATACCCTAATAATGTCCTATCTGGACTACGCAATCAGTTTGTATGTCGGAGCCCCGGCGTATCTCATTAACCGTCTCCAGACAGTGCAGAATTCGGCGGCCAGGCTGATTTGTAACATTCCTTATCGCCACTCTATTTCACCTTATTTGGCCAAACTGCACTGGCCAGTGAGATACCGCATTCAGTTCAAGGCTTTGGTCCTTGCCTTTAGAGCTCTCAATGGTCGAGGCCCAGCATACTTGAGGCACAGACTCAGGATGACACATGCGACGCGGGATCTCAGATCCAATCATCTTCGCCTTATGTTTTGCCCACGATTTCGTCTTGCACGCACGGGAGGTAGGGCCTTTGCCGTGGCCACCTCCAAATTGTGGAATCTACTACCGTTGGAACTCAGATTCCTGACATCAGAGCCTCTGTTTCGAAGAAAACTTAAGACCTGGCTCCTTTCTCTGATCTAGCCTTCACCGAACCTCTCTGGCCATCACTTGTTCATAGCGCCGGGACACCCCCGTTGGGGGTAGCTGAGCGCTTTACAAGCTTCTAAATAAATAAATAAATACATTTTACTCATACAAAACCTTTGAAATTCCCCAGTTATAGTTAGTTCAGCTAACTATAACTCGTGTGCTCGCAATGCACTGCTGATGACGTCACATATTACATCACTCATGACATGGTCAGTGAAATCACTCCTGATATCACTGATGACATCTCAAATGACATCACTAATGACATCACTGATGACATCATCCAGTGAATGTCTGTTTTTCTGAAATTTAAATATGTTTTATATATGTATATCTCAAGGTCGAAGGAAGAATAAATGGGTAAATAAGTGTCTAAATGGGTGATTATAGTGTAAAATTGATTGTATAACTGACTGATTAATTGTATCTTAGTGAATACATGGGTTAGTGAGTAATGTTTGAATATGTAAATATCTGTATCAGTCTCACACATTTTTTGAATAAGTGGCTGCATGGGTTGGTGAGTAACTATATGAGTGTCTATATAGGTTATTAGCTGGTTTGTTGAGTATCAGTATGAGTGTCTGAGTGTTTATATGGGTTGGTGGGGGATATTACTTAGCACATAGATGCATTAATGAGTGACTCCCTGTTTATATGTGTTTTGAAAACAGCATGTTTTCAGGACTGTATGGGTGGATGAGTGTGTGTATAGGTGTGTTAGTGAGTGAATGACTGTCTCAATACTATCTTTATGACTAAGTACATATGTGTTAAACTACTATATGTGAGTATTGGTGTATATAAGTGAGTATATATGAGAGTTAGAGATTTGAAGAGTTCCTGTATAACTAAGTATGTGTTTCTATAAGTGATCGTTTAAGAGAGTCAGTATGTGTATGTTTGTGTGCATACCTGTATATGCAAGTAAATGGATGTTTAATAGTTTATTTGCATGTGTGAGTATGTGTGTAAGTAACTCTATGGATGAGTATCGGTGTGTAATAGGATGTATAGGTGTATGAGTATATATGATGATTGAGTACATGTATTATTGACTATATAGAACTGTTGGTGAATGAGTGGATGTGGAAGTAGATGTTGGAATAGGTTGTTGTAACTGGTATTGGTATCTCCATTTTCTTGAAACTTTGTGTTTCTATTTTTGAATGTGTGTAACAAAGGTTATATTAGAGTGAGAGGAGGTCTGCCACTCTTTCACAAGGATGATGTCATCAGTGATGTCATTTGAGATGTCATCAGTGATGTCACGAGTAATGTCACTGACCATGTCATGAGTGATGTAATATGTGACATCATCAGCAGTGCATTGCGGGCGCGCCAGTTATAGTTAGCTGAACTAACTATAACGGGGGAATTTCAAAGGTTTTGTATGAGTAAAATGACCAGCTAACTATAACTGATGTGAAACCTATGGTTTTTTCAGTGAATTTCAAAGGTTTTTAAAATGCTATTTCCTAACTATAACGTGTGTGAAACCTATGGTTTTTTCAGGGAATTTCAAAGGTTTTTTACATGGTAATTCGAAAATATAACGTGGCTGAAACCTACGTTTTTTTCAGTGAATTTCAATGGTTTTGTAAATGATAATTTTTAAATGTATTGATTGTTATATTTTTTATACTTATTTACTACATTATTTTAAATTATTTATTTTTAGATATTTTATTTTTTAAATTACATTACATATTTTTTTTTTTTTAATTTTTAAAACCTTTATTTGAAAATGCACACAGCTATTCAGCCTGACATCCCGGAGGCAAGGCAGCATAGTGAATCAGGAGAGCAATAGTGCAAAAACATTTGTTACAGTACAGTGCAGGTTGTTTTTATATTTTATATAGGAAGAAAACGTAAAACAAAGAAAGTAGAAACGCCAAGCGGCGCTAAAGAGTGGCAATGGAGTAGAGGAATCTATCGAGGAGTTGATAGCGGACCGGGGAGAACAAGCATTGAATCGCTGATACAGGATAGTGAAGCAGGATAGTAGAGGGGAGGAGGAAAAACAGGATCAGACAGTACAACGTATCACAGTTGGTGTCACAGGCTATGGTGACATATGTTCATCTATGGAAACAGGCTCCGGCGGCAGGCAAATATCTCCCCGGTAAGCATTCCAGGCCCCCCACACTTTTGTCCATTTCTGGGGCCTACCCCTGGCAACATAGACCGTCTTTTCACTGAACATGCACCAATCCATGTTGGCCTTCCACTGTACCACCAGGGGAGCCGTGGCAGCACCCCATTTTTGCGCAATGTCCCGTTTTGCCACCATGTTGCCCAGGGTCACCCATTGGGTCTGTGCTACATTGTGATCGGATGGTTCCCAGATGTTGAGAAGACACCTCCGAGCCTCTGCGTTCGCCACCACCCCAGTTACCTCGCTATAATCCTGTGTACACGTCTCCAGTAGGAGGCAATGATGGGACATTCCCATATAATGTGCAGAAAGGTAGCAAGGGCACCACAGCCACGACGACAAAGCCCGTTGGGCGAGTACCCCATACGCACAAGCCAGGGGCCAGTCACATACACTCTGTGTAGGATCTTGAATTGCACCAACCGAAGACGAGAGGAGATGGCAACATCCTTAGGGGAGGACACAGCGCTCTGCCAGTCCTCATCGTCAATCTCCAGGCTGTCACCCACCCACTGTTCACGCACTCCAAGGAGAAGGTCGGTGCGGACATTGATTAGTTTTTTATACGACAGTGAGATAGCACTATCAGGCATATGGCCATCCAACACTCTGTCTTCCAAGGGGGAGCTCTCTGGAATCGCCCCCTCCGCCGGCTTGGCGGAGAGCAGCGCGTGCCGCAGCTGAGCATAGCGGAAGGACTCCAAGCCGCCCAACTGGTATTCAGCCTGCAGTTGAAGAAAGGTCTTGATCTCACCCTTAGAGATCATGTCATCAACCCTGGAGATACCTATGAGGTCCCATTTGTCAAAGCCCTTGGTGTGCCATAACCTGCCCAAAATATCAGAGTCATACAGAGGGGTGAATCTGGTCAGCCTGCCCTGCCAGCCCTGCGCCTTTGTGATCGTCCGCCAGATGTGGACCGCCGTCCTCGTTGGACCCGACATCCGCCTATCCAAAGACCTCGAGTATAGTGCCCGGTAATAATTGCCACCACCCAGGAGCCATCTATCCATTGCATAGTCGGGGCTGTTCACCGGACCGTACAAACCATGGTTTATAGCCGCCAGTTGGGAGGCCCAATAATACCTACGCACATCCGGCAGTGCAACACCTCCGTCGTACCACGGAAGCGTGAGCTTCGTGATAGCGATGCGGGGACGGCCATCCCAGAGCAAGGCACGTTGGAGGCTCTCAATCTCCCTAAAATAGCAGGTCGGGACTGGATCTTGGGTGTTCTGCAAAGCATTAAGGAATCTGGGTAAAGACATCATCTTGAATAATGCCGCACGGCCCAGCAGGGAGAGCGGTAGCTTGCGCCAACTCTCCACATCGCGCCGGAAACGCAGGAGAGGAGGGAGCAAGTTGTGGTCATATCTCGCCTTCGAACTCCCGGAGATGTAAATCCCCAAGTACTTAAAACCCTGACTGGCCATTTGTATGTTGCAGCCTCTGGGGAGGCGCGGCGTGTCCCCCACGATGAGTGACTTGCAGGGGGAGGTTAAATAGAGCAGAATATGATCGGCATAGAGGGAGATTCTGTCCTCGAAACTGGGGGCCCAGGTTATGCCATGCAGATCAGGGTGTGTGCGCAGCATGGCCGCAAGCGGCTCAAGAGCAAGGGCAAACAACAGAGGCGACAAAGGGCAGCCCTGTCTGGTGCCCCTGTGAAGGGCAAAAGACGCCGATAGACGGCCATTAACAGCCACGTTGGCCAGCGGTTCAGCGTAGAGAAGTTTTACCCAACCCACAAACACCGGGCCAAAACCGAGCTTCGTCAACACCGCCCAGAGGTAACTCCACTCAAGAGAATCAAAGGCCATCGTGGCATCAAGGGAAGTGAGGACTGCCGGTTCCTCAAGAGTATGGGCCCTAGCCAGGGCACCGTGGAGTCGACGCAAGTTAAGAGCAGTGTTGCGGTGAGGAATAAAGCCCGACTGGTCCGGATGCACTAAGTCACCAATAACTCCAATCAGTCGATTGGCGAGTAGCTTGGCGAGGATCTTAGGCTCAACATTCAGGAGAGAGATGGGACGATAAGAACGACACAGGTCTCTCGGCTTCCCTTCCTTATGGATGACCACAATGGTGGCCAACCTCTGGTCAAGGGGAAGAAGGCCGGCGTCTCGCGCTTCCAAAAACATAGTACGCAAGTGCGGGGAAACCACGTCCGGCCGAATCTTATACAACTCGACCGGGATGCCGTTGGGGCCAGGTGCCTTACCCGACCGCAACGAACGGATCGCAAGAGCGATCTCATCGGCAGATATATCTCTGTCCAAATCGTCGCGGTCTTCATCAGAGAGAAAGGGAAGGTCAACGGTCGAGAGAAGCGCTGTCGAGTCAGCCTCGGAGTGGTCCGAAGTAGAGGTGTAGACACCCCGGAAATAATCAGCAAAAGACTCGGCAATGGCTCTGGGGTCAGAGACAACCACACCGTCGTCGCCCATAACCTCGGGCACGACTCGGCTAGCCATCTCCCTCCTGTCCAGCCAGGCCAGCAACTTCCCTGCCTTGTCACCAACGTCATAGATACAACCCTGCTGTTCCTTAGCCAAAGCCAGGGCAGCATTCGTGGCAAGATCGCGGTATTCAGACTGTTTGAGGGAAAGGGCGTGTAGGAGAGCAGGGCGGGCTCGGTCCCCAACTGGGAGTCAAGGCTCATAATCTCCTCCTCGATGCGTACCAAGTCGGCATCTCTGACTCTTCGGGCCTCCGCTATAAGAGCGAAGGCTTCGCCTCTCAAAACAGTCTTAAACGCCTTCCACAGGGTCGCGGCCGAGCCAACCGAACCCTAATTTTCAGAAAAGTAAAGGTCGATGGCCTTGGCTAGGAGAGCGCGAGTTTTGGGATTGCGGAAATACCAGGGGTTAACCGCCACCGGCCGGTCCGTCAGGATGATGTCAAAGTCAAATGAGACCCATAACGGGGAATGATCAGAAATACCCCGCGCCAAAAATCGGGCCTCAGACACGGCAGGCGCATGTGCTGCTAGGGTGAGAACATAATCTATACGACAAAGACTACCATGCGCACCGGAATGGAAGGAGAAGTGACAGAGCGAAGGGTGTAAAAGCCGCCAGCTATCCACTAATCCCATGGTCTCGAGGAAGGATGGCAACCACAATTGGGAACCCCGGAGGTCCCTAGGCGGGTGGCGGTCCAAGGAGCCAGAACAAACTGAATTGAAATCACCCCCCACAATCAATAAACCAGCAGGCAAAGTTAAAATGGCGCCACCAAGGTCTTGAAAAGTACTAGATTGTAGGCCTGGGGGAATGTAAACCGAAAGCAACGTCAACATTACATATTTTTAATATAAATTTAAAAAGAAATGTTTTCACACCTCTCTGCAACGCAGGCTCCTGGAGCGTTTGCAGAGGGGGAAATAATTCCCCTTGCATACTGGGGGTCCCTGTGGGCCAACTAGCCCACCTGGAACCTCCAGTATGCGCTAGGGAGGTGTAATAAGGCCACACCCTTTTTTACACCTCTCTGCAACGCAGCCCCCGGGCGTGCTTGCAGAGGGGGAACTAATTCCCCTTGCATACTGGGGGCCCCTGGGGGCCCCTGGGGGCCAACTAGCCCACCTGGAACCACCTGTATGCGCCAGGGGGCTGCATTGCAAAGAGGTGTAATGAGGCTATGCCCCTTTTACACCTCTCTGCAACGCAGCCCCCTGGTGCATTTGCAGCGGGGGAACTCATTCCCCTTGCATACTGGGGGTCCCTGGGGGCCAACTAGCCCACCTGGAACCACCTGTATGCGCCAGGGGGCTGCATTGCAAAGAGGTGCAATGAGGCTATGCCCCTTTTTACACCTCTCTGCAATGCAGCGTTCTGGTGCATTTGCAGCGGGGAAACTCATTCCCCTTGCATACTGGGGGTCCCTGGGGGCCAACTAGCCCACCTGGAGCCTCCAGTATGCGCCAAGGGCCTGCATTGCTTTGCCCGGGGGGGCGGCGGTCCCTGGGGCAGTGTGGGGGGATTTGGGACCCCCACACTTCTTTATCACTATGCCCCCGCGATTTAGTTCCCCGGGGGGTAATTTGAAAAAAACAGACCGGGTTTAAAAAAAAAAAATTGGTCCTTGGGGGTCTTTGTGGGACCACCTGGGCAGGCCCTGGGGGGTCAGGGTGTGTCTACCCTGCCCCCTTTTTGTGTTCTTCATGTTTATCCTCTTGGCTGCTAATGACAAGGGTAACTCGTCATGGACTTTCCATTGATTTCAATGGAAATTACAGTAAAAGAGTAATTGTACCTTAGCAGCCAAGTGGTTATTTGTCTGCTTTCTTGTGCCTCGGTTTAACCAGCACAAGATAGATGCCAAAACTTCCTGGTTTGAAGTGTTGACAGCCAATGAGCATGCAGCTTTCTCGGGAAGGCATGCTGATTGGCTGCCACTGTCTGTCAACACTCCAAAACAGAATTTTTTGGCAGCCATCTTGTGCCTTGGTAGACTGAGGCACAGGAAAGCTGAAAAACAAACGTGTAGAACTCAAGAAGGGGGCAGGGTAGAAGTACCCTGACCATCTAGGCCTGCTCAGGAGGTCCCACAAGGACCCCCAAGGCCCATAATTATTACTTTTTTTCGAAAAATCGAGGGGTGCGCGCACCGTGCTCGCACGGGTGCTCGCATATATATATATATATATTTTTCCTTTTGATTTTCTCAGGAACTACTGAAGGGATTTACACCATTTAAGCGAAAGGGTGATCTGTGAATCAGACTCTACCATTTTGCCGAATTTCTTGTAATTCTGTTTAGCCGTTCGCGCTGTAGCCGTGTCTAATCGTCCAATGGAAAATAACATGGGGAAAACACGTTTTGGGACCCCTTTTTTTCTCAGCCCCCACTTGACGAATCCCCCCAAAACTTTCAGGGAAGGAGCGGAGCGGAGCGGGCCATCTTCTTTGAGAAATTCGCGAAGTTTCATCAACCGGCGCCAGAGGTATTCTCAATAGAATGTTGCGGATTTCCTATGGAAACTAGGTCCTAACTATAACTACCTACTGGCGACTGCCAGTAGGTAATATATATATACTCCAACTCCAACTCCAAAAATTCTTTATTTCGGCCGCTTGGGCCATAAAAGATGCAGTAAAAATACATACAGATAAAACACAATATATACAGTAAAAACCAGCTGGGCATGCAATGTTGAAAGATACATATATAAAAAGCCCCGCTGTGCCGCCTCAAATCTGCTTCTACTAGAAGGAGGTTGCCTTGGGAATATTAGCGTGTCCTTATCGGTACGCGAGGACGGCACTCCCTCAAGTTTTACGGGAGTCGTTGGCTTGCACGGAGACTACCGGACCGCCTTTCAATTCGGGAACCAGTTAGAGCACGCTGCCAGATGACAGTCCATACTTACTGGGGAGACGCTGTTACTTCACCGGGTCTCCGTCTCTCCTGCGACCGGGATTGAAAGGCAGGGAATGAGGGATTAAAATAGCAATGAAAAGCCCAGAACATGTGTGGTCGCCCCCACCTGGATATGCTGCAAGTTGGGGTAATCGAGTGGAAACGCAAAGAAAACTCCAACTAAAGGAACCACCTACCAGCAAGATAGTTGCACTGCATGCTGGGAGATGCAGTTCCCATTGTGGAGGCTCCGGTGATTCCAGGCAACAATTTCCAGGTATCCGGCTCTACTTTACTGTCCGGACAACACTTAAGAACTCACTTGGGCATACAATTTTAACGTCAGCAAAATCAGGATCAATTTGTGGGTGTGGACTGCTTGCTGAAAATTCTGCTGCAGTAGTTGATGTGTGTTAGAATTGGGGGTCTCTGGTTGGCACAGGTAGGTACTTGTGACAAGCAAGGACCCTCTCCTCTAGTCAGGGTAAGGGAACTACCCCTTCAGAATAACCCCTGCTCACCGGTTAGGTTGCGTGGCGCGAGCAATCAAGGCTAATCTTCAGGGCGCTAAGTCAGTTAAGCATTTATGACCACATGCAGTAAATACAATGCCCCACCACAAATGGACACCAGTCGTAGATTTTGTATAAAAAATACGTAGGCTTTATATGAAAAGACTTAGTTCTGCAGAGTTATCACAAGACAAGATGTCAAAAAGGCAAGTGTTCTTTTAAAGTTCCCAAACGTGGTTTAAGTTGCTTCCTCACACTGTCAATTTGCAAGCTGTGTTCTATTCTGGCAGTGTTTCTCACTGCTGGCGCTTCGTCGCGCTCCTGTACGCTGTCTGTGATTCTTTAGCGCACAGCCTTGCCAACCCTCACGCACCTCGCGGACACGTCAGTCCAAGGCGCGGTGCTTGGTACGAGGCGTACACCGCGGGGAATTACAATGGGGTGCGCATCGTCACACTCCCATGCGAGGCGTACCTCACCAGCGTACACGAAGGGCTTCTGGAGACTACGCGCCTCGCGTACGAGGCGTACAGAGCTGGATAGGTAGAGTTGTACAATGCTGAGCAGATAGAGATGTACAGTGCTGACGGGGAAAACAGAACGTTGTGGACCCCGAGTCTGTGACGAGCACTGTACCTGGATTTGCTTGATGTCTTTTGGGCGCTTCGGTCCACGCGGCATGCATCAGGGGGACAAGTCGTACTCAGCGAGTACGCACCGGCGGGAAAGTGTACCTTGGGGTCTTTGACGGCTGGCAGCTTCCAGTAGGCCGGCGCGGAACAGGGCCTCCAGTAAGGACCATACTGGGGGTCTTCTCTGAGTGCGGCCCGGCCTCTCTCAGGGGACTGGATGGCAAAGCGGGGCGGCTGGGTACGATGCAATGTACGGGCGGCCGTCCAAGGCATAAGATTGCGATCCAACCAGAATTCCGGCGGGATGGGCGAGGGAGCACCCGCGCGCTCCTGTAGCAGGCGGGGTGGTAGAGGAGCAGGCGGTCTGGCCCAACGAGGAGAGAGCAACTCTGTAAGAGCGGGGCTCTCAGCAGGCAAAAGGCAGTCAAACTCCTGAGTACCACGGCCCTAAGAGGGGGCACAGAACTCAGCTCTGGCGATAAGGAAACACACGGCTCGGTAAAAGACGAGCCAAGGCACAATGAACCCACTGGTCCTGGGGTTCACTTCAGGGGGCAAGCTCAGACCAAGCCCTTGGAGATAAGTTCAAGCACAATAAAACAATGTTCTCTTCAGTCTTTTCCTCTCCTTCCTCAGCAAGGCACCACTGCAGGCCAGTCCTTCAGCTTCTTCTTAGTCCTTCTAGTTGGGCAGAGGTTTGTTGTAGTAAAACAGGATCTAATTTCTTAGGAGCAGGGGTCCTACATTTATTATGAAAATCCTTTGTTTTTGCAGGCTAGGGGGGCTGAGCCTGAGCCTGGTTTAGCCCAGTTTTGGAGGACTTTGTTTACAGGAACCTGCCTTCTTCTTTCAGGGTGCAGGGCAGGGACATCAAACGTTCCGCAGGAGGTGGACCCAGCATTGTGGTGGCAGAGCACAGCCCTATTCAGAGTCAAGGGGCACTCCTCCCACCCATCCTGGGGGTAATCCCTCTATTCACCACCTGGCAGCCTAGACTGTCCCCTGGAATTCCCCAGCCCTGTCACTCACAGAAACCAGACAGCAGATACACATCCTAGCAGGCGGGCGACAAGATTACGCCGGTAGGAGATAAAGAGGCCGCAGTTGAATCCATCTCAGCTTATAGTAGCGGCCTTCAGCTTTCTAATGAGAACAGGAACAACGAGACAGAGCAACCTATAGACAACGACGCTGAACCAGAAAACATCCTGGATACTAGTAATGGTGCTCAGCATTGTAATAATAACACGAAAGGTACACTTAGAATCCTGTTTTGGAACGTGGCAGGGTTAAAAAACAAGGCAGTGGACCAGACTTGGTTAGCTCATATTGATAAATTCAATGTTTTGTATCTCCAAGAGACTTGGGCAATTGAAACCATCCACATAAATGGGTATAAGACTTTCCATACACCTGCGATACAATCCCCTAGTGGCAGGCCAAAAGGTGGACTATGTATTTATATTTCTAATCGATTGACCACACATAAGTGCGTTATGATTAACTCAGAAATATTTTATCAAACGGTAATTATTCAGATGGATAACGATAATGCCCTGTTTCTCGTAAACTTTTACAATAACATTGAACCAGCACATATAGGCTCAGTCTTGGCGAAACTATGTGAAGATATGGCCAAACCAGCTCTAAATGTTAATGTTAAAACCATACCCATTTGAGCGGGAGATTTTAATACTAGTCTGTGTCCAATGGCAGGCGGTGGAAACTGTGTGTTAACCCTAGATGATGCCAATCCTTCATTTCATTTCCAACATACCACTAAGGGCAATCAATTCAACAAGGTCTTGTTTAAACATGACCTGGGATTCTCTAACCGCATGTGCATCCCTAGTGTTGAGTTCGAAAATACATTCATTGGGAGCGGAACTCAATCACTTATAGATTTTATTATTATCCCTAATTGCCACGCGAGGTATGCAAAGGCTTTCTTTACCCACCAAAATGTCATGAGTGACCACCGGGCTAGTGTGAATATAAACACCCCTAGTGGGGATCGCAGTAAGATCAGCAGCAAGATAGCATAGGTACGGGATATAACTCTTGGGGAAAAAAATGGATATACTATCCGCTGGAGAAGTCAGGATTCCTCCAAATTGGGCAACAAAATAATAGCTAAAGCCGCTGACCCAATTTCAAAATGCCTAAGCGATAACCCGACCCATGATGATATCTTAATAGCTTTTCAGAACCCTACTGAGGTGGCAAAAACTATCCTTTTTAAAGATACCAAGCGTTCCCAAAACAGAAACATAGGGTGGTTTGATAAAAATTGCTCCAAGTGTTATAGCAGACTGAAAAAGGCACTGCACAGGGAAGTAAGAGACATGAATATATAATTAGGGAGTGCAGGAAATCATACCAGGCA
Organism: Lissotriton vulgaris; assembly: GCF_964263255.1. Taxonomy (NCBI): domain Eukaryota; kingdom Metazoa; phylum Chordata; class Amphibia; order Caudata; family Salamandridae; genus Lissotriton; species Lissotriton vulgaris. Next base: position 94,490,489 of record NC_141699.1, on the reverse strand, counting down.
GCCCGTAAAAACAGGTTAAAAGAATTAAAAAATAAAGCCTGGAATGATCTTATTGAAGCAGCAGAGTCCAAGGACAGCACGTAATTCTGGGCCACGGTAAATGCACCCTTTCTTGCTAATAAAACAGATGAACCTACTGTTGAGTTGGCAATTGAAGAGCAAGTATGGATTAATTTTTTCTCCACTGTTTACGCAAGACAAAACTCAGATGAGGGTAACCCTGAGAGGCCGTAAGCGGCGACTATCCTACAGCCCTTTATTCCAATCGAACTTGACTTCTCAATTGAAGATCTCACTATGGCAAGCAAGAGTGGCAAGGCTGCCCGGCCTGACGGAATCCCCATCGATTTATTTAAATCCAACCTTGAGGTATGGGGCCCGATTTTAACAAGAGTTTTTAAAGCGTGTTGCGAAAGAGTTTTTTTTTCAACATGGTCGGAATCCATCATTGTACCTATTTTTAAAAAGGGCGACCGAGAGAACCCTGCCTCTTACCGCCCGATATCCTTATTGAATTCCCTAATGAAAGTATCGGGCAGAATTGTTTTAGAGAAACTACAGGGATGGACCAAAGAAAATAATGTGCTAAGCGAAGTCCAATATGGTTTTAGAGCTGGCCTAGGCACAAATGAGCAGATTTTGAATTTAAGTATTTTAATTGATAAATATGTCAAAGCAAAGGGAGGTAACTTTTATTTGGCCTTTGTAGACCTATCAGCGGCCTTCGATTGTGTAGTCCATGTAAAACTGTGGGGGATTTTAAATGATATGAAAGTTGACCCAGTTTTAATTCAACATTTAAGACAACTGTATACAGGAGCCACAGCAAAGGTTCGCTACGGCATTAAGGGCGAGTGCACCGCTCCGTTTGAAGTCGAACGTGGTGTAAGGCAGGGTTGCGTATTGGCATCTCTCCTGTTCTCATTCTATACTAATGCTCTGGAACAGGAGTTGGTGCCAAACACCAGGGACCCGCCATTAGTAAATTCCCGTCCAATTGCTTCTCTTTTGTATGCAGATGATGCTGTCCTCATGTCCCGTACCCAAATAGGACTACAAAGGGCCCTTAATTTTTATACAATTTTTATGGACAGTCTTTGGTTAAAATTGAACGCAAAAAAAGCTTTGTGATGTCATGTGGTTATAGTAGAAAGAAGACCAGAAGCTTCCTAGCGGGGGAAAAAATGTGGAGATTACCGCAGCATTTAACTATTTGGGAGTGCTTTTTGACAAAACTGGCTCTTGGTCATCGGCCGTTAAGGCTAGGTCTCTACTTTTCATGAAATCGATTGCAGCACTTCTCCATTTCTCCCAAAAATTGGGGAGAAGACCACCAGAGATACTGCTAAAAATATATCGTGCACGATGTGTTAGTACTGCAATCTATGGGGCAGGTGTTTGGGGTTTTCAGGATTGCAGCATTATCCAACGCATTGAAAACACCTTTTTGAGATCTCTGCTAAGTGTCCCAAATAGTACCCCCTTTTTTAACTGCCACTCAGAAATGAGGGTGATACATATCTCTGATTTGATCAAGGCACAACCGGTACTAATATGGCACAGAATTTGGTCTACCGAGAATGCCAAAATAAATAGAGAAATAATTAAGGACTCAATGGGACTGGATAAGTCTTCTAAAATACCATGGTTAAAATACGTGGGAAATCTCATGCAGGATATTGGTCATCCAGAATATTATACTAAGCCTGACTGCATGAATCTTATAAACCGCAAAGCCTTAAAAAAAATGGTGATGTTGCATCTAGAAGAAATCAGATTAGCAACTGAGCTAAACAAAACAACGGTGATGAGCCACCAATTGACCCTGACAACTGTTTCCATACAACCTTATTTGCTATGTGTACAGAGCGTATGCAATAGATATCTTTTAACAAGATTCTGGTTCGGGATTATCCACCAATTAACCTCATACCCAATTGCAAATGACTGGTCAAAAGAGCTATGCAAATGCCTATGCGACAATGCATGTAGCCAAAGCACAATGCACGTAGTTTTATTCTGCAAATTATACAACAAAGAGAGGAAAAGATGGTTATTACCTTTATTAAAGCAAGGTGAATGGAGACAATGTTACCCTGCATTTATTTATTTACAGATGCTTGAAAATTACTACTGCATTGGATCTATGGTGGGATTCCTAAAGAATGTAATGAGGACTAGAAAAGCTGTTAACCACTGCATTACGCGACATTTGCCTAGATCTGTAAATCAAACGGAAGAATGAAATAACCTTCTTTTTAAGCTTGACATTTTAATATGATTGCTGCTTATATCTATGTATTTTTCTCTATCGAATGAGAATGTATTATTGGATTGTGTGTACACTTTTATGATTTTAACTCTCAAAATCGAATAAAGCTCATTTTGAATTGAATTGAATTACTAGACAAGTGCTCCCATGCCATTAAATCAAGAAGCCCTTGAAAATCATTCACTTTGCTACCCTTCACCCAACCATCCAGTGCTCTGCAGAAAAAGGTTACATACTCCACATAGGTACCCCCAGGAATCTTAGTACAACCCCTAAACCTCTGTCTATACATTTCAAGAGTTAACCCAAACCTGGTCATTAAGGCATCTTTCATGTGTGAATAAGAGTTGTAAACTTCAGAGGGTAGATCTAGCAGAGTGTCTCGCCCCTCAGTAAGGAACCACCCCCACAACCCCGCTTCCCAATCTCTCTCAGGGACACGGTGGGAGGACATGGCTACCTCATAGGCCTTGAACCACTGCCCTATGTCATCCCCCTTAAAGTACTCCTTTACCATATCCTAGGCATGTACACCCTTGACTCTACCTGCAGCGGCATTGTGCTGCCACCAGAGGGAGTTGTGTCCAAACTTTTAGATTTCAGCTCCAACTCCTTCAATCTCATGTCATGATCCATTTGCAGCTTTTTCTCTTCCATTGCCAATCTTTGTTTCTCCATTTCCATTTGTCCATTTAATTTTGCCATCTTCATTTCATGGGCCCTGGTTGCTGCCCTGTCTGCCACTTCCTCTGGCGACAGGACCCTACTGACATCAACAAGGCTTTCTGGTGGTTCCATTACAACCGCATTCAGGGGATCCCTTGACTCCTTCCAGGCCCTCAGCGCCTTGATGATTTGGATTTTCCTGGTGCATCCAGAGTGGGCAACTCTGAAATTCTTGCAGTAGCCTTTCAGCTGCTCCACTGTGTATCCCTCCAGTCCCTGGTCTTCCCAATCTACGTCATCAATCCCAGAGATTACTGAGGGTGCCCTTGGATGCAGGGAGTGAGCCAGGCATGACTTCAATGATTGGAGATCTCTCAGCAAAATAAAAAGGACAATAAATCTGTGGCTGCGTTATAGGTCTGCTCTCACTGTGTGGTGATCAATAATTCACTGTACATAAATCACAAATGCAAATTCGAAAATCCCTTCCGCTACGTCCAATGTTAGAATTGGGGGTCTCTGGTTGGCACAGGTAGGTACTTGTGACAAGCAGGGATCCTCTCCTCTAGTCAGGGTAAGGGAACTACCCCTACAGAATAACCCCTGCTCACCCTTTACGTTGCGTGGCGCGAGCAGTCAAGGCTAATCTTCAGGGCGCTAAGTCAGTTAAGCATTTATGACCACATACAGTAAATACAATAACCCACCACAAATGGACACCAGGCATAGAGTTTGTATAGAAAATACATAGGCTTTATATAAAAATACTTAGTTCTGCAGAGTTATCACAAGACCATATAACGTTTATCAATGAGGCCACAAGATGTCAAAAAGGCAAGTGTTCTTTTAAAATTCCCAAACGTGGTTTAAGTTGCTTCCTCACACTGCCAATGTGCAAGCTCTGTTGTATTCTGGCAGTGTTTCTCACCGCTGGCGCTTCGTCGCGCTCCTGTATGCTGTTCGTGATGCTTTAGCGCACAGTCTTGCCAACCCTCACGCGCCTCGCGGACATGTCAGTCCGAGGCGCAGCGTATGGTACGAGGCGTACACCATGGGGAGTTACAACGGGGTGCGCGTCATCACACTCCCGTGCGAGGCCTACCTCACCAGGGTACACGAAGGGCTTCTGGAGACTACGCGCCTTGCGTACGAGGGGTACAGCGCTGGATAGGTAGGGATGTACAATGCTGAGCAAATAGAGACGTACAGTGCTGACCAGGAAAACAGAACGTTGCGGACCCCGAGTCTGTGACGAGCACTGTACCTGGATTTGCTTGATGTCTTTTGGGCGCAATGGTCCACGCGACGTACATCGGGGGGACAAGTCGTACTCAGCGAGTACTCACCGGGGGAAAGCGTACCTTGGGGTCTTTGACGGCTGGCGGCTTCCAGTAGGCCGGCGTGGCACAGGGCCTCCAGTACGGACCGTACTGGGGGTCTTCTCTGAGTGAAGCGCAGCCTCTCTCAGGGGACTGGATGGCAAAGCGGGGCGGCCGGGTATGATGGAACGTACGGGTGGCTGTCTGAGGCGTAAGATTGCGATCCAACCAGAATTCCGGTGGGAGGGGCAAGGGAGCACTCCACGCGCTCAAGTTGCAGACGGGTGGTAGAGGAGCAGGTGGCCTGGCCCAACAAGGAGAGAGCGACTCTGTAAGAGCGGGGCTCTCAGCGGGTAAAAGGCAGCCAAACTCTCGAGTACCACGGCCCTGGGAGGGGTCGAGGGGGCACAGAACTCAGCTCCGGCGGGAAGGAAACACACGGCTCGGTAAAAGACGAGCCAAGGCACAATGAACCCACTGGTCCTGGGGTTCACTTCAGGGGGCAAGCTCAGACCAAGCACTTGGAGATAAGTTTAATCACAATAAAACAAAGCCCTCTATGGCCTTTTCCTCTCCTTCCTCAGCAAGGCACCACTGCAGGCCAGTCCTTCAGCTTCTTCTTGGTCCTTCTAGTTGGGCAGAGGTTCGTTGTGGTAAAACAGGATCTAATTTCCAAGGAGCAGGGCTCCTACATTTATACTGAAAATCCTTTGTTCTTGCAGGCCAGGGGGCCTGAGCCTGGTTCAGCCCAGTTTTGGAGCACTTTGTTTACAGGAAGCTGCCTTTTTCTTTCAGGGTGCAGGGCAAGGACATCGGACGCTCCGCAGGAGGTGGAGCCAGCATTGTGGTGGCAGAGCACAGCCCTATTCAGAGTCAAGGGGCACTCCTCCCACCCATCCTGGGTGTAATCCCTCTATTCACCACCTGGCAGCCCAGACTGTCCCCTGGAATTCCCCAGCTCTGTCACTCACAGAAACCAGACAGCAGATACACATCCTAGCAGAGGCGGGCTCTAATGGTCAGGCAAGCAAATGCTAACTTTCTAAAAGTAGCATTTGCAAACACAGTATATTAAAATAAACTTTACTAAAAGAAGTATTTTATTATTCTGAGTTCAGGCATACTAAACTTGACTTCCTACCATGTTCCCTGAGCCTGCTGGGATTATAGAGTGTAATAATTCCAGCAGCCCATTCTGGCCTGTGAGAACAGGTAGCCTTACAATAGTGAAAAACGAAAATGGCTGTAATTCACTATTAGGACATGCAACACACATCAGGGCTTGTCCTACCTTATGCTTACAATGAACCCTGCCCTAGGGCCTACCATAGGGGTGACTGACATGAAGTAAAGGGAAGGTTTAGGGGCTGGTAAGTGTGTGCACTTGCCCAGCCAGCATGACAGTACGAGACTGCACGCAGGTTCTGCAATGGCAGACCTTAGACACATTTTAAAAGGCTGCTTCTGTGGGTGGCGCAACCAGCGCTGCAAGCCCACTAGCAGTATTTGTATTTGCAAGCCCTGGCACTCCTGGCGCACTTTACTGGGGACTGACAGTAAATCAAATGAGACAATCATGGAAATCAATTACAGGTGCACTTTATATTGGGAGCACTTGCACTGAACAGGTAACACCAGCAAAAAATATGAGGCACATCAGCATAAAGTGGAAGGGAGACTCACGCCAAGGTGCCAGGTCTAACAATGTGCTTGGTGCACAAGCAGGTGGGTTCTCCTGCAACTTCTGTCTTGCAGCTCTAGCAAAGTTATTGGGGTGCAAGTTCTTCACATGTCGCACCATATTTGCTGTGTCAAAGGAGTACTTTTTAGATGGATCACCCCTTGAAAGAGTTGTTTGGCAAATTTTACAGGTTACTTTTGAAGCATTAACCATTTTTGCCCTTCTGGAAAAGTAAAAAATTGCCAAATTAGAGCTTCTTTCCTCTTTTTTGGAGGTTCTTCAGGAATGAAATGGCCCTCTGAAGAACTGCTGGAAGATGAGTCCATTGCTCTTATAATGATCTTCCTTCTATTTGAAAAAATTGTCAGAAGAAATGATTCTTCTTAGAAAGTCAAAGTCGAATAATTATAATGGGACGGAACTTTCAACAGTTACAATAGGAAAAGTTATGAACCAATCAAATCTCTCTTTTTAAAGTCACATGACTTTACGTACGCTTATTATGCGCTTACGCAGCTGTTTCGATTCCAGTACGCATGATGTTCTACCGCGATTTGTGTAATTGTTTTTAAAAGCAATATATGATTGTTAAAACTGTAAAAAAATGTTCATAGTTATCACAAATAAAATCTTCCCTTAGTATGTACATTAAATACATAAATATATGTTTTTAACCATGTAGAAACATTGGTGCCTTTCGTGTACAGAGCGCCGTTCATGACGTCACACTTAACCTTTGATGTGATGCATAACGTCAACCCATATTCGTACTGTATGCGCGGGTACACGCTGAGTATGATTAGCAGTACATGTATGGTTTGATCACCCTCTCAGTGACCAATCAGAGCACAGGGCGTGCTAACGAGAATGATTAGAAGTAGTCACTCACTGGAGATCCGATTCAGGGCCTGCCTCTGCGCACATAATAACACCGCCCCATTTCTCTCTGTTGTTGGTGCACACACTCACATCTTGCACATGCGCGGTGCACTCCCGCCCGCACTCCCCACATGCCACCACCTTGCATGCTTGCTATCACTAAGCCTGGAAACCAATACATTAGCCAATGTGATGTCCCCCAATGCCATCATTCTTATAGACCGCGAAAACGCTCCTGGGCTTGGTTCGCTCAACCCCCGTGGTTCCCATATAAACCAAACACTGACGTGAGCACGCTCTCTTTTGACTGCTTGTGTTGCGGTGACAGACAGAGTGTCGTCATCGATTTTACTACAAACTCACAGCTCGAGCGGAGGAGGACTCCTGCCACCCAGCCACAATACGATAGGCACGGAGGCGGCGCCCGCACCCAAAACACCCCAGACCCAGCGGAACCACAGCCTTTGAAGACAAGACAAAAGACGACAGAAGCAAAGGTAAGAGAAACCATCACAACATCAGACTCCGCTGTAAATTGTATATGCATGATACTATTTTTTTCTCCGGGAGAAAATTACAAAAAACAATTTGATGGACAGAATGTAGATCAATGTCTTACATTCACCCCAGTACAAGGATCTGGGCCTAAATCCATCGTTGTTTGCACTCCACACCACCCTGGGTCAGATAATAGCTTTATGCAAATCAGCTCTGACCCTGTGCCCCATGGGAACAGTCCAGTCCGAACTACAACAGCCATATCTTTCCCAGACCGGAATCAAGCATCAGAGGACCGGACCGGTTTCGAGGTAACACCTCTCATCAGCCCGGCTAGCTTGACTCCAGTGGTGTGGAGGCTCTGGAACCCACGTCTGAGCTACCCCAGTACACTCAGGGAGAAAATTACAAAAAACAATTTGATGGACAGAATGTAGATCAATGTCTTACATTCACCCCAGTACAAGGATCTGGGCCTAAATCCATCGTTTTTTGCACTTTTTTTTTCCACACCACCCTGGGTCAGATAATGGCTTTATGCAAATCAGCTCTGACCCTGTGCCCCATGGGAACAGTCCAGTCCGAACTACAACAGCCATATCTTTCCCAGACCAGAATCAAGCATCATATGGCTCTCCTACCCCTTAATGGTTCAAAATTGTATGCACATAGTATAAAAGTTTCTATCTGCGTCACAAGGTCCCATACACCTCTAATTTTATAAATCATGCGTCCATAAATTTCTGTGTCGTATTTCTGTACTACTCCATGTGCTTAGGCCTCTATCATTATTAATTGTGCGTCCATCATGATATTTTTTTTTCTGCGTCACAAGGCCGTCCCAGGCAGGCCCGGACTGGCCGTTGCGGGCACAGGCAATTCCCCGATACGCCGCAAGGGTGGAGGCCAGTTTTTGGCCCCTGGGAGCGATTTTGTTACAGGGCCGTTTCGCAGCAAAATCGGCGCTGTAACAAAATCGGCCGAAAACCGGCCCGCCAAAGAGCTCGGTCGCACCGCCAACTCCCCTCCTCCCGGGTTAGGGGGTTGGGGGTGACCGAGCACTTTGCCAGGGAGGGTTTTGGTTCCAAGTCCGGCCCTGGTCCCAGGTCTCTATTCTTATTGATCTTCCTTTGTTGATCCTAAAATTTCCTTCTGTCTTACGGAGTCTCCCACGCCTTTTTTTTATAAATTGAGCTTCCATGAATTTCTGTATCCTATTTTTGAAGTGTGTCACGTGCTTTACAATGTGTTCTTTTTATCGTATGTTCATGATGGTATTCTTTTCTGCATCACATGCCCCTCTTACCCCTCAATGATTTTCTATGTACATAGTATAAGGGAGGACCCAGGGGGAGCCGTGCGCGAGCCTGTTACAGTTCACACTGAAACATGTTAATTTAAAGATGTTTAATCCAAGAATTGCGGCACAGCAACAAACTGCATCTGGCTGGCAGGCAGGAACAGTGCAACTGATCTGGTGCCTAGCAGCAGTGGAAATTCTAAGTAGAACAGGAACACAAGTAAATGATGCACAGTGTTTAAAGAGACATTACTATAATAAATATGTACAAGGCAGAATGTAACACATTTCCTTTCTTAAACAAAAGAAAACAACAACAACAACAAATAATAGAAAAGATGTGATCTGCGAAAAGAACAGAACATTCAGGTTACATAATCAGCTAATCTTCTAGGTGGACATCTGGAGTGAACGGACATCTTAACTCTAGAAGGAACATCACCATTGGAACTTAACTGTACATCAGGCACAGAAACATTTTGCAAAGAAGGACAATTGGTAAGACCTTGCAAAGAAGGACATTTAGCAACACGTTTGATTTTTTTTTTTTTTAAATATATTTTTATTGCAGGAATTAGCCAAAATTACATGTCGGATCAGCAATACATTTGCAGGAATAAAAGGGTAGATACATCCGATCCCCCGTGAGAAAACACCGTGGGTACACAGCCATTCAGCCCACAACCCAAGGGCCGGGCGGCGTCTTCTTATAGTGAATACAGGTGGGGATCTGGTAGAACGTCGCTGCTGATCCAGATAATCACACGAGCTTCATCTGCTTTTCTAGATCAACCTAACAGAAAAAACTCCCCCCCCCAACAGCCCAATGATTCAACTTCCTCCCCCCACCCAACCCCGCCATCAGTGTGTGGTAGTATGTGTAGGAAGAGCCTATGGGAAAAACTCCAGATGACTGTATTTATATCCGTATCGTGGACGTTTATCGGGACTCAGGTTGTGCTGCATCATCATCCTCGGAATCGCTGGAAGCGCAATAATCTCTAAGGGCCTGCACTAATTTCTCCCACTCCAGTGCTGATTCTAGCACTCTCTCGTTGTGCTGCCGCCTCGCCAGTTGGTATCGCAGAGTGCTCTCCCCCGCAGCCCACTTCAGAAGTTCGCTATGCCATTTAGCTCCCGTCGGACCAACTCTTGCCTTCCAATTCCTGGTTATCTCCCGTTTATCGAGGACAAGCCCTAAATCAATAAATTTACTTGAAATTTTATTTTTAGGGGTATGAGGGAACCAGTGTAAGAGCCCCACTGCCGCGTCAACCGACAAAGTTCTCCCCGTTACCCTATTTAGAGTATCCTCTATCAAAAGCCAATATGAGGACAGCGCCGGGCAGGACCACAACATATGAAGGAGGTCTGCCTCAGGCGCTTGGCATCTGGGGCAATCTGCTTAATCCGTGGCGAAGTACTACTGAATCTTCGCCGGGGTCAAATAGGCCCTGTGGAGTATGTAAAAATGGACTAGTTGGAACCGGGCGTGACGTACTCCCTTCCAGGCTCGGCGCATGAGTTGTGACCAGGTCGTCTCCGGTATCTCTTTCCCTATATCGGCCTCCCAACGATTCTGCAGTGTGGCGAGGGGGGGCAAGCCCTCCCCAATCAATCTGTTATACAGGCATGTGACTGCCTTGACCGTCCCCGTGGACATCATAACGTACTGGCACACCGGAGACGTAGGCGGTTCCTCTAGCCCACTTTTCCAGTACGTCTGAATCGCTCGGACCAGAGCCGTGTGCAAGAGGAAGTCGCCTCGGGGAACATCGAAACGGTCTAGAATCTCTTGGAAGGGCAGTAACACCCCGTCCTCATGAAGGTCCCCCACCAGTTGCAATCCCGCGTCTTCCCACTGTCCTAGGCGTGACCAGTCTCCCCCGTGAGGCAGGGCCTTCAGCATCCCCAGCGGTATTTCTGGTGCATACGGAAGCCTCAGTTGTCCCCGGGCGTGGGCGCGATTCCAGCATAATCTAATGGTCTTTTCTTCGAGCGTCAGGTCCTGCAGGGCCAATGCTGGCGCAGTGCGATGAAGGAAATAACATGCCTAGGCATTCCTGTACCCCTCCCAATCTCCAGGCCACGAAACTCCCTCAGACCTCCTGGGTGAAGGCCTGCAATTGCGCCGCCAGATAATATTTCTCAAAATCCCGCACCGCAAGGCCTCCCTCTGACTTTGGTCTCATCAGGGTCTTGAGAGCCACTCTCCGGCGGCCCGAACCCCAGAGGAACCCCACCACCATGGATCGCAATAGCCGAAAGGTGGCCGGCGGGATCCAAATCGGAAGCGCTCGAAAGTAGTAGAGCAACCGGGGAAGTGCCACCATTTTCAATAGTGCAATCCGCCCTGCCACCGAAAGCGGCAGGGTAGCCCAAAATTCCATACTACCAGGCAACGCGCGAGTGCAGCGGGCTATGTTGCCATCCAGAAGGTCGGTGGGGTTGTGGTATATGTATACCCCCAGGTACTTGAGGCAGCTGGGTTCCCACCTAATTTCTCTGCTGATGTCAGGTCTGGGTGTTCTCCTGTGAACCGGGAACAGACAAGTCTTGGCCCAATTCACCCGAAAGCCCGAGACCTCCCCAAAAGACGTCAGTGCCGCAGCCGCCCCATTCAAAGCGGCATTCGAGTCCTCGAGGAAGAGCAGCAGGTCATCAGCATATAGTGAAATATAATGCTGGCCGGATAAGGTCCGCAAGCCGCCGAAAGAGACCCCGGACCGGATCAACAGCGCCAGTGGCTCCACCGCTAGCGCGAAGAGTAATGGGGACAGTGAGCAACCCTGTCTCGTGCCTCGTTCTACTGGATACTGTTGGGAAATCAGCGGGCCTGCTCTCACCCTGGCCGACGCCGAGGCATAAAGCACCGTGGTCCACCTGACAAAGCCCTCCCCTAGACCAAAGCGCAGCAACAGTCTACGCAGGTAATCCCATTCCAAACTATCGAAAGCCTTTTCCAGATCAACCGAAAGGACCACCGGGCACGGGGCCTCCGTGTGCGGTTCCCCCAACAAGCGAAACAACCTGCGAATATTCATGGTCGTGTTACGCTTGGGTATGAATCCTGCCTGGTCCTCGTGCACTAAAGAGCGCAATTTAGCAACACGTTTGATGTTCCATAACTTACCATCTTGAGTAATGACACTGTTACTAAAAACCTTTACAACTTTCATAGGTTTACCAAATTTGTTTGAACATTTGATGAGAAAACCAGGTTTCCTAATCCTGACCCAATCACCAATACAAAAATTAGACTTCTTCACCTTCCACTTGTTGTCATACCATTCTCTAACCTTGGCTTGTTTGCACTCCACTCTTTCTACAACATCTTTAATCAGATCATCAGAAAATGATTTATTAGAACACTTGTCCTTAAACCACCAAGGGCAAATAGAAGTGGCTGGGTCACCCCCTTTTAATAAACGGAAAGGACTAACTTCTGTTGTAGAATGTGGAGTTATTCTGTATGACCAAAGTTTTTCTCTTAATAAATTTCTCCAGTCAGAACCCATCTTGATGACATCAGAAACAAAACGCTTCAAAACCCTGTTGAAACATTCAACTAAACCATTCTCATGAGGTTCATACACAGAAACAGTACAATGTTTATTGTTTTGTAGTTTGAGGCAATTTCCATTTCCAAAGAGGTAAGTTGCACCCCATTATCTGTTACAAGAACGGAAGGACACCCTTCTCTGGAAAACACCTCCTTGAAAAACTCAATCACCATGTTAGTGGAAACTGAAGAAACAAACTTAACCTCCGGCCACTTAGAGTGGTAATCAACCAAAACAAGAGTATAACGGGAGTCAAGTGGAAGACACATAAAGGGACCTGAAATATCGAAAGCAATTTTCTTCCAAGGTTCATTTGGCCAAACCGAAGTTTTTAATGGAGGAACATTAACCCTCAACATCTTCTCACTTCCCATACAAACGTCACATTCTCTTACCTTGCGATCCGCCATTCTATCAATACCCGGCCACCAAAAATAATTTCTAATAAGAGCTTCATGGCAGACATTCCAGGATGCATTCTATGAGCAATATCTAAAATTACATTTTGCATTGCAAAAGGAGGCACACATTTCCCAGACTTGAAAACCAAACCATTTTCTAATTCCAGCTCATCAACAACAGTAAACATAGGGATGGCACTTTCCATTATATTCTTTTTATCAGGCCAACCCTCCAGAATGTACTTCTTGATAGTCAGTAAAGTGACGTCATGATCATCCGCAAGATTCCAAGCCTGTTCAGAAATATCTTCAAACGAACCTGAAAAAACATCTTGTAAACAAGTAACAACTTCTTTCTCAACAGAAATTTCATCACTAGACGATTTACAAGGCATGCGAGACATAAAGTCTGCAATGACATTCTTTTTACCTGGCACAAACTCTGCTGTAAAACAATACTCCTGCAATCTTGAAGTCAATCTAGCTATACGAGCAGTAGAACTCCATCCACCACCAGTAGACAGAATGTTTACCAACGGTTTATGGTCGGTTCTCAAAAGAAACTTACTACCCCATATTAATTGTGAAAATGTTCTATGGCCCAGACACAGGCTAGCAGTTCCTTTTCTTTAACCGCATACCTTCTTTCAGTTTCATTCAGTGCACGTGAAGCAAAACAAACATTCCACTCTTCCTTACCCGAAATTTGAGACAGCACAGAGCCCAACCCATGGAGATCAAAAGCTTTTTGTTGTTCTTGTTCCCAAACAAAAACAGCATTATGTCTGAGAAGTTTTCTTAAAGGCTCCATCTTGGATGCAAAATTGTATACAAATTTGCTATAGTATTCGCACATACCTGCGAAAGAAAGCAATTGTTCCTTATTTTTAGGAGCAGGAGCATTAGTGATGCCATCAACATTTGACTTTTTTGGAACTACACCGTCACCTAACAATGTGTGTCCCAAGTACTCCACAGAGTGTTGAAACATCTTACATTTGGTAAGTTTTAGTGTAAGACCATTTTCTCTCAATTTTTCACACACACACACACCTTAAATGTTGCAAATGATCATCATTATTAGTTGAAAAATCAAAATATCATCCTGGAAGCATCTAACAAACTTATCCAAATCTCTAAAGATATTGAACATGACTCTTTGAAATACTGATGCTGCCGATGCTAACCCAAACGGCATTCTAGTGTACTGATACTATCCTTGGGGGGTGATAAAAGCTGTTAGGCATTTCGAATCTTCAGTAAGAGGTACCTGAGGGTAGGCTGATCTCAGGTCTAAAGTTGAAAACACCTTTGCCCCCTCCAACATCGATACTACTTCATTTATGTTTGGAAGGGGATGACAATCCACAATAATACCTGCATTAAGAGCCCGAAGGTCCACACACATTCTTAAACTTTTATCGGGTTTCCTCACTAAAACAATGGGAGAAACCCATTCTGCTGACTCAATAGGCTCAATAATACTCTCTGCAACTAAATCATTTAGCATTTTCTTAAGTTCCTCTCTAACATTTCTCTAACCTCTTAGTTTTTGTTTGAGGGGAATATCACCATTTTTAAGCTTGATTTTATGTGAGTAGTCCTTGATCTTACCCAAGGTATCCGAAAATACATCTTTGAACTCTTCTTTAATTAACACTTCTAACTTATTGGAATCTCCTTCTTTTACAACTGCAATAGTATCTGCATCCACATTACTACCCAACATCACTGGCTCTTTAGCACGAGGATTGAGAGTAATGCCAAACTTCCACTGGTCTCTCTATCCCAGTACATTGACACCTTTGATGGCTATATATATATAACTTGACACTCAAACATTTAGTTTTAAAAGTAAGATCCACCACAAAAAAAACCCTAAGATTTCAATTTTATCCTCATTAAAGCTTACAGCACAAATGTCGGATGGAAAAATATTCTTCAGACTAAGGGTAGAACTCAGTCGTAAATCAAAATACTCCTTTGTAATAATCGTCCAGGGAGAAACTGAGTCGGCCATGAGTTCTAACTTGATATTTAACACTTCAACCTCAGACAATGTTTTTTTAATACAGTTGCAATCAGTAGGATCATTTATATTCGAAACACCCTCCATCAAATATACTACAAAACCCTTCTTGTCTTTACAGTGATTCCCATTACATTCGCACTTACTCACTTTGGGAATTTCCTCCATGACCGATGCTACTTTGGCTTGAGAGTTAGGAACAAATTTCTTTACATCTCTACACATGTTTGAAAAATGCCCTGACCTACCACACTTCCTACACTCTCTGTTGACAGCGGGGCATCCCCCATATGAAGCCATATGTGATCTACTTCCACATCTAAAACATATAAACGACTTGTCAAATCTTCTGACATTGCCCTGAAGATTGATCCTATTAGAATTGAAATAATAATTAGTTTGTGCATTTCCATTGATAACTGATTCTGTGCGTTTTACCAAACATACTTCATCCACAGAATCAGCCTTCTGTTCTGTGTGTTTCTTAATTGTACTCATCCACTTTTCAGACTGTTCTAAAGATTTTGCAATAGCAATGACTTCAGATAACTTTGGATCACCCAATTCCCACAACCGTTCCTGTGTTTTCTTATTTTTTACATGAACAATAATTTGGTCTCTCAACATTTCATCACACATACTAACAAAGTTAGTGTATGGATAATGACCTCAGAAAGGTAATAAACTCATCAAACAACTCTGTATCCAGTTGCGCTCTGGTATAAAACTTATACCTGTTCAAAGCAATATTTGTCACAGGTTTAAACCTCTTCTCTAATCTTAATAAGGCTTCCTTATAAACATTAGTGCCCTCACCCTCCCCTTCAGAGGGCGGAATTTGTGGCAGAGCTCTAAACACCATTTGTCCCTCAGACCCTAAACAATGTAAAAGAATGATCTTTTTTCTCTCGCCATCTATGGCCTTCATGTAATTGATAAATTCTTCCTTCCACCGTGTCCATGGCAAAGGAGGATCCCCTTTATGCTGCAAAAATGTGTCTGGTGGATCAAATTGCATAGCCATAAATTCAGTCTTTTGAAAAATAAATAATACCACAAAGATTACAAAAATAGAATTATATATAACGGAATGGTAATGAGTATGTGATGATGAAATATTACTGAATTGTTAAATAATAATAAGGCTTATTTCTATCCAAGTCATTCAAGCGTCGTATTCCATAAATACATGTCTCACCTGGCTCTAGTATTTAAAGAAATCAATTTTTTTTGTTTAAAGAACATAACAGTAAATAACTTATTTTTCGAAAACATAATGCTGCTAAAATATCAAAAGTGCAGCGTATATAAATCCTTCGTAAAAGCCTTTCACTAGGTGACCCGTTGTCATGGAGACTGGTTTAAGTAAAATGGCCGCCACGTTTCTTCCAATGACGTTACACGTTGCGTCGCGTCAATTTCTCTGTACACAGAAATGCTGAGAAGGTTCTCTTGCGGGTACAGAATGCTTAGACGCCGTCTCGTGGACAAGATGCAGGCGCACGCTAATGAGTTGTCCAGTAAGTCTCCCTCGCGAAGTAACAACAAGGTTTCAAATGTAAACTTCTTCAAAAACAGTTGAATAGGTTTAAATTTCTCTTCTCCCGAGTCAAAGTAGATAGAAATTTCGGGTTTCCAGGAAATCGAAGCAAGATTACTTCACGAGTGCAATACTTCTTCCAAATTAAAATCCAGATTCCAGGTTAATTTGATACTTTCTTTGAAAATCGCATTTCACTCCACGCCTGTACCGCTATGATGTTGGTGGAGTATACAATCTTCTTAGTTGACCCTCGTCGCCAAATTATGTTACAGTTCACACTGAAACATGTTAATTTAAAGATGTTTAATCCAAGAATTGCGGCACAGCAACAAACTGCATCTGGCTGGCAGGCAGTAACAGTGCAACTGACCTGGTGCCTAGCAGCAGTGGAAATTCTAAGTGGAACAGGAACACAAGTAAATGATGCACAGAGTTTAAATATAATAAATATGTACAAGGCAGAATGTAACAGAGCCACTCTCTCACCTGGGTTGTTTCGCGTAAAGGGAACTGGCGACAGGTGCAAGGGGGGGTGATTAGCTAGTTGGAGCGGAAGGGAAAAGGGATAAATAGGGGTAGAAAGGGCGGGAAAAGGATCTGTTCTGGGGGAGGCGGGTGGCAAAGGTTGTTTTTGCCCCACCGACCCTCCCTCTTTCTCTTTCAGGTCCTATTTTTTGTTGTTTTATCGTGCTTTGTGTACTGCCGAAGCTGTTTATTCCTGGTTGCCACGCTAAGACAGGTCTAGGTTTAATTTTAGTTGGTAGGCGCTTTTTCTGGGGAGTGGGCAGCCTTGAGCGGGTTGGTCCATCCTCAAATGGCAGTTATAGGAAAGGAGGGGGGTATCAACAAGAGTCAGTTGCTCCTGGGTTTGTTTGTATAACCTTGGTGGGGGTTTCATCTTTCATAAGGATGCTAAGATAAGTTGAATGAATTTTTGGTTTATTAAATAATGAATTGCAAGATGTTTGATTAGAAGTTAATTTGCACCTGTCTTAATAAAGTGGCCTTTCTTGCTAACCAAGAAGTTGTGGACAGTGAGTTATTGCGCACATGTTTCTTTCTATCCATCACGTGGCCCTCCCAGCTCTGCTTTGCTTTATTTTTCTGGAATATATGCTTTCTGGTACATCGTATTTGCTCCCTCCTAATTCTCCCATTAGTTTTAATATTTATTACTGCATCACGTGGCACTCCCAAGCCTGTATTCGTTTTCAAATACTTGTAAGTCTAAACGAATGTAATTGGCAGCCACGGCCCGTGCAGGACGTTACGCAGAGCGGTGATGTCCGCAGCCATGGCTTACGCTGGGCGTTACGCTGGGTGGTGACGTCAGCAGAGGAGGGGCAGGGTGGGGGGTTGTAAAATGCGGGATATGTACTATGTCAGGTAAGTACCCCAAAAAAAAAAGAAAAATTTGTTACCCGCGCTGCATCACCAAATGTGATGCAGCACGGGCAACTAAATTCCGTTTTTTTTTTAGTACTTACGTGACATTGAAACATGTAATGTAACCTGTCGAACACTTTGAAATACTACCCTCTCACTAGTCCTAGAGGTGGATGTAGAATTCAACCATTCTTCATAAAATCGAATTGGATGTCACTAAGTACAAAGTATTTCTGTATTATGGAATCCTTAATGCGTCCCTTAAACATTCAAGCGAAGTCCAAACACATACTAACTGAAACACACCGACCAATAGTAACCTATAAAATTTGCCAAAAAACTCTTTCAAGGTGTGATCAATCCAAAAAAATACTCCTTTGGCACATCAAATATAGTACAAAACACATAAACTACTTGCACCCCAACAACTTTGCTTGAGCTGCAACACAGAGATTGCAGAACAACCACTTGCGGCTACACCAAGCACATCAACAGCTGCAACACCTTCTTTCGCAAACAGTCAAGACTCGCATATTGATCTTGAGTTTCGTAAACTTATATTTCTATGCATTTATTGTGATGATCTTTTGTGTTATGTAAACACTATATCAACCTCATCAAAAACAAGAAACAGGAGCAGCGCTGACATCAACATTAGTTATTAGACATTTATCAAGCTTTTTTGTTGTAAAAACTACTCCGTCCGAAGGCAGTTGAAAATGTGCACCCTTGCTGCCTTTCTTGGCTGAGGTTATCAATTACTCTTGAATTTCATATTCTGATTCAAACTTGTGGCCCTTTATTGACCCCTTTTGTTGTACCTACTAACCCGGCCAAAGGCCCTTTATCAAGCCTCTTTCATGTAGATAATGCACTGCCAGAAGGAACTGGGAAATTTGCACACTTTATTTATTTATTTATACCATTTATAAAGCGCGCTGTTACCGAGCGGTGTCCTGGCGCTGAAATGATATCTCCCCAAGGTAACGTTCCATTTCGAAAGGCCAAAAAGCCAGGTTTTAATAGTTTTCCGGAAGGCCATTAGGTCCGTACTTTGCTTCAAGACAAAGGGCAGGGCATTCCAGGCAGTGGCCGCTCCAAAAATGAAGCTTCTGCCTCCCCATTGGGCCTTCCTAATCCGAGTTGTCTTGACCAGCCCTTTGTTGGCCGACCTTAACTGTCTGCCTGGCGTGTACAATTGGAAGTGCTGCTGGAGAAAAGATGGATCCAATCCATGCACTGCCTTATACACAATGCACAATGATTTAAATATTATCCGTTTGCGCACCGGTAGCCAGTGCAATTTCCTCAATTTCTGTGCAACCGGCAGACCAGCAATAAGACGCACTGCCGCATTTTGCAGCACCTGTAGTTTATTGAGCAGTCCTTGCTGGGCTTCAAAGAGGAGACTGTTGCAGTAATCAAGGCGTGAGAGCACAAGTGGCGTCACCACCGTTTTCCTGCTACTGTCTGGTAGGAAGGGGAGAACCTTCCTAATGGTTTTCATGATCCAGTAAATGAAGGAGGTTAATGCATTGACTTGTGGTTTGAAGGATAATTGATTGTCAATAAAAACTCCCAGGTTCTTTAACTTCGTTGCCGGAATGGGTGGTGTTCCCATATCATCAGGCCACCATTTAGGGCTCCAGAAACTGACATCAGCACCAAAGAGTAGTACCTCAGTTTTAGAAGAGTTCAGTTTTAGGCAGTTACTTGCCATCCAAGTGCTGACTGCTGTCATGCAGTCCTGGAACCTGGCAGCTACGCCTTCTTCTCTCCCCGGGAGCAGAGATACCACGATCTGGGTATCATCTGCATAAGATGTTAATTCAAATCCAAACGACCGGATCACCGGGGCGAGGGATGAGACATAAATATTGAATAGGGTGGGGCTAAGAGAGGAGCCCTGTGGGACCCCCTGGGAGTTTTAAAGGTCTAGACTCAAAATCTCCCAGAGCCACCACCTGGACCCTATTCGCAATTTCATATTCCTATTCAAACTGCAGTCCCTTTATCGAGCCCTTTTTATTCTATCAACTACCCCGGCCAAAGGCAGTAGGAAATTTGAACTCTTGCTACCTTTCTTGGCTGGGGTTATCAATTATCCATCTTGTAATACAAATTCAGAGTGCAGGCCCTTTATTGAGCCTTCTTGGTAACTATTACTCATGAATGGCAGTGGGTAATTTGCATACTTCCTGCTGTTCATGTATAAACAAAAGCGTAAAAGTCTAACAATATTAAAAAAAGAGCCAGTATAGTCTATGGTTATCAAATCTTCTGTTTGTTATTGAAATTCAAAGTACAGGCCCTTTATTGAGCTTTCTTGCTAACTACTACCCGTGAATGACAGTAGGTAATTTGGACACTTTCATATTTTTTACATTATTCATCTACCACTCAATCAACACCTCATCATCATCTACACGTACACACACCTACTTTCTGCCTTTCTTGGCTATGGTTAACAACTATTCTTCTATTTCATATTCATATTCAAAGTGCAGGCCCTTTATCGAGCCTTTTTGTTATAGCTACTACCCTGTCCGAAGCCTTTTTCATATAGATACTGCACAGTTTTAAATTATGTTGAAATTTTAGTACAAATTAAATCAGAAACTGCTAAAGAGGAAATTGATCTGAATGGCATATCTGATGAAGTTGAATTGGAATGTCTGTTAAATTATGAGAAAATAATAGAATACATTTATTGTTGAAAAATAATAAAACTTTGAGCTCTATCTACTAATGTATTTATTGTACCAGAAGTGAACACTTGCTGCCTTTCTTGACTGGGATTATCTAATATTATTCAATTTCATATTCTGATTCAAAGTCAAGGCCCTTTATTAAGCCTTTTTGTTGTAGAGGTTTCCACATTTGCAGCCTTTCTTCGCTAGAGTAATCAATTATTCTTCTTGAAATTGAAATTCAAACTACAGGCCCTTCAGTGACCCTTCTTGTTAACTACTACCCGTGAATAGCAGTGGGTAATTTGCACACTTATGTCCTTTCTTGCGTCCTTTCTACCGCACAGTGTGTGTACTTTCTGCACTAGCTTGCCTCCTTATATACATGGTACCTGTGAGAAGTTGGCCTGGTATATAATGTTCACTAATTCTTAGTGATCACTTTGTACCATGCCAAGCAACCCTTATGATGATGGTTGTAATTCAACCTTGTAGACCAGTTATCCTAGTGGTAACGTGGACAAAGCAGTCTTAGGCTAAACTCTGAAAGGCATGTGAAGCCAGCTGTTATACCATACACAACCCCCTTGAGTACCAAATGAAAGGGACACCACACAGATATATATTGAAAATATATATTGATTTATTAACTATAAAATACCCTGGACTCTTTATGAGCACAGAAGCACAAGCGTTAAATCACAAGACAGTTTAAAATACACAAAAGTTGCACAATATGGATGAGCCCTAGGGGCCACCTAAACCATATACTAAGAAAGTGGTATAAGAGATACCAATAGGAAAGGGAACAGGCCTAGGGCCTTGGGAATCGCTGGAGCTATTCGAGACTAGCAATGATTAGGTCGGGAAAGGCCCGCGGGACTCGGGTGCAGTGTTCAAAGTGCACGCACTTTCCAATGTAAAGTCTATGGTGCGTAAAAGTTACACAAAGTTAGTTTAAGGGCACTTCCGCTGAACCTAGAGGAACAAAACTTAAGACACAGACCCTAGAGGTGTGTACCAGTGTAGGGACACTGGCGTTGCAATGTTACCTCACCCACAGGAAGTGGGTGCACAGGGTCGAAGTGGCGTCGGGTTTTGACACGCAGGTTCTTGGCGCTTGAAGCTGAAGATGCTGCAGGCGATGTGAAGGAGAAGTGTCCGGTGGATCCAAGGGTGGATCTGAAGTGGTGAAGACCTGAAAGCAGAGGGGACAATGTTCAAAGTCACTGACCAGTGACCACCGTGGAACCAGATTGGAACCAGGCAAAGTTGGGTGCAAACAGGTGATCAGGGGTTGCTTCTCTCTGCAGCTGCGTGGACACGAAGAGGTCAAGGACGTCCAGGAGTCGATCACGAGCTGTCCCTCGAAGGTTCTAGCTGATGGCAGTGTCGGCAACTCGATCGAAGCAAACAAGCCTTGGCTAATGCAAGCCACGGGGAAAGTGAAAAAGGCTTATTACTCGGACCAGCAAGGTTAGAGCGGGTACTCCTTTCTACAGGAGCGAGGGCTGGTCTGGAGCAACCTGACCCACAGTGTAAATCGTAGGTTTCGTCGCCAAGATGGCCGCTGATCACGTGACAAACGGCCGGGATGGCGAGTCGAGTGGCACAAAGCAAAAGGGCCCCACGCAGATCGTGGAGATGCTGGAGGGATGATCTGTAGTGCAAATGCTGCTCGGTTGTGGGGCTTCTTAAACCCCAAAGCACAGAGTTGAGGGTGCCTCGGGTGCTGCGCAGTCAGCGTCTCGAGGGTCTTTCAAGATGTCCGCTCCCACGTCTCTCGGTGCCTCCACGGGTCCCTTCTTTGCAGGGACTGTGGATGGGGCTGAGAGAAGTCTGAGAAGCTGGGTCTTGTCAGGCTCTGCACTCGGGCTCCGGCGGGAGGCGGCGACAAAGCAGACGTCGAGGTGCTGGGTGATGCCTGTGTTCACAGGGTGGCCCCTCCTAGGCCACAAGGGAGATTCTCTTCAGTCTTCTGTGCAGCAGAATGTCGAAGTCCAGTCTTCTTCTTGTTTAAAGTTGATTTCAGGATGATCTGCTGTGCAATGGCACTGCTCCCACTCTTATTCCAATCTGAGGGGTGGATCTCCTGCTAGGTCCCTCCCCTATGGGTGGGACCAGGAAGGGGGGTGGTTACACCCCCTCTCCTTTCCCCTATGGGTGGGACCAGGAAGGGGGGTGGTTACACCCCCTCTCCTTTGTCCAGCTCCTCGCCAGGACTGGGGCTGGAAAGCCCCAGAACCGGTTTGGGCTGGCTTATGCACAGGGACACCTTGTGTGCCCCAGGCATGTCTCAATCTATTCAGCCCTGTCCTACCCAATACACAAAACCCTGTCTGGGGTGGTGCTCGCACCTCCCCAGGCAGGAAACCCTTTGTCCAGGCCCTCCTCGCTGGAAGGACTCCCAGCAGCAGGAGGTCAGACATGTGTCTGTGGTGGCAGCATCCATTTTGTGATGCTGAGGCTCTGTTTAACTTTAACCGGGGTTAAGGCTACACACATGTTGTGTCCCTCTAGAAGGGTGGAATGCTATCCCCGTCGCCAGAACTGGCGAGGGGATAGTATTCCAATTCGTATGACACCTTACTCGACATGTTTTGATAAAGCCAAACCAAAGATAGCATTTAACCGCGAGGATTATAATGCACTTAAGAGTATATGGTATGGCAATATCCCGGAACAGCTTAGGGAGTGGTTCTCAACAGCTGCAGACAGGCTCAGCTCCTGCTAGAGCACCATCTCACATGTAACCATGCACTCTGCCCCCAGGATTGCAGGGGCCTTCCATAGGAATGGCTTACAGGTTAACATGTGTCCAGTTTAAGGTTAGATATAGGGATACTATATCTAAGTAAGAGGTGATTACACCAACTTACCCCAGCTGAGTGATCAGCCAGTTGTGTCAAATCTGGAGGCCAGGCCAGGGGTGGCACAAGACGTGCTGCAGCCCCTGGTAGGCCTTGGATGCACCTATGCCCTGGGTACCTAGGGTACACTGTTACAGGGGCCTATAAGGTGAACCAGTTCCAATTATGTTATGCACCTAGGGTACATGGAGTCCATTTTAAGGAGAGAGCAATCAGCCTGGGGCCCTGAATAGCAGGATCCCAGGCCAACTAAGTCAAAAACCAGCTAAACACCAGGCAAAAAGTTTGGGGGTAACCATAGTCAGATATCCACCTTCCTACATAACCCCCCCCCCCAACGAAAGGAGATAAGGCTATCCTTGACCAGGTTAGCCTATATTGCCTAAGTGGCCATACAAGGAAGTACCAGCTCTGGCTTGGTAACCCCCTGTCTCATGGTCCATTAAGCAATCCCTCACCCTAAGGGTATCTGAAGGTCTCCACCATAGGGAATCTCTACCTGTGGTGTGTCTTTGCAAAGTCAAAGGCTGGTGTTGGGACGGAGTACTGAAGTGAGTTTCCTCTGTAGGGCTCAGCTTCCTCCAATCACTCTCCACCATGTGTGCCTTTCTTTCTCTGACTGAGTTGCACTGTGCTCTCAGGGTCAACCTCTGGCTACCTAAAGCTGGAGGCTGAGTCCCTCTGTTTGGCTTACTGGAGGGACAGTTCAGGTTTGGGCCCTTAGGGTCCCAGGTTTGGCTGTGCCCAACAATATCCATCTGGGGGAGGTCCCTAACTACTTTTAAGGGGGATCCCTCAGGAGTTTTTAAAGTTTGCACCTCACTAGGGCTACTAGTTTCGGTGCCCCTAATCTGTTGATGGGGGTACTTTATTTGACAGGGGGCCCTTTGGGTCTCACTGTCCTTCTTGTCCTCCGCAGCCCTGGGCTGAGTAAGGCAAGGTAGAGAGGGGCAGGTTACCTGCTCCAGACTGGGTCCCACCTGAGAAGGGTCCACTGCCATCAGAGGCTCTGTCAGGCCAGGCCTAACAACCTCTGGGACAGTTCCTTCATTAGGGGTAAGATCAGTTCCCTGAGGAGGCTTATCCTTTCCTAACGTCTGGTGAGGGGGAGATTTCTCTCCCTCCTCCATGCTCTCAGTTTGGGTGGAGTGATCCATCATTTCAGGCTTCACTACCCATGTATCTGTTTGAGTTTGGGCTGTGGCCATCACAGCCCCTCCAACCTTTTCAGGAGGAGACTCAGTTTGGGTATGGGCTGTTACCAGTACAGCCCTGCTACTCTTTTCAGGAGGGAAGTTATCTAAAGATGGGGCTGAGGTTTGCTCAGCCCTACCCACCTTTTCAGGAAGGACATCTTGGATTGGGGCTGTAGCCATCACAGCCCCACTAACCTTTCCATGGAGATTTACCATTCTAGAATGGGTTTGTTGTTCAACCTCAGCCCAGGCTGAGATTTCCAAATCATTACCCAGTAAGCAATCTACAGGCAAGTTTGCTGACACTGCCACTCTCTTTGGGCCAGTGACACCTCCCCAGCTAAGATTGACTACTGCCATGGGATGATTGGTTTCTATGCCATCAATGTTTGTCACCTGATATTTGGCATCAGGTAAAAGTTGCCTTGAGGGGATTAGACATTCAGCCACCATGGTGATGCTAGCCCCTGTGTCTCTGAAGGCCTCAACTTTCAAACCATTGATGAGGGGCTCCTGTCTATACTTGCTCAAAGTGTTTGGGCAAGCAGTGAAATTGGCAAACCCCATGCCAGTCTCATAGACAAGAGTATCTGAGTTAGGGGACCTGGATAGGCCAGAGTCCACCTGTCCTCCAAAAGTAAACCCACCCAAATTCTTGGGGGTGCTCCCACCACCTGGGGGACCACTGCTAACAGTGACAGGAGGTGTTGGAGCCTTACCTGGAGGTATATTCTCCTTATTGCCATTCTTGGGACAACAGCTATCTGTTTTGTAATGCCCCACCTGTTTACAGGTATGACAATAAGGCTTTTTCTGGGTTGTAGAAGTGTCTTGGGACCCACCCCCATTCTTGGAGTTTTGGGGCCCTGGGGAAGTCTTTTCCTTACTTTTATCCCCACCCTTCTCTTGAGGCTTGGTAGTCTCTTTCTTTTGGTCACCACCTTGATTCTTAGGCCTGATCCTGGTTCTGACCCATTTGTCTGCCCTCCTACCCAATTCTTGTGGGGAGGTCAGATCAGAGTCAACCAGGTGCTGATGTAGAAGCTGATTTTGACAATTACTTAAGATTTGCTCTCTCTTAATTAAATTATACAATCCTGTATAGTCAGTAACCTTACTTCCCAGCAACCAGCCCTCCAGAGCCTTAGTGGCACATTCAACAAATTCAGACCAGTCCTGAGTCTGTGTCTTCTGGGTATCTCTGAACATTAACCTGTACTGTTCAGTGGTTAAGCCTAACCCATCAATCAGAGCACTCTTCAGGACCAGGTAGTTTCTAGAATCCCCATCACTAACTGTGAGGAGTCTGTCTCGGCCTCTACCTTCAAAGGAGAGCCACAAGATTGCTGCCCACTGCTCCTGAGGGATCTGCTGTACCATGCAGGCTCTCTCAAGTGCAGTCATCCATTTGTGGATATCATCCCCAACTTTGTAGGGGGGCACAATCTTACTCAGGTTTCTTGTATCAAAAGACCTGTCTTTATCCTTCTGGATAGTGCTGCCACCAGTGGATCCTAATCCACTCTCTCTAGGCTGTCTTGCTCTAGCAAGTTTCTCCTTGGCCAGGGCAACCTCTAACTCTTGCCTCTGGATCCTAAGCTCAGCCTCTCTCATCTTGGCCTCATGTTCCCTTCTCTGAGGGCTAGTCATCTCCTTTCTGGAGTGACCATGAGAACCTCTAGAAGCATGGGAGTTGTCAGAGTCACCTGAGTGAGTCCTTCTCCTCCTAGGCTTCTGGTTAAGTCCACCTGGGGGTCTGAATGGGTTGTTACCTGATTCATTCCCAAGTAAGCTTAAGTTAGCCTGGTTCAGTCTACTGACCAGCACCTGACTATTTCTGTCATCATCTGACTCACTGCTTTCCACCTCCTCCTCTTCCTCTTCCTCTTCCTCTTCATCTACCTGAGGAGCTCCAGTGGTGGAGGCTTCCTCATCTACCAGAATGATAGGACCAGGGGTGTCTACAGTGTCATCCTCTGAAGGATGGCCTCCTTCAGCATTCCCTGTGGGGTTTGCCTTAGAGGGCTTTAGAGTCTCAGACTGGTCTAAGAGCTCTCTTAGGTGGTCTGTAGTAGGGGATGGCCCTGTCTTCAGACCCCTTAAGACACAAAGCTGTCTTAATTCCTTAAAGGAAAAAATAGCAAATTTGGATGGTGCCCTTGGAGGGTCACTCTCAACAGGGATGTTCCCAGTGGAACCCTCTGCTCCAGACATTGCTCTAGTGTGGGTGGATGTGTTGCAATCTACCTACACTGGTGTTTACCAGCTATACCTATCTAGTAGTTGTAGCTAGGGTGTGCTACTCCCTTTGCTCTACAACAACTAAGTTCAGTAGAACTTAAGTATACTAGTCTTGTTTTATATGTACCTAGCAGGTACCTGTATGATCTTTCAAATGATAATCTCAAAGATTGTAATGGTAAAACAACAGCAAGCTCAGATCCCAATCCGCTGCTCACCAATGTGAGAAGTTGGCCTGGTATATAATGTTCACTAATTCTTAGTGATCACTTTGTACCATGCCAAGCAAGCCTTAGGAGGATGGTTGTAATTCAACCTTGTAGACCAGTTATCCTAGTGGTAACGTGGACAAAGCAGTCTTAGGCTAAACTCTGAAAGGCATGTGAAGCCAGCTGTTATACCATACACAACCCCCTTGAATACCAAATGAAAGGGACACCACACAGATATATATTGAAAATATATATTGATTTATTAACTATAAAATCCCCTGGACTCTTTATGAGCACAGAAGCACAAGCGTTAAATCACAAGACAGTTTAAAATACACAAAAGTTGCACAATATGGATGAGCCCTAGGGGCCACCTAAACCATATACTAAGAAAGTGGTATAAGAGATACCAATAGGAAAGGGAACAGGCCTAGGGCCTTGGGAATCGCTGGAGCTATTCGAGACTAGCAATGATTAGGTTCTTGGCGCTTGAAGCTGAAGATGCTGCAGGCGATGTGAAGGAGAAGTATCCGGTGGATCCAAGGGTGGATCTGAAGTGGTGAAGACCTGAAAGCAGAGGGGACAATGTTCAAAGTCACTGACCAGTGACCACCGTGAAACCAGATTGGAACCAGGCAAAGTTGGGTGCAAACAGGTGATCAGGGGTTGCTTCTCTCTGCAGCTGCGTGGACACGAAGAGGTCAAGGACGTCCAGGAGTCGATCACGAGCTGTCCCTCGAAGGTTCTAGCTGATGGCAGTGTCGGCAACTCGATTGAAGCAAACAAGCCTTGGCTAATGCAAGCCACGGGGAAAATGAAAAAGGCTTATTACTCGAACCAGCAAGGTCAGAGCGGGTACTCCTTTCTACAGGAGCGAGGGCAGGTCTGGAGCAACCTGACCCACAGTGTAAATTGTAGGTTTCGTCGCCAAGATGGCCGCTGATTACGTGACAAGCGGCCAGGATGGCGAGTTGAGTGGCACAAAGCAAAAGGGCCCCACGCAGATCGTGGAGATGCTGGAGGGCTGATCTTTGGTGCAAATGCTGCTCAGTTGTGGGGCTTCTTAAACCCTAAAGCACAGAGTCGAGGGTGCCTCGGGTGCTGCGCAGTCAGCGTCTCGGGGGTCTTTCAAGATGTCCGCTCCCACGTCTCTCGGTGCCTCCACGGGTCCCTTCTTTGCAGGGACTGTGGATGGGGCTGGGAGAAGTCTGGGCAGCTGGGTCTTGTCAGGCTCTGCACTCGGGCTCCGGCGGGAGGCGGCGGCAAAGCAGACGTCGAGGTGCTGGGTGATGCCTGTGTTCACAGGGTGGCCCCTCCTAGGCCACAAGGGAGATTCTCTTCAGTCTTCTGTGCAGCAGAATGTCGAAGTCCAGTCTTCTTCTTGTTTAAAGTTGATTTCAGGATGATCTGCTGTGCAATGGCACTGCTCCCACTCTTATTCCAATCTGAGGGGTGGATCTCCTGCTAGGTCCCTCCCCTATGGGTGGGACCAGGAAGGGGGGTGGTTACACCCCCTCTCCTTTGTCCAGCTCCTCGCCAGGACTGGGGCTGGAAAGCCCCAGAACCGGTTTGGGCTGGCTTATGCACAGGGACACCTTGTGTGCCCCAGGCATGTCTCAATCTATTCAGCCCTGTCCTACCCAATACACAAAACCCTGTCTGGGGTGGTGCTCGCACCTCCCCAGGCAGGAAACCCTTTGTCCAGGCCCTCCTCGCTGGAAGGACTCCCAGCAGCAGGAGGTCAGACATGTGTCTGTGGTGGCAGCATCCATTTTGTGATGCTGAGGCTCTGTTTAACTTTAACCGGGGTTAAGCCTACACACATGTCGTGTCCCTCTAGAAGGGTGGAATGTTATCCCCGTCGCCAGAACTGGCGAGGGGATAGTATTCCAATTCGTATGACACCTTACTCGACATGTTTTGATAAAGCCAAACCAAAGATAGCATTTAACCGCGAGGATTATAATGCACTTAAGAGTACATGGTATGGCAATATCCCGGAACAGCTTAGGGAGTGGTTCTCGACAGCTGCAGACAGGCTCAGCTACTGCTAGAGCACCATCTCACATGTAACCATGCACTCTGCCCCCAGGATTGCAGGGGCCTTCCATAGGAATGGCTTACAGGTTAACATGTGTCCAGTTTAAGGTTAGATATAGGGATACTATATCTAAGTAAGAGGTGATTACACCAACTTACCCCAGCTGAGTGATCAGCCAGTTGTGTCAAATCTGGAGGCCAGGCCAGGGGTGGCACAAGACGTGCTGCAGCCCCTGGTAGGCCTTGGATGCACCTATGCCCTGGGTACCTAGGGTACACTGTTACAGGGGCCTATAAGGTGAACCAGTTCCAATTATGTTATGCACCTAGGGTACATGGAGTCCATTTTAAGGAGAGAGCAATCAGCCTGGGGCCCTGAATAGCAGGATCCCAGGCCAACTAAGTCAAAAACCAGCTGAACACCAGGCAAAAAGTTTGGGGGTAACCATAGTCAGATATCCACCTTCCTACAGTACCCGTTTCTCAGGCTCCCACTGTAGAATCAACACCCTGTTGGTGTAATGGACTGGAAAACCAAACACCCACTTCCCTTACAAGGAAATGGGTAGCTTGCACATCTTCAGCATTTCTTATTTTTCACCTTATTCATATTCCACTCAATCAACATATCATCCTCACATACACAAACCTACTTGCAGCTTTCTTCACTGTGGTTATCAACTATTCTTCAATTTCATATTCTGATTCAAACTCGAGGCCCTTTATTGAGCCTTTTTGATGTAGCTACTACCCCACCCAAACACAGTTAAAAATTTGCACACTGGCTACCTTACTTGTCTAAGGTTATCAATTATTCTTGAATTTCATGATCTTGATTTATATCAGTTGTAGGTTTAGTACAATACCAAAATTCGTCTTACAAGTCCAAAAGAACACTGAATGACAGTCTACACTACAGACAACACAGGTCACAATTTGAACTATTATGTCCCTGAAACATACATATTTTGACAATGCATTCCATACATGTTCTATCTTTCATTTCAATCATGATTACAGATGATACACTCCACCATTAAATGTACACTGCAGACAGCCGGATTCACAACTTCAATTCAGCTTTCCATGTACATTAAGGACACCATTGGATCTACCCTTGCTTTCCTTAATGTAGAGACAATTGTACTTTGAGCTCAGATTCTGTTAACTGTACAAAATATCATTCATCAATATTTGTATCAATTAGTATATAAAGGACAACATTGCATTCAGCCTTCCTTTCCTTAAGGCAGAGACAATTATACTGTGTCCTCACATTCTGTTAACTGTACAAAAAGCATTCATTGATCTTTGTGTCAACAACTGCCTTCAATCTATACTGCGGACAGCTGTGTTCAGACCTTCAATGTAGCTTTCCTTCTAGATTAGGGACAGCATTACATTCAACATTGATTTCCTTAACGCAGATACAATTCTACTCTGTCCTAAGATTCTGTTAACTGTACAAAATACCATTCATCAATGTTTCTATCGATTAGTACCTTTGATCTACATTACAGACAGCAGAGTTCACAACTTCAATTCACTTCTCCATGTAAATTTCTCTTCCCTATGTGTGCTGAGAACTGCCTTCAATCAATTCTGTATTCAGTAGAGTTCACAACTAGATACCAAGAGAACAAGCACTACAGAAAACATTCAATACAATCTTGATTTACTTAAAACATAGACCATTGCACAATATCCTCACATTTTCCTAAACTTTGAACACTAGGAAATTCAGCTGTCATTGATTTAATGCAGACAAAATTCAACTATTTGTGTTTCACATTTTGTTTAAATAAGTGACAAAAACATTTATCTATGTCTGTTAACAACTGCCTTCAATCCACACTGCACAGGGAACATACAAGCTCACCGCCAAAGATACTACTTACTCAGCGCACCATAAATAATCACAAACAAGAGTGAACACTTTTATGTCACAGTGAGACATACTGTCCCTTTTAAATGGAATTGATGCAGAATTCAATCAACAAAAGACATTACTTTAATTACTGTACCTCACCCCGACCACACATCATCACAGGGTACATTCAAGCTCAGCGCCAAAGGTATTACTAACTTAGTGCACCACAAATCATCACCATGTCACCATAATGAATGAGATGACTTATTTAGAAAAAAATACATCATACTTTTTGAAAATAGACTTCAACTTACTTCTGTGAATGGACAACCAACATTTATTAGAAAACTGGATTTTAAAGATTTTCCTACCAATCCGTGCTGCTTGCACCACACATCATCACACACTCCACAGAACTTTGTTGCTTTAGATGCACACTTGCTTCCTTACTTGGCTGGGATTATCAATTATTCTTCAATTTCATATTCTGATTGAACGTCAAGGCCCTTCATCATGTCTTTTTGTTGTATGTACTACCCCGGGCGAAAGCAGTGGGAAATTTGCACACTTGCTGCCTTTCCTGGGATTGTCAATTGTCCTTCTTATAATACCAATTCAAAGTGCAGGCCCTTTATTGAGCCTTCTTGGTAACTATTACTCGTGAATGGCAGTGGTTAATTTGCGCACTTCCTGCCGTTCATGTATAAACAAAAGCTTAAAAATCTAACAATATTAAAAAAGAGCCAGTAAAGTATATGGTTATCAAATCTTCTGTTTGTTATTGTAATTCCAAGTACAGGCCCTTTATTGAGCCTTCTTGCTAACTACTACCCGTGAATGGCAGTAGGTAATTTGGACACTTTCATATTTTTAACATTATTCATCTACCACTCAATCAACACATCATCATCATCTACACGTACACACACCTACTTTCTGCCTTTCTTGGCTATGGTTAACAACTATTCTTCTATTTCATATTCATATTCAAAGTTCAGGCCCTTTATCGAGCCTTTTTGTTATAGCTACTACCCTGTCCGAAGCCTTTTTCATATAGATACTGCACAGTTTTAAATTATGTTGAAATTTTAGTACAAATTAAATCAGAAACTGCTAACGAGGAAATTGATCTGAATGACACATCTGATGAAGCTGCATTGGAATGTCTGTTAAATTATGAGATATTAATAGAATACATTTATTGTTGAAAAATAATAAAGCTTTGAGCACTATCTACTAATGTATTTATTGTACCAGTGTGAACACTTGCTGCCTTTCTTGACTGAGATTATCAATTATTATTCAACTTCATATTCGGATTCAAAGTCAAGGCCCTTTATTAAGCCTTTTTGTTGTAGAAGTTTCCACATTTGCAGCCTTTCTTCGCTAGCGTTATCAATTACTCTTCTTGAAATTGAAATTCAAACTACAGGCCCTTCATTGACCCTTCTTGTTAACTACTACCCGTGAATAGCAGTGGGTAATTTGCACACTTACGTCCTTTCTTGCGTCCTTTCTACCGCACAGTGTGTGTACTTTCTGCCCTAGCTTGCCTCCTTATATATGGTACCCGTTTCTCAAGCTCCCACTGTAGAATCGACACCCCGTCGGTGTAATGGACTGGAAAACCAAACACCCACTTCCCTTACCAGGAAATGGGTAGCTTGCACATCTTCAGCATTTCTTATTTTTTACCTTATTCATCTTCCACTCAATCAACATATCATCAAAATAGCATTCATCAATATTTGTATCAATTAGTACCTTCGATCTGCATTACAGACAGCGGGGTTCACAACTTTAATTCAGCTTTCAATGTAAATTTCTCTTCACTATGTGTGCTTAGAAGTGCCGTCAATCAAGTATCCACTCAGTACAGTTCACAACTACACACCAAGAGTGCTAGCACTACAGAAAACATTCAATACAATCTTGATTTACTTAAAACACAGACAATTGGTGTAGAAAATGTGCAGTATGAACATTTAGTTATTCTTGTCAATGGCATTCCTACTAAAAGAAAATATGGAAAACATTAGTAGATATTAGGAAAGTGAAAAAGGCAACGTTCTGTTCTATCTTCTATAAAAAATGTAATATTACAAAAATGTGTATGAGGGAAAAGAATAAATAACTGTAGAAGATACTGACTTCCCATCTGGCAAATTGAAAAACTGGACTTTTCCATAACTGAAGAAATCTACGAACATTACAATATTCATCCACTTCATTCTAAAGAAGTGATGGGGAATACTATAGAGTTATTCCAAATGAAAGAAGCAAAGGGAAGTCCCATTACTGTATGCGAAAAAAGCTTGAAAGATCCTTCTTTTTTGCCTCAACAGATGTCTCTGTCATGGAACTTTTAAGAAAACTTGAACAAGATATCCATTTAGGTTTCGAAGCCTCTAGAAAGAATCAAGAGCGTATTAGTGCTACATGCGTCCTGTTAGAGGATAAGATAGATAAACTAACGATACGTGCAGGAGAGATGGAATCTGCAATGAAAACTGTGCAGGGAAGAGGGTATACACCTGTTACAACGCAACTTTTACAACTACCTACTGTTACAACGCAACTTTTACAATGCATACCATTACAACGCATTGCGCTGGGGGGCGCTCTAGGATAGGGAATAAGTATAATTTACTATCCAACACCTTCCCTAGTGTCCACGGGGACTGGAGTTAGAATAGTAAATTATACTTACCACTATCCAGCACCTCAAAGCGCTATGCGTTGTAATGGTATGCGTTGTAATGGTCGCGTTGTAATAGTAGGTAGTTGTAATGGTATGCGTTGTAACATGGTACATCCGGGAAGAGTCCAGGATAATCGAAAGGAGATAGAGACTTTATATTCTCAAGATAGGCAAATGGATGATAGGTTAGAAAGGCTTGAAAATATGCAAAGGCGTAATAATCTAAAAATTCTCAAGCTTCCAGAAGGAAAAGAAGGGACAGACATAAAGACTTTTGTAGTGCAGTTACTGAAGAAAGAGCTAGCACTAGAAGAAGATGAGGAAAGTTTGGCCCGTGATATACAACGAATACATCGAGATCCTTTTAGGTTGAATCCTGACCGGGCTAAGCCAAGGAAAATTTTGATTAATTTTGCGACCTACTCATTAAAAGAAAAAATTCTGTCACTGGCTTTAAAAAAAAATCTATTGTAATAGATGGTGTACCAGTTGACATTAGGTCAGATCTGTCACCAGCCACAGCAAATAGGCAATGGGAGATGGGAAAGTGATTGACACCACTAAGGGAGATAGGAGCCACGGCTCAATTAAAATTTCCTGCCTTTCTAAAAGTTATGTGGCATAACAAAATGTATAACTTTCGTACTGTGGACGAGGTTGATGCTTTTTTGGATGTTATTCACAATGTAAAGAAATAAGAATATCGGCCATAATAATTTGTAAAATTAAGAGATACCACCACTGAGACATCCACAGGCCTAGGCCATGGGAGTAATGGTTGGGTTTTCCAGGGTGGGAAGTGAGTGTAGGGAGAGGGGTGGGATAGGGGCAAGGGAGAAAATTATAAAAAATATTCCTCATGAGCAGTCTTGCTGTGACTTAAACAGGAAGAAAAAATGGGCAGCATATGGCAAGCATGATAAGTACGATGAGCGGGGCCAGAGATAAGGAATTAAGGTTCCTCACATGGAACGTTAACGGGCTCCGAGTCAAATCTAGAAGACAGCTGATTTTGAAATACTTAGAAGACTCATCCGCACAGATCATCATCTTGCAAGAAACACATTTAACACAAAAGGAAAGTAAAGAGATATTTACCACTCAAAAATGGATTGCAAACGCTTTTTTTACATCTCAAGATCTGCTTACAAAGGGGGTGGTTATTTTGATAAGGAAAGGATCTGACATAGTAGTCGAAAATAGTGTAGTAGATAGTAGAGGAAGATGGGTGATTTGTAGTTTGCGACTTTCGAGTGAAGTGTTGACAGTGGTGGGTTACTATGGTCCGAATATAGATGATCCCACAGTCTTAGAGAAAGTTGAATTGGAGTTATTAGATTTTCCTGGTAAAGTAATTATGGCAGGGGATTTTAAAACAGTATTAGATGGGAAGATGGATAGAGTGGGTAATAATAGAGCAATAATGAATACTAAAATGACTGCCAAAGTTAAGTCAATGATGGGGCAACTTGGACTTTGTGATATTTGGAGATGTAAATTTCCACAACTGTTAGGATTTACTTTTCATAACAAAAAATATAAGCACAACTCACGGATAGATTTTTTTTTGGTTGATAATAGATTGAAAGAGAGAGTTACAGGTGTAGAACATGTAGGGGCGCATTTATCAGATCACTCTGGGGTGAGCTTAAATTTGAGTTTGGAAGGAGAAGAAGTTACCTCAGTGTGGAGATTAGATCGGACAATTTTAGGTGACCCAGAAATCTTAGAGATTCTCAAAGAAGAGATACAAGTTTTTTTAGAAGTAAATGTAGGCTCAGCCAGGGATGATATAGTATGGGAAGCGTGCAAGGCGTTTATGAGAGGTAGAATGGGAGTTCAGGGCGCAAAGAGACGAAGATTGTATTATAGTCAGGTTTCAAAGTTAGAAAAAGAGATTCGAGAGTGCGAAATGAATCGGACTTCCCAGGATGTGACTACTTTAGATGGCCCTTGGGAGAAAAATTTTTTAGACTTAAAGGTTCAGCTCACTGCGATACTTGCACAGAGAGTTAAAGAGAGATGGGAAGCTAGTCAGTTGGCACATTTTTCATATGGAGAGGGATGTGGCAAGTTATTAGCCTGGAAAGCCAAGAAAGATGTCGTACGGAATCATATTAAAGAGATCAAGAAACCAGGCACAGATCAAACTATAACAGAAAATAAATTGATTGTTAAAGCATTTCAGGAATATTTCACGAATGTTTATGCAGAAGATCTTTGTCCAGATAGGGTTGAGGTGGAGACCTGGCTATCTTTAATAAAACCACTTTCAGATGAGGACATGTCAGGGCTTAATAAGGAAATCGCTCAAGAGGAGCTGATGAAAGTTATCAAGGACAGCAAAAGGGGAAAAGCCCCTGGACCGGATGGTCTACCCGCAGAAGTCTACAAAGCTTTTGATAATACGTTGGTCCCCACTCTTTGTCACTTATATAATAAAATATTTAGGGGGGAAGCGAAAATCCCAAGCTCTTGGAATGAGGCAAACATTGTTCTAATACTCAAACCGGGGAAATCTCCAAAAAATATGGATGCGTATAGGCTGATCTCGCTTTTAAATTGTGACTATAAATTTTTTACAAAAATTTTGGCTGACAGGCTTAGTAAAATCATCCATAAACTGATACATGAAGATCAAAGAGGTTTTATTAAAAAGAGGTACTTAAAAGACCTTACCTACTCTCTGATAGGCATGATAGATTTAGCTTCTAAGTATGATTATCCCTTGGCAGTGATAGCATTAGACGCTGCCAAGGCTTTTGACCGTGTTAATTTTGTATATTTAAAAACTCTTTTGCAACATCTTAATTTAGGAGATAAATTTACGCAATCCATTTTTTCACTATATTGTGCTCCGACTTCACGTGTACTTATAAATGGCACTCTTACATCTGCTATTAGGGTAATGCGAGGCACCCAGCAATATGCGCGATATATAGTTAGTGCAACTAACTATATATGGGAATTTCAATGGTTTTGTGCAAGTAAAATAAGGTTTTGTAAATGCTAATCCCTAACTATATATGGTCTATAACCTATGGTCTTTTCAGGGAATTTTCAAGGTTTTGTAAATGCAAATTCCTAACTATATATGGTCTATAACCTATGGTTTTTTCAGTGAATTTCATTGGTTTTTTAAAAGCTAATATCTATAGCTGTAAAATATATTCTTTATTACGTGACGTATCACGTAGCCATGTGAGACGCCTCATGACGCGTCGCATAACCGTGACGTATCGTCTCTGCAGCGCAAACAAAACCCGTAATGTAAGCGCGCTGGAGCACGCTTACAGATATATATATATTTTTTTAACCTTAATTAGACAAAATCCACACGTGCCCATATCTTGAGGCCTTGCAAAGGCACATCAAACAAACAGTCCCTACAATTTTGCCAAGTTTGGTGGAAATCTATTCCTTTAAATTTTATTTTACTGTTTCTCTTGGTTTTCCCCTTGTTACGCTTACCGGAACGCTACCCGGTACGCAAACCGGACGCTCCAAAAACACAAGATGTCGGACTCCCGTTACGCTGCCGGTTAGCTGCCCGGTTGGCGTACCGGGAAGCGCCTCTACCGCAAAAAATCGCAATTTTTTTTTCTTTTACCCCGCGGGAAACTTTAATAGCCCCCTCATCAATCCTAGGGGGTCAGGAGGGTCTACCTTACCCCTTTCCTTCATTTACACCTTTTTTTTCCACCTCTTGTCTCTCGATCCTACCCAGAGACAAGATGGCGGGTGCTCCGGACTGTTTACAATGTTGACAGCCAATCAGCTTCTCCTCAGACTCCCATTACGCTGCCGGTTAGCTGCCCAGTTAGCTGCCCGGTT
Source organism: Lissotriton vulgaris (assembly GCF_964263255.1). NCBI lineage: Eukaryota > Metazoa > Chordata > Amphibia > Caudata > Salamandridae > Lissotriton > Lissotriton vulgaris. Next base: position 94,453,298 of record NC_141699.1, on the reverse strand, counting down.
CGCGTACCGGGACGCGCCTCTACGGCGAAAAATCGCAATTTTAAATTTTTTTATTTTTTGCCCCGTGGGGTACTTTAACATCCCCCTCATCAATCCTAGGGGGTCAGGAGGGGTCTACCTTGCCCCCTTTCCTTCATTTCCCCCTTCGTTTTTCACCACCTCTTGTCTCTTGATCGTACAGAGAGACAAGATGGCAGCCGCTCCGGACTGTTTACAATGTTGACAGCCAATCAGCTTCTCCTCAGACTCCCGTTACGCTGCCGGTTAGCTGCCCGGTTCGTATACCGGGACGCGTCTCTACGGCGAAAAATCGTTTTTTTTGTTTTTTTTTCGCCCCGCGGGGCACTGTAATATCCCCCTCATCAATCCTAGGGGGTCAGAAGGGGTCTACCTTGCCCCCTTTCCTTCATTTCCCCTTCGTTTTGGCCTCTTCTTGTCTCTAGATCCTACCGAGAGACAAGATGGTGCCGCTCCGGACTGTTGACAGACACCGGAGAGCCAATCAGCTTTGCTTCGCAAAGTTCCGTTACCGAAAAGTACGCGAACCGGAGCGCTACCCGGGACGCTGTCACAGATATATCTGTTTTTTAAAACGTTAATTTCTCAAAATCCACTGGAGCACATATATTGAGACCCAGCAAAGGCACATCGGGCTAACAGTCCCTACAATTTTGCCAAGTTTCGTGCAAATCCATTCAGCCGTTCGAGCTAAAAGTGAGGCCAAACGCCCTATTGCAAACTCAATGTTAAAAACGCGTTTTGGGACCCCCCTTTTTTCTCGGCCCCCCCTTGACGAAACCCCCCCAAATTCTCAGGGGCTGCTCAGAAACAAAATGTGCCATTTTCCTGAAGATTTCAGCCGATTCCGTCCACAAACGCCAAAGTTATTAGACATAGAATTTTCAAAAGTCCCATATAGAAAAAATCCTAACTATATATACCTACTGGCGACCGCCAGTAGGTAATATATATATATATATATATATATATATATATATATATATATATATATATATATATATATATATATATATATATATATATATATATATATATATTTTCGCACTCGTACCCTCTCAGCGACGTGCCCACCATCCAGAGCCATCAACAGGAAGAGAACGGAAGACCCAGAGTGCAGGTGAGTTCTTTTATTTCTCAGTACACCACAACAGCATAACGTTTCGGCCTTCGCAGAGGCCTTGGTCACATGACGCACTGCGAGAGTTGCGTGAATTTAAAGTGCTAGTGCATTCAAAATAGTACATTTTGATTGGCTAGGTGATTTATGGGGGAGTGTCCAAAATGGCTATTGAAAGCATATTGCGATTGATGTAGGGACACGGGACAATTCATGACTTGCCTATTTTGTTAATAACTGTTTAAATACAATTTTATCCGACAAATGAATAAATACATGACAAAGGAAATCCTATGTCATTATAAAACACATACAAAGCATTTCATATATTTACAACTATTTACAAAAAACAGTATCATATGCCTCAATAGCAATATTTACATATATAATTTGATAGTGAATTGATCGGATAAATAGGCTTGTCTGATTTTCTCCTCACCTACATGTAAGTCTGTTTATGACTAATATATACCAATTGGAAATCGCATATTTAAGGGATTGAACAACATCAATTCCACGCGCTTGCCATGACTCCTCCTAACACCATAGTACTATAGTATGCGAATGCAATTTGAAACAAGTGTGATTAAAAACAATAATTACTGAAATTATTATTTACATGCAGCCTGATACAACTTCTGATAGAAAATAGCAGGTGAATATATTACTGCTCAGATGTGACTATTTAACTTAGTTGTTTGTTTCATTTACAGTTATACTAGTCACCAGTAATATATAATGAGTAGTAAGCATTTTTATCTGATAAACCAACCACAGATGGATAGGCGGGGAGATGGGATGCCTAAAAATAATAAAAACTAGGAGCTTCTATAGGCACGTATAAAAGTCCTCCGTGGAGTTGAGACCATTGGGAGTCTTACTGTCCATTTCCAGGATGTACCTGGTCTCAAGTGTCCTTAGAATCCCTTCTCTATTACCACCTCTCCTTAGAGGACCTACAGAGTCTATGGCATAGTATTTGAGGAGTCCACTGTCGTTGTTGTGGTACTCCTTGAAATGCCTTGCAACCGGGTATGTGGCATCGTTGGTGTTAATAGCCCTGATGTGCTGGAGTACCCTTTTGTTGACCTGCAATTTGGTACTACCAATATATTGCAGGCCACATGGGCACTCCAGCACATAGACCACATACTCCGTCTTGCATGTCAACTGTTTGTTGATCTTACGCGGCACTGTAGAAAATGCTGTTAGGAACTCGGTTTTGTTGAGCCCTTGCGAGCATGCCTTGCAGCTAGAGCACTTTCTAAAGCCTCGGCTCGCTGCTAACCAATTTTTAGGTGGAATCACCTCCGGGCTAGATTTAACTATAGCATCCTGTAACGAGTATGCTTTTCTGAAGGTGATAGTTGGTTTATTGGGCATGTATTCTCCGATTACTGGATCTAATTTGATCAAGTTCCAGTGTTGAGATATATATATATATATATATATATATATATATATATATATATATATATATATATATATATATGTCATCCAATCCTTTGTTTCCTGATGCAAAAAAGGCGATGATGACCCAGACCAGAAAGGCTTTACAAAAGGATGACAACTACACAAACTTACACACAAACTTCTGAGTGCCATAGATATTGCCATACTAAAGAAGATCCCTCTTACGATACTGACTGTCGATGCCGCTAAGGCATTTGACAGAGTAAACTGGGCATTTCTGAATAAAATAATGACCAAAAATAATCTAGGTAACTCCTTTCTACATGCCGTAGGAGAAATCTATAAAACTCCAAGATCCAAAATTCTAGTTAATGGCAATCTTACAAATGACATCAGAATAGAAAGAGGCACTAGACAGGGATGCCCCCTTTCTCCCCTGCATTTCAATCTATACATCGAGCCATTAGCAAACAAACTTAGAAACAGCAAGGAAATAACCCCCTTTAAATATCAGGGATGGGAAAAAAAGATTGCACTTTACGCAGATGACCTGATGCTATTCACAGATAACTATGCCAACTCTGAGCTAGCCATAGAAAACATCTTAAGCAACTTTGGAGAGGTCTCAGGATATTTAGTTAACCACACCAAAACAGAAATTATGACATGGAACACACACTTCAACAACCCAAACGTCAGGCAAGAGATAAAATACCTGGGTATTTTAGTGAGTCAGGACCTAGACAAAATTCCACAGAATAATCTAAACAGAGTGGCACGCGAAGTAAGGAAACTACTCAAAGTGTGGTCCAGCCTACCCTTAAGCTTTATAGGGAGGTCTAACATCATAAAAATGACTGTGCTACCTAAATATACATACCTCTTTAACACCATTCCGCTAGAATTTAAAAAAGCCGCACTAAAAAAACTGCAGGGGGAAATCACTAGCTTCATATGGGCCTCTAAAGGAACAAGAATATCATGGGAAAAAAATCAGGAGGAAAAAAGAGAACGGAGGGATAGCAAGCCCAGACCTGGCGGAATACCACAGGGCATTCCACTTTAAAAATATGCGAACCCTATTAAAAATTCATCAATATTACCCGGAACACTTACAGACAATGACAGAACTGAGGATCATTTTCTTTTCAAGTTTGGACACAAAAAGTACTTCAAAAAAATCAAACTAAAGATACTAAAGGAGGCAGCCAAATTATGGCTCCAAATTAGAACAATCCAAAATATTCCCTATTACAGTTCAATGGCACCGGTATGGGACTCACCAGGAACCCCAGATTGCCTAAAAGACGCTATGGCTAACCCTCTGAAACGAGCTAACATTAAACACTGGGGCCAACTTCTAAACGGATCAACACTAATCTCCTGGGAAGAACTGTACACGATTTCCAACGGGACATTCTCCAAATTTTAGTTCTATCAACTAAACAGTTGGGCAAAAACAATTCCGGCATATGACAAAGATAGTAAAAATCTTGAAAAAGAAATGATAAACATTTTACCCTTAAATAAGGAAATTGCAAAGTGGTACTGGACCTTTATAATGGCAGGAGACGAAAGTATTCAGACTGAAGATCAAATATGGGGGAGAGACCTGCCTATGGTAGACCTAAGCAGAATATGGGAAGAGTCTCTAAAGAAATGTTGGTCAACATTAAAATCAGCAGCCTTGAAAAGAAATCATCTTTACACACTACACAGGGCATACTGGACACCGAAAAGACTATCAAAATTTAAAAATGCAGGAGTGAAAAAGTGCCCTAAATGTGGAGAAGAGAGGGCAGACGATGTCCACATGTTCTGGAACTGCCCATCCCTGGAAAAGTTTTGGGAAGAAGTTGGTAAGACTCTAAGCTCAATTTTCCAAAGACAACTAAACGTAAGTACAAGTCTTATTCTCTTTGGGATCGGTAACACAGCAGAAGGGCATAAATTAACAGTAAGTGAGGCAAATCTACTCTTCGTAATAATGGTGATAGCAAGGAGGGAGATTTGTATTAAGTGGATCGAGCCATCGCCTTCAACACATGGAGAGTGGATGAATTCAGCCCTCAAGATAAACAGACTAGATAGAAGAGGGAGAGCTAGCAAGAGATATAAATACTGGGAAATCATGGAAAACCACCTGACCTCCAATGTAAGGGCAGAACACATGGCCCTATGATTAATGCAAAAGCATCATCTGGTTGATGAGTACAATACTCATAGAGTAGCCAAGGTGGCTAGCTCCCCTCCTCCCGACAGCAGAAATGTTAATATGTAAATGGCTTAAAGGGACTCTTCTGATACAGCGAAATAAGGGAAACTCCCCAACTAAGAGAGACCAAGGGGCAGTGACGGTACAAAAGTTCGGAGGCAGAGACCTGAAATTCCATACACATAGAATTTTCGCAATATGAGGACTAAAAAAAAAGGCGATGATTCCGTGGAATTCTTAACAAAGAGGAATTCTTTTTTCACCCAATGATAATGGCTTTACGCCTTGTTCACATATATATATATCAATCTGCAAGAGTTTCATTTCAATCGAAGGAGCCTACACATGGGTAGGTACAGCAAATGCATTTAATTATGTTCAATGCTGCAGCGTGAGACAGGAATAAACAACAGCAAGTCCTTTCAGCCGACGCGTTTTGGGCTTCTGCCCTTTGTCATAGGCTGTATTTGCAGTAGTTCAAACGTAGGGCGCACCTGTATCCATTAAAGTACCGCGCCTCAGTGGGCGTAGCCGCTCGCACAGCCATATGGTACTTGAAGTGTCCCCAGTGTTTTATATATACCGGAGACCGGCTCCGGTATGACTCCTATTCAGCAAGCAAAGGGGCTGAAATAGGGCATTGAGGCTCGAAAAACACAAAGAACATAACAATTTTAAAAGACTGCACGACCCACCAGAGGGTAATTATTTAACCTGCAAACAAGGACTACGAAGTCCAGCATGCCGCAAAAGACCCGCCCACTGAAGGGACACCCACTGAAGGTAAAATAATTAACGGCAAGCACTGCAGGTTCGCAGCAGACATTCATCAAATGGCACACCTCTGATGAAGTTGAAGGTCAACGAAACACGTAAGGACTGCCAGATGAATGAAATTGAATAAAAAGTGCATGGGAGCCCTTTGCAGTGCGACTCCAATTCTTCAGTGTATGAAGGTTGCTTTTGATATATATATATATATATATATATATATATATATATATATATATATATATATATATATATATATATATATATATATATATATATATATATATATATATATATATATATATATATATATATATATATATATATTCACTGAAAAAACCATAGGTTTCACACCAGTTATAGTTAGCTGGAAATTTTACTGACATAAAACCATTGAAATTCCCACGTCATAGTTAGTTGGACTCACTATAACTTGCGCGCCTGCAATGCACTGCTGATGACGTCTCATATTACATCACTCATGACATGGTCAGTGACATCCCTCATGACATCACTGATGACACCATCCAGTGAATGTGTGTCTTTCTGAAAAATAAATATGTTTTATATATGTATTTGTAAAGGTCGATGGAAGAATAAATGTTTAAATAAGTGTGTAAATGGATGTTTTTTTAATAGAATATTGATTGGTTAACTGGCTTATTAAGTGTATCTTAGTGAATACATATATTAGCGAATAATTTTTAAATATTTAAATATATGTATCAGTGTTTCACTTTGTGTATAAGTGGCTGCATGGGTTGGTGACTGACTCCCTGTTTGTATGTGTTTTGAAGACAGCATATGTGCAGGACTGTATGGGTGGATGAGTGTGTATATGTGTGTGTTAGTGAGTGAATGCCTACCTCACTAGTGTCTTTATGAGTAACTACATATGTTTTAATCTAGTATATGTGAGTATTGATTTTATCATTTTTTTATATATTTTTATTGCAGGAATTAGTCAAAGTTACATGTTGGTCGACTGTAAGGTAATCGGCGATGAAAACATCTACGCTGAAATAGCACTAATACATGGCCATTTAACCCACAACCCGGAGGTCTGGCGGCGTTTCTGTTGAATCGATGCATGTGGGCCCAGCGACCTTCTAGTAATGACCAGTAATAAATAAACTTCTGCTTTTTTAAACATTATGGAAAATTCCCCCCCCCCCATTTAAACCAAACACCCCCAGAGGACTAAGTTCCAAACCTTTAATGCAATAAGTCTTCAGTACAGTTACAGCTCCCTCTTCCCTCTATCCACCTCCCCCCCCTCACCCCGCCATCGGTGATCTGGTAGACATGCAAAGAGCGTGTGGTAGGAGACGTTACTCTTACTGACAGGAATACCGCGTCATTATTACTCTACAGGGATGTAGGCTGCTCACCATCATCACTGTCGGTGTCACTGGGTGTGTTGTGATCACGCAGGGCCTGCCCCAATGACTCCCATGCCTGTGCTGATTCTAGCATCTTCTCATTCTGCTGCCGCCTCACCAGCTGATATCTCAAGGTGCTCTCGCCCTCAGCCCATTTAAGAGGTTTATTGCACCATTTAGTGCCTGTCGGACCAACCCGTGCCTTCCAGTGTCTGGTTATTTCCTGCTTCGCCAGGAGTAGTCCCATGTCAATAAATTTACTAGTAACTTTGTTTTTGGGGGTATGCGGAAACCAGTGCAAGATCCCCACCGCAGTGTCGAACTGTAGGGACCTTTCAGTGACCCTGTTAAGGGTGTCCCCTATCAGTGTCCAATATAAGGACAAAGCGGAGCAGGACCACAACATGTGAATGAGGTCAGCCCCAAGCGTCCGGCATCTAGGGCAAGCCGCCGTGTCCGAGGCTAAATATTTCTGTATTTTCTCCAGGGTCAGGTAGGCGTGATGCAGTATGTAAAAGTGGACCAATTGGAATCGAGCGTTACGCGTGCTCTTCCAGCCCCGGCGCATCAGCTGGGCCCACGTGGTCTCCGGGATGTCCTTCCCTATGTCTGCCTCCCATCGGGTCCTGAGTGTGTCCAGCGGAGGTAGCCGCTCATTGACAATCCTGGAGTACAAGCATGTTACGGCTTTGATCGTGACATATTGGCACGCCACTGATGTCTCTGGTTCCTCAAAACCATTCTGCCAGTGCGCCTGGATTGCCCTCGTGACCGCCGCATGAAGCAAGGAGTCGCCCCGGGGGATGTCGAAGCGGTCTAGAATCGCCTGGAAAGGCAGCAGCACTCCCTCTTCATAAAGGTCGCCCATGAGCTGTATCCCCGCGTCCTCCCAGACCCGTAGCTGCGACCAGTCGCCACCATGCTGCAATGCAGTGAGCATCCCCAGTGGGATTTCCGGGGCATAAGGGTATTTCATTCCCGACTTGCGGTGGACCCGGTTCCAGCACAATCGTATAGTGCGTTCTTCCTGTGTGAGGTCCCTCAGAGCCAGCCTCTGTTGTAGTGCAATATAGGATAGAACGTGTCTGGGTATACCCAGCCCCCGCTTCTCCTCCGGGCCTCGAAACTCCTGTGCTATCTCCTGGGTATAGGTCTGCAGTTGGGCAGCCAAGTAATACGTTTCAAAGTCAGGCACAGCCAACCCCCCCTCCGCTTTAGGTCTCATTAGGGTCTTAAGCTCGACTCTGCGGCGGCCAGAACCCCAAAGGAACGCCACAAGCAAAGAGTTCAAGTTCCGGAAGATGGTCGGCGGTATCCAGACCAGAAGCATCCTGAAGTAGTATAGGAGCCGAGGAAGCGCCACCATCTTCAGCAGTGCAATTCGTCCTGCCACTGATAGCGGCAGGGGGCCCAGAAGGACATGTTACCCTTCAACGCCCGGACGCATCGGGAAATGTTGCCCTCAAGGACGTCTACAGGGCTATGATAAATGTATACCCCCAGACATTTAAGGCATGTAGGCGCCTATCTGATCGCCCTAGGAGTGTCAGGTTGGGGCTCTACCCGCGAACCGGGAACAGGCAAGTTTTCGCCCAATTCACCCTAAGGCCCGACATCTCACCGAAAGCCGTGAGTATTGCGTCGGCCAAGGCTTCTTCAGCATCCTCTAGGAAAAGCAAAGGGTCGTCAGCATAGAGGGAAATGTACTGCTGCCCCGACAAGGTCCGCAATCCCCTGTAATAGGCTCCGGTGCAAATCGACAGGGCCAGGGGTTCCACCGCAAGCGCAAAGAGCAGCGGGGACAGTGAGCATCCCTGCCTCGTGCCTCGTTCCACTGGGTACTGTTGGGAAATCAGCGGGCCTGACCGTACTCTAGCCATCGCCGAGGCATATAGCACCGTGGTCCATCGTAGGAACCCCTCCCCCAGGCCGAAGCAACCAAGCACTCTACGGAGGTATTCCCATTCTAAGCTGTCAAAAGCCTTCTCTAGATCAATCAAAAAGATCATGGGATGAGGGGCCTCAACATGGTCCTCCTCCAACAGGCGGAGCAGGCGGCGAATGTTCATTGTAGTATTACGCTTGGGGATGAATCCCGCCTGGTCTTTATGCACTAGGGAGCCCATGTGACTCAGCAATCTTGAGGCTAGAATGCTGCTCAAAATCTTGTAATCGACCGTAAGCATCAAAAGCGGCCTATAAGATGCCGGGTCATTGCCCTCCTTATCGGGTTTGAACAGGGGGACCACCAGGGCCTCGCGCATCTAGCTAGGTAGGCGCCCCAGGCGCTTCGCCTCCCTGTAGACTATCAAAAGCCCTGGGGCCAGGAGGTCAACGTAGGTGGAGTAAAACTCCACTGGACACTGGAAGTCCGTCCAGGCCTGGGGTCTTGTTTCGCGCCATCTTTTTTATGGCGCTGCGGATCTCCCCCAGCTCCACGTCTCTCCCCAATTCCTTCGCCTGATCAGACTCCAGGGCGGGGACTGGTAAATCATGTAGGAAATCATCAATAGGGGTAGTGTCCGGTGACATCCTACTTTGGTATAATCCCTCATAGTAGCGCAGAAAGCAACCAAGGATCTCGGGTTGGGTATAAACCTTGATGTCCTCCGCATCTCGCATGGCCACCGTGGGAGAGGTACGCCTCATAGGGTTGGCCAGCCAAGCCAGGAGCGCTCCCGATTTATCACCCTCAGCAAGCGATCTAGTCAGATAAGCCTTGTAGTAGAAGCTACATAGCCATTCAACTTCCACAGCTACCGCTTCCCTCGCCGCCGAAGTCTGTTGTTGAAGCTCCGGGTGGCCGGGACGGAGGAGCTCCATCTCGCGGAGTTTCTGATCACCTTTATCCAGGTCCTCCAGAAGGACCCGTTGCATTCCCACCTTCTTTGTAATGCAGTAGCCCCTAATCACCACTTTAAATGCATCCCATTCAATGGCCCTCACCCCAGCTGTGCCCTCGTTCTCAGAGAAGTACTCGGCGATTCTGTCTTCAAGTTCACTCCGGAACACCAAGTCTTCCAATATCTCGGGGCGTAGCCTCCAAGTTGGAACGCAGGGGGTACCCGGAAGCCACCTAAAGTCGACCAATAGAGGATTGTGGTCGGAGATGGTCCTCGCCAGATACTCAGACCTCACAGCCGATGATACCAGTTCCGTTGACCCCAACAATCCATCCAACCGCACATGCAACTCGTGCATGTCGGAGAAGTGGGAGTAGTCTCGGGCACGTGGGTGCTGGGCTCGCCAAATGTCAGTCAGTCCCGACTTAGTCTGCCATTCCAATCTACCCTTGGCTACCCAAGGGTTGGCGAGTCCGGAAGGGGAGGATGAGATCTGTTGAGATCAATGTCCACCACCGAGGTTGAAGTCTCCCCGATCAAAAGAGGTCCCGATAAGTAATGGGCCAAAGAGCCCGACAGTGCGGCCAAGAAGGCGAGCTGGTCCACGTTAGGCGTATAAATGCAGCAAATATTCAGATCCTTTCATCCAGTTTGCCAGCAATGGCCACCAACCTCCCCTCCGGATCCACAGTGTATTTCGTTACCTGCAGTGGAACCCCGGCCCGCACCCAGATCAGCGCACCCCTAGCATAAGCTGAGAATGTGGTGTTGTATACCTGCCCTCTCCACCTACGCTGCAACCCTAGTCTCTCTGACTTGGTAAGATGTGTCTCCTGTAGCAGCGCTATCTATACGCCTATTCGTACCAAGTAAGCGTGGACCTTGTGTCGCCTGGACATGGAATGCAGGCTGCGCACATTCCAGGTGATGCACTTCAAGGTGGTTAGATCAGCCATTGTCCCATGGTATCTCATCAAGTCTCCCCCAACAAAGCTCGAGTACAGTTAAGCGTTGTGTAAGCCCAGCACCGATGGCTAGTCCTCCCCCCACAACAACAAAACATCCCCCGAACACTTTCCCCCCCCCACCCTCCCCAGAACAGGTCCCAAATAGTACCATCTAGTTCCCATCCAAACTGTACCCACAAAAAACCCCAAACTAACCTGACAGTAGCCACCACAGGTGTGCCTTAAGGGCAAAGTGGGGGCCGAGCATCAACAGGGGGTCTACGCACTCCAAAGCTACCGAAGTGCGATCGAGCCCTGAGGTATGAGGGCCAAAAGAGGGTGTAACCCCAACCCACCTAATAATCAGTTATCCAACAGTTCCCACTAAGATTCCCCCTTCCCCCCCACGCCCCCTCCCCCACAACTGGAACCGGCTCACCCGAAATAATCCCTGTCCATCAAGCAGGCCCTCTGCCGTCTCAGGGGTTATCACAGGGAGGTCCACGCTATCAGTCTCAGAGTCCTCCATGTCCGTGTGGCCTCCCCCCCCCAGGCTCTGAGTCTTCAATTATGGGTCCGCCTTGAGAGCCTGACATACTGGATACCATCTCCAACACCCCCCGCCGTTCCGCTGTAGCCTCCACTGTCGAGGGTCGGCTAGATCTACCTCAGCGATTTCGGATCCTTTTAGACCTCCGCTGTAGGCCTACCTCAGAGGTAGTCTGGAAGGAGGACCCAAAGCCATCTTTGCCAGCTCTGTATAGTTCAAGCCAACTGCATGTGTCCTCCGGGGTGTCAAAGAATTTGGTCGTGCCGTCCAGGATGATGCGGAGCCTTGCCGGAAAAAGCAAGGAATACTGGATGCTCTTACTCCTCAGTTCTCATTTGATCGCTAAGATGGAGGCCCGCCTCCGATGGGTCTCATAGGTGTAATCTGGAAAAATGTTCACTCGACTGTTTGCCACCTGGTATGGCCCTTTTTGTCTGGCGGCATTGAGAAGTAAATCCCTGTTGCGGAAATGTAGGAGCCGCGCCACCACCGGGCGTGGGGGTCTGCCCTGTTGCGGCGGTCTGGCTGGCACCCTGTGCACCCGTTCCAGAGTGTAGAAGGAGGAAAGCCCCTCTGGCGCCACCACAGTCCTAAGCCAGTACTCCAGATAGGCCACCATGTCACCACCTTCCATTTTTTCCGGTAGGCCCACCACACGGATGTTATTCCTTCTGTTGTGCCCTTCCGCGTCCTCTGTCCTTCTTTCCAGAGCATCTATGCGGGTCAAAGCGTCCTTCATGGCGGTGCCTAAAGTTTTTTTAGCGGGTTCTAAGATTCCCACGAGCTCTCCACTTCCTTGACTCTGTCCGAGAGCTTACCGTGGTCCGTCCTGAGCAAGCCCAGGCTCGTCGCGACCTGGGCAATGTCTTGTTGGAGGGCCGATCAAGTATCAGTGATCGCCGCCAAGATCCTGTCGAGTTGTTGTTGAAGGTGTGGGCTCCCCGACCTCTCCGGATCCTATTGATTGTCTTTGTCAGGCGCCTCCACATCCGAGGAGGCCTGAGTGCTACCCTTAGTATTCTTTGGCTTCACCATAGCGGCCGTGGTCTCCAGTGGAGGACCCGGTGGGCGCCCAGTCGAGGGAGGGTCAATCAGTGTGCCTCCGGTTGTCGCCGAAAAGATCCGTGCCAATGCGGATCGCTGGTCGGGTCCCGGAGTAGTAGTAAGAGATATCTCAACTGTTCGTACACCAATTGCACAGAGTTGGGTGTTCTCCCAAAGGGGTCTGTCCGTCCGCCGAGAATGTAGGAAGCCAGTGATAATGTCAGTGGGACTTCGCAGGCTCGGCGAGGTCGCCGGGATCAGGTAGCAATGGCGTCCGTCGTTGATGCCACGTGGCGCGGGCACCCAACGAACTCTCTCCTCTGCCAGTCCACGGAGGCAACAGGTAAGGCGGGGGCCAGCAGCCCCTCTCTTGGAAGCAAAAGGGCAGCAGGAGAAGGGGAAGGGGTCACTACTAGACAGTAGTGCACCGCCGGGGTCTTCGATCTCCTCAAGGCACCGTCGCCTCCGCCACCAACTGTAGGCCTCGCCGACCACCAGGTGATTAGTCCAAGCTCCGTCCAGCCACTCTCGCTGTATCTCTCGCTGTCCCTCAGTTCCCGGATTGGGCACAAAACTCTCCCAGTGTGGTGCAAGTGGACACACACGCTGCCGAATCTGAGGGCCAAGATGGTGTAGGTCCGTGTCGTTCCGAGCAGGACGACGTGTCCGGCCACTCCCCCTTTCCCTCGAGGCCTCGTGGCGCAGTTAGGGCTCGGCCGAGCTGCGGTCCCGATGGGCACCGCTTGTAGAGTTCACAGGTGTCTCCAGTCGCCCCCCAGGCGGTCGGCACTGGCGTCGCTCCTCTAGAGAAGAAAGGAATAAGAAGGTGTTGGCGAAGGCACCGGTCCTCCTAGGCCCACGGGCCGCTTCAGGACCATGGAGACGGAGCGGGCACCATCTTGAGCTCCGCTCTGCTCGCCCCGTGGGATCTCGTTCGCCCCGAACGGGCCTCACTACAGGTCTCCAAAGTCGCCTCCCGGTTCAGCACCCACTGCGTTCAATGATCTGGGGGTCGGGGCGCCCGTGTCGCCCGGGAATCAGGATTAATGGCGGCTCGATTGCGGAGCCAAGCGCTCAGGCGACCTCCACCATTGGTGCTCAAGCCACGCCCCATCATATGTGAGTATTGATGTATATAAGTGAGTATATGTGAGAGTGAGAGATTGAAAGAGTTCCTGTTTAAATAAGTATGTGTTTCTATAAGTGATTGTTTAAGAGAGTAAGTATGTGTAAGTTTCCTTAGAAGTAATATGCTAGTGTGTGTATAGTTGTATATGCAAATCAATGGATGTTCAATAGTTTATTTGCATGTGTAAGTATGTGTGTGAGTAACTTTTGGATGACTGTCGGTGTATAACAGGATGTATATGTGTATCATTACAAATGATGAGTGAGTATATGTATGAGTGACTATATAGAACTGTTGCTGAATGAATGGATGTGTATATAGATGGTGGAATTACTGAATTGGTTGTTGTAACTGGTATGGGTATCTCCATTTTTTTGAAAATGTTAGTTTCTATTGTTGAATATGTGTTTCAAGGGTTACATTACACTGAAAGGAGGTCTGTCAGTCTGTCACAAGGATGGTGTCATCAGTGATGTCATGAGTGATGTCACTGACCATGTCATGAGTGATGTAATATGTGACGTCACCAGCAGTGCATTGCAGGCACGTATGTTATAGTGAGTCCAACTAACTATAACGTGGAAATTTCAATGGTTTTATGTCAGTAAAATTTCCAGCTAACTATAACTGGTGTGAAACCTATGGTTTTTTCAGTGAATTTAATAGGTATTTTAAATGCTAATTCCTAATTATAACTGGTGTGAAACCTATGGTTTTTTCAGTGAATTTCATAGGTTTTTTAAATGCTAATTCCTAACTATAACTGGTGTGAAACCTATGGTTTTTTGAGTGAATTTCATAGGTTTTTTAAATGCTAATTCCTAACTATATATAGGGCCTCAAACCTATGTTTTTTTCAGTGAATTTCAAAGGTTTTTTAATAGCAAATTTCTATAGCTATGAAATGTAATATTTTTTTATAATGAATCCTATATTGTATATTTATGTAATACAATTTTTTATATGTATATTGTTCATTTTTTTTGCCCTGGAGCGCTCCCGGTGTGCGTCCCGGTGAGCGCACCGGTAAGCGCAGTCTTGTACGCACCCCGGGGCGCGTACCGGTGAGCGTCTCGTTAGTGCTATTGCCGCGAACGAAAACATCATTGTGACGTATCGCGTAGCCGCGTCCACGTGATACGCACGGTTTAAGCGCCCCGGGGCACGTAAAGTAAGCGCATCGGGTCATGTGACCTAAAAATAACACTTTTTATTGGTTCAGGACAGTTTTGGTTTCCAAATGATGAAAGCCCTGGTCAAGTGACCTGAAAATAACACTTTTAATTGGTTCAGGACAGTTTTGATTTCCTAATGATGAAAGCCCCCACCTTTTTTCCTCATTCTCACTTTGTACTTTGAGTGAGGAAGATCTGTTTCCACAGCTATTACTACCTATTTGTACTCAGAAATGGCTACAGTAGCAGCAGCATCAGGAGCATCTCAGCCACCACCACCACCACCACCACCAAGAGGACCACCACAACACCACAGTGGTGGAGATGAAGAAGAGGAGGAGGAGGAGGAGGATGAGGAGAGGAGGAGGTTCCTGCCTGAAGATACTACCCCATATAAGCCAAAGGAGCACATTATCTGGGAGTTTTTTCAATCCCAAAGGACCTCAAGAAAGTAAATGCCCCTAATGTTACTTGCTTAATCTGTGGCACTGTACTTTCCAGGGGTAACCCTAACAAAAAGTACTCTTTTGGCAATAACACCATGATTCGCCACATGCAACGCCTGCACCCTAACTACTATGCTGCGGCAGAGGTCAGAGAACTGACCAGAAACCCTCCCTAATCTTCTCCCAGCACCTCCAAAAGAAAGCAACCCACTCCATCAGGTCCAGAGACAAGGGAGATGGTCCCAAACATACAAACCCAGTTTGGACAATACAAAATTGTTTGTATATTTTGTGGAAAAACAATTACTTATGGTGAGCAAAGCATTAAACTCATCAACCGTGCTGGTGACAACCACATTTGTCCAAAAAAACCTTAATTTTTTCCTGATTTTATTTTGCTCCAGTTGAGCCGTTTACAATTCCCTGTTTTTTGTTTGTCCCCATAAAAATAACAAAAAATATATAAAACTGTTCATAAAAGCCAAAAAAAGTACAAAATGTTCAAAAAAACAATAAAAAAATATAAAACAACAAAAAGAAGAAAAAAACAGTTCTTTTTAGAACTACCTCCAATTTATAAAAAAAAAGGCTACATTTTTTAAAAACTCTGTCATTCTTTTTTCCCCATGGTACGCTCCCCGGTACGCTCACCGGTGCGCGAACCGGGCGCTCCCCCTGCACCCTTTTTTGGCCCCCACATCAAACCTAGGAATTAGGGGGGTCTACCCTGCCCCCTTTTGGTCATTTCCCCCTTTGTTTTTGCCACCTCTTGTGTCTCGATCCTACCACGACACAAGATGGCGGCCGCTCCGGACTGTTTGGAATGTTGACAGACACCCGAGAGCCAATCAGCTTTCCGCGCGCGAACTCGCGTAGCGCGCTGGTATGCGCCCCGGTGCGCGTACCGCGGCGCGCTTATAGATATATATATTATTATTATTATTATTTATTATTTATGGGCTTGTAACGCGCCGGCATCACACCCGAAGGTGTATCTCCGCGCGGTGCTGTGAAGAAACAGGTAGGGCAGCGCTCCAACTAGAACAGGGTTGTCTTTAGGCGTTTCCTGAAAGCTAGATGGCTCGGGCAATCTCTGAGGGAAAGGGGAAGACTGTTCCACAGACGCGGGCCCATAATGGAAAGGGCGCGACCTCCCTGTCTGGTCTTGTTATGTCTAGGAACCTGGAGTAATAGCTGATTGCTGGACCTAAGATTGCGGGAAGGGCGGTGGTATACAAATTTCTCGGCCAGATAGTGTGGACCGAGGTTGTGAAGACTCTTGTGCACCACACAGCAAATCTTGAATTCCACCCGTTTCCGGATGGGAAGCCAGTGGAGGGCCTTGAGGAGGGGCAAGGATGGAGTTCTAGGGGGGGCATTGGTCACCAGGCGGGCCGCAGTGTTCTGAACCACCTGAAGTTTATTAAGCACTCCTTCATTGGCTGCTAAGAATAGGCCATTGCAATAGTCCAGGCGGCTCAAAACGAGGGCCTGGACCAAGGTCTTTCTTGTATAGTCTGGTAGAAGGGGGAACACCTTCCGAAGGAGGCTAATGATGTGGAAGCAGGATCCCGCCGTGGTGCTGACATGATGGGCAAGGGTGAGGTCATGATCTAGACGGACCCCCAGGTTTTTCACCACCTGTTTAGGGGAAGGGGCCTGACCCAGACTGGAGGGCCACCAGTCAGGGGTCCACAGGATTTTTGCCTCTCCGAATAGCATGACCTCAGACTTTCCCACATTACACTGGAGAAAGTTCTGGGCCATCCAGCTGGCGATCGCAGTCATGCCGTTGGAGAAAGCTTGTCTTATCTCCGGGGTAAAGTTTTTAAAAGTGAACAGCAGCTGCGTATCGTCAGCGTAAGAGATGGGCATAAACCCGAAAGACCTCATAATGTTAGC
This sequence comes from Lissotriton vulgaris, assembly GCF_964263255.1. Lineage (NCBI taxonomy): Eukaryota > Metazoa > Chordata > Amphibia > Caudata > Salamandridae > Lissotriton > Lissotriton vulgaris. Next base: position 94,436,343 of record NC_141699.1, on the reverse strand, counting down.
CAAAGAGGAGACATATACGTTAAACAACGTAGGGCTGAGACAGGAGCCCTGCGGGACTCCTCTGGTGATGCTGGCCGAGGGGGAGCTGAAGGAGCCCATATTCACCTTCTGGGTACGTTCGGAGAGAAAGCTGGTGAACCACGCCAAGGCAGATCTATCAATACCAATCTCCTTTAATCTGGTAAGGAGGATGGCGTGGGATATGGTGTCGAATGCTGCGGACAAGTCCAGCAGCACCAACACCACTGACATCCCTCTGTCCAGGGACAAGCGTATAGCATCCGTGACGGAAAGAAGAGCCGTCTCAGTGCTATACCTAGGCCTGAACCCCGACTGAGAGTGGTCCAGACTGCCGGTCTGCTCAATGAAGCTGGAAAGGTGGTGATTCACATGCTTCTCCATCAATTTGCTGATGAACGGCAAGAGGGAGATTGGCCTCAGATTAGTCATATCTGACCAGGGGATGGAGGTGTTTTTCCTGATAGGCTTGACCATGGCCTCTTTCCACTCCCGGGGGACCAGTCCCTCGGAGAGGGAGCGATTGATCACCGTCTGAATGGAGGGACTGAGGACACTCCCAATGAGGTGCATGACACGGGCAGGTACAGGGTCCACTGGGCTGCCTGATTTAATAGTCCCGATCAGGGAGTTGACTTGGTCCAAGCTAATCTCGGGGATAGAGGACAGCGCAGCGGAAACAGCGCCGACTATTCCGGGCTGGAGGCTAGAAGAGGGGACCATTTCCTCAATAGGTGGGCTTGCTTGGGAAATGTTTCGATAAATGGAATCAATTTTATCGGCAAAAAACCCAGCAGTATCCTCACACAGTTTTTGGGTCAGCATTTCTGGACTGTCACAGGCGACGGGCTTGGTGAATGTGCAGAGAACCTGGTACAGTAGTTTAGAGTCATTGCCAGCCTCAGACAGTTGGGAGACAATGTGGGATTTACGGGCAGCTCTGATGTTTTTATGATAGAGTCTCATGGCTGAGCCATAGCGGTCTTTATCGGTCATACTGCGTGAGATTCTCCAGGATTTCTCTTTCTCTTTATGCTTTCGAACCTAAATTACTCAAAATCCACAGGAGCACATATCTTGAGACATAGCAAAGGCACATCGGGCTACCAGTCCCTACAATTTTGCCAAGTTTGGTGGAAATCCATTCAGCCGTTCGAGCTAAAAGTGAGTCCAACCGCCCTATGGAAATTAACATGGGGAAAACACGTTTTGGGACCCCCTTTTATCTCGGCCCCCACTTGATGAAACCCCCCAAACTTTCAGGGAAGGAGCTGAGTGCCGCGAGGCAAATTTCAGGAAAATTTCATGCAGATTCCTCAACCGGCGCCAAAGTTATTCCCAATAGAATGTTGCAGATTGCCTATACAAAATAATCCTAACTATGACTACCTACTGGCGATCACCAGTAGGTAGTTATAGTTAGGACCAAGTTTCCATAGGATGAGCATTTTTTGTTTTGCTTATAGTGTGTCGTTTGATGAATCTTCATTACATCTTCAAAACGAATTCTTTGTTTATATCAGCTCCTATGTTGAAAGGTTGGGGGTGATTCATCAAGGGGGGGCCGAGAAAAAAGGGGGGTCCCAAAACGTGTTTTCTCTATGTTAATTTCCATAGGAAACTTTAGACAAGCCTACTTCGAACGGGTGAACGGAATTACCCCAAATTTGGCAGGGAGAATGGTGTTGATCTAGAAAGCACGCTTTTGTTTATTTGGTGTAAATATGTTTAGTAGTTATTGAGAAATATTGAAATTTACAGATATCTATATTTGGGAATTCTGCCATCTGACTGAGGCGTTACGAGCATGAGCTTCCTGCATTTGTGTTTGCTATTAGAGGGCTGGTGCATGGCCTCCACCCTGTGATAGCAAATCCTTGTTTGACTACTTGAAGTGAGAGGAGAAAAACCTTGTATCACTTCAATAGTGGGGATGCAGATGGTAAAAATGGAGAGAAAAAAAATAAAGCAGTGTCTCATCCGTTCATTTAAATGAGGCCCCTGGTTGGTAATGTTCCGTGGCCAATCCAATTATTATATTGCGAGATCTCTGTAGGACTGGGGATCTTAATGTCAATGGTAAATTAGGCGCGGAAGGGCACAGAGACATTTCGCAGCCTAGGGGACTGCCACCTTCCTGGGTATTGGTTACTATCAATCAATCAATCAAAAGTGCTTTATTCGAGTATTACTCATAAAAGCAGACATACAAACATATAATAAAAAGCGATTACATTTACAGAGTCATTTAGACGCAGCACATTACACAATTTAAAAAAGGAAAACTATAACGCATCATAGATACAGGTGCAGAGTTCATTACTATTAAGAATACCAAAGAAATGATAATCACAATGACAGTTAAAAGTCCTCAAAAATTCATACCATTAAAATTTCATACCGATGATACATTAAATGAGCGTTTACAGAGAATAGACACAAGTCTAGCAGTCTCTGATCAGCTAAAATGAAATTTACAGAGAATAAACATTAGTCTAGCAGTCTCTGAACTATTAGTAAGCAGTTACAGAGAATAGACAATTGTCTAGCAGTCTCTGATCGTCTTGGCAGTGAGTAATTAGCTTTCCAGCCATCTCTGCCTTATGACCCACGCCCACCCCAAGTACTTTGCAGTGGCAATTATGATCCAATCTACAGTAGTGGATTTTACAATACGCAGCGCTACCATGCTACTTTTTGTGCCTAGGTTCCTGCACATAGGAGCCAACCAGGCTCGCCTTGGGGCAGAATATACTGGGCAAGAAAACAAAAAATGACCAAGAGTTTCTTTTCCTACCCCACAGACTGGACAAATTGCTGCACCCCCTGAATTCCACTTGGATGTTAAATTACGGAGGGGGAGCGAACCTACCCTCAGTTGGAAGAGCAGTTTTCTGTCCATGGGGTTCGTTATGTAATCCCAATACATTTCATAAATAGGGTACATCTTAACTTCTAGGAAACTGGTGGTCATGGACCCACTGGTAGTACTGAGCATACTCCTATTAACAACATATTCCCAGAAAATATTTTTAAAGTGGACTTAGTGGGAAATGAAGCCCCAGCTGGATCGGTCCATAAAGCATTTAGTCCTAAATCGAACAATGCAATCTTTAATGTTTTAAACCATCTGATTTTATTATAACGGTTAGCTTTAATAACATCTATGAACCCGTCCGCGTAGTGGGAGAGCTCTGGCGTAGTCCAGAGCCTACGCCAGTATAAAATCGGGCGTAATTTTGCCATTTCCGAAATTTCTCTCCTGCCTAGCTCATAACGCAGGGGCAATAGCGGACTGCTCTGTGGGGTACCTGTCAATGACCTTAAGAATTTATTTTCTGATGTTTGGAGTTCCTGGAGATTTTCATACCCCCATAGCTCCGCACCGTACAAAGCAGACCCAATTGCTTTTGCCTCATATATTATCAAGGGTGGTTTGATAGGTTTAGTCAGTGATTTCCTATGTTCCTTGATAATAGTGCCAGCTAGTTGCTTGTGCCTTAATGTAGCAATATTAAGATGTTGCTGCCACTTATTGTCATTAGAGATGAGGATCCCCAAATAAGTGAAGGATTTTATAACTTCCAGAATACGACCACTCCTGGAAATTTTTGATTTAAAATTTCTGTGTGGATTAAAAACCATGAGTTTTGTTTTGGACGCGTTCACCTCCAGTCCGTGGTCTACACAGAACTCATCAAATATTGCCAAAGCTTTTTGCAAACCACTTGGGGTTTTGGATAAAATTAAGGTATCATCGGCGAACATTAAAATAGGGACTTTTTCACCTGCAAGAAAAGGAGCATCCACAGCCCGAGATTGCATGCGGGAAACAATACCATTGATAAAAAGGGTGAACAAAGTAGGGGCCATTGAGCATCCTTGCCGAACCCCGCGCTCAATGGGGAATTCGGCAGTGTCATTTCCATACCTACCCCATCGAATTTTTGCATAGTTGCCCTCATGCAATCGCATAATTAAAGTCAACAAGTCCCCAGGGACCCCTAGTGTCTCAAGCACTTCCCACAGTTTTGCCCTTGGTACCAGGTCGAAGGCAGCCCGCAGATCAACGAATGCTGCATACAGGCTGCCTCCTCCTAGCACCACGGTCCTCCACTGGATCAGTTGGAAACGAAAGACTTGATCCACAGTGCTGGTTGCCCTGCGAAATCCAGCCTGGAAGGGAGATAGAATGTTGTTATCATCGGCCCAATCGAGCAACCTATTAACGATTACTCGCCCCACTATTTTTTGAATGGTATCTATTAAACTAATAGGGCGGTAGTTACAGGGCTGTGCTCGATCTCCTTTTTTATATACCGGGATGATTACAGCACCCCGCCAGGTTACTGGGATATCTGCACCTCTGGTGATATCGTTTATTAGCAGATGGATGTATTTGCACCATCTTTCTAAATCATTCATAAAAACATCTGCTGGAACCCCGTCAATACCAGGGGCGCGACCACTTCGAACAGTTTTAAGGGCAGTCACTATTTCGCTCTCCGTAAAAATGTCATTGTCTGCTAGTAAAAAAGGCAGGCATCTACTGTCTACTGTCGGATCTCTGGAAGCGTACTGTTCACTAAAGAATTTAACCCAGGCGTCCTGGGGGACATTGTTAGTACTAGCCTCTTCTAGCCTGTCATGTCCCCATTTGACTATATGCCAAAATAACCTAGAATGATTTTGGTCGCTTGCACTTTTTAGCTTATTCCAATGGGCTTCATCCCAATCTTTTTTCGCTTTAGCTATGCACTGCTTATATTGATTCCTGGCTTCTCTAATAGCCTCAAGGTTTTTATTCTTGATTGCGTCTCCCAAGGAGATTCTTGCCACCCTACAGTCGTGATTGTACCATCTAGCGGCTCTATAGGCACAGATCCTCTTTTTATTTACCGGTTTCGAAAAGTGGCATTTGATTTCATTAAAGAGATCTTAATGGACCTTGGTAACAATGTTTTGGCTAGGAGGATGCCCAGCCTCACCCTCAAGGGCCATTATAGCCTTATCGGTTGCCATGCTTATTTTTTCTAAAACCAGCGGATCTGTTCTAACGCTAGTCCACCTCAACCTGTGTAAATCATTAGTTGGCACAATCAACGGGGGCAAGGAATCAGCACAAATACTAGGAGAAAAAGCATCAGACAGCCACCATTTATGGAGAACACATAGAGGGTTATGATCACTCTTGGGCCTTTCCATAACAACCATGTCAGTAACAGATGACCATAGGGGCATACTACATATAACGTAGTCAATGCGGCTCTCATATCTCTCATTGTTAAAAGTCATGGCTGGTACTCTGTCTGACTTAGTACGACCATTCAAAGCCCTTAACCCATGTTCAAGGCACATAGCATTTAAACCTAGAATATCCTCGGTCCAGCGAGTTATTGGGGTTGTATCGAGTGCGGGGATGTCCCAAATCTTATCTTCCTCCGCTCCTGAAAAAGCCTCACCAGTGTCTAGCGGTTCAAAAGTGCGGTTTAGGTCGCCTGCCAGTATAATGTTATTCCCGGAAGAGTGAATGTCTAGGAAATTATACAGAGACGATAGGACCACCGATTTTCCTGCGCTTCCACCTCTAGCGTATATCTTATAAATGTCAATGGAGGTGGTTAAGTCCCTCGTAAGTCTAATGAGCTGAATGTCTTTTTGATTAAGCTCCAGATTTTTCACTACGATCTTCAGGGACTGGCGGACCCATATGGTGAGTCCCCCCATCGGACGCCCTTTGGGGCCCTTGGTAGCCGGTACATGAAAATTCAAATACCCCAAAGCAAAAACGGGATCACAGGCCCATGTTTCTTGAAAAATACAAACATCATACTGGCTGACAAACCCAAACCATTCTCCACAGTCCATTTTGGAACAAAGCCCAGCAACATTCCAAGACAATAGGTTCCCAGTGGCATATACCGTATTTGATTCAGAACTGTGATCAGACCCATTCAACATTGCATCGTCATTAACATTATCATTTACATTTGCAGAAAATAGTCCTACTGCGGCATCAGAGTTACGTGTCTCGTTTTGTGTACCTGTAAAACGACTATACTCCCCTATTATACAAGCAACCAGAGGGATTTGCAACCGAGGCATACATTTAATTGTTTGTCAATCACAAGCATCTAAATTGGAGAGGGCACAGAATCTGTTTTCCAGACCTATACCCCACTCAGCGGAGCCAAAATTCTTATTGCCCCTTTTGGTTACAACGTTCCATTTTGTTCTTAGGGTGCTTGAATTGGGGCCTCTGTCTTTCCGGGGATAGAAGAAGTCTAGAGTCAGTGGAACAATAGAAGTCGATCGTCTCTGTGGAGGGAAGATATTAGGCAAGATGTTTGGTAAGACCTCAGGGTCAGAAAGATTGAGCACAACGCAATCTCCCTTGAATATTTTTTCCCTGTTCCCAATCCACTCAACTCTTCTACCGTTTACCAGTTCTTCAGCTAATTGCTGTTTGCCCCAAGGAGATATGGCCATGTTGTTAGTTAGCCATGATAAGGATTTATTTAGAAGTGATGATGTTGATTCAGCTTCGCCAGGAGCTAGTGGGGGTACATTTGCTAGTACAAGAACTAGTGGCGAGGCTTCCACCACAAGCTCGAATGACCCTTTCGAAGTATTAGGTTCACCATTAAGAGGGGCAGAGGGTACAGCACCAAAGGTGTTATCAGGTGGATTTATCAGTGGAGCCATTGGGAGGTTTGGCACAACAGCAGGAATCAATCCGTTGGATTTGCTCGATTGAATTTCACTCACCAATGTCTGAACACTGGACGTGATGACTTCTGGGAGTTTTCCCACCTCCCCCAAAGTTTTTTCAAGTAAACCTTCTAGTTTGCTTACCTCGGCAGATAGTTTGTCAATTTTACTTATCAAAGGTTTAACTATCCCTTTAATTTTTGTGTCCATCATGCCGCAAAATTTCTGAAATTGGGCGTTAGAAAAGGTCACATAAGTTTCCCCTGTCAAATCATCCTCCTCCTCATCAAGTATTTTCTTTGGTGGCGTTGCAACTTTATTTTTAGCTGACCTTAATCCCCCCCCCGTTTTTGTAAATCTTTTCTTTTGCCCCCTGTAACCCTCGGTGCAGGAATAGGGACAGCAGTGGGGATTGTGCACTCACTATTTGTAGGGGTCACAGTCGCTACTTCATTGTCACTGTTTTCTTCAGTACTAGCTACTATGCCACTGGGCTGGATAGTAACTGTGTCCTGGGTAGGAGCATATGCCACACCAGAGAGGCTGCTGTTTAGCAGAGCAAAGGAATCCTCTGCCTCTTTGTCTGCAAGTGGAGATTGTGTAGATGAGTCTAAGCCCAAAGAAGACCTTCTATCGCTATTTATTTTCGCCACAACTTGGACAAGGTAGTTCTCCATGGTGTTTGTAACTGGAGTTAACCTTCTTCCAGGAATTTATACAGATGGAATGAGAACTTGGTGCAAGATCGTGGCTCACAAGGAATAAAAGGTGTTTGTTTTACCTGGAGTTCGATGGTACAGGAACACTGTGACCGTCTGTGGGCCTAGGAAAAGTAGGGCAGAGTCCCTGGCCCAACCCAACCTTGGCCGACCTCGGACGGCCTCAGACGGCCCGCCCTTTGCCCGGGCTTAGCCCCGTGCGAGACCCGCGCGCGTCCCGCTGCGCGTTGCACCGGTGCCGATTTTGAAGGTCCCAGGGGGCGGGGCTTCCGGCCGGCACCTCACGCGAGACCGCACTGCCTGCTGGATGTTGTAGGCAGGCAGCGCGCGGTCCGCGGGGGACTCCAGGCACGGGTGATCTGTGGCAGCAACAATCCCCCAGCAGGGAGCAGGCAGCAGCCGCGTTTCTGCTCACACGGCGCGGCCCGCGGTCAGTGGCAGCAACAACACTCCCCCAGCTCTCCCCCAGCAGGGAACAGGCAGCGGCGTTTCTCCTCCTCACGAAGCGGCTTGGACACAGGTTAGTGGCACGTCCCGCTGCGCGTTGCACCGGTGCCGATTTTCAAGGTCCCAGGGGTCAGGGCTTCCGGCCGGCACCTCACGCGAGACCACACTGCCTGCTGGATGTTGTAGGCAGGCAGCGCGCGGTCCGCGGGGGACTCCAGGCATGGGTGATCTGTGGCAGCAACAATCCCCCAGGAGGGAGCAGGCAGCAGCCGCGTTTCTGCTCACACGGCGCGGCCCGCGGTCAGTGGCAGCAACAACACTCCCCCAGCTCTCCCCCAGCAGGGAACAGGCAGCGGCGTTTCTCCTCCTCACGAAGCGGCTTGGACACAGGTTAGTGGCACGTCCCCACTGTTTACTAATTGTCTGGGGGGTTCGAGGCCAACTGAAGTCCGCGGATCGCCACACTCTGGGGCTTTATTTAATATGCAGGGTGGGCCTTGGCAGTCCCTGAACCTTGGTGGTCCTAGGCAGTGCCTTATTGGTTCTGTAATCACACAGGCAGTACTCATGGTGTTATAAAGTGATACACTCATTGAACTCTTGCAGTTGTAGAATTACCCAGGCTTCATTTGTGTAATAGTCAGTTAGATTATGATTGGTAGATGCACTGTAATATTACATTACCCTCATATTGTCCTGCAAACAGATGATTTTAACAATAAACTATAGACAAGTTTTGTCAGAAAAAGAGCTATACACTCAGGGCCAGATGTAGGTCGCCAAATATTGTCGGTAACGGCCAAAATTACCGAATTTCGGCCGTTACCAAACGGTATTTGGCATTTGGAATGTAGGTGGCACGATTGTAGGATTCGGTAACTTACAGAATCGGTAACTTAAGGAATCCTTAAATTACTACAAGTTGGTGGTAAATAACGAAAACCTTTGAAAAAGCAATTTTTTGCTTTTCCAACAGTGCAATGTGTCAGACATACGTGCCCTTAGGGCATGTATGTGTGCCACAGTACTAGTACTAGTAATAAAAAAAAATTGGCAGTCACAACTTAGCATTGTTTTAGAATATTTTGGACTCACTTAGCACTATTGGGTTTATTCCACCACTTCAACACACACAAGAACCAGCTCCGCTGTAACCAGGCGTTGTAGCACACTGGAAGGGCACTAGGTCCTTCCAGTGGGGACCCAATGATAAAACATGTCACCACTAGGTGGTGAGTGAGGGTCCTTTGTGTGTTTGTTTGTGTTTTTCCTTCACCCAGTTTTTCAGTTTTTCTGTTTTTCTATCTGCCCCTCACTACATCCCTTGAGGTGCCTGATTGCTATTTCACTCTCTTGTTGTTTATTCATACTATTACTAGGGGTAGGAGAGTGAAAATCTTTACCCCTTCTCTCTTGTTGATCAATTGTCTTTTTGGACAGGGACATTCTAAACAATAAATAGTGAATTCTGAATTGCAATTAAGTCATTTGTTTATTTTCCTGTATTTCTTAGAGCCCTGTCCTCCCACCTCATACTCAGTGACCGTTCTGCTGTATTTACAGGCCTTACAACTCAGGCAGGTAAAGAACCCCTTACACCTGTACTGCCGTTGGAGTAGCTGTGAAATGGTTGTCTACTAGGTGATCCTTGATGGAGGTACTACGCCTGTATGTAATGAGTGGGTGCATCACATTGACAGTCTGGACTATGTGCCAGTTCTTCCTGAAAATCTGAGTGACCATATGAGATTTCTCATAAAACCCTATGATCATTCTAATGGGTCCTATGCTGGTGATAGCTTTCGGCTTCTCTGCTAGGAGTGTCTGTCTATTTATCTGTTCGGTTTTGCAGACAGCTTCCCATAATATGCCATCAGTATAACCTCTGGCCTTGAACCTAACCACCGTCTTACTCTTGGCTTTCATGTATTCATCATTGGTAGTACAGTTTCGTTAGACCCGTACAAAAATCCCCACACAGAATGTTTTTAATCAGGACTCTGGGATGTTGGCTGCCTGTGTGTAGAACTGCATTGCCCGCAGTAGGCTTGCAGTATAGCCTAGTTAGTAATTTCCTGCCTTTGTTGTATACCTCCAGGTCTAGATAGAAGACACTAGTTGCACTTATGGTGGCAGCAAATAAAAGATTGAGGTCATTCTGGTTGAGAGTTGCTATGCATCTATTGGCCTCCTCAGGGGTCCCTCTCCAGATGATAAATAAATTGTTGATGTATCTTGCCCACAAGGCAACTTTTTCTACCATATGTTCATATTGCTGCGACCAGGCCACGTGCTTCTCCCACCAGCTGACGAACAAGTTTGCATAGCTGGGGGTGAAGCACGCGTCCATCACGGTCCCTCATCTCTGCCTGTAAAGTTCAACATCGAATAGAAAAATATTATTTTCAAGACAGTAAGCGGTCATGTTTAATAACATCATGTTATGGTTGTGATATTTCAGTTCACGGTTGTTCAGAAACCACTTGATTGCATTAAGGCCCTTAGTGTATTTAATACAAGTGTACAAGCTAGTGATATCAAGGGTAATCATACCCATGTCATATTCCCAGTCAATCCCATCAATTAGTCTCAAAAAGGCATAGGTGTCTTTTAGATATGAAGTTAGGTTCTATCCCCAAGGGGGATAGGAAGGAATCAATATAGATGGAGATGTTCTCAAGTAGTCTGTTCTGTGATGCTACAATCTTTCTCCCCGTGGTTTCATCAGATCTTTGTGTACCTTCGGGAGATGGTGGAAGGAAGGTATCACCGTGTGTTCACAGAAGAGAAAACAATATCCCATTGAGTCAATGAGCCAGCCTGAACAACGAGGAAGAATTGTGGTACACATAGGTTAGGTTGTGATAAAATCGCCTTACAATGCATGAGTTGGATGCTTTGTCATAGATTTTGATATATTTTTCATCACTGTAAATATCGTGCACCAGACAGTCTGAACTTATATAGTAAAGATAATGGTGACTGCCCATTCAGGGCTTTATTGCTTCCACGGGAGTGGTGTTTATATATATTACCAGGTGTTATGAATTTCTAATAATGTGTGCTAACTAAATGATTTTCTTGCCAGCACAGGATACAATAAGATATACATTTTTTCTGGTGCACCACTATTGCAGCCCCCATTAGGATTGTTTATGCCGCCTCTTATTTTATGATCGATCATATTCCGGTTTGTGATTACACAATCTGTATATATACATTTTGATTCAACTGAATATTTGGAAATGAGGTTCCGCACTACTGCAATATGATCAGTTACACACTGGCAGCCGTGTTTTAACTGTTAACTTGTATCCAACTTATACTGCTAAAATGGCCGCCATATATGCATAAGCTTTGTCTGTATTTTCCTGGACTTCTTTACTTTTGATTGTGCATGATGTTGATTTTCCTTCCAGTATGCTTGAATATGATTTTGTTTATATTGGTAACTAACATTGAAAAAGGCGTTGTTTGCCCAAACGAGCCCGTAAGTTTTCGCGCTGCTTGTCAAATAAACTCTTTACTTTAATTTTCCCTATTGAGTGCCTCCAAGTTTGTCCACAGGAGAGTGGATTGTATCTTGTGAGATATATATATATATATATATATATATATATATATCTTTGGCACAGTGAAATAAGAAACAAACGCGTTTCAGCGGTGCACCTTCCTCAGTGTTAGGCGGCCGCCGCAAACAGACTTTCTGTTATACATGTCATGTATCAAGTGACTTGCAGGGTTAGTGGGTGCCATAATCAAGTCAGGCAAAACAAAACATAAAGTTCAATTCATCGTTTCATAATAACAAAATTACAAGCCATTTCATGAGAGTGCCAGCAATGTATGATCAGCGCAGCTCAAAGCAGTTAATTAATTAACACTGCCTCGTATCACACCGAGCGTGTATTGTTCGTGTGAAAGTGCCTATATACATATATACAGTGATAGCTTAAACTCAAATGTGCTCAAACATACGGGTAATTTGCTTACAGCCCTGGATGGGCATAAATTCTTGCCTTTGTTCTTATAGCCCTAGATGGCCATGAGCAAGTTTACTCGTCGTCCTCATCCTTCTCAAGGTATACATGTAGTGCACTAATAATGTTGGCTGTCTGTTCATGCAATAAAGCCCTGGATGGGCAGATCCAGATGACACTGCTGTAATGTATTCACAGATCTAATTTATCACGCCCTAAATTGTGGACGTACTTCCCTAATCATCCCAATTCTAATATTTACATATTTACAAGTGAACCCTTAGCTCTTCCCCCAAGTTAAGGCCTGTCGGGACTTTAGTGGCCATGGCTATAATATAGCGGGACTCCAGTCTCCTTAGACATTTCTCTCTGTCCCCACCTCTGGGGTCACGAGCCACATGATCCAAACAGAAATATTTTAGGAGCTTCAGATTGCTGATGTGATGCAGCTGAAAGTGTCCGGCAACCGGGTAGTTTTTATCCCTGTTCTGAATGGGTCTTTGATGCTTCAATATCCTAATCTTTGCTGCATTAATGGTGCTGCCCACATACCTTAAGCCACATGGGCAGACCAAGCAACACACTACAAAGGCTGTGTTGCAGTTCATGAATCTGGTAATACGTACAGGGTCCCTCCGCCCTGCAACCAAATAAGATGTTGCTTCGTTGCTATCAGCACAGGCCTTGCATTTACTTCATGGATAAAAGCCAGAAATACCAAGGATGCCTCTATGTATTGGAGGCAGATGGCTTTTAACTAACTGATCCTTAAGAGACCGTGTCTTTCTGAATGTGAGTGAGGGATGTGAAGGGATGTCACGGCCAATGATCACATCAGATTTTAATATACTTCAGTTGGCTTGTATGATTTTTCTAACATTGTTGGCCGCGCTGGAGAAATTAGTGATCAGCCTGCAATTTGGTGTACTACCCTCTGCCTTTTTCTTAGTGACATATTACAGCAGATCTGTTCTGTTTTTAGTTTCAGTTTTCTTCCATGCCTCCTTCAGAATACTCCCCTAATATCCTCTCTCTTGGAACCTAGTTACGCTTTCGCCTACCGCTTTCTTGCAATTCTCCTGTCGAGTACTGTTACGTTTTATAGGCAGCAGTTCCACATAAGGGATACTGTTTTTTAGGTTCACTGGGTGGCTACTTCTACTGTGCAGTACAGAATTTCCCGCTGTGGGTTTCCTGTACAGTGCCCTTTGGATTTTCCCATCCGCCACAAAAACCCTAACATCGATATAGATGACTTCTACTGTGCTGATATTACTGGTAAAGCTCATATTCGGGTTGTTGGTGTTAAGATATTCAATGTCATCTCTAGCTGATTTCTTGCTACCTCGCCAGATTTCAAAGAGGTCATCTATGTAGCGCCTCCAGCTAATGGTTTGCTCAACCCGTGATCACAAGAGTCTGACCATGCAGCCTGCTTCTCCCACCAGCCCACAAATACATTTGCGTAGCTGTGGGCAAAGCAGGCCCCCTTGGCAGTCCCCTGTTTCTGTCTATATACTTGATCCTGAAAAACAAAGATGTTATTGTACAGGCAAAATTTCAGCTGTTGTGTAGATAGTGTTGGATAGCAATGATTCCGTCTTCATGGAAAAACTAGTATATAAACTAGTGATATCAAGGGTGATCATGAGAAAGTCTGGCTCCCATGAGGTTCCTCAAAAAGTCCTTGGTGTCTCTAGTATAAGAGTGCAACTCAAGTACAAATGAGAAAATAAAATGATCAATAAACTTAGACATATTTTCTAGGAAGCCACCAATAGAGGAAATAATAGGTCTTCTTGGTGGGGTCTGTGCATCCTTATGCACCTTTGGCAGGTGAAAAAAGGTGGGCAGTCTCGGGTGGGTTACTTTTAGAAAATTGTATTCTTCAATTGAAAGCATGCCTCTTGTTCGCCATTTCACAATAAGTTGTTCATACTGTAAAGTACTTTCGATGTATTCACCCATTGTTATTGGTGAATAATTTTCTCGATTGTTGAGCTGCGAAAGTGCTTCTTTGCAGCAGTTTGTGCGTGTCTGCAGCTCCACATTTCCACCCTTATCTGAGGGTTTAATAACAATGATATCATCCAACTCTAGATCTTTGACTGCCTGTCTCTGTGCCTGGGTAAAGTTCCAAGGTAGCTTCCTTTGTTTGTTCTCATTTTCTCTTAGTCTACAGAGATCATGTATCACTTTATCATGGAAGATGTAAATGGTGTCTGTCGGTGTCTGAGGAATACATTTGGAAGTAGGTCTGAAAGTGCTACTTGCTCTTTCCTGATGGATTGTCTAACTGGTCTGACTGGTCACCATACTTGTTTCTGTCGAGTTGTCTATGCCAGAAGTATCACCTTCATTCCTCAGTTCTTCCAAGATTGTGAGAAGCTCCACCTCTTGTTCATTTAGCCGGTCACTTGTGGAGGGGTGCAGGGGAGCCTTGCTAGTACTATTCTGCGGTCCTTTCATCTTAACACCATGGCTGCTAAGGCTTTTACCCCCCTGTGCTGATTTATTGTGTTTCCCATTGTTCATGACGAGCTCAGCTCGTCATGAGTGTACAGAGGTGTACCTCATGACGAGCTGAGCTCGTCATGAGCGTCGAAGGTGTTATAGAATTTGAAGAGTTTCATCTTTCTGGTGGATCTGAAAATATCAATTCTTGTCTGCACGAATTCAAATTTGCCAGTAGGGCAGAACATCAGACCTAATTTAATGACCGACTATTCCACTTTGGTCAGTGCCCTTGATGTGAGGTTGATGATAGTCAAGTTATTGGGTTGAGGCGCATTTACTATTGTCTGTATTTCTGGGTTCTCTTCCGTCTGGAGTAGGTGCCTGTTCCTCTTTTTAGTTGGGCACCCCTCACCTCTCCTTGTACGTCTGTGGCTGATTATTCTGGAGGTCTCCCTTTGCCTCCCCGTAGCCACGTCTGTCGAATAAGGTCGAACTCCTCGTGAAAATGGGGAGGTGCTGTTCCACTCGCTCTAGTTCCCCCAGTTTTGTCCTCCGATTGCTCTGCAGTAGATACCTCAGATTCGGACGTATCCTTGGATGCCGCACCTCTCTGGGATTTGTTGTGCCTCAAATCCCTTCTGGGTGCATCATACTTGCAAGCAAAGGTTGCAATCCTACCCTGCTTGTAATCCCTCACATCTCTGTTGAATTTCTGTTGTTTTCTCACTTTGATTTTGTTCTCATAACTCTCCAGTCTTTTCTTCATTTTTGCAAAGAAGTTCATTGTGGGCTGATTTCTCACCTTCCTCATTAATTTTCTTTTCAAATTTGTCAATTTCATCTAGTGTTTTCTTCCGGTCACTCCAGGCAAATTTCACGAGGATTCCCAGCATTCCCTTTGAAGAGTCAGCAGTATATTCCGCCCACTCATCTAAAAGTTTGGGGTCTGGATTTTCATACGCTGGGACGGTGTATATCCTTAGACCTCTTGGCACTTGTTGACATCTATGTAGTACTGCAGTGAGGTGGCCTCCCACCACTTTCTTGTCTCTTGCTCATAGAGTCTTTCTAGTTGAAAATATTGGAATTTCTGGCCTTGTTGGGGTTGGCCCGGGGTCACTCCGTTTCCTGTAGGACGAGAGCCAGATATCGTTCTAAAAATGTCTGAAGCTGCATCGCGGCGTGTCGCTTCACTGTACATCAGATACTATTATTCTCAGATATCCGTAGTGCACTCCCCCCTCGCTATGCTCCTTTCGCCAATGAAAGTCTTAATAAGTGTCCTGTAGTAAGACTGTGAAAGTTCTTACCGCATGCTTCACGTGGTGTCTGATCAGCTCCGGAGATCCATCTCACTTCTCGGGACAGCCTTGTTGCGAAGGAGTGGTGCGATAGCTTTCCACAATATCAAAAGCTCACAGTCTCTGCAGATACGCTTGCAGCAGAGTCGTGTAAAATCTCAAAGCTGCTAAGAATAAATGTCAGCACTTGCGGGAGGCAAATCCAAAGTCCGGATTTATTTGGCACAGTGAAATAAGAAACAAACGCGTTTCAACGGTATGCCTTCATCAGTGTAGGCGGCCACCGCAAACGTTGCAAATGTGTTATACACGTCATGTACTAGGTGACTTACAGGGTTAGTGGGCTTCATAATCAAGTCAGGCAAAACAAAACATGCAGTTCAATTCATCGTTTCAAAATAACAAAACTACAAGCCATTTCATATCAATGCCAGCAATGTATGATCAGCGCAGCTCAAAGCAGTTAATTAATTAACACTGCCTCGTATCACACCGAGCATGTATCGATCGCGTAAAAGTGCCTATATACATACATACAGTGATAATTTAAACTCAAATGTGCCCAAACATATGGCTAAGTTCTTATAGCCCTAAATGGGCATGAGCAAGTTTACTCATCGCCCTCATCCTTCTCAAAGTATATATGTAGTGCACTAATAGTGTTAGCTGTCTGTTCATGCAATAAAGCCCTGGATGGCCAGATCCAAAAGACCCTGCTCTAATGTATTCACAGATCTAATTTATCACACCCTAAATTCTGCAAGTACTTCCTTAATCATCCCAATTCTACTATTCACATATTTACAAGTGAACCCTTAGCTCATCCCCCATGTTGAGGCCTGTGTGGACTTTAGTGGCCATGTCTATGATATAGCAAGACTCCAGTCTCCTTAGACATTTCTCTCTGTCCCCACCTCTGGGGTCACCAGCCACATGATCCAAACAGATATATTTTAGGAGCTTCCGATTGCTGTTGTGATGCAACTGAAAGTGTCTCGCAACCGGGTAGTTGTTATCCATGTTCTGAATGGCTCTTTGATGCACCAATATCCTAATCTTTGCTGTATGAATGGTGCTGTCGCGTTCTCAGCACCCGCTACTGAGTGCGCAAGCGTATCGGCAGAGACTGGGAGCTTTAAACAAATATATATATATATATATATATATATATATATATATATATATATATATATATATATATATATATATATATATATATATATATATATATATATATATATATATATCTCACAGCTCCATGGCTTCACCTCGTCTGTGCGCTCTCGCGTGGGTGCTATTCGCTGGTGGTGCGCCCGCATTAATCGCTGCTCCAGTCCCCTCGCAACTTCTCATGCACTAAGAAAAGCACTCCCTGGGGCAAGTCCAAAAAAGCTTTATCTCCACGGACTCATGAGAAGTTGTGCGGAGACTGGAGCAGCGATATATATATATATATATATACTTCCAAGACTTTCTTTGCAGAAAGAATTCAGTCCAAGCAGGTCCACAGGAAAACTTACAATTTATTTCAGCAGCTCAGGGTCGGCATGACCGGTTTCGGCTCCTATGCCTTTTTCAAATGCCTTTCACCTTCTCAATTATCTGCTGTCCGCTTTGAAATCAAAGTGCCCCGCTTTGATTGGTGCAGGCACTCTGAAGGATGGGGAAGGTCTCTGAACTCGATGCCCCTGACCTCGGTGCTCCGTGCTCAGCTGCTGCAGATGCATGTACGCAAGTGCTCCCTCAGTGGGCCGTGCCTGCAGCTTCACTTCTCCCTCCTTGATGGTGTTCGTGGATGAACAGTAAGTAAGCCTGTGTCCATCATCCAGCCACCAAATCCCACAAGGCGCCTTTGCGTGCTGTTAGTACTTCTGTTACGATGTCCGTGCAATATCCATTTGTACAGCATGCGCCTACAGTGTTTGAGCTGTCTGTGCAGTCACAAGTTTCCCAGCATGTGCCTTGAGGTAAATGGCGGCGGTTTGGCGTATATCCCAAGCACTTTGAGAATGTCCATAAGATTTGCCACTACTTACGCCGAACTGCTTCAGGAAGGGGACTTCACGGCGCGCGTGGCCTCGCACCTAAACATACTTCCAAGACTTTCTTTGCAGAAAGAATTCAGTCCACGCAGGTGTACAGGAAAACTTACAATTTATTTATATTCATATATATATATATTACCAGTATATCTCCAGTAGGTAGTTATAGTTAGGACCTAGTTTCCGTAGGAAATCCGCAACATTCTATTTGGAATATCTTTCGCGCTGGTGGCTGAATCTTCGCAAATTTCTCCAAGAAAATGGCCTGCTCCACTCCGCTCCTTCATTGAAAGTTTGGGGGTGATTTGTAAAGCGGGGGCTGAGAAAAAAGGGGTGTCCCAAAACGTGTTTTCCCCATGCAATTTTCCATAGGACCTTGAGCCAGGGCTACAGCCCGAACGGCTGAACGGAATTACACCAAATTTGGCAGAGAGGTAGAGTTTGGTTCGCAGATCATCCTTTTTGTTAAATGGTGTAAATCCGTTCAGTAGTTCCTGAGAAAATCAAAAGTAAAATCATAGATATATCCATAGGCGCTTACCGTACGCGTACAGTACACATACACGTACCTTTCCGAGTACGAGCTGCATGCTGATTGGCTGTTAACTGTCTGTCAACACTCCAAACCAGGAAATGTTGGCAGCCATCTTGTGCTTTGGTAGACTGGGGCACAAGAAAGCAGAACAACAATTGTGTAGAACGTACAAAGGGGGCATGGTAGAAACACCCTGACCCCCTATGCCTGCTCAGGGGGTCCCACAAGGACCCACAAGGCCCAAAAATAAAAAATATAAATAAAAAAATCAGGGGGTACGCGTACGTACGCGCACCCCGTGAAAAAAACCCAGTCAGCTATTTTTCAAATTACCCCCGGGGGACAAAATCCCAGGGGCATAGTGAAAAAGAAGTGTGGGGGCCCCAATCTCCCCCACACTGTCCCGGGGACTGCCACCCCAGGGCAAAGTAATTATTTTACACCTCTCTGCAATTCAGCCCCCTGGCGCATACTGGAGGCTCCGGGTGGGCTAGTTGGCCCCCAGGGACCCCCAGTATGCAAGGGGAAATAGTTCCCCCTCTGAAAAAGCACCAGCGGGCTGCATTGCAGAGAGGTGCAAAAAGGGGCGTGGCCTCATTAAACCCCTCTGCAATGCAGCCCCCTGGCGCATACTGGAGATTCCTGGTGGGCTAGTTGGCCCCCAGGGACCCTCAGTATGCAAGGGGACTTAATCCCCCAACTTAGAACACTCTACAGGGCGTGTTTGCACAGTGGCGAAGGTAGGGGGTGGGGTTTGAGGTGATGTGAGTGCAAACATGCCCTGAGGCGCGTTTTAAGTTGGGGAATTAATTCCTGTTCAATCCAGAGGGCCCTCGGGGGCAAGCAACTAGTGCAACAGGTATCTCCAGTAAGCGCCATGGAGCTGTGTTGCAGAGTGGTGTAAAAAGGGGGCGTGCCCTTTGAACACCTCTCTGCAACACAGCTGCCTGGCGCATACTGGAGGTACCTAGTGGGCTAGTTGGCTCACAGGGGACCTCAGTATTGTAGAGGAATTAATTTCCCAATCTAAAATGCGCCACAGGGCGTGTTTGCACACATGTTACCTCAGGCCCCACCCCCTTCCTTCACTATTGAGCAAAATATTCCTGTAAATTCTGCCGAATTACGAATTCCAATTTACTCACCTGTTATCACAAGAAACGTCAGTGCTGCATCTTTGAGCGCACTACTGATCCTGAAAAGTAATTCTAACCATACTTACAGTAACTTGAATTTCCTTCCATAGGATAACATTGACTGGTTTCACTTGGAAATTTTTCCAAGTGTGGAGTTTTGGAACTTAAAAAAACTCCTCTAAAATCAGCCAAACTACCAATTCCGATTTACTCACCTGTTATCAGGAGAGACCTCAGTGCTGCATCTTTCAGCGCACTACTATTCCTGAAAAGTAAATTTAACTGTACTTATCAGTAACTTGAATTTCCTTCCATAGGATATCATTGCCTGATATATAAAATATATATAAATTGAAAAAAATATTAAATACAAAAAATATTACAATTTCAATATTTAAAAATAAATAAATCAAATTATATAAAAAATATGTAATGTAATAAAAAAAAATATTTCAAAACAAATGATTTAAAATAATGTAGTAAATCAGTATAAAAATATAACAATTAATACATTTAAAAATTATCATTTACAAAACCTTTGAAATTCACTGAAAAAAACTATAAGTTTCAGCCATGTTATAGTTAGAAATTAGCATTTAAAAAAACCTCAGAAATTCACTGAAAAAAAACATAGGTTTGACACACGTTAGAGTTAGGAACTAGAATTTGAAGTTTACTAAAAAACCATAGGTTTCACACATGTTATAGTTAGCTGGACATTTCACTCATACAAAACCATTGAAATTTCCCCGTTATAGTTAGTTCAGCTAACTATAACTCGCGCGCCCGCATTGCACTGCTGATGACGTCACATATTACATCACTCATGACAGGGTCAGTGACATCACTCATGACATCACTGATGCCATCTCAAATTACATCACTGATGGCATCATCCTTGTGAAAGACTGGCAGACCTCCTCTCACCCTAATATACCCTTTGATACACACATTCAAAAATAGAAGCTAACATTTTCAAAAAAATGGGGATAACAATACCAGTTACAACGACCTATTCAGTAATTCCAACATCTACATACTTATCCACTCATTCACCAACAGTTCTATATCGTCACTCACACATGTACTCATTCATCATATGTACTCATACACCTATACATCCTGTTACACACCGACACTCATCCATAGAGTTACTCACACACATAATCACACATGCAAATAAACCTTCGAACATCCATTTATTTGCATATACAGCTATACACACACCACTACATTTACAGAAACATACACATGCTTACTCTCTTAAACAATCACTTATAGAAACATATACTTATTTATACAGGAACTCTTCCAATCTCTCACTCTCACATATAATCACTTATATACATCAATACTCACATATAGTAGATTAAAACATATGTAGTTACTCATAAAGACAGTCATTCACTCACTAACACACCCATACACACACTCATCAACCCATATAGTTCTGCACACATGCTGTCTTCAAAACATACACAGACAGTGAGTCAGTCATTCATGCATCTATGCGCTACGTAATACCCTCCACTGAACCATACAGACACTCATACTGATACTCAAAAAACCAACTAATAACCTATATAGACACTCATGTAGCTACTCACCAACCCATGCAACCACTTATTCACAAAGTGTGAGACTGATACAGATATGTACATATTTAAACATTACTCACTAACCAATGTATTCAATAAGATAGAATTAATCAGTCAGTTATACAATCAATTTTACACTATAATCATCCATTTAGACACTTATTTACCCATTTATTCTTCCATCGACCTTGAGATATACATATATAAAACATATTTAAATTTCAGAAAAACAGACATTCACTGGATGATGTCATCAGTGATGTCATTTGAGATGTCATCAGTGATGTCATGAGTGATGTCATTGACTATGTCATGAGTGATGTAATATGTAACGTCATCAGCAGTGCATTGTGGGCGCGCGAGTTATAGTTAGCTGAACTAACTATAACGGGGGAATTTCAATGGTTTTGTATGAGTGAAATGTCCAGCTAACTATAACATGTGTGAAACCTATGTTTTTTTTGTGAATTTCTAAGGTGTTTAAAATGCTAATTCCTAACTATAACGTGTGTGAACCCTATGGTTTTTTCAGTGAATATATATATATGTCCTGACATGCACCTGCGGTCTGCGCTATGTGGGCAATACCTGTGCCCAGGTGCATGTCAGGATATTGCAGCACCTACGTGCCATTGTCAATCAGAATGGGGCGTATCCAGTGGCGCCACATTTTAACATCAGACATAACAGGGATCTGTCTTGTCTTACATATTATGTAATTGACGCTGTTGCCCCTCTTAGACGCGGTGGCGACCGCGATAAATTACTATACAGATTGGAGACGTGGTACATAATCAAGCTTGACAGCAAACAACCCAATGGGTTGAATGCGACGGAGGATTTGCACAATTTTTTGTAGAATTACTGTTCAATCGAATCCACACTACAGTCAGGTCGCCATATCTCTATGTTGGAGGTTTCAGCAATTTTCACTGTGTACATTACAATGGAGTACATATGAGTAATCCACAAGATATACATTATGACATAAACAATAATGTACTCTAGTATGGTGACTTGCAGTCCTACTACCGTTCTTAGATTGGTTGTTTATGTTTTCAAACAATGTGGTCTTTTAAATAGTATTTGGTTACTTTTTGGTGGTTATTTTACACTGTGAATATATAGGAGCAATTTTTTACTATTGTAAATAATTTTTTGTAAATAGGTCTCAATATTTATGAAGTATGACATTTATAAATGTATACATTTTAAGAAATATATAGGACTGTAGCTTATAGTCACGGTTGTACACTAAGATGCATTTAGGGGCAATTCCTTTTCTGCACATAATCCAGCTGAGCTCTATTTTAAGTTTCAACAGCACTGCGCCAGGCCTAGCATTTAAATTTGCTTATAATGTCATTATATGTCTATACATTTGATTGGTCCATTATATATTTAGCTTATTGAGTTATGAATTATGCATGTAGGCATATCATTTTAAATCAGTTAGTGGATCATTTTCTGCATTTAGGCAGCAAAGATAAAAAAGTTATTAATGTATTCATACAGTAATATATATTTGTATCTACCCAACAGTGTTCACTGTGGTGGAATTGACATTAGCGGCATTATGTTTATCGCTATTGATTTTAAATGTACCATTGCAACATTGTCCAACATCTGCGATGTTCATTAATCAACTCCCCCGCCTTTAACCCAGGAGTAAGCTACCAGCGCCAGGATACCTGCCAGGTGACAGCCGCGCTCTATAAATGTTTTAAATAAATAAATAAATAATTATATACATAGTGGTGCACTGTTGCTTTAAATTACTTAATCCGGGCCGCAGGTTGGATCATGTGATTCACGTGTGGGAGGTGTGGCCCATAGGTGGGGTCAGAACCAACAACATAAAAGAAAATCAAAAATACAAATGTGGTGTGTGAACAAGAGTACGCCAGTACTCGAAACGTTGCATTTTGAAGGCTTGTGAATAAAATTAACTTGCCTGGATATCGTGGGGTCCGCCTCTTCTTTCGCCACGCAAGTGGAGGTCTGAAGATTTCTTGTGATATATGTATATATATATATATATATATATATATATATATATATATATATATATATATATATATATGTATATATATATATAACCTACTGGCGGTTGCCAGTAGGTAGTTATAGTTAGGACCAACTTTCCATAGGAAGAAATTATTTTGTTTTGCTTATAACTTAGGTGTCGTTTGATGAATCTTCATGAAATTTCCAAAAACAAATTCTTTGTTCATATCAGCTCCTATGTTGAAAAATGAGGGTGATTGGTCAAGGGGGGCAGAGATAAAAGGGGTCCCAAAACGTGTTTTTTCATGTTAATTTCCATACGAAACTTTAGACAAGGCTACAGGTCGAACGGGTGAACGGAATTACCCAACATTTGGCAGGGAGAGGGGTCTTGGTCTAGAAAGCACGCTTTTGTTTATTTGTTGTAAATCCGTTCAGTAGTTTTTGAGAAATATTGAAATTTACAGATATCGATATTTTAGAATTCTGCCATCTGATTTGATGAGGCGTTACGAGCACAAGCAATGCTGCTTATTGGCTGCTAGCGGTGCGAGCAGTTGCAACTAGTAAGTGTTGGCCGCCATTTTGTGATTCTGTTGAAGTGAGTAAGGGGAAAAAAGGGTGAAAAAAGTGGGAAAGTGGAGGGTAGGAGTGCAGTGAGTTCTGTAGGGTGATTATGGTGTGCTATAGAGGGAGTGTGAATCGAAGTATTTACCCTTACCAGTATACTAGTGCTGTTTTGCCCACAGTGAGATGGTGGTGAGGTGCGGGGCTGGTATACTCGGGGATGAAAGTGTGCACCTAAAACCGTGAGTTGAGTGCTGTGAACTGATGCGCCTTGGGCGCTGTAGCATACTGGCCGAAGCAAAGTATTTACCCTTACCACTGTGAAAGTGCTGTTTTGTCCACTCTGGGATGGTGCTGAGGTGAGGTGCCGGTACAGTCAGGGATGAAAGTGTGCACCTAAACTGTGAGCTGAGTGCTGTAAACTGATGTGGGCGCTGTAGCATACTGGCCAAAGCATAGTATTTACCCTTACCGGTGTGAAAGTGCTGTTTTGCCTAGAGTAAGATGGTGCTGAGGTGAGGTCCCGGTAAACTCAGGGATGAAACAGTGCGCCTAAATTGTGAGCTGAGTACTGTAAACTGATGTGCTGTGGGTACTGTTACATAGTGGCCGCTGTAACATAGCTGTTCAGGTGGTGTTAGTATGTGTTTAGAGTATAGTGGGAATGGGAAGCAAAATACTCACTGGTACCAGTCTGAAGACTCAGGGATGAAACTGTGAGTCTAAGTTGTGAGCTGATTGCTGTAAAGTGATGTGCTGTGGGCGCTGTAGGATACTGGGCACTGTAGCATACCTGTGTAAGTAGTGTTAGTATACGTTTATACTATACAAGGAGTGGGAAGCGAACTACTCATCCCTACAGGTCTAAATACTTGAATGAGGTGTTTTAGCAAGGCAGAATAAAGAATTAATCATGAAGAATATAATGCAGAATGCTGCAATGCTACAGAAGACAAATGGTGAAATGAGGTGTGTCTAAGAAAGTGGCGGTGTGTGATAAAGGGATGGAGTTTTAAAATTATATAGAAAGTGTCTTTATTTAAGTGCCATTATTGTACTCACTGGTGGAAGAGCTAGGTAATTCAGCTGATGCAAACATGAACTGCTTCTGCTGTATTCAAATGTAAGCTCCTGCATCAGTGAATTCCATATTACATGTTACAGTGCCATGTGACATAAACAATACCTATTAGACTAGAATGACTCTAAATTCTATAAGGAAAATAAAGGTAGGATATGATTAACACATGTATCCTTTAAGAAAAGAAAGGAAAAAAAAGAAATTGCAAAATGTAATCATCAAACTTTTGGTACTGCTTTTTTGTAACACAAAATTATCAACAGTAGAACAGTCAGCAATCTGTTGTACAGTAGATTCATTGTGGTGCGTGTCAGAATTGGTACTAGTTCTACCCACATTGGAACTTGGAGGAGGAATACAAACATAGCGCTTCTTAGAAGCACATTCGGTACCTTTCTAGTCAAACCATACATTATTGTCTTCAGCTGTTTCAAAAAAACATTCCTGTGTAGAGAGCTAAGGCATTGAGCTGAAACAAACTCCAACCGCTTCTGCTGTATTCAAACCAAAGCTTATTTATTTATTTATTTATTTTTAAAATTTATAAAGCGCGGCTTATACCCGTGGGTGTCTTGGAGCTATAACTCTGCTTATTGTCTCTGTGATAAACATTATCGGACTTCAAAAGTGATGAAGCTCATGCATCAGTGAATTCTACATTACATGTTACCAGTCTATGTGAATAAGCAATAGCTATTAGACATGAATGACTAAATTGTATAATGAAAATAAAGGTAGGGTACGATTACCACACTGTGCTAACCAGTTCCGAAACATAGTTGTCTTTTTAAATTTTTATCGCGAGGTTGTGAGCAGAGGCTGAGTATGAGAAAATTTGTGTGAAAGGGCTTCGTGGATAGCAGGCAGGCAGAGAGAAGTGTGCACAAAGAATAGACATGGTTTTTTAAATGAGTGTCGGGTTTAGGCTAATTTAGCAAGTACGTAGCATATTTGCACAGGCTATACATCACCGATTTCCAGTTAGAGTGGAGAGGCAAGGGGCAATAATGAAGACAGAGTTCAAATGTCTGAGTATACTTAGAACATTATTATATCAAGGTAGTAGAATTGGAGTGTAAAAGTAAAAAAAAGATGGAAAAAATCCATCCAAGAATAACGTGAGTTTCTTACAAGTCTTGGAGATTGCAGTACAGAAGTTCTTCAGCAGCTTGAGATGCGTTATGTTCCAAGAGGCTATTGTTGCCATTGTGTGAGAAAAGCGAAGCGATCCAATTCATATCCTCGAAGGGACAGTAATGTTCCTCAAATGTTGGAGCAGCAATTCGAATTGGCAGGCAATCTGCAATGTTGTGAAAGGTCGCACGTTGCAGGAGATCTTTTGCGGCTGCGCTGGAATCCCATTCCGCCACAAAAGCTTTTTGCATTGCATTTGCCATTTCTCTACTGCCAGAACAATCACGTTCATGGTTTTCAAGATACTGCATTACATGCTGGATATCGGAAATGATTGTTGGGATCCTGGCAAGGCATAGATCCATTCGGCAATCGAATGGGCACGTTTTGCAATCAAAAGATGGTTGTATGCAGATTACATATGTGTAAATAAATGTTATGTTGTAGCTGGCTCCGATAATAGATAGAGGCAGATAGCCGACAAGTTTTTCCATTTTTTTACAGTATTGATGTAGCTTGGCGTAGAGGCGTATTCTGTCGGACATAGTTGTTACCACAGAGAGAGTAGCTATTTTTTACAAGCAGAATTAGTAGTAGGATGGCCACAAAGAAAGTGAGAATTATGGGCACTGTTCCTGTTATTCCAGAGATGATCGAATGAATGAAGTCTGGTATTAAAAGAAAAATAGTTTAAAAGCGTGTTAGAAGGCCGTAGGGGACCATGTTTAAAAAGTGTGTCAGCCCTTGAGTTGGAGATGTGTTGAAAATTGTGTAACAATTCACAAAGTGTAATTGGAGGTTCATATTCAAGAGGGAGTGTATTTTACTTGAAGTTCGTGGTATCTGCAGTCGATGAATTTCTTTTGCAGAAGTGAGGGAGACTTCTGTCTTCCGAACAAAAGTGTTTTCAGTTTGGTTTGTTTAATGAAATCTGTTTTGAAAGAAGGGATTGAAGGCCAAGTTGAATTTTAGGAGTTAGTTTGTTTGGGTGGGAATAGACATTGCCACAGGAAGTTACTCGGTTTCAAACAGTAAGGACATGCGGTATGCCAGCTTACTTTCCGTAGGAGTGCATGTTATTGAGAAGCATATAACTGCTGTTAGAAAGCTGTGTAAATGTTAGTCTGATTGTGGGAGTTGGCGTGCTTTTAAAAGAGCACGCAAGATTGGGGACTGTAAGCTTAGAAGTAAGTATGGGGCGAAAATTCGTTCCGCTCGTTGAATTTGTGGATTTTCCGCAGTTTCGTGATCCGCGAATCTCGCGAAATTGCGGAAAAATCTGCGAATCAGCGAGCGGGACCAATTTTTTCCAAGAATCACTTACAGGGTTACAGCAGGTGCCCAAGTTGAAGCTAATTTCTTTGTAACCATTAACAAAATGGTTACAAAGAAATTAACTTCAACTTGGCCACCTGCTGTAACCGTGGAAGTGCTTCCTGAGCGGCACCTCCTTGCCTACTTGCAACTATTCTCTGACCCTGCTCTGACCCTCGAAGCAGGGTCAGAGAATAGTTACAAGTATGGCACGAAGCATGGGTCCCAAAAATTAAACCTCAATAGGAAGCACTTAAAGATAAGCAAAAGGTTCCAGAGTTGAAGCTGAAATTCAGTAGCGTTTTAATTAGCCAAAACATTAGTGAGCAAGTCGAGACTGGGCAAGTGTGCTTTAGCCCCATCCCTGCCATCGGAAATTAGCTGTAATACTCAAGGGAGGTCTTTGCACCCATGAGTTTCTCGAGTGCGATCCCCTTGTAGTTCCTGTGGCCAGGAGGCTGCTTTCTCCTCACCTGATGCCCTGCTCGCTCTCTGACCCTTTACACAAGAGGCATGTGCACACGCATAGAAGCCCTAACACCACACACTAGCAGTATCAAACGTTTTTCCTGCCCTTTACCAACTATGATGGACAGCTCACTCAAGGGACCTCGGTGCCTTATGGCGCGGTGGCAAAGTTACAGGCACACATGGTCAGTGGAGACAAATCTTCTGGCCCTTTACGTAGCTGCAGTGTAGGAGAAGCACTATACATTTACACAACGAGGTAGTCTTTACTGATTAGCCAGTACTCTAGTTGAGTAGAGGTATTGCACAAAACACAAAACGGTGGCATCTTCGTGGATAACGATGCAGGGCAGGATTCATTCCAGCACGAGGCTCCTGTCACAAAAATTAAACCTCAACAGGAAGCACTTACAGATATAGCTGGTGCCCGAGTTGAAGTTCAAATTCAGTAACATTTTTAATCAGCCCAAAACATTAGTGAGCATGGTCGAGGCTGGGCAAGTGTGCTTTAACCCCATATCTGCTGTCGAAAATTAGCTGTAATACTCGAGGGAGGTCTTTGCATCCATGAGTTTCTCGAGCGCGATCCCCTTGTAGTTCCTGTGGTCAGGAGGCGGCTTTCCCCTCACCTGCTGCCCTGCTCGCTCTCTGACCCTTTACACAAGAGGCATGTGCACACGCATAGAAGCCCCGCACCACACACTAGCAGCATCAAACGTTTTTCCCACCCTTTCCCAACTATGATGGACAGCTCACTCAAGGGACCTCGGCGTCTTTTGGCGCGGTGGCAAAGTTACAGGCACACATGGTCAGTGGAGACAAATCTTCTGGCCCTTTACGCAGCTGCAAAGTAGGAAGCGGTACAAAAGGGGGTGGTGATGGACGGAGCATCTGAATCAATCAAACACTCACACCCAGTCAAAAGATCTGGGTTTAATCCATCACCGTTCTTTAGCCCACTCTGCCATCCCAGTTCAGACATGGCTATATGCAAATCAGTCTGACCCTGTGCCTCATGGGAACAGTCCAGCCCGAACTGCCAAGCAATGTCTTTGCTGGACCGGAAACAAGCTTCCGAGGACCGGTTTCTGGCATTCCAGCCGTCTTCAGCCCGGCTTGCTTGAATCCAGTGGCAAAGTGAGCAAGGGACTCATGTCTGAGCATACCCTGCCACACTTATGGCGGCCAAAAGAGGTACAAAAGGGGGGGTGGTGATGGACGGAGCATCTGAATCAATCAAACACTCACACCCAGTCAAAAGATCTGGGTTTAATCCATCACTGTTCTTTAGCCCACTCTGCCACCCCAATTCAGACATGGCTATATGCAAATCAGTCTGACCCTGTGCCTCATGGGAACAGTCCAGCCCAAACTGCTAAGCCATGTCTTCCCTGGACCGTAAACAAGCTTCCGAGGACCGGTTTCTGGCATTCCAGCCGTCTTCAGCCCGGCTTGCTTGAATCCAGTGGCAAAGTGTGCAAGGGACTCACGTCTGAGCATACCCTGCCATACTTATGGCGGCCAAAAGCGGTACAAATTTAAACAACTTTTAACAGGCAGGCAGTAAATTAGTCACGTAGTTTAACAGGCAGTAATGGAGTCAGAAGCATTTGGTTAGAGAAGGATCCCACTGTGAGAGAGGAATTGCCACGCTGACAGGAAGACATTGACGATAACGGACCAAAGATTTAAACACCTCTAACACCCAAAAATATACACGAAGGCTACCAGTCTACACGGATAAGTGTTTCAGATACAAGAGTTTATTGACTAAACAAAACAACACACCTACACGTAGACGGTGAAAAGACAGCTACACTGCAGCGTCGAACATTGCCCCTAAGGAAGGAACACGCGTTCCGAAATGCATTGGGCCAGTGGCTAAATTTGGTTTAATAGTAACTATGGATGTATTCAAGAACATTTAAAGACAATTAACTTCAAGAAATTTGGATGAAGAAAATATTTTCTGTACAACAGTTGGAACGTATATTATATGTGATGAAATAACATATGAATGAAATATATGTATGAATAAGTAAATATGAATCTTACAAAAAGGAAAGATTTTGTGAATAGTGATAAGTAAAATATTAACAGTTTGGAACAAATTTTGTGTAATATATCAAATGATTGTGTTAAATTATTGTGAACGATTAGTTCAATAGGTACAGTGCACACTAGAGCAGGGTAACTCCTGTTCACGTATAGTTATAATTTAGTGTGGAGCCAACAAATGAATATAGTGTAGCACCCTTGTACAAGCAGAGTTAAGATTGTATAAAGTTGCGCGAAAATTGATTGCACCTCTCACCGAGCTGTGGGTATTTGACTTTAGTGTGTGATTTTGACTCACAGCCCTAGAGCACAGACACACACTCTCAGTTTTCATCTCTGGGCACAGCTGGGGAACCAGCCAGGTTACCTCCAGGGGGAAGCACAGCATATTTGCAACAATGGTGAGCCAATGATGCTGCAGTTACAGTACACTGATGAGGAAAAGCATGATATCACGCACTACGCATGTGTACATATGTGAGGCTTTCAATGGGGGCAACATAATAAGTAATGAACCAGGTTGCACAGGAAGAGTGGACCATTCACCCCTCCTTGATTTTTGTAACAATGTTTGATATACATGAAATTTGCAACGGGACATCAGGATGCATGCCTGAACACTGCATTGTCTTCAGTCGTCACAGACAGAGATTGATATTGTGGTAGCACATTGTCCTGCCAACATGAAGCCTTTCAATCTGCATGTAGATGTGTGCGCACACCCAGCTCATGTATGTATTTCGATGTACATGGTCATTGGTACTCAATAGCCATCAGGTGTAGCTGACACAGGAATGTTATCCCTGTTAACATTTGACTTTGCTTCCCTGTGAGGGTGTGTGCCTGTGCTGTGAAGATGGCAGACAGTGGAGTTCTGGTGTTTGATGGTGGCCAATTCCCAGCAGGGCCTTGTGCTCCCCACAACAGGGCCCAGTCCCAGGGTACCTGCCAGCCCATTTCAACCTCCTGTGAGTTGAGCATGGTGCAGTGTGGGCTTGTTGGGCCATGTAGGTGGCTGGGGATTGTGAGTGACTGCAAGTCCCACCATGCTCTAGGCTACACCCGCTTCCCAGCATGCCCTCACTACCCTCCTTCCGACTCTGCTTCCCTGTAAGGGGGTGTGCCTGTGCTGACAAGATGGCTGACAGTGGAGTCCTGGTGTTTGGTGGTGGCCAATTCCCAGTAGAGCTTTGAGCTCCCCACAACAGAGCCCAGTCTCAGAGTACTTGCCAGCCCATTTCAGGCCCCTCTGAGGTGAGCATTCTTCAGAGAGCTGTTGATGGTACAATTGTGAGGGGGGCATTATCTGTGACAACAACCCCATCATGCTTTTGTATACACTCACTTCACCAGCTTCACTGTGAGATAGTGGTTGTAGTGGCAGGGATATTTGACAGTGTTTACTCAGATTAGTGCCACTGCCTTGCCCTATTTGTTGGTAGGTTTGTACATGTCATGACACACTTACAAATCACTATGTGGTGGCCATTATTGTGTTTTTGTGACTAGCATACACTTCTTGGGATAATTGACTTTGGTTTACTATGCCTTTGCTATCAGTGCATGGTTTCACTGTCCCCTTAATGGTGATGTGTGTGTATTGCCACACAATATTCAGTATATTTGTTGTGTACCCAGGCTCTTGTATGTCTGGTAGGCCATGGATTCCCTCTGGTGGTAGGATGTCCTGCACCTTCTCCTCCCAGGACCTGAAGTAGACTGGTTTGGCAGGAGGGCCAATGCCAGTGACCTGGCTCAAGGCGTGTTCCTTCTGGATGAGCTTCTTGACACTCCCGTGCACATCATACCACCTGTTCTGGATGCCGGTCTTTGTGCAATATGCTGGCACTTGTGCGTTTACCTTGTCCATGATCATATCCCACAACTTGGTTTTCTGTGACATGGGGGTCCTTTGTCCAATGTGCCAAAAAAACGTGGCTCCACTCTGAGGATCTCATCTACCAATATTTCTAACTCAATGTCTGTGAACTGTGGATTCTTCTTAGGGCGCATGCTGATGGGTGGTGGTGAGGAGTAATGTGGGTGGGTGGGTGTATGGGTGCAGGTGAGATTGGGTGGGTTTCTGTTTTGGTAGGTGTATGTGTAAGAGCTTTTGGAGGGGTGCTGATGGTGTGTGGGTTGTGTGATGGGTGAGTTGTGTCTGTGGTTGGTGTCTCAAGTTGTTCTGTGCTGGCTGTTCTGCTGTATTTGCAAAGGGTCATGGTAGTTAATTTTGCCTTTTCATAGGTAGAGTTGTGGCCGGGTGTGTCTGTATTTTTTAAATGTTTTTATTTATTGACTTTGTCATTGCTGGACTGGTCCTTTTTTTGTGTTTTTGCCATTGTTTTTTTGTGAGCATGTAGGAGACGTTCTTCTGACCGAGTCGGATGCTCATGTTGGCTTGTGCGGGCTGCTCCGTGCCTTTGACGCTGATTGGGTTCTGTGTTGCATGCAAGTCGATCGCGTTGGTCTCTCTCGCTTTAGGTACGTTTTTGGGCCATGTCGGTTGTTCGGCTTGGGTTCCATGCGAATCGGTCGGGTTTCATGCGTTTTCCATCATACTGTGCGTGTCAGACGTCGCGGCTACGTATCGTCGGGCTCTTTATGGGTTTGTGTCGGTCAGTGCGGCTCGTGTCCATTTTCCAGCCGGATAGCTGAATTTTGTATGCCTCAGTCGTACAGCTTGTTTTCCATACGGCTCGGTTGTAGGTCACGGGTTTTACATCATACTGCACGGGTCGGACGGTGCCTGTAGGTGTCGGTCGGACTCAGTTCCCAGTACGAGTCGGTCAGTACGAGTCAGTCAGGAAGATTTCCGAACTGAATCGGAATCGACCCCTCAGTATTGGATGGGCAGAGCTCGAGTTGCATTGTGTGCAAATCCATATAGTCTCCCGTTATGGTAGCTGCTTGTATTTGCAGAAAAAGTGTAATAGACTTCAATGTTGTCCGAACAGGGGCTCCCAAAATACGTCTTACCTTGGGTCCCAAAAATCCTTAAAATGACATGGCTGGGAAGACTGAGCTTCCCTCTCCTCAGTCACTAATTGCAGTATGGTGGTTCCACAAGCCTCACCAGAGATGTTTTAAGGCATGGGCGAAGTGGGCCACTGCCCAAGGTCTCCACCTTACAAGACGACCCTTGGGAAAGTAACTTTCTCACTAACTCACTTCTGTGCATTTTTGAATCTCAATCTTTACATAAAAATAATTTAATACAATATTGTTAGGCAATATGAGACTTGAATTAGCAAAAAATGGGTAATCAAAAAAAAAATTGCTTCAAACAGGGCAAACCAAAATATTTATTTCCCAGGGCCTTGAAAATACCATTTTAGTAGTTGTATATAGCGTTAACTCAGCTCATGGGAATTGGGGTGCTAAACATTAACACTAGTTACATTACACAAGGTCAGATGTATGTATTTATTTCCTACACACGGGAAGATTAAGTGATGTGTCGAGACTTGCAGGATGTTGAGCTGATGCTGGGACTCGAACCAGGTTTCCATTTCCAAAGTCAGCAGCTCTAGCCGTAATGTCACATTCCCAATCCTTTAGATGACACTGTGTCACTCTATTCAGGAGCAAAGCAAGCATGGTCCCTAATGGTTCTATTCTCTATGGAGTAGCTGCCTTTAGAATGTGTAGAATTTTTCTAACATCATTCAGCTCCATACATTGATACTTTTTCTAACATCATTCAGCTCCATACATTGATACTTTTTATCCCCATTTATTCTGCCCATTTGTTTGGTTCTCTCAATGTCTAAGTACAGCGTTCCTATTTTTCCTCCCATTCCATTGCTCTGATAAAGGCTGTACCCCAATCATTTTCAAAATAATCACAGAGTATCTTGCCAACGTCCCATTTCAATGCGAATATCCAAAAGTGGCTAAACTTTGAACCTCCATGTTGGGATACAGCGTCTATGTCCCAACCACACATAAGTGAGAGTAATATTGGAAAGTATCCTACTGGGAAAACACAATTCTGTTCATCTGTCATACATTGAGGAGCTAAGAAGTATAGAATAAATTAAATGATTTGTGCCATCAGTGGTGGGGACAAAAAGGCCTGTTCATAAACTACATTTTCTAATATGTAAAGTATAACTACCCTAGTGTTACTCATGTAGTACATAATTGCAACCCACAACTCTACGGTGGAGACCTCCACCTCCCCTTATCTTTTCTGTGTGATTTTCACCACGGTAGGAGATATCTGCACATGCATAGGAATATATTTCAGTAGTACATCTACTAGTGACAAGGGGGAGTGGCTGGAAAATGGGGAATACCTATTCTAAATAGGAGGCTCCACACCCTAATTTGAAGAGCCAGAGACAAGTCTACTCCTAGGTGAAAATCTACACTTGTAAATGGCGAATAGCAAACATTTGTAGAGTTACTCCTAGGTGCAATAGTAAATACAATTATGAGTAAATACATGTGTGCATATTTACCTTTCTGAATGGGTCTCAAAATGAGTAAGCTAGAACTAAGGCATTCTTCTTACGTCAGACATCAACCAGTCGGATATTCCTAATAAATTGATTGGTTTAGCTATGAGTATCTAGGCTGGGCTAGTTCGGGGCAGGGATCGATTTAGAATCATTGATAATACGCAGTCGATCACTGGGGTGTCTTGATACGGCAACACTATTTCCAAAAGTCTCAGGAAGAATGACACGCTACCACTTTTGGAACACAAAGATTAAACACACAGAAGGTAAGTCTCAGGACGAATGACACGTTACCACTGTTGGCCCTTTCTCGGACTTACAGTCATCCCTCATTTCCGCAATGTTACGTCAGGCAAGTAATAAAGCAGCATGCCAGTACAGTACACTTCTTCCTAAACTCACAATCTGAATTACATCAAACCCAAACACATTAACTAAAAACAACAACAATGCAAACAACTGCAGGGTGTAGATATACTTTGCAAACCAGCAAAGGGCCGCAGGGGGGGGGCTACACCTGGCAATTGCCCCCTTATCAAATCAAATCAGGTTTTTGTTAAGCACAACTACTCACCTGTAAGAGTCTCAAGGCGCTGAGTGTGTGGGGGAGTTCGCAGGTTCTAGTCCATCAAGAAGGGGGTCTGTCGAAGAGCCAGGTTTTGAGGTTTCTTGCGAAGATGGGGAGCTATGTTAGCTGTCTGAGGTGGAGCGAAAGGCCCATCTAGGCACTGGCTGTGTGGAAGGAGAAGGAGCAGCCTCCCGATCTGGTCTTTCTGGTGTGGGGGACCATGGCATAAGAGAGCTGGGCTGATCGTAGGGTCCTTTGGTGTGCGTGGAAATTGAGTCGGATGTTCAGGTATGCTGGTCCGGTGTCGTGGAGGGCATTGTGAGCATGGGTTAACATCTTGAAGGTGACTCTAGCTTTGATGGGGAGCCAGTGGAGTGTGTGCAGGTGCTGGGAGATGTGGCAGTGGCTTGGCCGGTTGAAGACTAGTCTTGCAGCTGCGTTTTGGATGTTCTGTAGCTTGCAGGTGAGTTTTTTGTTTATTCCGGCATAGAGTGCGTTGCCATAGTCAAGCCTACTGGTGACCATGGCGTGAGAGGTGGTCTTTCTGGGTTCAAGGGGGATCCATTTAAAGGTCTTACGTAGGAGGCGGAGGGTGTACAAGCATGAGGACGAGACGGAGTTGATCTGGTGGTCCATTTTGAGTTCTGAGTCCAGGATGATTCCCAGGTTGCATGCGTGGGCTGTGGGGGAGGGCGGGCTTCCGAGGGCAGGGGGCCACCAGGTATTGTTCCAGGCGTCTGGGTTTTGGCCCATGATAAGTATTTCCGTTTTGTTTGCGTTTAGTTGTACCATCTGTTTTTCATCGGTTTGGCGACTGCTTCCATGCCTTCTCGAAAGTTGTGTCTGGCGGTGTTGGGTTTGTTGGATAGGGAGAGGATGAGTTGTGTGTCGTCTGCGTATGACACAATGTTGAGTTCGTAGGTTCTGACGATGGGGGCGAGTGGAGCCATGTAGGCATTGAAGAGCGTAGGGCTGAGGGAGGACTCCGCAGGTGGTAGGTGTAGGGTCTGAGAGGAAAGGGAAGAGTCTGACCCACCGCGTTCTGCCGGAGAGGAAGGAGCAGATCCCGTCGAGGGCCTTGTCTTTGATCCCTGCGTCGTGGAGTCTGCGTATCAGGGTGCGGTGAGAGACTGTGTCAAACGCCGCTGAGAGGTCGAGGAGGATGAGGGCTGCTGTTTCTCCTTTGTCCAGTAAGGTACGTATGTCATCTGTTGCGGTAAGGAGGGTGGTTTCCAAACTGTGTTTTTTTCTGAAGCTAGATTGAAAGGAGTCGAGGATGTTGTGCTGGGAATGGGAGCAGGTAGATGGGTCTGTAGTTTTTTAGGTCAGTGGGGTCTGCTGAGGGTTTCTTCAGGAGGGTGTTGATCTCAGCGTGTTTCCAGTCATCAGGGAACGAGGCGGTTGCCAGGGAGCGGTTGATGGTGTGACAGAGCATGGGTACAATGGTGTTGGTGGCTCTGTTGAAAATGTGGTGGGGACAGGGGTCCGTGGGGCCCACGGAGTGGATTGACTTCATCATCTTCAGTGTGTCTTCAGTGGTGAGATCTGTTCAGTTGTCGATCGCTGGTTTCAAGGTGTCTGGGTGGTAAGTAAGGGTTCAGTGTGTTGGTTGTCTTCGTCGAAGTTGTCGAAGATGCTCTTGAGTTTGTGGTGGAAAAAGGTGCTGAGTTTGTTACAGAGGTCTTGTGAGGGAGGGATGTCGGTGGACTCACTGGTGGGTTGGGCGAACTCAATGTTGAAGAGTTATTTGCTGCTGTGTGCATGAGTGGAGATTCTGTCCCCTTAATCATGATGAACCTGCATTTGCGACCCAGAAGTGAGGTGGAAACAAACCATTCAATGTTTATGATAAAATATACATCCAGGTACAAAAGACTGATGTGAGCAGGATCAAGGATGACCCCCAAAGCACAAACCTTCATTAGAACCAGCCTAGCGCCAAAGTATGTACCAGAATTCTCAATGTCTTCTCGCGTGGACATTTGTTGTTTTCTCGCGATCTCAGTCAGTTCTTCCGGTCCTGTCAATCTTGACACCCTGCTATGTCACCAGGCTCCTCTCAGTGTCCAACAAGCCAGAGGCAGTTTCTGGTGATATGATGAAGACATTTGACCTCCCCAGCTATCACTTGCAGTTAAGCAGGAAAAAGTAATGTGTATTTATGACCATTCTCGCTTGGTCTAAGTTTCATTGCTTCAAACTTTTTTTGTTTTTGCAACATGATCCTAGAATCATCTAGAAAAATCTTAATAGCTACCACCATTGGCCTGGCAACTCTCTTGTGAAGTCAATAAAATGCAGATTATTATTATGCCATGACGGTCTTTACGCATCCTCCACTCTGGCCTTCAGCGTCCACACGGTCTCCTGCAGTTTGTTTACAACAGACCTCGTTTCCATCAAATAAATGGTCAAGATGTCCTCTGCTTTTTCAGATGCCAGAGGAGGTTGGGTTCTTCTGCAGCAGTCAAGTTCCAGTGGGGGATCAGATGTGTTTGCCTCCTCTCTCTCTTGTGAGGTGGAGTCAGGGTGTAGATGCATTAAATTCACAGGATTCATTCATGATCCTATAAGGGACTTCGAAGGTCACAGCATTAGCTTTGACTTGAGTCACCATCTTGTCAGCTATGCCCATCTTTAGTTATCGGTTATGCAGAAATAGGGTATTAGTTATGGAAAGCAATTGGTTTTTTAAAGGGCTTTGGTAATTCAAAGACATATGGCCTTATTGCGAGTATGGCGGTCCTCATGACCACCATACTCGTGGTAGCGGTACGAAAAGTGTGAGTCTGCCCGCAGTATTCAGAGTGTGGCAGTTGGTCTGCCATAAGACAGCCGGCTCCACCGGGACCAAGGATCCCGCTGGGCTGGCGGTTTGCAACCGGCATGACTATTCTGGTGGTTTGCAACTGGCATGTATATTCTGGTGTTGTCACTGCTGGTACTGCAAAGCATATTACGAGTTGCATTTTCACTGCTTTTTTCATGGCGGTGAACCCAACATGAAAAGGCTATTGGTGAGGCAAATAAGGAGGCCCTAAAAGCCCCCCCTGCTGGACCTGGGAATGGAAATGCTTGCAGGGAGGGCACATGTTGTTCCCCCTGTAATTGCACCCCCATTCCTGCACAGTGTGGCATGCAATCCCAGAGTGTATGTGGGAATCCCCTGCATTCTACAGCCCCTGGCACACTCATCTGTACTCACCCCACCCATCCTATGTAGGAGCTGTCATGTGTAGTACAATCTCTGCAGTATCCGTAGGTGAATTAGTATGAAGCAATCTCTGACCGCCACCTCCCTGGGTGAGCGGAGTGCCTATTCCTATTACTCCTCATCTATCTCGCTAATTTCAACGGCTCCAATTTCCTTGAGCCTCATGAAGGTTCGTGGCCTTATGCAGTAGTTTACTGTAGGTTTGGAAGGCGCCTTAGAAATGAGTGGTTCCGTCAACAATCTATCCTCTACAGGGGAGGATTCATTAAGGGACAGCTCTTTCACCACATATGATCACAATCCATGGCACAACTGGTAGGAACTTAAGAGTTCCCGTGGGCCATGTCGTATTCTGCCTGCAACAACTCCCAGGTGATCATATCCTCCCCTCTCCATACGTCCCCAAGGGATGAAATGTCTATCACAGTCCAGGCGGTAAATCCTCCAAGGGAACCTACATCAGCCAACAAATCACTGTCCCATAGAGGGGTCATCTTGGTGAAGCATCCCTGCCATCCCAGGAATCTAGTCACCCTCCACCACATCGAGGCCTTTACCCTTGCAAGAAGTGGTCGAAACATGTAACCCCACTTGGAGTAAAGTGCCCTTGGATAACCCCTATGGCCTAGGGCCCCACGGTTGGCCCCGATCGAGGGCTCAGTCAGGGGAGCAAGTAATACTTTTCTTGATCAGGCAGGGCAATGCCACCATCACCTCGTCCCCTTATTAGCTTATACAGAATGATCTTACGTAGCCCTCCAACCCACAGAAGCTGTTGGACAACCTGGCTCACATTTTGGAAGTACCCTGGGGGTACTCAATATGGCATGTTATGCAGCACGTATAAGTATTTTGGTAAGGCGATCATTTGTACATTGCCACCCTGCCGAGGCATGACAGGGCCAATGACCAACTGAGCTGGAAGTCAGCCCTAAATCGATCCAACAATGAGTAGAGGTTGATTGTGTAGAACAGTTCAGGCTGCCTAGCCACATAGAGGCCCAGATATTTGAAGGCCCCCTCGAAGACCTCGCTATGCCGCCAATCCACATAGAGAATACAGGAGAGGCTTCCCCCAATTAATCATGTATCCAGAGTAGGTGACGTAGAGGTGGAAAATATGCAATAGTCTGGGGCTAGAGACCACAGGCTCTGTCACGTAAAGCAGCACATCATCAGCACAGAGGGAGATTTTATCTTCCCAATCCCCTCCCCACCCAAGGCCACTCACCAATGGGTCAGCGCGCACCCAGAATGCCAATAGATCAAACACCAATGCAAAGAGCGATATTTTTATTTTTTATGTTTTTTCCAATGCCATTAATTATTATATTGTTAAGGAGGAGTGGCCAACTATCAACCAACATGGTTGATGCATTGTAGGTGAGCTTCGAATCGCCTCACCAAACCAGCCACAACCCCAATCTGAGCTGTTGGCTGCTAAACCTGAGTGTCTGGATTTCTGCAGCCCCTGCCCTGGAGATAGAGGAGTCAGAACCCAGTGGCTGGGCTTCAGATGACGAGCACCTTAGGCAGCTAGCCTAGAGGAGGAGCGCTGTGTGGTGTACAATGGCCCGCACTGGTCCTGGAGGCTATATGGTGAGAAGCCTGGGCCCAGATCGGGTGCTGCCCCCCAGCTGCCCGAGTGATGTAGGGAGGAATCTGAACTGCCCGTGGAGGAGCCGTGCCCTGCCAGCCCACTGGATGACAATTGAGCAGTTGTTTGGGGATGGTGGAGCAGTAGGGCTCGAGTCGGGGAACCACGCGGAAGGACGGCGTCCCCCACTTATTTTACCAGGATCTCGATTACTGGAGAAAATGGAGCCACGCATTGTAAATGTAAATGTAAATGTAAATTGATACTTGTATAGCGCACTACTCACCCGCAAGGGTCTCAAGGCGCTTGTACGAATACCCATCCTGGCTTTCCCTGTGAGGCGTCCACTCCTGGGCACCCCCAAGGTGGAGGCCAGACATCCTTAGCGTTGTGGGGGCCATTGTGGAGATTAAGCAAGCTATTGCCCAGAGTTGCAGAGTGGGACTCCATGATTGGAATAGGCACCGAGGCAAGAATTATCAGGTCCGTGGAATTTGGAGCCCAAGACCCGCTGAGGCCTGGGAATTGAACCCTGGTCCCGGGCTAGACCTCTGCATCAGGGTCTGCTGCTCTAACAATTGAGCCGCACTTCTCCACTCACTCTTTGCCCTCTGTGGGGCGAGATCAGAGCTCATCAAGAACGCTGCTCACGCGCTGGCTTCTCTGATGCAATCACATCTAAGGGGTGAGCGAGGGGAGGCAATGAGTCTGATGGTGCACGCCACCTTTTGTGATGTCACTTTCTGTTGTGACGTCAGTGTCCCCCCACTTCTTTTTTTATGACTTGTGCCCTGTGCAACCCGACGGCGTTGGCGGAAGAAAGTAATAGTGCTCACTGCACCACGAAAAAGCATCATCGGAACAAAGTTCCTGAATTAGAAACAAACGGAATAGAAGGATTGGGGCACCTTTAGAAGTTACGAAGGCTTCAATAGAGTTAACCCTGAGTGAAAATCCACACGCACAGAAGAACGAGAGAAGCACATTCATGAGTAAGAGAAACCACAGTTTGGTCGCCACCCGCAAATTGGAGTCACAAAAATACTTTTTTACAAGAGCCATCCATAAGCTTGCCTCAATATGCTTTTAAGTAGAAGCCCTGAGGAAAGCCCGAAAAGGAATTAAAATGTGGCTAGAAACACGTCGGCATATTCTTTGATGATATTAATTAGTCGAACTGTTAAATCAAGTTACTTGCATTGAATGAGTTGGCAAATAGTTGTAAATTGTTCCTTTATTGGGTTGTATATAGCAGCTTTTTCTTTGAATTGAAAACAATTGCATACAAACACATGATTTATTCGTGGATTTCTCAACATATTGTGCAATTTTGAATGTATGTTTGTCATATAATCACAATTGAGTTTAGTCCAATGTTATGTATATATGTTGTTATGAGTAATGTTGATTGTGGTATAATTTTTATGATTTTCTGGAAATAAGAGAGTTTCCTTTATGAAGTCATACAGAACAATGAAAGAAAAAAGTGGGCAAATAAATAACCCTAACCACATAAGGTATATAGTGTGGTTTTTTGCAAATAAATAAGTTGGATTCCAGGTACTTTCTCTTTCTATATACTGTGGATCAGTGTGGCATCTCGGTGGGGCGAGCGAGGCTCTGTCAGTCCACAGGGGCGTGAGCGCACCCGGTATCCCCCATCTAAGATGAAAAGAGAAGGTTGCCCCTCCATTAGTGCATAGAGTAGAGGCGGCAGTCCGGCCCAAGAAGAGCCACTGAGGAGCAGGCGGGTCATGCTGCATGGCCCTGAGAGAGGAGGGCCATCCAGGGCCCTGAGCGAGTAGGGCCATCAGAGGCGTAGGACAGCAACCTGGGACTGAGGTCCTTAGAGGGTGCACCATGGTTGCTCGTGCTCCCCGGGACAACTGGGGATTGGCAGGCTGGAGAAAGGCCCTCTGTTTCTTCCCCTCCCCTGGATTTCCAGCAATTTCTGCCACACCACATTTACAGCAGGGAAGAAGACTGCACAACAGTGGCTGCATGTGCTGCCCCGGACTGCTTTGGTTTCACCTCCCTGGGGGCAAGGCCAGACCCAGAGAACATTGACATCCACCCCTTGAGCGGAGACCATAGCCCCCATGACTTCCAGGTATATGAGACTGGGGAAAACAGAGTAGTAAAAATACTGGTTCCTAACCGTGCCCCCACGAAACTTCAGACATGGATAATGGGAAGAACAAGTAGCAAGCAGAATGCAAAGTTGGTGGGGGGCTAGACAAGCCCCCACCACCCCTGCCGCTGGGCAGTTTGAGAGTTGTGCCCCTAGTTCAGAGGTGCTGAGGCCTGGTGTGGTGGTGCCTGCGCTGCTCCAGCAAACTCTTTTCTGCTCGTCTTTGCACTGCAGGCGGTTTGCAGGGCTGGCTGGCAGGCACTTCGACCCTCCCCCATCCCCCAGCCCCCGGCTGTGTACACGGTGTCTCCTCGGAGCTGCATGTGACTCTCAGCCTCCGGGCACCCGTCAGCCCAGACAGCACTAACTTGTCCTGCCCTCCCCTCGCAGCACCTTGCATCATTTTAAATCCTGCAAAGCGTTGCTGTGGACTCAACTAACTGAATGTGGAGGTGGAGAGACGGGTTCTAGATGGGTCCCCATCAGTGTGAGAATCTGTGCCGTGGGAACAGGAGCTGCTGAGAGAGAGAGAGCGCCTTTGCCAGAGTGAGAGCTAAGCCTGACACGGCACGCCTGCTGTCTCAACTGGTGAGCTGCACTTCCCTTCTTTTCCCCCTCTTTCCCATCGCTTCTACCACGCCACGCCTCTCGCATGACACCCTCTTTCATCCTGCCTTTCATATTTGTCTCCTACCACCTGCCTTCACAAGGCATCAGCGAGAGGAGCTACTCTAAAAGGTACACCCTCTTAGTCTCAGGCCTCAGACAGCAGAGCTATCGCCGAGGATGCACAGATGTGACTGCAGAGCTATCTCTGAAGTTACATAGGTGTTACAGTGTGATCCCTTTCAATGGCTCTGTGTATAATACGGGTCTTGAGGAGTCCTTTCTCTGCTTGTGGGTGTCATATTGTGCCTCCTGGTGCACCCTGGTGGGAACTTCGTCCCAGGATGAAGATTGCTGTTGTCTGCTTTACTCCAGAGCTCCAACTTTCACTCGCGCAGAGCCGCGCTGACTCTGGTGGGACTCCTGTCCCAGGGTGCTCTGCGCTTCCACCTAGCTGCCACAGGTGTGGGGGTAGAGCCATCACATGCTTAAAAGCGCTGCTGCCTTTCCCGCGGTGCGGGCCTTGAGGAGTCCTTTCTCTGCTTGTGGGGGTCAGATTGTGCCTCCTGGTGCAACCTGGTGCAAACTTTGTCCCAGGGTGAAGATTGCTGCCATCTGCCTTACTCCAGTGCTCCGACTTTCCGTCACGCAGAGCCGCGCCGACCCTGGTGGGACTCCAAGTTCCAGGGTGCTTTGCGCTTCCACCTAGCTGCCACAGGTGAGTGGAAGGAGCCATCACGCGCTTAAAAGTGCTACTGCCTTTCCCGCGGCGCAGGACGCGCCCGGGCAAAGCCCTCGCCAAGGGCGGGTCTGTCCTTGCCCATCATTGGCAGGAAGAGGTAGGGGCAGGGTCGGATTGGGATCACAATTTGGCCCGGGCACTGACGAAAAAAGTGGCCCACATTCAGGGGACGTGGCCCACATTTAAGGGGCGTGGCCCACATTCAAGGGGCGTGGCCTTTCATGAAACACCATTTGGTTACACTTTGAGGTCTAATTTGTAGAGAAATATTTAGTAAATTAAGCCCAGAATCACAGGTTGTTGAGCAGACGCTGGGGCTCAAACGTGAATCCCCATCTCTGCAACTCTGGCATCAGGCCACATATGCCTATGCACGGACCAGAGATGTTTTAAGGCATGGGCAATGTGGGCTCTAGCCCAGGGCCCCAGCCTTTCAGGGATCCCCCTGTTAGGGCCTGCTCCGTTCTGCAGAGAATCTTACCCTAATGACCATGCATACTCCTTAAACAGATTGTTTTAAATACTATTTTTTTAAAGTATTTTTAATATGGGCGATGAGTAAGAATCTATCACAGAGATTTTGCAGAAAAATGTGTTTACTTTTCATGCAACATTCCATACAAAAATGTCTTTGAAATCAAACAGGCCATCACATATGAGAAAAGGGAGGATGTCACTGAGATTATTTTCAGTAATTTTAGTGAGCTGCTACTGTGTTGAAATATTGAAAACACACGTCAATGTCCTTGAATAGTAGATGTCAATACATTAAGAATTTGGACAAGTATGGTAGTGCACTTTCCAGTGACCAGCTGGAAGAGGGCATCAAAGAGGTGAAATTGGATCATAAATTCAAATCTGTTCCGAACAGGGGCCCCAAAAATATGTTTGGCCCAGGGCCCCGAAAATCCTTAAGATGTCCCTGGCACAGACAAGGAATGAAAGTGAGAGGATACTGTTCTTGCCCAGGACACAGGGCCAAGGTGACAATGGTCTACATGCTGAGCAACTAAAAAAACAGCAAGGCCCCTTTCTGTCACAAAATTATTCCAGCCCTCCAGCACAGGAGCACCTGAAAAGCAGGAAGCCCCTGCTAATACTAACCTACTCAGCCCTCCCTAGACCTACATCTCAGGAGCACATGAACAGCAGTAAGGCCCCTGCATTTAATAAATTAATAAGCCCTCCCCAGCCCTCCAGGCCTCAGGGCAATGTCCGGGCAGGGGAGCACAAAACACAGCTGCTGGGTCATCCACGTTAGCCAGGGCACGTTAGCCAGGGGGAGGCTGAGGTGAAGATGGTTCAAGTTCCAAAAATCACCTGGCCTCCACAGCGACACCCATTCTTCCTGCCCACTATGCCCTGAATGTGAAGGGCTGTGGGCGAGGTGTTAAGACCGTTTCTGAGCTGCGTGGGCCCCAGGGGGGCTGAGGTGAAAATGGTTCAAAGGCCTGAGCAACACCTGGCCCC
Organism: Lissotriton vulgaris; assembly: GCF_964263255.1. Classification (NCBI taxonomy): domain Eukaryota; kingdom Metazoa; phylum Chordata; class Amphibia; order Caudata; family Salamandridae; genus Lissotriton; species Lissotriton vulgaris. The sequence continues at coordinate 94,391,976 of NC_141699.1, read as the reverse complement.
CCAGGGAGGCCGATTTTTGCAAACAATCACATCTCCCCAGCCCACCCCAGCGTGATTGCTTTGCATGGTAGGGGATGAAGAGAGGCCACAGTGGATAATCGCTGTACAGCCACACAGTGAAGCTGCATTCATTTCTCTGTCTCTGTCTCGGTGCCCACTGTGGGACGGTTTTTTTCCTCCCCTTTCCTAGTCCACAGTGAGCACTCTCTGTGGACTGGGAAAGGGGAGAAAAAAACCGGACCACAGAGGGCACGGAGACACCCGCCCTTCGGCCCATGCCCGAATGCCCGCAGTGCCAATCCGCCCCTGGGCAGCGGCCACCCCCCTTGATTTCATCTACACATCAGTCGACCCTAAAGGCCTGCTCCCTGGATGACACAACTGAACAACATCGAAATTACTTCCTACGGCAAGTAGACTGGTTACCTCTTGCTGCTCTTCTTATTCCCACTGACTATAAATGCTGTATGTTTTCGGGAGATTGACTATATTTGTGCGGACTTTAAGGGGATTCGCTTAACAGGTCCTTCCTCCTACGAGTATTACGATCTACTTGGGCACCCTCCCCGAGCATATTACCAAAAGCCTTGTGTGTCTGCTTACTGCCCTTTAGTCTGTTTGATCTGTACAAAGGGTGGTGCTAATACGGAGTGCCCTTTAACATTGTAACATGGGAAAACGTACTTCTACTATTAAAAAGTCCCGGGCCCAAGCTAATCCCTCTTCTCCGCCCCCCCCCCCCAACATCAATTGATAAAATACTGCAAAGAGCCATAGGAGCTGTTACAACGGATATTGAACGCACTGAAAGGCAATTGTCAATTACTCCTGACCTCTTTCCTCCAACAGCAGACCTGGCCATATCTAATACCTCTCCTGTAGCACTCTTATCTACTGGAAATGTTTCCCCGCCCCTCACTCCAAGCAAATGATCCAACCAGCGTAACTCGGAAGGGAGAAGTGGGTGTAAAGAATGGGAAACAAAAGCAAATAGTTGGGAGGGTAACTGACAGCAAGAAAGCACGAAGAGGGGCAAAAGATCCACTTAATTTAAACCTAATAATTGAACCCGCAGTTGCCATCAGTACAGACCCAAAGTATCCAGCTCGGGCCCAGACGCTATTGGCAGATCTCCTGACCCAATTTAGAGCTACACTTAAGGAAGAAGTTGCCCCCCTAGTTGACAAACTAAATATCTTGAAATCTCTAGGGGGTTCATGGCAATAGTAAGCCAGTACTAGCATATCACAACTTCCATCAAGGGAGGGGGGCTTCAATTCCCAGTCTGATTTTACCTCCCAGGCTCTTTCTCACAAACAGGTAACACCCAGCTCTCACGTCCCCAATACTCAGCAGACCACTAACCGAGATACTAGTTGTACCCCCCAGCATTCTGGTGCACAGCGAGAGCAAGAGCGGGCAGCAAATGCAGGGCTAAGGACATCACGCAGAGCGGGAGAGAGTAACGCCTCAATCGCTAATATGCGGAGCATTCACCACTCCACCATTAGCGCAGCAGGGCGAAGCACAAGTAGAGAAGTCCTGAGGAAGGAAGAGTGTCCTGTGGGCAGGATGGTACCAGTTGCCTGACTTCTATAAACCTCCCACCAGCATCTTCACCCTAGATAATCCTTCTGACAGGGGTCCCACCTTTCAATAACGCCCAGAGGGAGTCACAGCTAGAACTCAGGAATAAGAGTTTATTCTGGCTACCAAAGTACAGGAAGTTTCCTTATTAAAGGGCTGGAGAAATCTTAATGGTGCGGAGGGTAGATTGGGTGGGACCCAGTAAAAAAACAAACCAAGGAGATTGTGTGGTTATTAATTTTAAAAACCCTCAGACCGTTCACATGCTTCTAAATGATAAAACTTCCCCTACAGCGCCCATCACAGAGGTCAGAGCTCTCTCACTTGATTATTTTTACTCCCACTGTCTTAATCCTGGTAGGGAAAACGTAATCCCGGGGCATGATAGACACTCGATGGAAAACCAGAAATTCGGCCACAGACACCCTCCCACTAGACCTCTGTTTTTTAATTTGCCTGTAAATAACCGTTACTGGGCTTTGGAAGAAGTGGATTGACAATCAGGGACAGGGCGTCTGGGCTATCCAAAGAGTACCCCGACGTCCCCTAGAGGACAGTTAGTTACCCTCCGTCTCATCCTCAGAGCTATCAATATCTTCTTCTAATAAAGGTTCGCAAATGTCCCCCCTGTACGTGTTCCAAGGCTGCCATACATTATTCCATTGGCGCGGGTTGGCTCTTATTTTGTACACCGCCCATTCTGTCACCATAAGCGCATCCATATTTCTGCACCACAGTGTTAAGGTAGGGAGCTCTGCCGCCCCCCATTTCTGTGCAATGTCACGTTTGGCTGTCATGAGGCCTATTGTAGTCCATAACCGGCCATAGTACGATAAATCATTAGGCCCCCACACATTCAACAGGCACACACGGGGGTCGGGTGTTAGTGAGACCTCTAATGTCTGTGAGATGGTGCGCATCACCTGTTGCCAGTAGCCCACAAGGGCTGGACAGCCCCAAATTGTACGTATGAATGTGCCTTCCTCTCCGCACCCCCTAAGACAGTGTGGATGGTCTGCTCTCTGTAGTTTGTGTAGTGTAGTTCTCGTATAGTATATCCTATGTAGGATTTTCAGTTGTACCAGATGGAACCTAGCTGACACGCCAGCCTCACGCGGCGATGCCATAGCTGCATTCCAATTTGACTCATCCATATCTCCTACGTCCTCCACCCACTTCTCCCTCAACTTCCACAGCGGGTCGGGCAGGTTATTCAGCAATTTCCAGTACGTCAGGGAGGTCGCGCCTTCCTGCATGAAGTCCGTAAGTAAGCGGTCCTCAAGCGGTGAGGATTCCGGGATAGGCGTATCTGGCGGGATAGCTACTTGTAGAGCGTGTCATTCCTGTGGGACCCAGATCATAGTGATGCTGGAGGTATGAGAATGGGACCACACCCTCTCTTTACCACATGTCTCCAACCGTCGAAATCCCTATGTTATTCCATTGGGTGAATCCTTTACTGCGTCTTAAGTGTCCCAGCGCCTTCGTGTCCCACAGTGGCGTCAGCTTTGTTATGACTCCCCCCCCCCATTTAAGTCTCGTCTGTGCTCTGTACCATAGCGTTACTGTATGTTTGGTGGGTCCTGTTAGTTTCGCTGCAGTACCCTTGTGGTATAATGGTGCCAGTAAGCTATGTGTGCCGAGTTGGGCTCTGTCAGCCATGAATGCCGGGTCATTCTGCGGGACGTGTAGCCATTGGTTAGGAATTTTAAGCTGTGCCGCCCAGTAGTACAATTGCATATTTGGCAGGGCAATCCTGCCATCATACCAGCTCCTGTTGAGTTTTATATGCACTATACAAGCTGGGCGATCACCCCATAACAAACCCGACATCACAGCCGTCACTTTTTGAAAATAACTCGGAGGTATTAGAATCGGTGTGTTTTCGAGTACGTATAGGAAACGCGGCAGTGCCATCATTTTGAACAAGGCTGCTCGGCCCAGTAGTGTTAGTGGAAGACCCTTCCAGTGCTTTACGTCATTACGCAATCGAATGAGGGGAGGCTGTAAGTTGCACTCAAAAAATTCTGCAACGTTCTGGGTGACGTATAATACTAGGTATTTAAAGGAGGTGGTAGCCACTGCCAGAGGGCAGGTTTCAGGAAGAGCCGGAAGCGGGCCCTTCAGCTCATAGATTATCGACTTCGCCCAATTAATGGTGTAGCCAGACGCTTGCCCGTGTGTGTCACATAGTGCCAGGAGATTCGGGATACCTCTCTCCAGGTCCGTTAGGTAAATCAGCATGTCGTCTGCATACAGGGACACCCTATCTTCCCAGTTATCATTCCAGGAAATTCCCTTCAGCAATGGCGTCTTTCTAATGGTGACTGCCAGCGGCTCTAGGACTACCGCAAATAGGATGGGAGAGAGCGGGCATCCCTGCCTGGTCCCCCTTGCCAGTTGTATCTCACGGGATATGTGTCCGTTCACCACCACTCGTGCCACGGGTTCAGTGTATAGTAGCCGTACCCAGGAAATAAATTTGGGTCCGAACCCCATGTGGGTTAGCACCGCAAACAGGTAGTGCCACTCCACCATATCGAATGCCATTTTGGCATCCAATGACAGTATTGCTGCCGGCTCCGTCAGTAACGGTGCTCTTGCCAGCACCCCATGCACTCTACGAAGGTTCAGTGCCGTACTTCTATGTGGCATAAAGCCCGACTGATCTGGATGGATCAATTGCTCCAAGTAGGGCAACAGCCTGTTCGCTAACAATTTCGCTAGTATTTTAGCTTCTGCATTAAGGAGCGATATAGGCCGGTAGGACGTGCATTCGCTAGGTGGTTTGCCCGGCTTTGGAATAGCCACAACGGTCGCCATCCGCTGGTTGGGGGGCAACGTTCCTTTCTCCCTACTTTCCTCATACATCTTTAAAAGGGGTTCACTCAGGGATTCAGACATCGTTTTAAACCATTCAATGGGTATCCCGTTCGGGCCAAGAGCCTTACCCGATCGAGTCGCGTTAATAGCCAACTGAATCTCTTCAGTTGTCAAGTCGGAGTCGAGGTCGTCTGCTGCATCCGTCGTTAGTGTTGGTGTTTGCACGTCACGGAGGGCTTCCATCACTTTATCCTCTGTCACCACTACCGTCGGTGTGTACACCTCCCTGAAGTGATCGACCAGTATGTCTACTATTTCTTCAGGCCGCGTGTGCAGTTCCCCGTTTACATCAGTTATTTGTAATATATTCCTACTGCCCCCTTCTTCTTGTCTAGCCATGCCAGGAGTTTACTCGCCTTGTCCCCTATGTCATATACCCTATGTGTGGTGGCTGCAATGTCCGCCACCGTCTGACGTCTCAGGTGGTCATCGTGAAGGCGTTGGCGCAGCTGTAGGGAGTGCAATGTGTCATTTGATGGGTCTGCCATATGGGCTGCGTTTGCTCTGTTGAGCTCCAGCTCAAGCTCTACCAACTCCCTCCTTTGAGCTCGCTTATAGTCTGTTATCGTTGCAATGGCTTGCCCCCTAAGGACTGTCTTGTAGGCCTCCCACAGAACCGAGGGGGATTCAACCGAGGTCAGATTCTCCTCAAAGTAATGTCGGGTCGCCTTCTTTAAGTCCTTACCAATTGATGGTATTTTAAGATACCCTGGATAAATCGGGTATATTCTCCTACGAGTCCTCTCTTGACTGGACAGGGTCAAAGCTAGCGGTGAATGGTCCGAGACATCCCTCGGTTTTATCTGCACATCATCTACGGTAAGGAGACCATTGCCTAGTGCGAGTAAGTAATCAATTCTGGACAGGCTGTTATGTGTTGCGGAGTAGTAGGTGTATTGCTGTTCTTCCGGGTGCATCTGACACCAGATATCGACCAAACCCTGTGCCTCCAAGAAGCCACCGAATCTGTTTGGGCCAGCTACTTCTGATCGTGCGGGGAACCTATCATGTGTGTTGTGTAGTACTGCATTAAAATCTCCCCCCACAATTGAATCGCCTTCCGGAAGCTCTAGTAGGAACCTGCCGAGGTCCGGCAAAGCTACGATGTGTAGTACCGGTGGGACGTAGACCGAGACTACGTTCAGCGGCCTGCCTTTCCACTGTCCGTGTACCGCCGCAAAGCGGCCCTGATCGTCTACCTTGGTGGACTGAGGTATGAATTGTGAGGACTTCCGTAACAATATGCCTGTCCCACGCGATCCTGAGGTAAACTCAGCGTGTGCTTTCATTTGGTAACCCCGTCTATCTAATGCCTATCTAGCAGTGCCCGCTAGATGTGTTTCTTGAAGAAGAACCAGGGCCGGGCCCAGTCTCTTAATACCCTGAAGCACCAGTCCCCGTTTTATCTTATCTCCCAACCCCCTGACATTCCAGGACATGATCTGCAGTGGCGTTACCGGGGCAATCCGGCATCCATCGTTTAATGCGTTATCTTGTCGCGGGGCCACCATTCTGCAATTGGAATTAGTGCATCTATCGCTCTATGGATGGATCTTCCAGGGGGCTGAACCCACCCACCCACCCTCATGTGAGGCATTACGTCTAACCTGAAGTGAAGTAGATGCATGTGGTATAGTCACGCTTTCGCGTGTTGTCTCTTCCTGCTTGTGATTCCCCGCAGTGATAGTATTGTGTTGTGTCGTGTTATCTTGAGTCAAACCATTACCCTTGCTAGTCAAACAGTCTGAAAAGTTAAAAACACCCCTTCCCTTAACTCACCCCCTCCCTGCCCCCCTGCTATACGGACTCAGAACTGCCCGCCCCCCCAACTTAGCAGAGTGCTTGACTCATCCCCAATACAATGTACTTGCACGCTGGGGTGAAGGACTCTCTGGAGTCAGCAGCCTCTCTTCTCCTCCTTGGAGGCCCTCCGCCCAGTGTCCATCGGCAGTCCGTCAGGCAGGCAATGCACTAATCTCACGATACCTGTGCCGGGAAGAGTATTGTTCTTCGTTATCTTCGTTGCCCACATTTTCTCTCAGTGGTGATTGTTCCCCCATCTCTCCTCCTGACGCTTGGGAACTCGGGCGATATCCATTGTCACGATTCTTTTGTGTCCTGTTGGATCGGCGAGGTTGATTGGTCGGTCTCCATCCCTCCAGCCAGTCCTGCGCGGACTCCGGGGTGTCGAAGAACCATGTCCTATTATCCGCCACTATCCGTAGCCTGGCCGGAAAGAGCATCGAGTATGGAATCTCCCTTGCTCTAAGTTCTTTCTTTACCTCAAAGAATGTCCTCCTTCTACGTGCGACCTCCGCCATATAGTCCGGGAAGAAGGCCAGCGTAGAATTCTGGATTTTGACGGGAGGGGAAACTCGCGCTGCCTGCAGGATAGCGTCCCTATCTCGGAAGTTGAACAGCCGGGCAATAATGGGCCGTGGGGCGACGCCCGGTTTCGGTCGTCCTCCTGGGACACGGTGTGCCCTTTCCACGGAAAAGAATGTGGACAGTCCCTTCGGCTTTAGCTAATTTTTAATCAGCCCTTCCACATATAGGTCCATTGCCCTTGTGCCTTCAGACTCCGGTACTCCAATTATGCGGACGTTGGTTCGCCTGGAGCGCCCTTCTTGATCGTCCAGTCTCTCCCGTAGTACCTTATTCTCTGTCGACATCCGTTCCACAGCTGACTGCTGCTCCGACACATCTTCCACCAATGATTTCGTCACAATCTCCATTGCATTAACCTTCTCTGTCATTTTATGGAAGTCCGCTCTAATCAACGTGATTTCAGTAGAGATCGACCCCACAGTTGCCTGTACTTGTGTCAATGCTCGCATTACATCATCCAGTGTTGCCTTTTTGCTCCCCGCCCCATCTACGGATTTGCCAGCCGGCGCTCTTCCGTCTGTCGGGGAGGAGGTGGTCTTGTCGCACGCATATTTCTCGATGCGAGTCTGTGTGGTGCCACTCTTAGGGCCCTTGCCAGCCATTCTGGTGGTCGCCTCGGCTTGTACCTTTCGCTGTTAAGAACCGGCCTTTTGCGTGTTAGCGTAAGGTTGGGCACAATAAAAGTCACGCTTATTCAGTATATGGTCCTCCACACCTTTATGCTGTTTTCCTTTTCCCTTGTTCCTTTCGCGATCTAACTGTGCCCTTCACACACTCCCGAGTTTTTAAAGTTGCGTCCTCCCCCTATAGGTGCAATGCTGACTACTGCGCTCGTGCCGGTTTACTTGACAAGGGCCTTCCTCTATATTACCCTGGGCCTGAGTTAATGGCGATACGCGGCCTGCGTGCTTCTTTCAGATCACATTGATTGGTTGGGAGACTGCGTCCGCCTCACCTGTTCGCTGTGTCTCTCCGCTTGCCTTATGGTCGCCCCCGGTTCATGGACTTGAGGTCTGCAGTGGTTGCCGGTTTGTAGGGCAGTTGCGGGTCTATCAGTGACTGCGTGATTTCAGAAGCGCTCTATGAGTATTAGGCGTCTTCTTTGCGCCTTCCCTCCTTGGTAGTATGAGCGGGATGTGCGGGGCTGAACTCACTATGCCAGGTCCCCCAGACTGTCCAGCTGGGAGACTGTGTTCGTCTCTCCTGTGCGCAGTGCCTCTCTTCATGCCTTATAATTGCCCCCAGCTATTGAATAATGGGTTAACAGTGGTTTTAGGCTTGTAAGACTATTGCGGGTCAACCAGCAACTCCGCGATGTCAATGGTGCCCTCTGAATATTAGGCGGGGTTGGATTCAGTGGTGCGCCTCGGGCCGCCGCTCATGCAGGATATCAGTGGCACCGTAGATCAGGTTTGAGCCTCAGAGGTTCAGCGGCTGGGTGCTGGCTCATTAATCCTCCTCAGTGCCGGTTTCCTCACCGATGCTTCCTCGGTCTGCGGGCTCCGGTTTGCAGCAGGTGGCCCCCCCAGTATTCCGGCGTTTTCCCGAGCCCGTCGTCTGCTCGGTTCCACCGTCGGTGTCAGAGTGGGTAGTGCGGGGGCTTACTTCACGCTCCTAGTACGGGTTTTGCCCACCGGTGTCCGACACCTGCAGCCGCCGCCTCTTCCCAGTCCAGGTTTTTTTTTTCAGGGCACTCCGCAGGTATGCTGTGTTGTCTCGAGTGCTCTGTGCTTCTTTTAGGGTTCGGTCACCGCCACTCCTGCTTGTAATCGGTGCTGTCCGGGTCCCGCTCCGGCCGGTCGGCACAAGATGGCGGCCCTCTTCCTCGTCTTCAGTCGCCTTGGCAGCCTTTTATATGTGCTCAACTCGGTTTCTTAGAGCCCTGATGCTCTGTCGCTTCTTCCCCTCAGTCGGCTCTTATCTCCGCTTGCTCCGGCAGGTGTTTTCTCCGGAGGTTGATTTTCTCTCTGCGGTCCCAGGTACTGGCCGGGCGTTTCCGGTGTGTTTCACCCGGGTCAGCGCCACTTCCTGCTGGGCTGCACCGGGAGGACACTCCCCGGCCTCTCGCCACTGCTCAGGCCACAACGGAGCTCTGCCAGAACTTTCCTCCCCGGTGTCGGATTTTATTCTGGATTGCCGCCGTCTGTTCCGCCCTGTCCTGGGCTTCGGGTCTCTCCTGCAGAGATCTAGATTTTGTCGGATTAGTGGTCGGATTTTAGGAGAGGCCGCCTCAACCACAGAGCCTGTCCTTTATGCTGCCGCCATCATCGGCTGCTAGCCACGCCCCCCCGTGTCAGGTGTTTTAACTTCATAATGTTATGTCTTTGATGGTAATATATGTTTACTTTTATGGTCTTATTGACCGAAATAAAGGTTTTTGAAATGAAAAATAATACCCTTTTGTTCTGGCTGTGTAACGCCCACTGACAGCATGGACGTCCAGGGATGATGCTATATTCGGTAGAAAGGGAAGAGTCAAGGCTCCTCGTCTAGGCAATTTGATCATTTGAACCAACACCATGTTTTCGATAACTGTTTCAATGCAACAAGAAATCAAGACATTATTGTGAATTTTGATTTAAATGGTGAATAAAATGCAGAAACAGCATATTCCCATGTTCCACATTTAACAAGCATTGGGAATGCAATAGGTCTCGCATGTTTTAGAGTTGGAGCCATTAGCATTGTAAATGGCAATGTTTTTTACTTATGTGTTATGGAGTGTATGAATGCGGTGTGTTGTGGAAGTATGTTAGTTGTCTAACTGTGTGGCATGGAATTGTGTGGTGTGGAGTGGATTTGTGAATTGGAATTATGTTGCATGATGTGCTGTGGTATTATGTGGATAGTAATTATGTGGTATTGAGTGAACTGGAATTATGTGGAGTGGGATTGTGTTTTTTTGGAGTGCAATTATGTGGAATGGTATTTTGTGTTGTGGAGTGGTGTGTTGTAGAGTTTAATGATGTTGTTTGCTGTTGAGGGCTGCCTTCCATAGCACACACACGCAGACACTTGGTAGATGGTGGGAGTGAAGGGTGGGACTGCAATCTTTATTCACAAGAGTGAGAAGGGTCTTTTAGGTGAGGGCAGCCTTTTGTTTCTTTTCCTGTTCACTATCTGGGTCACTGTTGGCACCCAAGTGTGGATAGTTCACACCTCTTTGGGCCTTTGTTATGGGAACTCCAGGCTGGATACTACCCTGCTGAGAGGAGTGTCACTCCGCACATAGGCCAAGTTTGCAGAACAGCCTGGGGAGGCAACTGAAAAAGAAAATAGAAAAAAATGGCACTAAAGACTACACGGCTGGTAACGTTCCATCCTTTTGTCCGGAAAACATTTTTTCGCCATAAACATGAGCCCCTCTAAAGCTTCTGTAGGGTCTCGCTGTTGCTGGAAAGCGGAAAGCAAGAATTGTTTTGCAACCCAACCTTGCCTATTTGCTGTTTACAGATGCCCCAACACTGAGACGCGGACACCTGATGCTGTGCGGCCTTTCAAAAACGAGAGGCATAAAGGAACACCCAACACTTTCTCAAAAAGTTGATGTCACATAAAAGTCCATGTTTTATTGAAGACAGGGAGGATCAGCAGATGGATCGGAGGTGGGGGGCTGCAGTGATACTAGACATTTTTTTGGGGGGTTGTTAAGAAATGCACGATAATTACGAGGTGCACGCGGTCACGTATACTCATATGAATTTCAAAACTGTAGTTAAAACAATTTGTAAAATATGTGGATTGTTAAAAAGGCTCAGAAGGGTTTGTGAATAGACACTGAATTCTACTAAAATGTTCGAAATATTTACACCCCCTCCACTCCCATTGGCAGGTACCACCCTTTTTTTCCAGTTGGATGGCTGGGTGGGTTAATGTGCATGCTGTAGTTATCTTCATGTATCCTGTTGGCACTAACTAAATCCCTGCATCCACCCATGCAGGCTAGGGATTACCAGCCATGATAACATTAGCTGCAGGGGGTGGTAAATGCAATGAAAAAACATCACTTTCGTAGTGCACTACAACACGCTTAAAGCTTGTGAGCAAAACATCGCTTGGTTGTTTGTTATCCTATTGAAGTAAAGGTTTAGTTTGAAAATTCGACTATATGTTACATGTTGGTCTGAAGTTATTTACAGTAGCCATAGGCAATTGGCATTTTACAAAGCGCCTGACTCGATAAATCAATGTGTGTGCCTCACGTGGTCATGAACTTTCCTCTGGGTTTAACACCTTGGCTGCTAGGCGTTTTCCCGCTGTGTGCTGGAAATTATTTTATTCCTTTATTTATGACGAGCTCAGCTCGTCATCAGCACACGACACCCGTGGGTGATGACGAGCTGAGCTCGTCATAAGCATCGAAAGGGTTAAACACATGTTTTTGTGGTTTAGAACATACTGTAGCGCGGCGGGCCCAGGTCGTCTAGGCCGCAGCTGCTCTTGGAATAAGAGTACAGAGGCAATAATTACTCTCTCAGCCGGAAGACCACGAGCGGTCTTCAGCCCATTTATTTATAGCCTCGGGAGCCCCGAGGGGTGTATGCATGCGTGCGTGTATCGCAACACTGTTGGAGAGAGTCCGGGTGGCTCGCTACATCCCTCCTTTTTTTTGGTTTTAGACCATCTAGGGCCAGATGTAGGAGTCCTAATATCAGTCGGAAAATGGCCAATTTCGGCCGTTTCTGACCGGTAATAGGCTTTCCAGATGTAGGGGGCCTACCGATTCGGTAATTTTACCGATTTGGTAAATATACCGATTTGATAAAATACCGAATCGGTATATTTACCGAATCGGTAAATCCATATGTAGCTGACACTCCTAAGAGTGCCACAGGCCCTTAAGAGTCGGTATTTTACCACACAATCCTATTGTGTGGTAAAATACCGAATTCAGGTGTGCATGCAAATCTGTGCATGCACACCTGTGCCATGTGATACACAGACATGCCCTAAGGGCATGTCTGTGTGCCACATGTCACACAAGCCTGTACTTGGGGTGCTAGAGGGTGTTAAAGTGACACCCCCTGCACCCTTGCCGGATTTGGTAATTACCGATTCGGTAAATACCGATTCGGTATTTACCGAATCGGTAAAAACCGAATCTTACAGATTCGGTATTCCTAAACTCGGAATTACCTAAATCTGCCCCCTTCCCATTTACAGACTCTTAAATACCGATTCGGTAAAATTCGGTATTTAAGAGTCTGTAAATGGGAATTACCTACATCTGGCTCCAAGTTCTCTTAGTTCAGGGTGAGGTATGTACATAGTCTCTCAACCGTTGACTCGGCATCGGATTCGGACGGAGACCATACTTCTGGCTCCGGGCACAGGGAGATGTTGCAGCCCCAGCCAGTTTTCCCTCAGCCGACTCAGCATTGGCATTCTGGCCGGTCAATCAGGCCCTACCATCACTTCCTTGACTGGCTTGTCTCGGCAACTTCGGCAAGACATTCATCACATTTGGCGATACAGTGGGAAATAAGGTCAGCAAAGGGTCCTGATACTCAGAGACCACAGGGTCTACTTCAACTCTGTTGTCTTCTTGACACTGGACACATTCCTTGTGACAGATTGTTGTCCCCTTTGAGCAGTTACCATGGTCCCTTGGACACTTACAATGACCCATGCCTCCGGCTCGTAGGGCATCCGGAACATCCACCCGGGGTTTTGATCTTTGATCACAAGCCGGTCTCCCACTCGGAGCTGCGAATCCTGAGCTTTTCGGGCCTCACTCTCCTTCCGGTTCGTTGTCTCCCTCCTCAACGTTGGTGCTACACGGGCACCAACGTCGGGTCAGATGGGATACTTTCTCGTGGGGCTCGCTTGAACAGGAGATGAGCCGGAGCACACTTAGTGGTGCTATGAGGAGTCTGACAGTACGCACCAAGGAATTGGTTGAGTGCTGCTTCAGGATCTTCCTCGTTAACCACTGCGATGCGTAATGCACGGTTAATGGTCCTCATCAGTCTTTCTACTTCCCCGGTCGCTAGGGGCCATAGCGGGGTGATCTTCCTGTGGCGCACCGCTAGGTTCTCAAGATACTTCTGGAACTTCTCCCCCCTGGAAGGCGGGGTCTGTTGTCAGACTTGACTTCTTTCAGCAGTCCCATCATTGCGAAGGCTCGATCCAGGACTTTCTTCTCCTGTGGGAAGGCTGCTGACGTGACGACTTCGACAATGGGAAACTTTGAGAACGAGTCAACCATGACCAGCATGTGGTGACCGTCTGGGAAGCTCCCAAAGTCCACACTGAGATGAGTCCACGGAGTCTCATCTCAAGGTGATCACGGTTCTTCTGTAAACACCGGTGCTGGCGCTGGGTCTCCCCCAGTGATCGTGCAGGCATGGTACTGCCGTACCATCTCCTCTACCATGGAGTTCATGACCGGGAACCAAGCCTTATCCCTCAACCTTGCCTTGGTCTTGGCATTTCCCAGGTGATCAACATGGGCCAACATGAGGATCCTACTCTGTAGGCTTTCTGGGACCACAATGAGGTGTCCCCTCAGGACGACTCCTTCCCCCACACTAAGTTCTCACCGAACATGCCACAGTTGTTGCTGGGCATGGCTGACTTCCGGCCGGAGGACGCGGACACCGTCCATGAAGTGGGCCCAACCGTTGTTCTCCAAGGCTCCTCGAATTTGGGAGAGAGTGGGGTCTTCTTGGGTGGCTTGGCCAATTTCATCAGCGTCATGGCCTTGGGACACGCCCCTTGCGACATGCCCCTTGTGACACCATGTGGTCAAAAGCCTCCGTGCTGCAGGCATCCACAGACGGGTCGACAGGTGTCACAGATTCGGGATGTCGAGGCAGGTAGTCGGCAGGTCTGAGCGCCCCTGGGTGGCAAACCACCTTGAAGTTGCACGGCCCACCATTTGATCCGCGGTGGCACAAGTCGGGATGAGCCGGCAAACAGCTAGAGTAACGGCTTGTGGTCAGCCACAACACTGAACTCCTGGCCGCATAGATACAAGTGAAAATGCTGGCACACCCACTTGATTGCCAATGCCTTTCTCTCGATTTGGGCATAGCTGGTCTCGGTGTCGGTGAGGGCTTTGCTGGCGTAGGCAACTGGCCTCCACACTTCCAGGCCATGCTCTTGAAGGAGGACCACTCCAAGGCCCACAGGGCTGACATCGATGACCAGTTCCGTTCTGCGTTGTGGATGGAAGTAGGCCAATATGGTCTTGTCTAGCAGTCCCGCCTTCATGTCGTGAAACACCTTGTTGGCAGCCAGCGTCCATTCCCACTTGTGGTCTTGACACGTGAGTGCACGCAGTGGCCTGGATATGACTGCCAGATTGGGAATGAATCGTCCATAGTACGTGGCCATGCCGAGGAAGCTCCTCACCTCAGTGGGGTTGCGAGGGGTGCTGGCTGCTTGGACGGCTTATGCTTTCTTTGGATCCACCAGGAGTCCTTCACGGGTGAACGTATAGCCTAAGAAGTCAATGCTCTCTTGATAGAATGAGCACTTAGATTTCTCCACTAGCCTTTTCAGCGTGGCCCTGAGGTGCGATTGATGTTCCTTGAGCGTGGTGGAGTACACAAGGATATCATTGCTGCAGCCCGACAGTGCTTCCTGGATGGAATTTTGAAAGACTTCGGCAGCCGAGCATATGTCAAAGCTGAGCCTCTTGTACCTGCGTAGACCCACATGCGGCGATGAAAAAGTGGTAATGTACCGGCTCTCCGGCTCCAGTTCTAGTTGGTGGTAGCCAGCTTTCAGGTCTTGTTTGGAGCACCGCTTTACTCCATTTAAGTCAGCCACAATGTCATCCATTGTGGGGGTGATGTGGCGTCTCCTCTTCACAGCTTTATTCGGTAGTCTCATATCGACACAGAGTTCAACCCTCAGTGGGCGGTGTCATTAGTCCCTGTGTTGTATGTCGGGACTTGTAGTCCATTCCAGCCAATTTTCATCTTTTAGTTAATTCTGTTTTGTTCACAAGAATTGCAGCATGTACTTTACCCTTCGTGGGCCCCCAGAGTGAGTTGCTGGTAATTAAAGTCCCATCTCCTGCGCTGAAGACCGGCTTGGATGTAGTTCCAGCCACAGCTTCGCTATTCACTTCACAGCGATGGTGCCGCCCTCCACGGCAGGACTACAGTGTAAGTTTAGGTGAAACAAAGGCCCAGAAGCGTGAGGACGCACTCCCAGTCGATGAAATCCTAACGATTTATTAAAAGGACACCAGCAGCTTCAGTCCGGTATTTTGGATCCATTTCTTTCTGGATCCATTTCTTTGCTCTCTTCCTGACGCGTTTCGAGGCTTCAGCCTCTTAATCATAGGAAACTTGGGACCTGCATGGTAGGACTCTGGATGCTTTAATTATTTGCATGCTTATAAACCCTCAGTGGGCGGTGTCATTAGTCCCTGTGTTGTATGTCAGGACTTGTAGTCTATTCCAGCCAATTTTCGTCTTTTAGTAAGCTCTGTTCTGTTCCCAAGAATTGCAGCATGTACTTTACCCTTTGTGGGCCCCCAGAGTGAGTTGCTGGTAATTAAAGTCCCATCTCCTGCGCTGAAGACAGGCTTGGATGTAGTTCCAGCCACAGCTTCGCTGCATGCAAATTAGTCTGTTCCTGTGCCAGTGCATGATGGGAACAGGGCAAACCAAACTACCAAGCCAATTCTTACAATGGGAAGGAAACAAGCTACCGGGGACCGGTTTCTGGCATTTCAGCCGTTGTCGGCCCGGCTTGCTTGAATCCTGATGGTGCAATGAGCAAGGGACTCACATCTGAGTATACCCTTCCACGATTAGGGTGGACAAAATATTTAACAACAAGGGGTGGTGATGGACAGAGTTTCTGAATTAAGCAGAATACTCTCACCCAGTCAAGAGATCAGGGCTAGATCCAACACCGTTTTTTAGCTCACTGCACCATCCCAGCTCAGAACCTGGCTATATGCAAATTAGTCTGTTCCTGTCCCAGTGCACGATGGGAACAGGGCAAACCAAACTACCAAGCCAATTCTTATACTGGGAAGGAAACAAGCTACCGGTTCCGGTTCCGGTTTCTGGCAAGTCTACAAGTCCCGACATACAACACAGGAACTAATGACACCACCCACTGAGAGTTTAAAATCATGCAAATAATTAAAGTATCAAGAGTCCTTCCGTGCAGTTCCCAAGTTTCCTATGATTAAGAGTCTGAAGGCTCAAAACGCATCAGAAAGAGAGCAAAGAAGAGGCATTAAAAACTGGAGCCAGTCCTGGACAGTTATATGCATCCCATAAATAATTCACATCAAATAGACAATCAGTATTTTAAAAAAAGCCTCATTGCAGGGAGAGTTGCTGGAGCTTGTGAAGGATAGTCTGTGTATAAAGTGCTTAATACTTTGTGCATTATTATAACAGCACCAGACCTGTCCCGAGATAAAAATGCTCAATGTGTTACTGTGACAGGGCAAGGTGGGGTGGAAACTGGGCTGTAATTCTCCCAAAATGATAAAGTTTAGCTAAAAGAGCCTCTCAGAATGACAAGTGGCAAATCAGTTTTGTGTAACGCAGCACACAACAAGTCAGTTATGTGTAACACAGCAGTTTAGTTGCTGTGCCCTTCCAGTGTCTTAGAAACCGCACAGCATTGCATGATGATTACACCCGATTACCTCTTAGCAGGGCTATTACTGCTGGGCGACATGATCTGACGTCATTATTTTAAGATTGGACGTAAGGGATTTCGCCTTTGCTGCAGCTAAATGGACACATTTTTCTTTGATTGAATGCTGGATAACAGTGAACTGATTTCTTTTTGTGGGTCCAGTTTTCAATTTTCAGCCAGCACTGTGTTAAGTTGAAGACTTGAGCCAAACTTGGACAATTAAAGTGTTATTTAAGTAGATCTGTATATAAACCTCACTCACTGACCTGGATCCAACACCAACTGCCAAGATGAGATTCAACACAGAACATAGGCATATGAATCTATAACATAACAACACTGTCACAGCAATGACATGAGCAAATTGACATAGCAAACATTCCCATTCTAGATTAACCATAACACATCTCCCTTACTACATAAAAAAGTAAATTTGTACAAAAAAAGAGAGGAAAAATAAAACATTGAAGGGAAAAAATTGCATTTACAAAATAAATCAAATAGTCAGCATTACAGAATAAAAAAAATTAGAATTCAACGAGAATGCATAACAAAATCCTTGTGCCAAACTGGTCTTGTTCTAATCCTAGTAAAAGTATATTTTGGTGTGTTTTGAGATAGATTACACACCACACGGTGAGCAAGTCTGCAATTTCTGAAATTATCAACTTTGACTAAGCAGGACGTATTCCACATAACCCCAGAATCTAAAACAACCAAATTTTTCATGACAACAGAACTTTTAAATGGACCCATGAATTTAGAGTTACCTTTTCTTACAAAACCAGGTCTTCTTACTAAAACTGTCTCTCCAATATTCTAAATAACCGTTCTAGAGCTGTGTGTGCTATCAAAATTAGCCTTGCATTTATCTTGGTAAAATGTCCTTCTCTGAGTGATATCTGTTACTGAAAGTTGATCGCTGATGGTACTATCTAGTCCTAACCAAACAGGATTCAGTTTACAATGTGGTTTTCTACCTCTGAGTGCAGAAAAAGGAGAAACATTCGTAACACTATTAGGTGTCACTCTATGTGCCCACAAAGTTTCTCTCAGAGCCACTTTCAAAGATGTTCTATTTTGAATTGCACGTTGGGCACAACTCTCCACAATTTTGTTCACATTTTCAGCTAAACCATTAGCTTGTGGTGAATACAGGGCAGTTTTAAAATGGACAATTGCTAAACTAGAATGAAATTGTTCCATCTCTGAAGACACAAATTGTGTACCATTATCAGTAATGAGAATTTTTGGAATTCCCTTTCTAGAGAATTCATCCTTTAGAAAATCAACAACAGTTTGAGTGTTGACTGATGGCACACACTTAGTCACTACCCATTTGGAAGTATAATCCACAAGTAAGATGACAAAACGTTCACTTTGGTTTAACAATTCAAATGGACCAGCTATATCCAACCCCATCTTCGTCCATGGTTCAATAGGTATTTCTATAGGTGAAATTGGTGTTGAATAGGTTTTCTTAGACTTATCATTATTAGCACACTGCCAGCAATCCTTCACAACACATTCAACCTGATGGTCCATGCCAGGCCACCAGTACCACTGACGAAGTCTGGTTTTAGTTTTATTTCAGCCTAAATGATCCTCATGTGCCACATCTGTTATTTTAGATCTTAGACTAGAAGGAGGAACCAAATGTTTACCTCTAAAGATCTTGTCATCTTCAATGCACAATTCATCTTTCACACAAAAAACAATCAGTTAATGATGAAGAGAACATCTTCCTTTCCGGCCAACCCTTCACAATGACATTTTTCAAATTGTCCAAATCTAAATCATTCATACAAGAATCATTCCACTCTTGATTTTCTAAAGCGGACTCACAAACCCAATTTATATTAGGAGAAATGATGGCGACATCCTCGGAGTGAATTGTTAATCTTGACATACAATCTGCCATACAATTTTTTGAACCCTGAACATACTCAACAATAAAATTATAGTCCGACAAACCATGTTATGTTATGTTATGTTATGTTATGTTATATTAATTTATTATGCGCACAGCGACTCCAGCGAAGGAGCGTCCCGGCGCAGAGACAAGGAGAAACATAACACAACAGGAAAAGATAAGACCTAAAAGGGATAACTAAAACAGGAATGTTTTAATGGCTCTCCGAAAAGACAACAGGTCATCAAGCAGACGGATTTCAACTGGGAGGGTGTTCCAGATTAGTGCAGCTTTCACCCTGAAAGAATGACACTCCATCCGGCTGAGCCTGAATCTGGGGACAACAGCAAGGGCCTGACCTTGGGATCGAAGGTTGCGGGTGGGAACATAGAAGGAGATACAGTTTGACAGAATTTCAGGGCCTATACCTCTTAGGATTTTAAAGGTCAGACAAAGGACCTTAAAAAGAATACGCTTCCTAACAGGGAGCCAATGCAGGGAGCGGAGGACATTAACCACCGGGCAGAATCTAGGTAGGCCAACAATGGCCCTAGCTGCGGCGTTTTGAACCCGCTGCAGACGAGTTAACTCAGCCTGGTTGGCCCCAGCCAGAAGAGAGCTAGCGTAGTCCAGGCGAGAGATGATAGTTGCCTGGACTACAAGCTGTCTGGTTGGGGCGTCAAAGAATTTAAGAACAGGTCTTAAACCTCTTAACAGTCCAAAGCAACAGGCTGCAGTTTTTTTAGTATGCCCTACAAAGGTGAGACCCGCGTCCAACCAGACCCCTAGATTTTTCACCTCCGACACCGGGGTCGGAGTAGGGCCCAGCTCAGGCCACCACTGATCGCCCCAAAGCTCTACTCCCTTCCCGACAACCATTACCTCCGTTTTCGTGGCATTAAGCTGGAGACAGTTTCCTGTCAACCAGCTAGCCACGGCCTTCAGTCCAGACTGAAACCTGGGGGCATCTTGTTCCGCATCCCCGCTGAGAGTAACCGCCAGCTGTGTGTCATCGGCATATGAGACCAAAGTAAGGCCCCACAGCCTAGCGACAGACACCAGCTGTCTCACGTATAGATTGAACAACGTGGGACTCAGCGAGGACCCCTGCGGAACCCCCATGGCCAGAGGCTGGAACCTGGACTTGAAGGGAGGGATGGCAACACAGAAGGAACGGTTGTCGAGGAAGGTGCGGAACCATTGCAGCGCCTGGCCACCGATGCCAATCTCCTCGAGCCGATGCAGGAGGATGCTGTGAGATACAGTATCGAAGGCGGCGCTGAGGTCTAACAAAATCAGCGCCGCCGTCTGACCAGCATCCAACCTCGCACGGAGATGTTCCACCATCACAAGAAGGGTGGTTTCCGTGCTGTGGCCAGCACGGAAGCCATTTTGTGTGGGATCAAGGGCATTGGTCCGGGCTAGATGTTCTGACAGGGCCAGATTGACATGGGCCTCTGTCAGCTTTGCTGGCCAGGGTAGCAGCGAGATGGGACGATAGCTTTCCGGCTTAGACGGGTCCAAGGAGGGTTTTTTAATGATCGGAGACACCACCGCCTGTTTCCATCTAGTTGGAACTACTCCCGACTCCAGGGAGAGGTTGACAAGGGAACGTACAACAGGGCGTCCCATAAAGGTCTGATCTCGAAAGAGAGCAGGTCTCACTGGATCAGATGGGGACCCAGATTTAACTTGCAAAGCAAGTTTGTCAAATCCGTCCGAGGTGAGAGGGGGGAAAGAGAGCAGGGTGATCTGATGAGGTGTCCCAGTGGAGCTACCCAACACAGTCCCAGTGCTAGGGAATGTCCGATATATAGCTTGGACTTTTCCCAAGAAATAGGAAGCAAGGGATTCGCAATGTGCGACAGAGCTCCCAGCCGTAGAGGTGACCCGCTTTGACATAAGATCTTTGACCGCCTTGAAGATGGCCTTCGACGGGTTGGTGCTATTCCGGAATTCTTCGGCGTAGAAGGCCGCTCGAGCATGGCATATGGCCCGATGATAGAGCTTGACGGACGCGGCATATGCAGCTTTTAACTCAGCCCCATATGTCTTCCGCCAAGCCCTCTCCGCCCGTCTACAGGCTCCCTTCAAGGCGCGCAGAGCGCCATCAAACCAGGGACTCGACTCGCGAGGATTGATCTTCGTCGATACAATAGGTATCAGGGCGTCCAGGGCCCTAGTGAGCCAAGAACAAAAGAGGTCATACCCCTCCTCTACGTTGTTCAATGGACCCAAGGGTTCCACTGACAGAAGATGATGGAAATCTTCCAACCTGAGTTTGTTCCAGGATCTCCTAGGTACCCGTCTAGCTGAGGAGGTAGAGGTGGTAGCTGATATAGGACAACAGATGGACACCAGAAAATGGTCAGACCATTCTACAGGAGTGATCGTCATGACTTTAGCCTCTGTGAAATTGGTGAAGAAAGGGTCAGGAATATGCCCCCCAGAATGAGTAGGCTGGGAGACCAGCTGGGAAAGTTGGAAGGCCTCTAAGTCCAGAGAAATACTACGAGTTGTCAGACTGGAAGGTGTGTCGAAGTGCAGATTTAAATCGCCCAGAATGGAAAAATTGGCACAGTCAGTGATCAGGGTGCCAACAATATCCGGGAAGGCATTCCTGAACGCCACGTCACTGCCCGGCGGACGATACACCACCATCCCAGAGAGTGTAAATTCTGGGCTGACAGAGACTTTAAAAGAGGCACTTTCGCAGCCAGCAATCTTGAGACCGTTCCACACACAAGGAAAGCTGGACCTCACTATCCACCCAACGAGAAATTCTTGGAGAAAGATTGTCTAACTCTCTTGAAGTAAAAATTCTGGAAAGTGGTTTATGATCCGATCTTACAATGAAAGGTATCCCCCATAAAAAAACTTGAAATGAAGAATGCAAAATAACGCCAGTGCCTCCCTCTCAACCACGGAGTACCTCTCTTCAGCTCCTCTCAATGCACGTGATGGAAAAGCAATTACTTTAAGCTCAGCACTAACCATTTGAGACAGTACAGCCCCCAACCCACACAAACTTGCATCAGTAGTTAGAATTATTTACATCAAAATGTCCTAAAGCTGGCATTTTTGCAATACTCTTCCTCACGTTCTCAAACGCCACATCACAATCACTAGTCCAGTCAAACTGTGAACCTTTCTTCAATAAAGACCTCAACGGTTGATAGATAGGTGCAAAATTGTGTATAAACTTTGATCAAAATTCTGCGAGTCCAAGAAAGGAACGTACATGATCCTTATTAGTAGGTTTTGGTGCCTGCATTATACTTTTAGCTAACTCTAATTTAGGACTTACACCCTCACCAAAAAAAGTATGTCAAAGATATGTTACAGATGTTACTTTAAACTTACATTTTTCCTTCTTAATAACCAAACCTGCCGATTTCAACCTTTCCAACACTTCCCACAAAATTCCATCATGCTCTTCAAAAACCTTACCATAAACCAAAATATCATCTTGGAAAAACAACACTTTGTTTAAACCTTGCAATACTTGCTTCATTTTCCTCTGAAAGCATGCCGCGGTGGAAGTACATCTAAAAGGCATCCTGTTAAACTGAAAAGCTCCCATGGGGGTGACAAATGAAGTTAAGTGTCCTGAATCTGGATGTAACACAACCTGGTGGTAAGCGGAGGACAAATCCATTGCACTAAAAATCTTTGCATCGTTGATGAGAGTGAGCGTTTCATTAATGTTTGGTAAGGATTGTCTATCCCCCAAATGAATTTATTTAATCCTCTCAAATCAGCACACAACCGTATCTCTTTCCCACCATCCTTGGGTGCCAAAACCACTGGAGCCACCACTCAGAGTTCTCAATCTCCTCAATTACTCCCTTCTCAATGAGTTTGTCAATTTCACGTTTTAATGGTTCCATCATCAAGTTCGGAACTTTCATCACTTTAGATACAAAAGGTACTGCACCATATTTCAACATGATCCGATGCTCAAAGTTCTTTAAGAGACCAAGACTATTACTGAAAACTGTAGGAAATTCAGTGGCAATATCTGAAGGAAATTCCTCCCTGCTTAACAACAAAACTTTCTAAGAACTGTTAGGATTAAGAGTTATTCCCATATCCCTCTGGTGCCTCCAACCAAGGAGATTATCACCCCTCTTGGCTATGTAAACTTTACCAACAGTCTCACGATCAGAAGATTGGATTTTCTTTACACAATAACCTAAAGCATCAATCTTAACACCACCATAACCTACTGGGTTGATGTCTGATGGTAACAATTCAAAATTCTCACAACCAAATGTAGTCTCCCAATTCTTGTCACCAATCATAGTGTAGGGTGAACCAGAATCTACCAAGACTATTATTTTCTTACCTCCAACCAAGATCTCACATTCAGGCATTTTAATGGGATCCACGTATACACTCCCATCATCACGTACACTAGACACAACTCTCGTTTCATCCAGCAACTGATTCACATTTTGTTGCTTGTAGGCACGACGCACTCAAGCATAATGACCTTTCTTGCCACAGTTCTTACAAAATGCAAGTCTTGCAAAACACCCTGGACTATTAGTCCAATGACCTTCACTACCACACCTGAAACACTTAGGATTTGTAGAAACTTGATTCCCAGACCTGAGGCGGAAGCCGGGTTCTGGCGGTACGCTACAATTGATTTTAAAAATTGTGTGATTTGCATTTATAGTTGTTTTAAAAAAAATTAAAGCCTACCTGACCTCTTTTGGAAGACCATTTCCATTTGCCCTCATACCACTCAGCCGACTGATCGCTGCAGCGGTAATTGTTTGTTGAGCGGCCGCCATCGCCGGCGTGCTCGCTAACCACGCCCCATTGAGGCCACGCCCCCTTGAGACCACTTCCCCGCAGTGTTAAAAGGCGCTGAAACTCAAGCAACTTCAGAAACTTGATTCCCAGACCTGAGGCGGAAGCCGGGTTCTGGTGGTACGCTACAATTGATTTAAAAAATTGTGTGATTTGCATTTATAGTTGTTTTTAAAAAATTTAAAGCCTACCTGACCTCTTTTGGAAGACCATTTCCATTTGCCCTCATACCACTCAGCCGACTGATCGCTGCAGCGGTAATTGTTTGTTGAGCGGCCGCCATCGCCGGCGTGCTCGCTAACCACGCCCCTTGAGGCCACGCCCCCTTGA
This sequence comes from Lissotriton vulgaris, assembly GCF_964263255.1. Classification (NCBI taxonomy): domain Eukaryota; kingdom Metazoa; phylum Chordata; class Amphibia; order Caudata; family Salamandridae; genus Lissotriton; species Lissotriton vulgaris. The sequence continues at coordinate 94,368,434 of NC_141699.1, read as the reverse complement.
GGCCACGCCCCTCCTTTTTCCCATATCATGTGCCTAGGCAGGAAGCGCAGCGGACGAGCGCAGCGGGAGCGCCATTTGCGCGCCGAAGGCGCGCCTAAGGCAAGCCCGCCTGCGCCCGTCCGCGCCCCGGCAGTGCCCAGGGCCAGGTACCCTGCTGCTCCAACACTGCTAGGGGCTATTCCCCCTATCACTTACAACTCAGATGAACTTAGTGCCTTAGATCACAACCTCTTATGTTATGGCGCTCACTGGAATGTCGCTGACTCCACCTCACGAACCTGTCCTAACTGCTGCTTCAAATTTAGTCCTCTCAATCCCTCCTTCCCCCAGACCACCACTGAGGATGGCCCACCTATTCAGGCTGCCCTTATCAATGCACGTTCCCTCTCCAAACACTCAGAGGAAGTATATGAATTCATCATTGATAAAAATCTTGACATCCTATTCATTACGGAGACATGGCTGTAGGAGAGCTGCGCCCCAGTAGTTGAGCTGGCCGTCCCCAGAGGGTTTAAGATCACCAGACAGGACCGCAACAAAGGCAGGGGTGGAGGTCTAGCCGTGATCTATAAGGAGAAATGGACTTTGAGGACAGAATGCACAGGAGAGATCGAGGATGGAGAAGCTATGGAATTCTCCCTAGCTTTATCCTCGCAATTCACTCTGGGGGGGCTATTGATATATCGCCCTCCGGGTCCTCTAGGCAATTTTATTAAATCCCTGGAGGAGATCGCCAAAACAATATCATCTTCATATTGCAAGCTTCTAAGTTGTTCGTGACCCACCTAGGGGGAGGGTCACTCAACACTTCAGACAGATGACTATCTAGGTCGGCCACTTAGTTGTTGAATGAACAGGGGGCAGGGATCCGATAAAACCTGTTATTTTCAGTAAATTCCATAACTGCCTTATGACGGAGGTCCAGGAATTCATCAATGGCTCACTTCTGTCGGCGGTAATTCAGAAGCCTTGGAAGCATGCCAAAGATGTCCCATTGTTAAAAAAAACAACATTGGACGCATCTATGCCGCAGAACTTTAGACCGATCTCCCTGCTTCCCTACCTGGCCAAAATAATGGAATTCCATGTCAATATGACACTGACCAAATATTTGGAGACCAACCAGATCTTAGATAAATCTCAGAAGGGATTCTGTCCAAGGAACAGCACAGAATCAGCCCCTTTGGCAGTCACGGAGCAGCTGTTTTAGTCTAATCTTTGTTGACATTTTTTGTATGGTGTTTTGGCCATCCTCGATTTTGATTTGGACCCAAATGTTGCTGTAAAGGTGAATGAATGCGTCCAAGGAGTTTCGCCAGCACCCTTAGGAAGACCTTTTTCCCCACAACGGTGCCCTCAGGACCTTGTCAAAGGCCACCTTAAGGTCGACCAAGCAGGCTTAGAGCGTACTGGATTTAGCTTTTGCTTGTTCAGCGAGTCAAGTTCGATCCAGCAGATTGGTAATGGCACTCAATCCTGCTCTGAAGCCAGTCTGTTTTTGTCAAAATGTATGAGCCTGCGACTCAGTCCTCTAGATCAAAGAGCAGGTAAGAGGCATAAATCTTGGCTTCTACATCGATTAATGTGATTAATCTGTAATTTGTGGGATTTGATTGTCCGCCGTATTTGTAAATTGGGTATAATATGCTGCCTCGCCTAGAGTTTGGGATGGTGTTTATTAGAAGTGCTTGACTGAAAATTGGGTTTGAGTGTGTAGCCGAGAAAATGGGATCCTTTTTGAATGGAGGTTTTGGAAGGCCGTTGGGCCCTGGTGACCCCTCGGACCTAAGTCGTTTCACAGTCTGTGCAACCCGTGTGTAGTTCAGCAATAGGTGCGAGGTCTCTGTTGGTTGGGGGCTTTAATGAAGATGTCAATGGGTGTCTATTTGAGTTTTTGAAGGCTGGCCCAATTTGGCCCGATTGTAGGCTGCATCTATGTGTGTTGGACGGATGCCCTCTGTGATGCCAGCATTATGATGATGGTGGCGGCCTTTTGCTAATTTGTTTATTTTGACTCAGAAGGAGTTTGAATTTTTCTGCTTACTTGTGTGAAGCAAGTTAGTCCAGAGGTCTGTCATAACGTTGGATGTGGCTTACCAAATGGCTTTTCTGTAATCTTGCTTAATTTTGACAATTCTGAGTTTAGTTTCCTTGCTGAGTTGGCAGGCCAGTGGGAGAGAGCGTCTAATATTATGTTATGTTATACTTTCTTATATAGCGCAACGACTCACCGTGAGGCATCTCGGCGCTTACTTGGAACACAACTCAAGTGAGAAAAACCATGAGGCATAGAGAAAGGCAGAAAGGAAGGGGGCTTAATAAAGGAAAGCTTTTAGATGTTTCCTAAAATTTTGATAAGAAGGAATATCTCGCAGGGAGATAGGGAGACTATTCCAGTAGACAGGTCCTAGATAAGAGAAAGCCATGCCTCCTGCTCTGTGTCGTTTGATTCGAGGGGCATGCAGTAGTAGTTGAGAGCTGGATCTGAGAGTACGGCTCGGATTGTATTTTACCAGCTTGTGTTGCAGATATTTGGGGCCCAAACCCTGTAGGGCATTAAATGTCAAGCAACAGATTTTAAAGGTGGATCTTTGTCTTACCGGTAACCAATGTAGCTTTCTCAGTAATGGTAGCGAATGGGATCTTGCAGGCATATTCAGGACCAGCCTGGCAGCTGTGTTCTGGATGACCTGTAACTTTTTAAGAGAAGTCAGCCAAACTTCTGCCAAAAAGGCGTTGCCGTAGTCCAACCGGCTAATAACCATGGCTTGCGTCCGAGTTCTACGATGTTCTAATGGAATAAAAGGAAAGATTTTCCTAAGCTGTCTTAGCCTGAAGTAACAGGACCCCACCACAGCCGCTACATGATCCTGCATAGAGAGAGAGCAGTTGATTTTTATACCTAAATTATTCACGCACTCTGTCGGTACAGGCGCGGGGCCTAACTGGGAGGGCCACCAGTCCTTGGTCCAGATGGCCGCTGCCTTCCCCTTTTTTGAGTTGCATTTTCATAATCCACAGTTGTAGAGTAAACTATTCAGCCCCAGTTTGATAGCGTGCATTTTTGTTGGGGGGTTTGATTGGGAAAATTGTGGTGAGTACCTTTGTGAAATCCACCCAAGCCTGAATAAGCGAGTTGCTGGGGGTGGCGCACAGCGGCTCCGATTTGAAATAGAGTGATGAAATCCATAATGATGCCTATCATTGAATCTTTCGACATGAGTTGCCTCAAATTGAACAACTGTGGTGATGAGGACATTCCTTTTGCTTCTGGAGCATGTGGGGGGGATCACTAGTGTGAATGTTTGAGCATAGCAATTGCTTTCCAGTCTTGGGTATATGGCAAAATTGGTAATTCCCACAAATAATTCGGAGTTTACCAAAGTATAGTCTAGTGTAGAACTTGCCCATTTACCCAGGCTTAGAGTGTGCGGATGCACTTTTTTCCAAGTCAATCTAATCTGGCCTGGTTGCAGATTATTGCAGGGATTTGGGTTGAGGGCTTGACATCTGAGCCTTGCAGTAAGTTCATGTTAAAGTCTCTGGACAGCATTATGTGTGCTTGAGGGTACATGGATTGAAGGAATTTAAATAGGCCTGTCAAGTTCTTGATTTATGGACGTGTGTACTTCTGGACTGGATGGATATTCAGGATTTCTGATGAAGAATCCTACTCTGGGAGCGGTACTACAGAGAGCGTAGCGCATTTTATCCTTGGTGAACCTAGGTGCTCGGCCTCATGGACCCAAAAGATATTAGTGACAATATAAAATGAAAGCCTCCCAGTGCCTGTGAGTGATTATATGTGCTTGACTTACTCCAAAGCTGGGCTGGAGTACATTTACCAAGTGTGAGTTGGAGAATCTTTATGGTCTGTTTGACACTTTTAGAGCAATAGTAACTTTAGAAATGTAGTTTGTGAATAGCAATTGTTTGAAAACGAGGCAGTATCTGTGAGGTCTGCACAAATAACATGTCTACATTTGTTTTCACTGGGAAGCAAACACCCCATTGTAGCACTCGATTCTCAGAGGATAGCGTTGCAAAGCAGTCTAAGGCTTACTCAAGGGAGATGGGGTGGGCTAGTTAACGCCATTTACAAGTATGCAAAATAACACTCAATAATTGATTGTCCAGTCTTATAAAAAGGAAGAGTATATTTATTACACACACTCACTACTCAATACTATGCATCAATACCACCACTCCTATGTATGCACATCATCTTGCACCCTAATGCAGTAGGTTGACCATAACCTGGAGTGAGGACCCTGCCCACTGGCAATATCTCAGTGGTGACCCAGACCATTATCTCAACAAGCATCTAAAATGGGAACACCTGCCATGGTGACACATAACCCTCACTGAGCATCTCATACTGACCATACAGTATACACCTCAACATCTTAGTGGCTAATAGTCTGGGTTGTTCTTCACCTAACACAGTAGCAAGAATACATGTTTAGGCATCACTTAGAAAACAGTACTTATCATATCTGATAACAGTTATAATGCATTGCAATAAAAACACCCATACAAGACATCACACAGGATTTTTAATCCATCTTTTAATTTCTTCACTCATGTTTAACCATTCTCAATCCACATGCAAGGAAATGCCAATTTTCATGTTTTTCTCATATTCGTGATGGGCCATCAGAACCTCTTCAATCAAGAATACGTACTAGAGCATATTTCATCAAAAGCAGTTTATTAAAAAACCAAATGCATTTCGGGCCTCCACGGGCCCTTCGTAAGGGGTAATTACAAAATTAATTAAACAAGCATTAATATACAATGCGTCGTTTATATTCACAATCACGTAATTGTAAAACCTAGTTTGTAAAAAGCCACAATACATTTTTTTAGCTCACTATGCACTAATTAGAGACCTGTTAGTGTTTTCCATCGTTGATACATATGTATACATCGGTTAAATTCTGGCAAATATTGAGTTATATTCGTATGTAGTCACAGCGTCTTTTATACACTCATTTGACTTCCATCATGTGGGCTCACCCCTCCCTTCAGACACATAACTGTCATCTTGTTTTCCCTACTTCACTCCCTCCAGCTAGTTCCCCCCTGTCTGCTAGCAGAGACGTGCTACCCACCCTTACTCTTCAAGTATCAGTAGCGGAGAAGTGTGGCTCAGGGGTTAGAGGCAGCAGACCTGGAGCTTGAGTTCGGCCCTGGACCAGGGTTCAATTCCCCGCCTCGGCGGGTCTTGGGCTCAATAATTCCACGGACTCGTTAATTCTCGCTCCGGTGCCTTCTCGACTCACGGGTTCACACTCTGCGACTCTGGGCAATAGCTTGCTTAATCTCCACATCGGCCCCTCGCGGCGGGATGCCTGGCTTTCACCTTGTGGATACCCTGCCAGGGTTATCTCACAGGGGAATACCAGGACGGGTTCCCTAAGCAAGCGCGGAGATGCCCCAGGGTAAGTCATGCGCTATATAAGCTTCATACATTCATACATTTACATCAGCTCATACACTAAACGTGCTCGTTAGATCATCAATCTTTATTTTAAAACGCAACCTGCCTGCTCAAGTATTTCGGGTCTCTGTTAGAATTTGTCACAACTTCTTTAACCAAACATCTCAAAGCTAACTTCTTTCTATTTATTCACCCCACTTGTCACATACCTACTAAAAAAATATCCGTCCTCCTCACTAGTCTGCAAGAACTGAATCCTTCGACATTCTTAACGCCTGACATTTAAACACACTTTCCACCCCTCCTCCCAGATGAGACCTCCCATTAACACAACATGATCAACACTTCACCAGCTGCGGTCCGACCTGAGAGGCTCCAGTACTTCAACCCCCATAATGCATCCTAACAGTTAACATCTCTAATGTGCACATATAAATATTATCGGTACATCTTTGAATAATTCGTAACCTCAGGCGCTGTCCTAAACTCCTTGAACATGTCTGATGACTCAATGCCAGATGACTTCTGATGCTTCTAAAAATGAACTTGCTGGGTGAAATATGTTGTTCCGCCTTGCACGTGGCATGTTACATCCTCTAAGAAAGTTCCTTGTATCCCGATTTTATATGGGTGCTAACCCGGTGGAGCCAGTTAATTGAAACATCATTTTTGAAAATGGGTAGCAAACCTTAATCACATCAAATTCTTCCTGTTCCGCCTGAGTTTCACAAAGCGTGCTCATTGGTAACGTGCCCAGCCCCAGTGGCAAGTGACACATCAAGTTTCAACACAGGGACACTATAGAGGTGCCCAAAACATGGCAATTTCTTCACTCATGTTTAACCGTTCTCAATCCACATGCAAGGAAATGCCAATTTTCATGTATTTCTCATATTCGTGATGGGTCATCCGAACCTCTTCAATCAAGAATACGTACTAGAGCTTATTTTATCAAAAGCAGTTTATTAAAAAACCCAATGCATTTCGGGCCTCCACTGGCACTTCGTCAGGGGTAACTGCAAAATCAATTAAACAAGCATTAATATACAATGCGCCGTTATATTTACAATCACGTAATTGTAAAATCTAGTTTGTAAAAAGCCACGATAATACATTTTTGTAACTCACTATGCACTAATTAGAGACCTGTTAGTGTTTACCATCGTTGATACATATGTATACATCGGTTAAATTCTGGCAAATATTGAGTTATATTCGTATGTAGTCACAGCGTCTTTTATACACTCATTTGACTTCCATCATGTGGGCTCACCCCTCCCTTCAGACACATATCTGTCATCTTGTTTTCCCTACTTCACTCCCTCCAGCTAGTTCCCCCCTGTCTGCTAGCAGAGATGTGCTACCCACCCTTACTCTTCAAGTATCAGCTCATACACTAAACGTGCTCAATCTTTATTTTAAAACGCAACCTGCCTGCTCAAGTATTCCGGGTCTCTGATAGAATTCGTCACAACTTCTTTAACCAAACGTCTCAAAGCTATCTTCTTTCTTTCAAAGATGTACCAATAATATTTATATGTGCACATTAGAGATGTTAACTGTTAGGATGCATTATGGGGGTTGAAGTACTGGAGCCTCTCTGGTTGGACCGCAGCTGGTGAAGTGTTCACATTGTGTTAATGGGAGGTCTCATCTGGGAGGAGGGGTGGAAAGTGTGTTTAAATGTCAGGCGTTAAGAATGTCGAAGGATTCAGTTCTTGCAGACTAGTGAGGAGGACGGATGTTTTTTTAGCAGGTACGTGACAAGTGGGGTGAATAAATAGAAAGAAGTCAGCCCTGAGGAAGGGCCCGTGGAGGCCCGAAATGCATTGTTTTTTTTAATGAACTGCTTTTGATGAAGTATGCTCTAGTACGTATTCTTGATTGAAGAGGTTCGGATGGCCCATCACGAATATGAGAAATACATGAAAATTGGCATTTCCTTGCATGTGGATTGAGAATGGTTAAATATGAGTGAAGAAATTAAAAGATGGATGAAAAATGATTTAAAATGATTTAATGGATGACAATGGATTAACCCCTTTGCTGCTAGGCCTTTTCCCCTCCTGTGCTAAGCCCTTTTTTGGCGATTTGGGGTAGTGCGCGCTTAGGGCCCTGTAACTTTTTGACCACATAAGGTATCCATGCCAAATTTGCGTCCTTTTCTTCCAACATCATGTGGATTCTAAAGGTGCCCAGGGTTTGTGGATTCCCTTGGAGGGGTCCAAGAAATTAACCAAAATATAGTGACATTTTTGTTTTTTTCAAAAAATGGGAAAAACGGGCTGCAAATGAAAGCCTCTTGGTTTTTCCCTGCAAATGTTATCAAAAAAGGGTTTGTGGGGTTGAACTGAAAATTTGTTGAAAAAAACAGCCTTTTGTCTCAACGTTTTCACCTATAACTTCTTGTAATTTTTACAGCTCTTGGAAAGCAATATACCGTTACATCTGTTAGACCTTCCTGGTTGTGGGGATATATAGGACTTCTAGGTTCACCAAGAACCCAACGAACCCAGATCCAAAAACTGAGCAGAAACTTGCAATGGTATTTTTTTATTTACTGGGTATAGAGCACTTTTTATTGGAAAATGTATACATGGAAAAATCTGTATGAAAGACACCTATGTATTTCTGAATTGGGTACAAATTATAGAGTTTAGAAACGGTATATAATTGCACATTTTCAAAATTGGGAATACTCATACTAGCATGAGAATTATTGGCCATTTTTGAAAAATTGTTTTTTTTACACAATGTCTTTCATTGGGAATGGAGAAATGCATAAAAACTCAATTGGTAATAACAGTTGATTTACAAATCCTAATTACCCTAAGTCTCCCGATAAAAACGGTACCTCACTTGTGTGGATCGGCCTTGTGCCTGCGATAGGAAACGGCGCAAAATGCAATGTGGTCACACCTCAATTTTGCATTTAAAAATTGACCCTTTTATGGCAAAGTGCCTAGCTGTAGTTTTTGCACCCTAGCTCTGCCGGCACCTAGGGAAACGTAGCAAACCTATATATTTTTGAAAAGTAGACACCCAGGCAAATTCAGGATGGGGTGACTCGACTGCCTACCACCAGGTTCGGTGACCAAGAATCCCTTGGAAAGCTATGAAATTGACAAAAAAAACGCATTTTCCTCACATTTCTGTGGTGGAAAGTTCTGGAATCTGCGTGGATCAACACATTTCCACCCACCCAGCGTTCCCCCGGGTCTCCCAAAAAAAATGGTACCTCACTTGCCTGGGTCTGCCTAGTGACTGCGATAGGAAACAGCGCAAAACGCAACGTGGTCGCACCACAATTTCACATTGAAATCGTGCCCTTTTTGGGCAAAGAGACTACCTTTTGTTTTTGAACCCTAGCTCTGCCGGCATCTAGGTAAACCTAGCAAACCTATACATTTTTGAAAAGTAGATACCCAGGGAAATTCAGGATGGGGTGACTTGACTGCCTACCACCAGGTTCTGTTACCCAGAACCCCTTGGAAAGCTATGAAATTGACAAAATAAACGCATTTTCCTCAAATTTCTGTGGTGGAAAGTTCTGGAATCTGCGTGGATCAACAGATATCCACCCACCCAGCATTCCCCCGGGTCTCCTGACAAAAATGGTACCTCACTTGCCTGGGTCTGCCTAGTGGCTGCAACAGGAAACAGCGCAAAACACAACGTGGTTGCACCACAATTTCACTGTGAAATCGTGCACTTTTTGGGCAAAGAGACTATCTTTATTTTTTGAACCCTAGCTCTTCCAGCAGCTAGGTAAACGTAGCAAACCTATACATTTGTTAAAACCAGACACCCAGGGGAATTTAGGATGGGGTGACTCGACTGCCTACCACCAGGTTCTGTTACCCAGAATCCCTTGCAAAGCTAAGAAATTGACAAAAAAAAACGGGTTTTCCTCACATTTCTGTGGTGGAAAGTTCTGGAATCTGTGTGGATCAACGAATTTCCACCCACCCAGCGTTCCCCTGGGTCTCCCAAAAAAAATGGTACCTCACTTGCCTGGGTCTGCCTAGTGGCTGCGACAGGAAACAGTGCAAAACGCAATGTGGTCGCACCTCAATTTCGCAATCGTGCCCTTTTTGGACAAAAAGACTACCTTTTGTTTTTGAACCCTAGCTCTGCCGACACCTAGGGAAACCTAGCAAACCTATACATTTTTGTAAACTAGACACCCAGGGTAATTTAGGATGGGGTGACTCTACTGCCTACCACCAGGTTCTGTTACCCAGAATCCCGTGCAAAGCTAAGAAATTGACAAAAAAACGCATTTTTTTCACATTGCTGTGGTGCAAAGTTCTGGAATCTGCGTGGATCAACAAATTTCTACCCACCCAGCGTTCCCCCAGGTCTCCTTAAAGAAATGGTACCTCACTTGCCTGGGTCTGCCTAGTTGCTGCGACAGGAAACAGCACAAAACGCAACGTGGTCGCACCTCAATTTCGCAGTGAAATCCTGCACTTTTTGGACAAAAAGACTACCTTTTATTTTTGAACCCTAGCTCTGCCGGCACCTAGGGAAACCTAGCAAACCTATGCATTTTTGTAAACTAGACACCCAGGGTAATTTAGGATGGGGTGACTCTACTGCCTACCACCAGGTTCTGTTACCCAGAATCCCGTGCAAAGCTAAGAAATTGACAAACACATTATCCTCACATTTCTGTGGTGGAAAGTTCTGGAATCTGCGTGGATCAACAAATTTCCTCCCACCCAGCATTCCCCCGGGTCTCCCCAAAAAATTGGTACCACACTTGCCTGGGTCTGCCTAGTGGCTGCGACAGGAAACAGTGCAAAACACAACGTGGTCGCACCTCAATTTTGCAGTGAAATCGGGTCCTTTTTTGACAAAGACTACCTTTTGTTTTTGAACCCTAGCTCTGCCGGCACCTAGGGAAACCTAGCAAACCTATACATTTGTGAAAAATAGACACCCAGGGGAATTCAGGATGGGGTGACTCGACTGCCTACCACCAGGTTCTGTTACCCAGAATCCCTTGCAAAGCTAAGAAAGTGACAAAAAAATGCATTTTCCTCACATTTCTGTGGTGGAAAGTTCTGGAATCTGTGTGGATCTACAAATTTCTACCCACCCAGCGTTCCCCAGGGTCTTCGGAAAAAAATGGTACCTCAATTGCCTGGGTCTGCCTAGTGGCTGTGACAGAAAACAGCGCAAAACACAACGTGGTCTCACCTCAATTTCGCAGTGAAATCGTGCCCTTTTTGGACAAAAAGACTACCTTTTTGTTTTTTAACCCAGCTCTGCCGGCACCTAGGGAAACCTAGCAAACCTATACATTTTTGAAAACTAGACACCCAGGGAAATTCAGGATGGGGTGACTTGACTGCCTATCACCAGGTTCTGCTACCCAGAATCCCGTGCAAACCTAAGAAAGTGACAAAAAAACGCATTTTCCTCACATTTCTGTGGTGGAAAGTTCTGGAATCTGCGTGGATCAACAAATTTCCACCCACCCAGCGTTCAACTGGGTCTCCCAAAAAAAATGGTACCTCACTTGCATGGGTAGGCATAGTGGCTGCAACAGGAAAAGGTCTAAATCGTACGGTGGTGAATTTAAAATACCCTTTTGCAAAACTACCTTGATTTTTTTGGGGGGGGGCACCTGACTTTTTGGCCCGGGGCTCTACGGTCATCTTTGGAAACTACCAAACCCAAACAGTTCTGAAAACTAGACACCCGGGGGAGTCCAGGGAGGTACGGCATGCATGGGTCCTACAACGTTTTCCTACCCAGAATTCCTTGCAAACCTTAAAATTAGTTACAAAAATCACTTTTACAAACTTTTTTGCGTATGATCTCCGTGCTGGCAAAAATGTCCTACCACCCAGCGTTCCCCTTGTTCTCCCGAGTAAAATGATACCTCACTTGTGTGGGTGCCCCTAAGCAGAACCGGCTAAAAATTATTTTTTAAAAAATGTAGTACTTAGGTTTGACAAATTAAGCACCCCACCTTAGTCACAGGCCTTTGGCCCGACCACACAAGTGAGGTATCATTTTACTCGGGAGATCAAGGGAAATGCTGGGTGGTAGGACATTTGTGCCGGCAGGGAGATCCCACCCACAAATTTATGGAAAAGTGGTTTTTCTAACCTAAATGTAAGGTTTGCAGGGATTTCTGGGTAGGGAAACATTGGGGGACCCACGCATGCCATACCTCCATGGACTCCCCTGGGTGTCTAGTTTTCAGAACTGTTTGGTTTTCGTAGTTTCCAAAGATGCCCGCCAAGCCCCGGGCCAAAAGCTCAGGTGACCCCCTCAAAAAATAAGATAGATTTGCTAAAGGTAATTTTTAAGTCTCCACTGTACGAATTGGGCCTTTTCCTATTGCAGCCACTATGCCTACCCACGTAAGTGAGGTACCATTTTTATTGGGAGACCTGGGGGAACGCTGGGTGGGAGGTAATTTTTGTGAGCTCAGTGATGCCACGCTTTGCCACACAAAAAAGTGTGAAAAAACTGATTTTTTTAAGCTAAAATTGAGGTTTGCAAGGCATTCTGGGTCAAGGAACGTTGGAGGATCCACGCAAGCCATACCTCCTTGGAAGCCCTCTGGTGTCTACTTTTCAGAAATGTGTGGGTTTGGTAGGTTTCCCTAGATGGCCGTCTAGCATGGGGCCAAAAAACCCAGCTAACCCCTCTTGCAGAAGCTAGTGGTTTTGACAATGGTGACAATGTCAACACCACCAGCTTTTGCAAGAGGGGTTACCTGGGTTTTTGGCCCCGTGCTAGATGGCCATCTAGGGAAACCTACCAAACCCACACATTTCTGAATATCCCCCCGTGGGTCCAGAAACGGTAAAAAAAACAGACAATCTGCCCCCAGGGGGGACAGAACAGTCTACAATATTTATAATGCTCCCTGAAAGCGACCCTTGCCCAGGGTCGTGGAGAAGTGTGGCTCAGGGGTTAGAGGCGGCAGACCCAGAAGCTGAGATCGGCACTGGACCAGGGTTCAATTCCCCGCCTCGGCGGGTCTTGGGCTCAAAAAATTCCACGGACTCGATAATTCTCGCTCCAGTGCCTTCTCAACTCACGGGTTCACACTCTGCGACTCTGGGCAATAGCTTGCTTAATCTCCACAACGGCCCCTCGCGGCGGGATGCCTGGCTTTCACCTTGTGGATACCCTGCCGGGGTTATCTCACAGGGGAATACCAGGACGGGTTCCCTAAGCAAGCGCCGGGAAACCCTTTGTGGGTAGCTGTGCGCTATATAAGCTCAAATACATTTACACATTTACATTCCTTTATAAATGCGGCCCAAAAAACGGCTGATCTGCCCCCAGGGGGGGCAGACAAGTCTAAAAAAAATTATGGGCCACTAGGAAGCGACCCTTCCCCAAGGGGTCACTTCCTTTATAATTATAAACAAATCCCTGGTGTCTAGTGGGCTTTTTTAACCCCCCTGGGTGCAGATCGGCCCAAAAAGCGGCCGATCTGCCCCGGGAGGGGCAGAAAAGTCTGAAAAATAATTTATCCCCCTAAGGAAGCGACCCTTGCCCAAGGGGTCGCTTCCTTTATAAAAATAAATAAATCCCTGATATCTAGTGGGCTTTTCTGCCCCCCTGGGTCCAGATGCGGCCCAAAAAATGACCGATCTGCCCCCAGGGGGGGCGGAAAAGTCTAAAAAAAAAATATGGCCCACTAGGAAGCGACCCTTCCCCATGGGGTCGCTTCCTTTGCAAATGTAAACAAATCCCTGGGGGGGCAGAAAAGTCTGAAAAATGATTTGCCTCCAAAATGGAAGCAACCCTTGCCCAAGGGGTCGCTTCCAGCACACAACAAACCAGGAAAACACAATCCCTGGTGTCTAGTGGGGCATTCCTGGTGCACGATCGCGACGCTGTGCGCGTTCGTGCACCAGGAATGCCCTGCATTGGGACATCAGGGGAGAGGAAACAAAGTTTCCTAACTCCCGATGCCTCAAGGCACCGTAAAACGCCCCCCCCGCCCCACCGGAGCATCAACCACCAACCTTGTTCCTGGACGCGCTGGAATGAAATGGATTCCAGCGCGTCCAGCGCTTCCTGATGACGTCGGCGCACGCTGTGCGCGCTGACGTCACCTGGAAGCATGGGGGGGCCAGGGGGTGGCAGCGGAAAGTCTTCCGCTGCCACCCCTGCGGAAACAAAGAAAATCGCCGCAAGAGGGGGGGAGCGGGCTGTACTGATGACGGAACGGTTCCGTCATCAGCACAGCCCAACCGATGCTGATGACGGAACCGTTCCGTCATCAGCATCGAACGGGTTAAGAAGTCTGCAGATGCAGCAGCAATTGTGCCATGGTTTGGGGCACCTCTATAGTGTCCCTGTGTTGAAACTTGATCTACCTTCTGGAGGGCATATCTTGTCCCCAGAGGACCGATTTGCACCATTTTGGCCTCTTTTGGCTCTTGTTGGCCAGCCCCAGCCCCCTGGAGCACTGTTTGCCATCCTTCTGGATTCCATGGGGGTGAATTCAGCAGGGAGCTGTCTTCATTGGCTCTCTGTGTCAGCCTTTCACCTTGTTCTCCTTCTGGGCCTCTCTTCTCCTTGCACAGAGGCCCAGGCTTCTACTCACTGGCCTTAACTCCCTCCAAGGCACAGTCGAGAGTCCTGGGACAGTCAAGAGGTTCCTCCTTACAACTGTCCATGGCGCCAGGCTCCAGCACCTGTCTTCTTCTGCAAGTTCACACCCCAGAGAGAGTTCCTTTTCCTGTGCAAGACCTTTTAAACGAATTTTGAGGGGGTTGGCAGGAAGGTATTTCTGCCCTATCCTGCAGCAACACAACACCTCTCTGCCTCTGCTCCCTCCCTCCTGCACAGGCCTCTAGGATAGTTCAAAATGGCGTGGTCCAGGGTTCTCATGCCACATGGTCTCTGAAAAGCCCCCTTCTCCCCTTTGGTTAGGTGTGTCAGGAAACTGTTTAACAAAAGATTAAGGAAACACTTCAGATTTACAAGGTTAACTATGTTAGTATGGGTCCTTATGGGGCAGGCGAGTTGAGCCATATTAATATTACCTCTATGCATGTGCTGGAAAATAGGTTTCTGAGGCGACTGCTTGCATTACCTCAATCGTGTTCTTCTTATGTTTTTCAATAGGAATTGAGGTTGAGCTTCCTGGAACAACTTATCTATTTGAACCTCCTCTTACAATGGCATAAGATGGGGACACAAATGGAGGCAGCATTTATCAGATGTATTGTGCAGGATTGTATAGCACTTGATCATGCCCATGAGATACCATGGTTGAGAAACATTAAATTGTTGAATGACACACTGGGAAGACCTGATCTTTTTATTGACCCAGAGAAGCCTTAAGTGACCAGTAAAGATTAATTAAAATGTTTAGGTGTACTTAATCTTGAGGAAGCTTGGTTGATGAAGGTAGATGAAAAGCAACATGTTACTTCAGATCTGGGAATTATGTATTTTGTTGGGTTACAGCCCTATCTGGCATGGGTGACAACCAGCTATCATAGGTTTCTGCAGATACATTTCAGACAAAACATCATTCACATCCATGCCTTATTTCCCACAATGAATGATTGGTTGGAGATTCACACAAATTGTCTGTGTGATGCACTATCATCTCAAAGCACAATGCACTTTTTCCTTCTTTGTAAGTTCTATTTAGCACCAAAAAGAAGGTTTATCAAACCATTGATGTTGAAGCACATCCTTAGGAATTGTTTACACAAGGTAACTGTAGGTAGTGATATAAGATAAACAAATTGATCCTCTGCTAGACTGTGTACTTTTTATTTGTGCTTTATTTCACATGTAAGCAGAAGAAAATCGCAGCCAACTCTTTTCACCAGTACAACCCTTCCTCAGGGCTGCAAACATGTCAAACCACACATGTAATGGGTTGGCACCCCCCATGCATTTAATCATCAAGCCCCAGGGATGTGGTGGTCTCCGGGGCTGCCCCCGCATTCAATTACCAAAACTCCGTGGAGTTGGTGGTCCCCAGGGATGTGGGGGCCCACGCGGGCCCCTGAAAATTCATTAGTGATTGCCCCATGACCTGGCCCTTCCCAGGGCTTATAGAAAACTACAGCGCTTTGTTTTTTCAAATTCTCTCTTTCAAGCACCCAGTGCAGATTTGGACGTTAAGAAAAAATACTTTTTTGGGCCTGGGGTCCTTGTTGACCACGCCCAGTTCCAGACCCACTAGTCAGCACGCACGCCCTTGCCTCCATGAACTACATCCTCCTCGGTGACCTGAACATCCACCTCGAGAACCACAACAACACCAACTCTACCACCTTGATCGACAACCTCGCCAACCTAGGACTCAGACAACTCGTCACAACGTCCACCCACTCCGCTGGCCACATACTTGACCCCATCTTCTCCGCAAGCTCCCACGTCTCCTTCAGCCACACCACTGAACTCCACTGGACTGACCACCGCTGCATCCACGTCACCTTCCGGAAACCTACCACGCACCATCGCACCCAACATATCCCCTGTCGCAGCTGGAGCAAAATCACTGAGGACCAGCTAAACACCGCCATCACCCAAAGCTCACCCACCGACCCCACCGACCCCGACACTGCCGCCAGCAACCTCAGGCGTTGGATAGAGGACTGCACCAACATTCTCGCCCCATCAAGAAACCCTCGAACAGACCCACCAACAAGAATGCCAGCTGGTTCTCCGTGGAACTCCAGACCTCCAAACAAACCTGCCGAAAACTAGAGAAGAAATGGCACCGTGAACAGACACCGGAGAACCATGCAGCCCACAGGAACGCCATGCGCCAACACTATCACCTCATCAGGTCTGCCAAAAGGACCTCCTACAAGGTCCGCCTCGATAAAAACGCACACAGCAGCAAAGAGCTCTTCAACATCATGAAGGAACTCTCCAACCCCAGCTCCAACACCAACGACATCCCACCATCGCAAAACCTGTACAACTCCCTTGCCACCTTCTTCCATCGTCGCCTGGACCAACATCAACGACGAAGACACCATCAAAATCATGAACACCATCCACTCCGGCTTCCCGTCAGACCTGTGCCCTATATATATATATATATTACCTACCTACTAGCAGTCGCCAGTAGGTAGTTTTTGTTATGACCAAAGTTTCCATAGGAAAAGCTTTTTTTGTTTTGCAAATACCTTTGGCGCTGCTTGATGAACCACAACATTTTCACAAAACTTCCACTATTTTGGTCAGCTGCTGTGTTGAAAGTTTCAGGATGATCTGTCAAGCGGGGGTCGAGAAGAAAGGGGGGGTTCCAAATAACGTTTTCCCAGTCAATGGGGATTTTTCATTTTTTTAACACAACTACTCCCGAACTACTGAACGGAATTACACCAAATTTGCCAGAAAGCTAGATGTTGGTCAAGAAATTGTGTTTTTTGTTATTTGGTTTAAATCAGTTCAAAGGTTTCAAAGACTTTAAGTTTAAAAAATATAGATATCAATATAGATATCTAGTGGCGCAAGTCCTTGCAGTGGACTTAAGTTTCCTACTGAAATTTGATTGGCTGCCAACATGCTAAACAGTGCTAAACATGCAGTTCCCTGTGTCTGAAAGCAATTTGTCTGTTGTCCTGCTTGCTTGACAGCAAGCAGGGAAGCAGAAAAAATGTCTGCCTCCAGCAAGCAAGAGCATTTCTCTGCTCTCGCTTGCAGGAGGTTGTGTATTTGCTGTGGCTGTTAAAGCTCCTGCCAAGCCACAGCAAACAGTTATGTTGTGGAGTGAACCCCCCTAGATATAGCAGGTGCCGGCACTGGGTTCGACTGTCCCTAGGACCAATATTGGCTCCATGAGGGGAGCTGTGCAGTCCCCCCTCCTTTAAAGTAGTAGGGGCCGGGCCAAGGGAGGTGCCTGTCCCCTGGGTCATTTCTGGCCCAAGAGGGAGACACTTTAAATGTTAATTTGGCCCTGGGAGGTGGTGGAACCCAGGGCCCACAGGGGTTCACATGGCCACCCATTAACTTTCATTTATCCCCAAGGAGGTGGTGGTCCCCAGTTGGGGATCTGCACAGCCCCCCCCTTTCTTTTTTCAATGTGTCCCATGGGGTGGTGGTCCTCATCTCATTTTTAAGTCCCAGGAGGGAGAGCCGGTGCAGTGCCTTCCTTAAGTTTCACATGCCCCCGGGTCCTGGCCCACCCGGGGGCCTATTAGTAAAGAAGTGCGGTTGGCCGCGCCTCTTTTTGAAATTATTTTTCAGTGAGAGCGGCTGCTCCAGAGCGGCTGCTCCAGAGCGGCTCCCAACAAATATTTTTGGGAAGAACTTTTTTATATTTGACAATAACTTTGGTGCCATTTGACACATGCTAACAACATTTTCAAAACTAATACAATGCTTATTTCAGCTGCTGTCTTCAAACTTTTGTGGTGATCCATCAATCGGGGGCTGAGAAAATGGGGGGGTGGGTACCAAAACATTTTTTCTCCATGTTAATTCACCTAGGAACTTTAGGCACTGGTACAGCCCGAACTGCTAAATACAATTACACCAAATTTTGCAGAAAGGAAGATATTGGTCCTGGGAAGTGCCTTTATCCTATTTGTTACAAATCAATTCAGTAGTTGTGGAGGTATTAAAAGATATTCACATTTTTATATATAGGGGAGTGAATGAATGAATGAATGAATGAATGAAAAGCTTTATTAGATACTATAAACAAGCATCATAAAAGCACACAAACAAAAATACATTATTTACACAGTTTGTACAGTTAAAAAAAATCTCAATTTACCATAATTACTGGTTTTCATTAGTTGGAAATCTTTCCCTGTCATGTTATTATAGATTTCCTGCATTTGACCACATTTTTCAAAAAGTTTACCAAGCACCATATGACAAATTCATTATTTAAAAATTGTAAAACTAAAAAAGCTGGTTGACACTTTTTAAAATCTCAGGGGCATATTACCAACAACTAGCGATAATTTTTGTCTCTAACTTGTTTAGAGACAAAAATTATCGCCGCACATCGGCGATTTTTATCGCAGATAAACCTTGCTATTAGCAAGGTTTATCGCAAATGCGATAAAAAACGGCCGCAATGCATGAATATTGCTGAAAAGTCAGCGATATTCATGCATTATCGAGCAAATGCTCTTAGCCATGTTATCCACCTCCCATTGGATAACATGGCTAAGAACTGCCCAGGGCAGGTGTTAGCTTTTGGAGATATTCGCGCTTAGCGCGAATATCTCCAAAAGTTGGTAATAGGAGATAGCGATGTTAGGGACTGTTTCCAGTCGCTAACATCTTGGCACGCCCACTTTGCATGTCATTAGTGATAAATATCACTGACATGCAAAGCGGGGCCCAAGATGGTCGCTATCTCCTTTTAGCTGTCACTAACTGGTGTTAGCGACAGCTTGGTAATAGGGAGATAATTTTATCTCCGCTTTCTTGGCTTTTAAAGCCAAAAAAGCGGAGATAAACCCCCTTGATAATATGCCCCTCATTTCTTTAAAATTGGTAACAGCCATTTTTTTCTTAACAGGGTATAAAATTTACAGAAAAAAACAGTGTGGATTGTGGACTGCTCTGAAGTATAATTGCAGGGACATAGTTGCATCTCTCGCGTCCTTTCTTTCGCTTTTGGAGAACTTATCAGATAATAAAAGATGGCTAATCTAAATCTCGCTCACAATAATCTTTCATATTGGCTGGGTACTACTATGAGGTAGGGTTGCAAACTAGATGTAATCATTATCAGTTGGTGGTGCACTACAGTCGGATTTAATAGTTCTTTCGATAGCCATTGTGATTCAAGTAGTGACATGCAGTTTCTTTTTAGCTCATTCCTAGATATTGTTCTCATAGTATGGGGGTCCTTATAAAAATTAAGACATTCTAAGTCATTCAGAAAATTCGGAACATATTTTAACCACTTCAGATTCATTACGTCTGACATTCCCATTATATCCTTAAAACATCTTGATTTACATGGGTTTCCTCATTTGTCCACAGCCTGTGCCACAGCATCACTGGCTCTGTTTTAAATATATCTGTTAGGTATGGAACACCCAGTTCTGCATGGCAGACATACGTTGATGTGCCTCTGGGGAGTGCCAATATATATCTTAGGAATTGATTTTCTATCAACTGGAGCGGTTGTGCATTGCAGTGCCCCCATAATCCAGAGGCATACATGGCCGAGGATATACATTTAGCTCTGTAAATTTGTAACAACACCTGGGGGGCCTTGCACCTAGTTTCTTCGAGAAGTTATATAAAGCAGCAGTTGTTTTTAAAAAGGCAAGTCTTATCCGCATCCTGAACGATAACCCAACCACACACACTGTTGTACAACGCCGCCGTACCTCCGGGTTGTCGGCAAAGGGGCTGTGTGAATTGAACATAAACGCGAACGTTAAACATTTGCCGCCGGCCCCAGGGTTGTAGGCGTAAAGCTGTGTAATGCTTATGTGGTAATAAAGGTCTTAAAAAAAAAAGAAAAAAAAAAAGAAAAGGCGAGTCTTCTAGTTTGGAGCGCTTGGACCCATGATAAATAAATTGCGGTCAAATAAAATACCTAGGTAGCTAAAAGTGTTAACACAATTCATTTTGTGGTCATCAATAAAGATATCGCTGCATTTTTTGCTCACTCTACCACACCTCATAATAAAAGTTGTTGTCGTATTTACCCCTGATCCCAGCCCATCTAATAGTCTTTGTAGCCCCACTTGAGTTCGGCACATTAAAACAGCATCGTCCGCGTACATTAAAGATGGAATGGGCCAGCCATTTACTACTGGAAAGTCTTGGCCAGATTGGAGCAAAGCTTTTTCTAGACCGTTTGTGTAAAGATTAAGAAGATAGGGGGCCAGGACACAACCTTGCCTGACCCCCTTCCTTATTTTGAAAAAATCTTGTACACTCTCCATCTTTACCATAGCGCACTTTGACCTTTGCATTCCGGTACATTTCTTTCAGAAAGTCTATAATGTTATCATTCACTCCTATTTCGTGGAGGATCCCCCACAGCCTCTCATGCACCACGCAGTCAAAGGCTGCGCTTAGGTCTACAAAGGCCAAAAATAGCCTTCCTTTCTTTAGATTAACATATTTCCCCATTAAGATACTCAGATTTAGGCTTTGTTCTACAGTTCCCAAACCCTTACGAAAACCGTATTGCAAATCTGATAAGATTCGATTTTCCTCACCACATTCATGTAGTCTTCCCAATATGATACGCTCTATAATCTTAGCAGAGGAATCTAATAAAGATATTGGGCAATAACATGCCGGATCATGTCTATTGCCCTTTTTAAATATTGGGACTAAGATTGATTTAGTCCAGGTCTCATTAGAGCAACTAGCCCTTAATATTTGCATCAATATAGTGTAGTTCCTGAAAATTTCTGGAACCCGTGAAATAAGCTTTGTCGTATTTTGACGATTTTTATGCCAAAATGCCGATAATGACTAGTACATTGTGCACAAGCATTTGCGTCACAATCAGGTAACGATTTCACCACGAAATCGCCATTTTAGTTTTTGAACCCTTGACCGCCATTTTGCGTTTTGGCATCCATCTTACATGTGGCCCTTCACATAGGCTTGCAACTGCAGCTGAATTTGATATCAAGGACACGTACACCTTAATCGACTTCCCTGTGACCTGGTCAAGCTGAAGCCATCGCCCCAAGCCAAACCTGTTTGGTCAGTTCCTCTCCCAGTGGCCGAACGAGATAGCATCAACACGCAACAGGCCATAAATCGCGTACATTGCACACACACCCTGCCCAAATCTTGCTCACACCTGGCTCTGCTCTTTTCTTCTCTTTTTCTTTATGATGAGGAGGAGCCCGGTTTTATTGAGGGTACACCGATATCTGATGGAAATGTTGGGCCTGGCCGGGTAATTGATCACGAACTGGACACACTAAATGTATACATGTCACCATGACTCTGCTTTTTCTCTTGTAATGAAAATATGTGAATAGCTCACTGTAAATTCTAGAATGTTTGCACCGTAAACTTAAGAATGTTGCCTGAAGCCTAAAAAGATGTATAAAAGAAGAGACCAGGCTTTGTACATTTGAGCAGTCTCCTGAGAACATACAGCTGTTGTACTTCTAGGACGCTTGTTACCTGGTTGCAGCCAATAAATTTGATCCTTGATTTCACCTAGAAGACTCGTGTTTCTGTGGTCTGAATCAGGAAAGTACTCGAGGTCTACGGGTGTTATCCCTGACACCGCTGGGTTACCGGATCAGAACCGGTTCTGAAAAACCCAGTACCTCAGTTGGCGCCCAACGTGGGGCGGTATCAGCGGTACCGGTCCAAGCCAGAGGTTTGTGAGGAGCTTCGTGTGGAAATTCCGGAGGAAGGCCAGCCACTTCAGCGACCCCTGCATGTCGACGTGGTTCCGAAGGTCTTTGCTGCGAGGTTCTCCGCGTCCCGACGGCTATGAAGGACCCTTGATGTTTGGTAGAGCAAAACGATAGACGAGTCTTCTGGTGACGTCATCGATATTTCAGTTAAGTATAAGTGGAGCGCCTCCCAGTCCTTAGTTTGTTTGGTGTCCCTTTTGGACCGTTTTGTATTGGTACTTGCAAGCACCAAAACCGAAGGACTCGTGTATTCACGAGAAATATCGTAATCGATAATCCTTTGAAGTTTGGAGCTAGACTAGTGAGCAAAGATGCCTGGTCTTAGCAGACTTGGAAATTTGTTTTGCCTTGGTTGTAATAATAGGGATTCCCGATTGGAGGACTCGTGTCCGGTTCCTCCGATTGGAACTCCAACATATGAACTTTATGTGAAACATGGGGTAGGCCCCATCATATACAATGAAGTGTGGATCAAATACACCAGAAAGGATGGTGTTTTAAAATGGCCCCAATATGGTAGTTTTGATACGGAAATCCTAGATAATCTCGAAGTTAAACTTTTCAAGAGGAAAGCCCGGCCGGCAATGTTTGACTCTTTCCGCCTATGGCGTAAGGAGGCCAAACAAAAATAAATTAAATTAGAGAAGAGGATTAAGAGAGAAAGGGGTATTTCGATAATGCAAGCTGCCAGGCAGCATAAAGACAATGAAGAAGAACAGATGAGCGAGCAGTTGCACAGGCAACGTAAAATGGTAATAGATAAATGTTATCCAGTTTTGCTGCCTCTTCAGCAAGAAGCAGCAGAAGAGCTTGAAAAAGATCCCCTAATGTCGCATTTGTTAAGTTCACCACCCCCATATGCGCAAAATGCTACCGCACCTCCACAACCTCTAGTTATACAACCCATGGTTGTTGTGCCTCCTGTTCCTCCACAGCACCCACCAGCTACTCTTCAGCTGGCTCCTGTTCCTCCGGTGCAGCCTTCTCAAGGGCCACCAACTTTGCTACCTGCTCCGTCTCTACCTCCTGCGACTTATTCACCTGTTCTTGCCACCTCCTCTGCTACCGCTTCTGCCTTAGCTTCTTCTCAATCTGCTTTATCTCCTGTCCTGTCGACTTCTCCTTCGGTTCGACAGAGAATGACAAACACTGTTGCTAGTCTTTTCTCTCCTTTCTTTGGGCCACATAGTACGACCCCTGATTTGGAACGCACGCAGTTACGTAGTCAGCTGCCTGATTCTAGAGAGAAAGAAATATTAGATTGTCTTGCGGGTAAATGGATTAATGACCCCGCAAGATATGACTTAGAGTCTGTTATGGATGTTTTCCGCCAATGGGAAGCACCGAAGCAGAGGTACGTCCGGTTTGAGTTTGCAAAAGGCACGATTGTGGGTTCCGATGTAGACAAAGCAGTTGCAACATTACTGTCATTTAGGAATGAGGGTGTTTCTCAGTCGTTGTTTGAACAAGATTCATCCGTTAAGAGAAAAGGACAGTACCCAATGAGAGAGGTTCCTCCTGTATGGAAGGAAGCAGTGGCCGCTGGTCCGGCCAATAATCCACCAGCTGTACCGGCTCATTTCCAACGTGTTTGGGTGCATGTCCCCTGGAAACGTGCAGAAGTGTTAGCAATTAAGCAGTCTTTGCCTGATCCACGCAAAAACCCAGCAGGGTACTATAAGGAGTTGACTCAGACTGTGGGTTCGTGTATTATGAATTTGGCAGACATCGACATGTTGTTTGGCAATGTTGTTCCACAACCTATTTGGAGTACGATTCGTCATACAGATCATGTGGTTGAATTAGGTGATACATGGGTTAACCTTAGAGATGCTGACAATAGGCAAGTAGGCGGCGCCAAGCCCGAAGATTTGATTACTGAGCTCCCTAGTAAGATCATCGATTACATGAAGACGATGATGCCTGCGTTGCGTGTAAATTGGGATAAGTTGTCTGCGTGTAAGCAGAAGAAAGATGAAACTGTGTCTGATTTCTTCACCAGGTTTGAAGAAACGTTTGTTGACCACAGTGGTCAAGATATGAGCACAGAAGGTGGTCTCCGACTGTTCGTCGATAAATTCGTGCACAATCTGCTTCCAGAGTTGTGTAAGAAGTTGAAGGATTCAGAGAGTTCATGGGCAGTTTCCTCTTCAGCACAGATATTGGCTACTGCGCAATATTACGAAAATAGAGACAAAGATGAGAAAGATAGAGCAGAAAAGAAAACTAAGGAGTTGAAAACGAAGGTCTTATTACAGCAAGCATATCCGCCACGTGGCGGTAATGGTCAGAATAATGGTAGTCAAAATAACTATCAGAATAATTACCAGCAGCCTCAACAGTATTCGGGGAACTCGCAAAGAAAAGAGTTTCCCCAACGACGTTTACCATATGGGCCCAATCAGTGTGCGTACTGCAAAGAAGAGGGTCATTATAAGATTAACTGTCCCGTTTTATTACAACGCATGAATGGTGTTTCTGGTACAAGAGGTAGGGGTGTCCAGCAAACACCTAGAGGTAGAGGACGTGGAAACGTCCCTCAGAATGCACGCTCCTTTCTGCCTCAGGATTCTATGAATAAGTTTGACCAGCAGAATAACACATCTGGTAGGACAGCTCAGTATTATGCTGATGATTATTATGCAGAAGATGAGTGGACCGGAGGTAATGATTGCTAGGACAGCCATGGACAAAGAGAGGGAGTTGTTTCAGTTCCAGTAGATCAGAGTGGGCCATATGTTGAGGTGATTACATCAGGTGTGTCTGAACCTTTTCTGTTGGATACTGGTGCTACAAAGAGTTCTATGATGCACTCAAAACTCCCTGGCGCACCTTTGTCTGGCGAAATGAATGTTTCTGTAGGTTTTTCTGGCGCCCCGGTTAGGAACCCGATTTCATGTCCTATGTCCCTGTCTGTTGGTCCTTGTGAATTGGAAGCACCTCTTATTTTGACAACAGGTTGTGGTGAAAATTTGTTGGGATTAGACCTGCTAAAAAGATTGTATGCGACTCTGTACTGCTCTTCCTCGGGAGTGCAACTTACACTAGGTAAGAAAGTGGTTTCTCCGATGTATTTGTCGAAAGATAAAATCCCGGCAGAATTGCTGTCTCTACCTAATATTCTTTGGGCTACTGGTCCTAACGATGTGGGTCTCTTGGAAATACCACCATATGTTGTAACATTGAGAGCCAATGTTAGAATGCCTCGCATTCCCCAATACAAGATCTCCTGTGAAGGTGAGAAAGCGTTATTAGCGATCATTCACGATTTGATTGAAAAAGATGTGATTGAAGAGACAAGAGGCAACGTTTGCAATAGTCCTGTTCTGCCTGTTTTGAAATGAACTGACCCATTTCAGTCACCTGTGTACAGATTTGTGATTGACCTTAGAGAGGTGAATACAATAGTAGTGCCACAATTTCCAGTTGTTCCTGACATTACTGCCCTGTTGACTATGATTCCAGCCTCTGCAACGTGGTTTTCGGTGATTGATTTGAAGAATGCTTTCTTCAGCATCCCAATTGCTGAAGAAAGTAGGGATATTTTTGGCTTCAGTTTAGGAGGACAAAGTTTCCGCTTTAAGCGCGCTCCCCAGGGCTACTGTGAAAGTCCATCAATATATAGTCAAGCTCTAAAAACACAGCTTGATACGATTGTTTTACCTGAAGGTGCTACCCTCATTCAGTATGTCGACGACTTGCTTATCGCTGCGGACTCTGAGGAAATATGTAAAAAGGCCACGTTGTCATTGTTGCGTCATTTGTGTGATCTGCATCACAAGGTGTCCCTGTCTAAATTACAATATTGTCGACAAGAAGTGACCTACTTAGGTCATCTCTTATCGAAGGAGGGAAGGAAACTGACCCCAGAAAGAATCCAGGCAATAGCAAAATTAAGTGTGCCAAAAACACAGAGAGAAGTGCGTGCTTTCTTGGGTATTACATCGTACTGTAGACAGTGGATTCCAAATTTTTCTTTACTGGCCAAACCATTGGTGGCATTAACATGTAAAGATACACCCAATCCCGTGACTTGGTCCGAAGAGTGTCAGAAAAGTTTCTCTGAATTGCGCACAGCATTATGTTCGGCTCCTGTGTTGGGTACCCCCAACTACAGTAAGCCCTTTACATTATATGTCCATGAGCAAGAGGGTTGTGCATTATCAGTGTTGACACAGTTGTTTGGAGATAAGCAGCGTCCATGTGCATATTTTTCGTCGCCTCTGGATCCGGTAGCTAGGGCATTGCCAAGTTGTCTGAGAGCCACAGCCGCAGCAGCTGTTTCTATTCGACAGTCTGCTGGTTTGGTGATGAATAACACGTTAGTGGTTATGGTTCCACACGCAGTGGACACGCTATTGAACAGAACCAAGACACAGCACTTAACTAGTGCTCGATTGTCTGGTTACGAACTAACTTTGTTAGCGAGCCATGTTCACATCAAAAGATGCAATACACTAAACCCCGCCACATTACTGCCAATCCCAGTTGAGACCGAGAATGCTGAGGAACAGCATGACTGTTTTCTTAGAACAGAAGAAGAAACAAAAGGGAGAATAGACCTCCAAGATACTCCTCTTGTTGAATGTGATGGTACCTTATGGGTGGATGGTTCATGCTTCAAGCTTCCGAATGGTGACACGACTGCAGCATATGCTGTCACCACCTTGCATACAGTCATTGAAAGTGCACGTATTCCATTTAACTCAGCTCAGGCTGCGGAATTGGTTGCACTTACAAGAGCGTGTGTGTTGTCGAAAGGAATGAAAGTGAATGTGTACACGGACAGTCAGTATGCGTTTGGTGTGGCCCATAGTTTTGGATGATTGTGGCGTGAACATGGGTTCCTGACGTCGCATGGCACAAAGATCCAGCATGGTCAGTTGGTGAATGAGCTTCTTGAATCACTGACTTTGCCTCTGCAAGTGGCGATTGTAAAATGTAGGGCTCACAAGAGGGTGACTGACGATGTTGGTCGTGGAAATACGTTTGCTGACGAAGTCGCGAAAGAAACTGCAGGAAATGTAACGAGCCGAATGTATGTTGCAGGCCCTGCCAGATGGATAGGTGATGTCGGAATGTGTGAGGACACAATAGAGAGTGTGAAGTCGATTCAATCTGAGGCTACAGAGGAAGAGTTGAACATGTGGAAAGAAAGTACGGGCAGAATGGATGCAAATGGTTGTTGGGTCGAATTGTCAGAGCATCAGAGATGGTTGCTACCAGATGCGTACGTGCCTGCAGTTGTTACAATGGCCCATGGAATGGCCCATATCAGTGTGAAAGGAATTTGCAAGTTGTTGGCCCCGGTATGGCAGAATGCTGGAATACCTAAGTGTGCGGAGAATGTAGTTAAACATTGCATGATATGTCTGAAACACAATCCTGGCAAGGGAACCCCAATTCCAGCTGGTCATTTTGCACCTCCTACGTATCCGTTCGAGGTTTTGCAGCTAGATTTCATACACATGGAGAGGTGCAACAACTTAAAATACGTACTCGTTGTTGTTTGCGCCTTCTCCAGATGGGTAGAAGCATATCCCCTAAAGGACAACACTGCCTTGTCCACAGCGAAAGCCCTTGTGAAAGAATTCTTCCCTAGGTTTGGAATGCCTAGAATGGTCTGGAGTGACAACGGGAGTGAATTTGTGGGACGAGTGATGAAAGTAGTGTGTGAAGGGCTAGGCATCCGACAAAAGTTTCACGCTGCAAACCACCCCCAATCAGCTGGATTAGTAGAATGCTACAATGGCACCCTAAAACTAAAACTAGCCAAGATCCAAGAGAGCACTGGTCTTAAATGGCCTGATGCTCTGCCCTTAGCGCTCCTATCCACCAGAATGACAGTGCATTCCAGAGTAAAACGTAGCCCTTATGAAATTGTTTTTGGCCGTCCGGCCAACATATGGGGAGTACCCAGACACACCAAATTTAGCGAAATAGAGTATCCTGTTTTGCTTGACTACTTGCATGATTTGACGGCTAAATTCCGTGTTTTACACCAACAGGTTCACGACTCACTGCCCCAAGCCTCTGAAACTCCAGGACACCCTATTGATCCTGGAACATATGTCCTCGTGAAAAATTTCCAAAGGACAAGAAACGACCAGCCCCGGTGGACCGGTCCTCATTTGGTCCTTCTCTCGACGAGATCTGCCGTCCGAGTGGAGGGAAAGAAACATTGGATACACGGGACCCACACTAAACGGGTCCCGCTGCCTTTGCCTTATGACCGGTGGGTCCAGGAGGGTATCGCTGACTCAGAGACAGAATCCGTACCAAGATTCATCCCTTTCAGTGATGCTCGTATAAAAGGAACAATTACAGAGACAGAAAGTGACAATTTGCTACAAGCAGCTGTGCCATCATCAGCTCGATTGGATACCTCAGAACCTGAAGCTCTGTTTCAAGATCATACAATACCGGGAAAGCAACGGTATAATCTGAGGCCGAGAAATACGACCTAATAAAAAATAAACTAATAAGCATTTTTTTCCCTTTAAGAACTATTTTTGAAAACGCAGCTCTCTCCACCCGAGAAACTTGCTCATTTTTGTTTTTTCGAACCGCCATCCGGGTTCTGCTGCTAGGGCCGCGGTTGACGCAGTCTTTGGAGCGCAGCTGGAGACGATTAGGTCTACAGTTCTGGTTGGTCTAAGGGAATTACCCTGGACTGAACAGAGGCCCTCCTTGACAGAAACAACCTCCCACCGCGGGCAGCAA
This sequence comes from Lissotriton vulgaris, assembly GCF_964263255.1. Classification (NCBI taxonomy): domain Eukaryota; kingdom Metazoa; phylum Chordata; class Amphibia; order Caudata; family Salamandridae; genus Lissotriton; species Lissotriton vulgaris. Next base: position 94,339,928 of record NC_141699.1, on the reverse strand, counting down.
CATAGAGGATGGAGTTTTTCAACATGGAGAGACCTGCCAAAACTGTAAATTTTAAAACGAAAATATGTGGATTGGTGACAAGAAAAAGTTTTCTATTATTATGCATTTTTCTATTACTGAGTACAATGATGTTTTTAATAGGTTACACACTGTTTTCTTTACAAGTGTCCTTTGCCCCGACTACATCGCCCATACCTCCTCCTACTGTTTCTGCACATTCTTTTCAACCCCTTCCTGAACATGAGTCAGCTAGGAGATTGGAGTTTATTAATAACTCATTAATTCAACTTCTACACCAGCACCAGGTTGTAATAAACACGACAAATTGCTGGGTATGTGGACTCATGCCACACACGACTGATAAGGGTATCCCGTATTTTGTCCTACCTTTTAGTTACTACGGATCTTTGTGGGCATTTCAAACGTTGTTTTTATTCTCCCTCGAACCATATTCCCCACGTTCCACAGGGAGCAATTCAGTCAACGGGGCATTACTAGTGGGGATCAGAGATATGAGCCAAAATATTGACACATATAGAATTCTCCCCAGAGACGAACTAGAAGCCTACCGTAGATGGAATGTAACAAAGTATGGCATTTTTTTAAGTGAGAGCCAGCGAGCAAAGAAATCCACCCCAATCTGGATAGTGCCCCACCAAGGTCACCTATGTCTGCAAGGAAATGGCAAAAATCCCAGAGCTCAGCTAGGGAATAGTGTCTGTACCGAAACATATGTCTACCCGTCTCAGACCTCCCCCTCATTTTCAGCAGCAAAGGGCACGTATTTCATCTGCCAAGATAGAGCATACACATGGCTGCCCCCTGACTTCTCGGGCACATGTTTCATCTCGTTCCTGCTTCCTGCTGCCACCCACCTACACGGCCGCGGCAGATTACCATAGGACAAGGATAGTTAGGGGTGTTGTGAGTAAAGACGACACCGCGGAACAAGAGTTTGATGATTTCGCGAAAGGTTTTCTGACATTTTGGGGGCCCATGGTGAACAGTAGGAACATTCGCCAGTTGACAAGAGTAGTTGAATCCACCGTGATCGAAACGTCTGGTGCCCTTAGTAATCTGACTGCTGAGCTTCAGTCGGACCGACTCATGACCCTTCAGAACAGGGTCGCATTAGATGTCATTCTTGCAGACCGAGGTGGGGTATGTAAGCTGATCCAATCGAGTTGCTGTATATTTATTCCAGATAACGCTCCAACAGTGTACCAGGCCATCTCCAAACTGCTTAAGATTTCCGAATTGATTCATGTAGATAAAGGAGATTGGTCTCTCATGGGATGGTTCTGGGAACTGATATCTGGCTGGGGATGGAAAATTCTGATGGTCGTTGGGATTGTTCTAGCCATTCTCTTCCTGTTCTGTCTATGTGTGCAGTGCGCTCCTGCAATGTGTGGCCTCTGTGCTACATCATGTGTAAGGAAGCCTGTGTCACAAAACGAACTAAGCACCAGAATGATGCTGCAGCAACATCTCAATGACTTTAGGAATATCGACCTGGACTCAGACTAGCATGAGATTAGGTTTAATTGCCTATGTTAGGGCAAAAGTAGGGTTTGTAGTTCCTGAAAATTTCTGGAACCCGTGAAATAAACGTTGTCGTATTTTGACGATTTTTATGCCAAAATACCGATAATGACTAGTACATTGTGCACAAGCATTTGCGTCAGAATCAGGTAACGATTTCACCACGAAATCGCCATTTTCGTTTCTGAACCCTTGACCGCCATTTTGCGTTTTGGCATCCATCTTACATGTTGCCCTTCACATAGGCTTGCAACTGCAGCTGAATTTGATATCAAGGACACGTACACCTTAATCGACTTCCCTGTGACCTGGTCAAGCTGAAGCCATCGCCCCAAGCCAAACCTGTTTGGTCAGTTCCTCTCCCAGTGGCCGAACGAGATAGCATCAACACACAACAGGCCATAAATCGCGTACATCGCACACACACCCTGCCCAAATCTTGCTCACACCTGGCTCTGCTCTTTTCTTCTCTTTCACTCTATGATGAGGAGGAGCCCAGTTTTATTGAGGGTACACCGATATCTGATGGAAATGTTGGGCCTGGCCGGGTAATTGATCACGAACTGGACACACTAAATGTATACATGTCACCATGACTCTGCTTTTTCTCTTGTAATGAAAATATGTGAATAGCTCACTGTAAATTCTAGAATGTTTGCACCGTAAACTTAAGAATGTTGCCTGAAGCCTAAAAAGATGTATAAAAGAAGAGACCAGGCTTTGTACATTTGAGCAGTCTCCTGAGAACATACATGCTCTTGTACTTCTAGGACGCTTGTTACCTGGTTGCAGCCAATAAATTTGATCCTCGATTTCACCTAGAAGACTCGTGTTTCTGTGGTCTGAATCAGGAAAGTACTCGAGGTCTATGGGTGTTATCCCTGACACCGCTGGGTTACCGGATCAGTACCGGTTCTGAAAAACCCAGTACCTCAGTAGGGCCCCATAACTCTAGATTTGTCCTATACAGAACATGGGGAATTCCATCAGGACCGGGTGCCTTACCCCCTTGCTTGCCAATATGGCCATGTAAACTCTTCAAGTGTAATTTGGAGAATATTTATAGGCGCACACTGTAAGGGGTTGGTCTTATCCCCTTCTTTATCTATAGGTTCTGTCAGTTTACCAGAGTCATAAGTATTGAAAATTATAGCAAAGTGGTCTACCCATTGGTCTTCTGTTATAGCTATTTCTCTTTTGGGAGTGTCCACTGGGTCAAAAAAGGGTGTCCGGACAGCCCTCCAGAAAGTCGCCCCATCCTTAGACTTAGCTGCTTCCTGCAGGGTTAGCCAGATCTCCTCCTTGAGTTCCTTTTTGCGTTCTTTTATTGCATTAATATAACCCTTCCTTGCCTCCCTCAATGTAATTCAGGATATTGTGGAACTGTTTTTTCAGAATAGTGTATGCTTTAGTGCACTTTGAGTCAAACCAACCTATTGCTTTTTTTCACCGAATTATTGTTAGTTCTCCATAACACTTCGTTTATTACTCTGGTGACCTCTTGAAAAGATGCCAGAACGAACTCATTTTATATTTTTTAATTTTATTTTTTAAATATATTTTTATTGCAGATTGGTAAAATATACAATCATTCCGGTCAGTATCATTACAACCAAAACGTACTATATATATGCCACGTGATCTTACAGTACACGGCCATTCAGCCCACAACCCGGAGGGCGGGCGGCATTGTCCATAAAAGTGACGTGTGCATGCATGACATACAAATATATCCAAGACCGGTCAACAATGTAACCTTGCATCCGCTTTTCTTTTTCTCCCAGAACCCCAACAAACAAAAGTAATAGCTCATCGAAGCCAGTGTTGATTGATCTGTACTGCTAGTCTTTAGCAGCATTACTCCCGCCACCCCTTGTCCTTTGCGCATCACACGATAAACATACCACAACAGGATAGTGCCATCATCCTATGTTCAAAAAACACACAAGGGCCTTGACTCCTAACTCAGCACGGCACGGCTGAGTCAAACCAAAACTATATAACAAAACAAGAACCACTGCTGAGAAGTTCCTTTGGCCAACAAAAGATTTGTACAAGTAGCTGTTTTGAATCAAGCACAAACAACCTGCTTAAGGCATAGCAACATACAAAATGTATTCTTTTTGAATTTTTACTTGTTTATGACACTATATTTTAGTGCATGGAAATACAAAAATTTTTATATACAATATATACATTAACCGCTTCGCCGCGGCGGCTTTTCCCGCTGTGCGCGGCATTTTCAAAAATGCCGCGTTACATGACGAGCCCAGCTCGTCATCCGCCCACGGCAGGTAAGGGTGATGACGAGCTGGGCTCGTCATCCGCCTCGAAGGGGTTAATAACGTGAATAACAAAGAAAACATTTACACACTTCAAACATACTTGGCCTTTCAGTCATACACAACACATTCATACAAAATGATCTAAACTAAAAAGACAATGGGTCCACGTATCGGTCGTGAATAAATGGAAGCAATCCCTTTGTGATTTCACAATTTTTTAGAGTCTTTGCAGATCGCAATTCAGAAAGAGTATCCACTTCTCTTGCTGATGGTGAAGGGACCGTTGTAACACAAAGAGTATGAACCAGATACGGGACTAGGGTGGTCGACGCGTTTCGAACCCCTATTAATGGCGGGGTTCTCCTCAGGACCAAAAAGGGTTCTGTAACAATGACAAAAAACACTACTTAGAGAGGTGTTTTTATAGGCAAAAGAGACGTAACCCCTGAGTTAAACAACAGCTTACCTTAACCACTTGGTCAATGATCCAAACGTGAAAAGATAGAATTTCAGTCATGAAGAACCAAGATGTTTCCAACAATGAAGTACACACGGGGGCTGCAGAAGAGAGAAACAGACAAGCGCGCTGCATTTAGTCACAAGCACTCTCAGTCGATCACTCTGACTGACCAGGTGTTGGGGGGGTTTGTGTTGTTACCTGCTACAGCGGTGGCTTCTAACATGCCATCCTATGGTCAACAGTGAGAATTCCTGTAGTTTGCTCTATTATCTGTGATTCCCCCATGTCAATACCCAACCCCCCCCCTTCCCTCAACTCCCCCCCTCCCTACAACAACCGTGGTGTGGGCCATTGCAGGATCTCATAACCATCCCAACTATGTCATTTAGAGGCAAGCAAAGCTGTATACTAGATATAGTAATCACTTGAAAGTGGGACTCTCAGTCCTCCCCCTCTGTCGTTTGATGATCCTTCAGCGTCTGGACTAGGGCCTCCCACGTTCTAGCTACTTCCAATGCCTTCTCATTACCTGAGCGGGTAGCCTGTCTGAGCCTTACCACACTTTCACAGCTCGCCCACTTGCAGAATTCCCATTTCCAGCGCCCACTCGACGGTCCTTCACTTGCCTTCCAATGCCAGGTAATATCGCGCTTAGCCAGCAGAAGCCCTAGATCGATAATTTTACTAGTAACCTTGGTTTTAGCAGTGTGTGGGAAACAACAGGTGGCCATATCATATTCTAATTGTCTGTCTGTGATTTCGTTCAAAAGCTCCCCCACTTCCTCCCAGTAACCATCCATTTGTGGGCATAGCCATAGCATGTGTTCTAGTTCAACATCCTCCTCTCTACATCTCGGGCATGCTACATTCTGGACCCGGAAATACTTCCTGATCTTCCCCGGCGTTAAGTAGGCCCTAAGCAGTATGAAGTACTGGATTTGTTGGAGAAGAGCGTTCCTGGTGCCCTTCCACGCCCGTTTGAGGATTTGTTCCCACGTGGTGTCAGGGATTGGTCGACCTATGCTCTCCTTCCATTTCGCCTTAAGAACTTCCAAGGGACGCATGCCCTCCCGCAGCAGCCGGGACTGGAGGCATGTCACTGCCTTGACCGTTTCTGCCTCCATCACCGTATATTGACAAGCAGGGTCAATACCGGTTCCGTTCGTCCCCGTTCTCCAGTGTTTTTGTATCGCGGTCGTAACCGCAGCATGAATCAAAAAGTCTCCGTCCGGAAGCCCATACATGTCCTGCAGTACTGGGAAGGGCGCTAGTTCCCTGTCCACGTACAGGTCCCCCACCATCTGGACACCCAACTGTTCCCAATGTGCTAGTGGGGACCAGTCCCCGAGGTGCGGCAGTGCCGTCAGCATGCCTAGTGGGATCTCCGGAGCGTACGGGCGAGAGGTCCCTGCCCTGCGCTGCGTTCTATTCCAGCAAAGGCGCAAGGTCCGCTCCTCACTGGTCAGGTCCCGCAGAACGAGATTCTGTTGCATCACGATATAGGCCAGTACATGGCATGGTATTCCCTTTCCCCAGCTACCCTTCGGGCCCCGATACTCCCGAGCTATATTCTGTGTCAGAACTTGCAATTGAGCCACCAGATAATAAAGCTCAAAGTCAGGCACTGCCAGTCCGCCTTCCAGTCTGGGTCTCATCAACGTCGTCAGTGCTACTCGTCGCCTACCGCTGCCCCAGATGAATCCCACCATCAGCGACCTATGTTCTTTAAAAATACTCGGCGGGAGCCAGACGGCAACGTACGAAAATAGTACAGTAGTCTGGGGAGCGCTACCATCTTAAGCAGCGCCACCCTGCCCATCACCGACATGGGGAGCGTCCTCCAAAACTCCATGCAGCTCCTCAATGCTCAAACACACCTGCCTATATTACCCTCCAACAAATCCTTCTCATCATGATAAACCCGAACCCCCAGATAAGTGAGGCAGGTCGGTCCCCACATTAGCTCCCCCAAGCATGCCGGAGGGGGCATGCCCTGTCGGGTCGGGAAGAGGCACGTCTTAGTCCAGTTCACCTTTAGTCCGGAGACTGACCCAAAGCAGGACAACATGGTCGTAGCCCCCCGTAACTCCGCCTCGGCATCTTGCAGAATTAGAAGCAGATCATCCGCATACAGGGAGATGTAATGTTGATCACCCCTGTGCATCAGCCCCGTATATAACCGTCCCGACCTTGCCTGGACCGCAAGGGGCTCTATTGCCAATGCGAACAGCAGGGGTGACAATGAGCACCCCTGTCTTGTACCTCTCATGATTGGGTATTGGTCAGAGATCACGTCGCCTATTTTCACCCTGGCCGTGGCCGAAGAGTACAACACCGTCGTCCATTTCACAAATTGTTCACCCAGTCCAAAACCATTCAGTACCCTGTGGAGGAAGGCCCATTCCAGGCTATCGAACGCCTTCTCTATATCAACAGAGAGGACCGCTGCAGAACCCTGATCATCCTCGTTCTCCGCCATAACCTTAAGGAAGCAACGGATGCTCAAAGCTGTACTTCTCGCGGGAATAAACCCTGCCTGATCAGTGTGGCCCAGCGTTGTCATGTGCGGCAATAATTGGGTTGCCAGTACATTACTCAGGATTTTGTAGTCCACCGACAGCATAGATAAAGGTCGATATGAAGCCACATCCAGATCTGAGCGTCCCGGCTTCAGAAGGGGAACAATCATAGCCTCACGCATTGAGCTTGGCAGGTGGCCCACCTCCCCTGCCTCCGTGTATGTCTCCACCATGGAGGGCGCCAGTGCGTCAATATACTGAGCGTAGAATTAGATTGGCAGACCATCAGGCCCCGCCGTCTTAAACCGAGCCATGTGCTTTATCACCCCACGCACTTCTGCCAATGTGATATCTTGCCCCAACAACTCAGCCTAGTCTTTATCCAACTGTGGCAAAGGGGTCCCCTCTAGGTATTCCTCTGTCTGACTCTGTGTCCCCCCTTCGACTGCTACATAGTGCTTCGTAATAAGCGGCGAAGCGGGACACCACCAGCTCCTGTGAGTGAGTCAGGACGCCATCATCCGCCAAGCCGCCAAGCTGTGGAATTCACTCCCGTTCCAACTTAGATCTAACACAAACCTTTCCACCTTTCGGAAACAGCTGAAGACTTTCCTTTTTAATGCCTCTCTTTAACTCTCTTTTCTTTTTCTTTCTTTAAGCAATTTTTGTAGCTGGTCGCTAGCGCTTGGACACCCCAGGGCAGCAACTGCGCTTTATAAATTGACATTTCATTTCATTTCATTTCATCATCCAGCGCTATCCGTATAATAGGTCCACTCCGCGGTACCGTGTCAGCCAATTTGGCCAGCAGGGTACCAACCTTGTCCCTTTCCACATGGACCTTCGCCAAGTATCCCTTGTGGTCGAAGCATCGGAGCCTCTCAGTCTGTCGCTACCCTTTCCCTGGCCTCCACTAATTGCTCATGCAGGGATGGACATTCCAGCCGCCGCTGCTCTAGGTCCCTCCGACCCCTTTCCGCTTTGGCCATGTCCTCCAGCACTGTCTTCGTAGCCCCTGAATATTTAGTGATGCAGGTCCCTCGAATTACCACTTTAAAGGCATCCCATTCAAGCGCCTTCGAAGACGCCGTTCCTCGATTTTCCTGGAAGTAATGGTCAATAACTTCATTCACCTCCGTTCAAAAAACCTCGTCTTCCAGAGTGTCAGGGCGCAATCGCCACGTCAGGATTGCTGTTCTCGCCCTCTGCCAGTTAAGTGACATTAGTAGCGGGTTGTGGTCAGAGATAGTTCTGGCAAGGTACTCAGTGTAAGCCGCCATATGAGCTATCAAGGGGGAGCACTGGATGGCATCAATTCGAATATGGAGTTCATGCATGGAGGAGAAGAATTAATAATCCCTAACATAAGGATGCTGTGTGCGCCACACATCAATCAGTCCCCAGCTTTCCTGCCAGTCGGATCTAGCTTTAGCCAGTTTCCTAACCGGGGTCGCCGCCAGAGGAGGATGCGCTCTATCCAGGTCCACATAAGTGATTGCGTTAAAATCTCCCCCTACAATGGCCGGGCCTACCAGAAAAGGCGCTAGCGCACCTGACAAGTTAGCTAAGAAACGAGCCTGCTCAGCATTCGGGGCATAAATACTGCACAGCACAACATCCCTGCCATATAATCTACCTTCCACTGCTACATACCTGCCCTCCTGATCCAAGACCTGCCTGGTAACCTGAAATGGAACCCCTGCCCGTATCCAAATGAGCACCCCCCTCGCAAACGCTGAATAAGTTGTACTGAAGACCTGTCCCCTCCACCTGTGCTGCAGCGCCTGGCCTTCCGCCCTAGTAAGATGTGTCTCCTGCAGTAAAGCTATGTGCGCTCCCCTCCTCAATAAATAAGCATGTACTTTGTGGTGCCTAGTCATAGTGTGTAAGCCCCTCACTTTCCAAGTGATACATTTCAAATCACGTAATGTCCCCATGAATGTAACCTTGTATTGCCGCCCTTTTCACCTTATTGTCGCCCACATCACCACCACCGTTAATACCCAAACTTGTAACATCCCGCAAAACCCCCAGAACCCGCCCCCCCTAAAACAGGACCCAATATCAAATTATCAGTCCCCATCCAAACTTTTAAATCAAATCACACCGTGCTATACTGCAGTAGTCACTACAGGGTGCCTTAGGGGCAGTGGGAGCGTATTTCAGCTCCGAGAGGTGGCAGCTCCCGCCCCAGCCTCCAGCCCTCAATCCCACACAGTAGCATGGCACAGGTATAATGGTCATAGATTTTACCCGGTACTCCAGCCCTTCAAGCCCAGTCTATAGGCGTGGACCCTCACTGGGGGTCATTCAGTCTACAGATCGTCCGCCGTTCGGGGCGTCACTTCCGGTCCTTTGATGCTGTCTGCATCCGAGAGCTCAGTGCCTGAGTGCCTCCTGTCGTCATCTGACTCCGAGCCCTTGACCGAGTCTTCTTTCTGTGAACCCGTTATCACCGCTGTCGCCGCCAGAGCTCCCTGCTTGTCCGCCGCCAGCTGCAAGAGCTGCAGTGCCTGTTGGTTTCTGTTTTTCTTACGGATACGTTGCAATTGGCGCATCCTCGGCGGTTTAGGCTGTCCTCGGTCTCCTTTGCCTCTACGATCTGTGCCTGCCCGGTAAGACTCAAGCCAGGACCAAGCGTCCTCGGCATCAGGAAGAACTGCATCGAGCTGTCCATGATGACCCTTAACTTGGCTGGGAATAACGGCGAGTATTGGATCCCCTCGTCCCTGAGCTCTTTCTTGATAGTCAAATACGAGGCCCTGCGCCTCTGTATCTCCTGAGTGTAGTCCAGGAAGATCGTGACAGTGCCGTTCTCCACGTTAAAAGGCCCCGTTGCACGTGCATTCTGGATCAGCAGATCCCTGTTTTTGTAGTAAAGGACTCTAGCCACTACAGGTCGGGGTGGACGGCCCGGCAAGGGCGGTTTGGCCGGGACCCTGTGCGCCCTCTCAAGCGTGAAGAAGGTGGAAAGACCCTCCGGGGCAACCTGCGATCTAAACCAGCCCTCCAAATAGGCTATCCTGTCCGTCCCCTCTATTTTTTCAGGCAGGCCAACCACCTGTACGTTGTTGCGCCGATTTCGGCTTTCAGCATCTTCCGCCTTTTTCGCCAAAGTCGCTAGGCGTTGCAGTGCCTCTTCCAGTTTGCGTTCCACTGTCACCACCGCTGGTTTTAGGTCTTGAACAACCAATCCAGTTTCTTTTACTCTGTCCGCCAATTTAGAGTGGTCGGCTCTCAGGAGTCCCAGCCCTGTCACCACATGCGTGATATCTTGGTGCAAGGATTCCTTCGTCGCAGTAATGGCCTCCAAAATGGCGTCCAGGCGTTTGTTCAGCCTCTTTTCCGATACCGTGCCCTCAGTATCCTCTCCGTCATCCCTGGCGCCATCCTGCTCCGCGGTTTCCTCCTTCCTATTCTTCGGTTTCATCCTGACTTGCAGAATGGTCTGTATCCAGCAGATTAAGATCGTCCTGCACAAAAGTACTGCCCACTACGTCTTCACAGGCTATCGTGCGAGCCGTGCACCACCGGCCGCAGCCAGAAACCACTTGCCCGGAAACCCCAGAGGCCCACCGTGCCGCAAAAGCCGCTCTCCCATTAGTAAGCACAAGTTGTGTCTTCACCACAGTCCATAACCAAGGGCAAGGGCCCCCCTGAGCGCACGCATTCACCTCCGTTCCTTGCGCCGTGCCCGTGGGCCAAAAGAGTCGCCTCGTGCCTCCACTCATTTCCTGCTATTGGGCTGCGCACGTTGCACCCCTCAGGCGTCCCCTCTCAGGCAGCCCGGCTCCTAGGCAAGATCCTACCAGAACTCACAAGTCTCCGCTTCAGTGGTTGCCCTCATAACACCAGCCTGTGACAATGTGTTCAGTAATCGCAGCGCCCAGATGACTTTCCTCCCAGCTGGCAAGGTCTAATATGTATGGCTGCTCAGTCAGCCGCAGCCCTCCGGAGCCCAGTGGCGGTCCACGGCAGCAAGCTGCTGGTCAGTCTCAGAGACAGTGGTGCTCCCGTGGAGATGCCGATTTAACTTGGTATAAACATCATGTTGGTGTCACCTGGACCTGTCTACCATCATTTCTAGATCACCTTTACATCTTTTCACCCAGCCCCCTCCGGTGTGCCTGCAATGGGCAAATCACTCAGGCGCCTATCCTGCCCCGGATTGTGTGGCTTCGCGGACCCGTACCCTGCCCCCACCTCCTCAGCGCTGGGTGCAGGCCCGATCCACCCCACTTACCAGGATTGGGGTGTTGCCGCTGGTATGCCAGCTCTCGGCTCTAGCAGCGATGCCGCAGTCACCCCTGCGGTCGATCAGAAGGGCGCTGTTCCTCTTCCTACCCCCACCGACCTGCCGAATCCTTCCTCCCTGCGGTGCGCTTCTGCAGGGCCGCTTTCACCTCCGTCACCACCCGCGATCGCTCCGGCGTGCAGAGCCCGGTATCCCCGGTCAGACGGCCTCGCAACCAGCATCCGTCATCTTGGGGCTCTCGGCGTAACGGACCCTCCTCGTTCCGCCGGTGTTCTGTGAGCTCCAGTCGCCTGCTATTCCGCTGAGTCGTCCGGACCCCAGTTATGTCCCTCCGGCGAGTCAGAGTCTTTTGTTGGGGTCACTTGCAGGCTTGAGTGCCGCGCTGTCTTTCCGCTCGCCATCACCAGCTTCGTGCTGCCGCCATCTTGTCTTTGCCGGCCCCCAGGGACTGTTCAGCTCGCTCTTGGGCTCCACTGAGAGCTTCTATCGTCCTCGCGACGGCTGGGTATTGTGAACCTCAGCTTCCGCCGCCTGTCAGGTAAATTCCGCCACTTTCCTGGATTATTGGCAGGATGAATTCCGAGATCAGGCACAGAGCCTTTAGCTCACGCCGCCTCACTCATCGGAGCCTACGCCATGCCCCCGCCACACCCCCGCCAGAACTAACTCATATGTTGCATTTTCCTTTAGTATGGCTTCTACAGCTAGGATACTTTTTGCCACTACTTTTTGTGCTATTTCCAGTAAATCTACCAGCTGCCATTTTAATGCATATCCATTTTTTCTGTTCATTACCAGATCTTCAGGGCGGTAGATGTTATTAGGATCATGATTAACTTTACTGGTCCGAAGGTTCAGCGATATGCTCAAAGGGAAATGATCACTCAACAAAACATTATGAGTGTCAACATGATTTGTTTTTGATGCCAGATTAGAGGAGAGTAGAATATAATCTATCACAGTAGAACACCCTCTCCCATGAAATGCACTTTTGAAAGGTGCCGAGTTGTTACTCAATTCATTTGCATAGCTTAAGTGAAGCTTACATAGCAATTCATTTAAAACATTCCCATATTGGGTGTGTGTGAAATGGATTTCACATTCGCCGTCTTCGTTCACAATCCCACTGACATTAGTGCCATTTTTAGGACATAGTGCAATATTAAAATCGCCCCCTCCCCCAAATGATAGACATATCCCCACCAACTTCTTTTGCAAATTTTACTAAAACATTTAGAAGATTCGTAATAGTTCCGGCTATTTATCCTGACGGTAAATTGTTTTTTCTTTTTTTTAAACTTTATTTTTTGTCAGTTCACAGAAGAAACATAAAACAACCCCCCCCCTAGCGGCATCAAAACAGCACATATGCACATTGACAGACTCATTATGGCATGGCTGGACGAACCCCTGTCACACTCAGTTACACAGGCTTCAATAACACTGTACAAAATATTCAATAGCAGCCAGCAATTTGTGAGCATTCGGGCCAGGACCCACTCCTCACTGCACCTCCACCTCGGCTCCGGGAAGAACTCCGTCCTCCTCCTCAGTACCCGAGTCAATCGGTGAGAATAGTTCTCCACTTGTCCCCTCAGACTCACTATGTGAGGTGTGATCCAGGACCCCAATCTCAGCACATAGCATGCGCCATGTCAACAGATCTTCCTGCAGCCTCTCATCCCTCCTACAGCTCTGCATATGTGCCTCCTCCGCTAGGGACCACTCCCGCACATCACTCAACCACCTAGGAATCTCTGGGGCCCTCTGACCCATCCAAGTTATAGCCACCTGACGCCTAGCTAACACCAGCATCAAGTGCATCAATCCATAAGCCAATTTCCTCTTCCCGTGTCTAGGTACTAAAGCCATGTGGTAAATAAAATTACCGGGACTATTTTTCTATACATTAAATGACAATAAGGATAGCTCAATAAAATGAGAGGCAGAGACCGTGATATCTGAGTCATACGGGCTTTAATTAAGTGGCTCTAGACACTGGACATCGAGTTCCAGCACCACTAAGGTTCAGGAAGGGATATTCAACATTTTATTAACATCACACATTATATATAGTAAAACGGTATAATTGTAATGAATACAGTAGGCGTAACAAGTGAAAAAGAGAGTGATAAGAACACATGGGCGTAAAAGAGGGCGTGTACAGGGGTGTACACGGAGGTGTGTGCTGGAAACGTCAGAGAAGTGTCATAGGTGGGTGGATGCATAGAGGGATTCTGCAGGGTCAGCAGAAACCTTTAACGTGGGTGCGTGCGCAACTGAGCATGACGTGGTATTTGACGTGTAACTGGGGAGAGCTGGGGGGCTTGACTTTTAGCACTAGTAGAGGAGTCTTGGTGTTTGGGATGTCAGAACGACCTGCACCTATAGCATATCTGGTATCTTATGTTTGGAGGATGTGTTGTCTGAAGTAAAAGGTCTCTCGGGCAGAGGCCGTTCAATACTGAATGCTAGTGCGTGCATACGTGTCTTGGTGCAATGCGCGGGGGCCATGGGCCTACCATGGTAATGGGTTCGGTAAATCACTTGCAAGGAGACAGGAAGACCGGGCCCTTTGCTCTGCAGCCGGAAACATGTTTACCTATTTCACTAGACTGGAATGTGTTTTTGCGGAGGCTGAGCAAATAACTGTAGGCAAAATACTGTCTTGGCAGGCAGGCCAGGCCGAGCCGGGCACCGCTCGCTGGGCAGGAAGTAAGGTAGAGGTCAGGGATGCATACCTAAACTGCAGCTTTCAGAGACAGAAAAGGCTTGGAGCCTCAATTAAGGGCCTTGCTCGACTGAGCCAGAAAAACATGGAAAACGTGTGCTTCGCGTTATTTAATAGTGCACCATGTAAATGCATGGGAAACGTGGGCCCTAATGCGGAATTGGTACTTTATACATGAAGGGCTCACTAACTGACATACTATCATTAGACGGAAATACATTTACATTATCATGGCGGACACGGGAAGGGAATTATATGACATACATGGGACACGGGAGCATGGATAGGGTGCGAGGGGGGGTCACACTGACTACCTAGAAATTTCTATTACCTCAGCCAACAAACAGTATAGGGGCGTCAGCTGAACACGAATCCCTGTAGTGGCAGTGATGTGGTCCACCGCCCTCTCCCAAAAACTCTGAACCATGGGACAATCCCAGGACAAGTGCAGGAACCCTGCACCCCACACCCCACATCTGGGGCAGTCACCCCCTCTATCCGGGGAGTAACGCTGCAGCAGGACCGGAGTGAGATAGGTGCGGTGCAAGAAATTACATGAGACCTTCTTTGTGAGGGTTCCTATTCACTTGCGTTTGTCCTGTTCAATCGGAGCCCCCAAATCCACCTCCCAGGCCGCCCACGCCAGGGGGACCGGGGGGTAGAGTCTCTACGCATGGCCGCATACAACAGTGAGATAAGACGACGCCCTTTGCCACAAGACAAAATAATATCCAGAGTGTGAGTCACCGGGGGAAACTCCATAAACTGTGTCCATAATGACCTCACCACATCTCGCAAACCCTGGTAATGGAGGAACTGCCCTCTACCCAGGGCGAATGTCTCCTCCGCCTGTTCATAAGACAGGAAGTTCTCGGAGGGATACAAGTCCACCAGGGTCTCACATTACCCCTCCCGCAGGCCCTACAAGACATCTGTTCCTCCAACGACACCATGGGCGCAGGGATCCAAAGCGGTAGGTCCCTATGAAAGGCGCACTCTCTCCACGAAGCGGTGCCAGACGTTCGCCGTATGCCTCACAACGTATGGTAGAGTCGCACTTGCTCCCCGTCCACTCATTAACGCGATTTGAAGCTCTGGCACTGTCACTCTCCCTGCCAACAGCTGTGTCTCCCAGACGTCCATGCCTGCAAACCACCTGGCTGCCGGCAGCAACTGCGCGGCATAATAATACAGATCAAAGCGCGGGGCCTCAAGGCCTCCTTCGTCAAAGGATCGCACCACCGTATGCAGCGCAACCCGGCTCCGTCCGCCCGCCCTGAGCAGGGACGTAAGGAGCGTATTTAGGGCACGAAAGACCCTAGGAGGGAGAGGGCACAGCGTGTTCTGCAAGACATACATAGTCCTAGGCAACATCACCATTTTAGCTACCGCCAAACGGCCCATAAGAGATAGCGGGAGGGTGTTCCAGAAGGAGACGGAGCGCTGGAGGGACTGAAGCACCCTATCAATATTACAGGCCAGGGATCTCGCCTCCGTGGGCGCCACCTGAATTCCGAGGTAGCGAAAAGAGTCTGTTTCCCAACGTAGCCCGAGGTCCGGCAAATCGGACTCAGGGACCGAGTCAAATCCCGACAGGGGATACACCAAAGACTTACGCCTATTGAGACGCAACCCCGACGCATCTCCAAACCTATCCAGTTGTTCGAGCAACAGAGGAGGTGCCTCCCTTGGGGTCCTCAGATAAAATAAGGCATCATCCGCATACAGGAAGCTAACGTTACACGTATCTCCCACCTGACTGCCCCACTGCGCCATCTCCAGACAAATCCGGACCGCGAGAGGCTCTATCACTAGAGCGAAGAGAAGTGGCGAGAGGGGACACCCCTGTCGTGTACCGCGCCCCAACCTCCACTCCTCCGAGCACGCCGTCCCCAGCCGCACCCGTGCACTGGGGGAAGCATATAATATACGGACCCAATGATAAAAGTTCGGGCCCAGGCCCATCACCCGAAGAACCTCCTGCAGATAAGCCCAATCCACGGTATCGAACGCCTTAGCCAGATCGACCGATACAAGCGCCATCTGCTCCTCCGACCCCCGGGCCTCGTGCATGACATGATTCAAGCACCTTAAATTTATGGCGGTGTTACGTCCGGGAATAAAACAGCATTGGTCCGGATGAACCAAATGCGTCATATGAGGGGCCAAGCGGGTGGCCAACAACTTAGACAAGATTTTAACGTCAGTGTTTATCATGGTGATAGGGCGATATGCAAAAGGGTGAAGCTTGTCCCCCCTTCGGTTTCAGAATCATACATATGTCCCCACTGGACATGCTCGGTGGGAGTGCCCCAGTCTTTTAGGCCTCAGCGTAAACCTGCACTAGAAGAGGCAACACCACGGCGCTGAACTCTTGGTAAAACTCCGGCGGGTAGCCATCATTACCCGGTGGCTTTGCCCGCGGCAGGCGGGCAAGAGCTGCTCGCAACTCCACCACTGTTAGCGCCGCCTACAAATCCTTCTGAACGGGCGTGGGGATAGAAGGAAGGGCCAACCCCCGTAAATAGGGGGAATAAGAGGCCTCGGAGATGCCCGGGTCTGCGGCATACACCCTCCGAAGATGGGACCCAAGGCCCAAGGGTCTCCAAAATCTCTTTCTCCGAGTGAACCACCACACCACGGGCGTCTCTCAGAGCCAAGATGTGCTCCCTACGAAAGATCCAGGCCAGCAGTCGCCCCGATTTGTCTCCCTCCCTGTGGAGACTCTGCCTGTATTGGCCGAGGGTGTACTTGTCCAGTCGATCCAGTATATCATGGACCTTCTCTTGGGCCACCTGCTCGTCCCCTCGCCGGAGGTTGTCAGGGAACCCGGTGGACTGGGCACACACTAGCTCATTTTCTGCCATCTGCAAGTCCCTGACAACCTGTTTACGTACTCCATACGTCAGTCCCATACAGGCGCCCCTCACCACTGCCTTCAGGGCCTCCCATTTAGTGGCCAGCGACAGGTCTCCCATCTCCCAATTGAAATCCACATAATCCGTCAGGGCCTTCTCAACATGCGCCTTGCCCACGGAGTCACAAAGGAAATCCACGGGGAACCTCTAAGTACGTGGACGGGAAACCGAAGCCCCCCAATTGACCAAGCAGGTCACCGGGGAGTGGTCGGACAGATAGCCTGATGTGTCACCTCCATGGACATGCTGCTCTCTGCGTTAGCAACCAGCACCCTATCTAGGCGGCTGTGGGTATTATGAGTCGGTGAAAAACAGGTATAAATCTGCAACGCCGGATGGGCCTGTCACCAAATATCGACAGCCGCTATGTTCTCCATAACCGCTCGTAGCTGTGCCGTCATTCAGGGTTTCGTGCCCTCTCTCGGCGGGGACCTTTCTAGGACTGAGTCAAAACACAATTAAAGTCACCCAGCCAGAAAAGTGATGTCACTAGGTCATCTACCAATACATCCTTCAGCGTTAAGAAAAAGCCCGGGTCATCTAGATTCGGGGCATACGAGTTCAGAAGGACGACCTCCCTACCGTCCAGCCTAGCCCGGAGGAGCAAATACCTACCCTGAATATCGGCCTCCACATACTGCACTGCAAAAGGAACCCCAGGCACCACCCAGATTAGGACCCCTCTGGCGTATGAGGAATAAGAGGAATGGAACACCTGGCCCGCCATTTCTTAGCCAATTTCTGTGCCCCCTCCTCAGTGAGATGAGTCTCTTGCAAGCAGGCAATCGAAACCTTATGTCTACGGAGCCAGGACAGTATTCTATATCTTTTCGTACAGGTACCAAGCCCCCTCACATTCCAGCTGACTAATTTGTATCCCATTGTCCCTGATGCAGACCACCACCCTTCCACACAGCAGACTCAGCGTCCCTCCAATCCCGCGCCCAACATGTCACACATGCGATGCCAACAACTTCCCCAACAACATTCCCTCTTCACCCCCACCCACGAGCAATATACTAGCAACAACTAAACCAGCCGATATGCCCTCCCCTCGCTGGTGCCAGGACGTACACAGCTTCCCCATCAACCTTCTGCAGAAAACTAACTCAGAAGCAAAGGGAACCCTAAAAACCAACTACCCCCCCCCCCCAGCCCGAATCCCCCCAGGCCGCCCTCCAGGACCCAAAAGTCAACCTCCACCTCGGTATCGACCACACAGGAGGACATCATTCACACCACCCCCCGACCCCCACCGCGCCCCCCCCCCACTCTCAAACCCCAGCATTAGGCAGGGCCCCCACCAACCATCACTGCCCTCTTACTGTCCATACAGTGTCCAACAATGTGTCCAAAGTTCAGCAAATCAACGACTGCCATGGGCCCTCCTCACCATAGTCCATTGGGCTCCTGCACCTGCGCCTAAGCCATCTCCGGGACCATTGCACCGGTCGGGGAGACCTCCTCCGCAGAAGGCAGCAATGTATCAGGTACGAGGATGTCCTCAGGAGAAGTAGGTTGAGAATCCGCCGGTAAATCCATGTGTGGGAGCCATCATACCCCACCCTAACACAGTTGCTCTCTGCCCTCTCATCCTCACAGGATCCTCGACGTCGCCTCTGGCTGCGCCGCCTCCGCGGCCTGGTCCCCCATGCACTCCGAGCCCAAGCCCATTCTCCAGGGGGGAGATCATCTCCCCGGATCTCCAGCCACTCCCACACGTCCGCAGGAGCCTCGAAGCAGTGGGCCTTCCCCTCGGAGATAACCTTAAGCTTGGCCGGATAGAGCAGCATATATAGCAGGTTCAACTCCCTGAGCTTTTGTTTGACTGCCAAAAAGGACTTGCGCTGTTCCTGAACCAACTGCGTATAGTCCGGGAAGACGGACACCTGCGCATTCTCGAAAGTAAGATCCTTGGTTTCCCTCGCCGCACGCAGGATGCAGTCCCTGTCACGGTAGTTCAGGATTTTGGCGATAAAGGTCCGAGGAGGTGCACCAGGCCCCGGGGGAGGGACCAACGCTATGTGTGCCCTCTTTATTACAAATACGTCCAAGAGGCCCTTGAGGCACAACACCGTACAGATCCAGTGCTCAAGGAAGTGTTCCGGGTGGCCCGCCTCCGCCCCTTCCGGGATGCCCAGCACGCGGATGTTGATGCGGCGTGCTCTCCCCTCCGCGTCCTCCGTCCTGCGCTCCAGGGCCTTCGTTGTGGCCGAAAGTTGAGGGTCGCCACTTCCCCCTGCAGTTGCGTGATATTCCCTTCTGTGTCCGTGACTTTATCGGCCACCTTGCGCAGGTCAGTCCGCAGAAGGTTCACGTCAATGGACACAGTCTCGATCTGACGTTCCAAGGCCGAGTGGGACCCCTGTATTGCCTTCAACAATTCCGCCCATGGCGGCTCCTCTGGTGCCGGAACCCACTCCTCCTGCCCCGACTGGCGGGTAAGTCTCTGTGAAGGGAGCCTCTGCGTAGTGTATTGTGTAATGGTGTTGGGCTGCACCGCATCATGAATTGTGGCGGCGGTCCTTCCAAACGTCCCCAATCCGCTAGCCCATCGGCACAGCAGCCCACTCAGATGTTTCACCTAGGCCAGACACCAGGCTACCAGGCTCACTATGTCCTCAACTGGGCCCCCCACTGACCAGGGGCGTCACAGGCGCAGCTCCGGCCCGCGTATCCCCCGAAGGATCGTTCCGTAGGGGCCGGCACGCAGGGTCACAGCCACCTATCCGGGCCAGCACGCCCTCGTGCCGGCCAGGTCTGGAGAGGGCTGCTAGGATGCGTCCCTGGTTCCGACGCACCACAAGGAGAGATGAGGCCCAGCCACCGAAACCAGTTCCGGGCGGCGCTATGCGTGGGCAAACACCACAGAGACCCAACTCCAGTAGCCGTAGGTCAGACTCTTCAAGGGTTCCTCCTCCAGGCCACCGGACATCCAGACGCCATGCCCCAAAGCTAAAGCCCCAGGTAGAGACCTGTACCAGGGGGCCCAGTATGCCACTCCCAGTCCGGGCACGGGTGACCCCACCCCTGAAGATGTAGGCCTCCGCAGTCCCACTGTGCACTAATACTTATAGGGAAGGGGGAAAGCCCCTGATGGCAGCCACTGCCCCTGAAGACCCTTTCCCCGCAGTCTCAATGGGCAGGCCCAGCTCCGGGCCCCAAGCACACTCGGCCCTGTCCTGATGTAAGCAGGCCCCCCGCACCGTAGGGCCGGGGCTCCAATTCAAAGACCGGGACCCAGATAGCAGGATGCACCATACAGAGCGGCTCCCGGGCCGTGGCAGAGAGTCCCAGACCAGGCGGACTCCTCCCGCTCCAGGCCACCCGATCCGTCACAGTCGGCACCCCTATCGGCACGGTCAGCCCCTCACCGCATCTCGCAGGCCGGGTGATGCGGCAATCCAGGCTCCTCCCACCGCTAAAGTCTAAGATGGTGGTGGGGCCCTCCATTCATCCCGCGGCACCTCCGTAGCTAGGCCCGATTCCCGGCCTCAATTTGCGGCAGCCGCCGCCTCCTATGTGGGCCCGCAGCCGGACAGCAGGGACGGCCCACCTGGGCACCCCTTCCCCCGATGGTCCCAGTGTCACACTAGCACCTCGGCAACTGCGGGGGGAGCCCGATTACAATGGGTCCCCCACATATCCAGATCCGTTGATGATCAGGCCAGGCCGCAGTCCCCGGTCTCAAGCCCAGGCAGGCCCAGCGTCTGGCCGGTCAGGTCGAGCTCACCAATAATCCAGGCGCCCACAATGTCCAGGGCAGAACCGGAGGGGCACAGCACGGTCGGGGAGCACAGGAGCCTAAAACAGCACTCTGAGGTGGGCTGTAAGGATTACTTATGCAGGATGTAAGCGGCGGCCGGCAGGGAGCCAAGGGAGCTCACGTCCCGTCGGCCATGCTGCTTGGCCACGCCCCCCTGACGGTGCATTGTTATAAAAGTTTATCAACATCAATCTTTCGTTAGTCCCCATACATATCTCCAGCAGTTGGTAATTACCATCTTCAAGTTTCAAATATTATATAGGGGAGTGGATCCTCCGAGGATCTGATCATCCCCGTGCTCAAATCTGATTGGCTGCCAACACTTCAAATCAGGAAGTGTTGGCAGCCATCTTGGGACTCTGCTTCAGCCAAGTCCCACACATTTTTTTTAAAAGAGAATGGGCAGGGCAAGAATACCCTGACCCTCTATGTGAAGTTGTCACTGTGAGGGGCAATAATGAGGCAGATGCGAAGTGTTGGGGACACGCTGCTTTTATTTAATGAGCTGTTGACAAGAAGAGCGCCGAGCGTCTGTTCGCACCGGCAATCGCGGTACTCGCGCATGCGCAGTCTGCTCCAGGAAAATGGCATCTTTGCGTGTGCGTGGTGACGCACACACAAAGACTAGAGCACGACTCTACATATCTCTCCTTTTTACACACATTTAAATGAGTCTGCAAAGTCCCCCAAAGCTTAACACTCTCCCAGCTCAAAGTCTCGGAAATGATGGGGTCGGACCACCACTCTGCCCACGCGTGTGCGTCTTACCGGCGTGGTGACTTCTTGGGTGCAGTTCTCTGCCGGGCTCACCGTCCTGTTTCTCTGAGGTCTCTGCTCTGCTCCTTTTGGTGTCATCATCTTCTCTTGCTGCATTTCCTCTACAACGGGCATTTCATGATTTCTCTCATCCTCGTAAGATCCCTCTTCTCTGTGGCGTTCTTCACCTGCTGCTGTGACTCCTTCACTTTCCTTAGCGCCTGGGTCTTGTAGGGCCCTCTCTTCCTCCGCAGGCCACTTGTTGATTTTTGCCATGCGATCTTGGGACCACACATTCCCGCCGCTGAGTAATGCAGCTCTGTCGTATACTTCTTCCACTCGCAGGGGCGAGCTATACTTGCTCTCTCTTTAACCTTCTCAGTACTGCCAGTTTGACTCTCACCCACTCCCCTCTCTCAAGGGCTGCCTCTTTCATGTTTTTCCTTCGATTATAATGTTCAGTATACACTTTCTGAGCCTTCTCCAGGTTGTGCTGTACCATCGCAGGAGACCACTTGCTAGTGATGGTCTTTTCCCTCCAAACAACATTGTCCTTGGTGAAGGGGTGCCTGCCTCTCAGGATTTGAGATGGGATGTACCCTGTTGACGTGGGGGTAATCCTGTAAGTCCAAATCATACTCATGACCTTCTTCTCCCAGTCCTTGCCCTTCATGATGGCAGCTTGGATGGACCCCATGATGACCCGATTGAACCTTTCCACTTGTCCGTTGCTCGAAGGATGGTATATAGAAGTATGCTTGGTTTTGATTCCATTCCGTTCAGTATATTTATACTATTTATCGGAGGTAAATTGCAGGCCATTGTCACTCAGAATTGTTCTCGGGATCCCTTCTCTCAAGAAGGTTGAGGTGAGAAACGTTATCACCGTTTCCGAGTCCATCTCCTCTTGGATGTGAATCTCCGGCCACTTGGAGTATTTGTCCACTAAGACACATACGTATTTCGGTGTCCCTTGGTTGTCCAACACCGGCCCCAAAATGTCGACTGAGACATCCTCCCATGGGTTGTGCGGCTGGTCGAATTTTACCAACGCTGGCCTCAGGGGTTTCAGGATTTTGTCTGCTCCTTGGCACTGGCCACAGTCTCTTACGTGCCTTTCCACTTGTATGTCCAGTCCAGGCCACCAGTACATTTGCTTCACTCTCAGTTTGGTCTTCACTATGCCAAGGTGTCCCTCATGTAGCTGGGTTAGCAGGTGCGGGATCAATGTCGTAGGTGGAACCACCTTGTCTCCCTGGAAGAGGAAGATTCCTGTGTCGCTCACCAACAGCTCTTCGCGGACCTCATAATATTTCCGCACCACCTCCTTCAACCTCTTCTTTTCAGGCCACCCCTTGATTATGTATTCCTTGACCTTGCGGATTTCTGTGTCTTCATCATACGCTTGGGCCCATTCTTGTTTGCTAATCACTCTTTCCGAGTCCTCCATAACCGCTATCATCTCTTCATTCTCAGCTGCAGGGTTGGGAGCTTCTTCCATGGCAGAGGCTCTGCTTAGGTAATCAGCTACCTTGTTACGTGTCCCTGGTATATATTCCACATCATACCGATACTCCAGTAGTTTCAAAGTCATTTTGGCTATGCGTGGTGTGGCCGTCGCATGCCCACTAGAGGTAAGAACCTTGACAAGGGGCTTGTTGTCTGTTTGCAGTCGAAATCTCGTGCCCCACAGGAATTGTCTGAACTTCCCCATCGCCCACACCGCCGCCAGCATCTCTTTCTCAATCACGCTGAACTTGTGTTCAGTAGGAGATAAGACTCTGGATGCGAAACTGAGGGTTTCCACCGTCCCGTCTGCTCTCTCCTGCGCGAGGACTGCTCTTAGACCTTTCTTGCTAGCATCTGTCGTCAGTACGGTCTGACCCAGGGGATCATATCCTTGTAATGGTACCGCTTGACTGATGTCCTTTTTAAGCTCATCAAATTCCTTTTGTGCTTCTTCATTCCATTTGAACACTGTTTTGTCTCTTATCAGCTGCCTCAGTTGATGTGTTTTTGTGGCAAAGTGTTGGACGAACTTACTGTAATACTCGGCCATTCCCAGGAATGATCGCACTTCTTCCTTGCTTTTGGGCACCTTGGCATCGCAAATCGCCTTCCCGTTCTCACTCTTAGGCATGATCCCGTGTCCTCCTTTTCCGTGTCCAAGGTATGTGACAGACTTCATTCCCAGGCGACATTTCTCCCATTCCGCGGTCAGGCCTTTCTCTTGCAGTACGCCTAGAACCTTCTTCAATTTCTCATCATGGTATTTCCTGTCCATCCCCATCACCAGAATATAATCTTGAAAGTATTGGATGCCCTCGATGTCCTTGAATAGGGGGTGCATTAACTTTTGGAACACGGCGGCAGCCGAGGCAAGACCAAAGGGCATCCTGCAGAACTGATAGCATCCAAAGGGCGTTATGAAGGATGTGAATTTCCGGCTTGTTGGGTGCAGGTCTATCTGGTGATAGGCAGACGTGAGGTCGATAGTGGAAAATCACCTTTCCCCTCTTGTTTTGGCTAGCATTTCCTCTAAACGAGGCAACAGGAATTTCTCCACAATCAGGCACTTATTCAGTTCTCGAAGATCCACACATAGACGTACTTTACCGTTGGGTTTTCTTGCCACAACTAAGGGCGCCAGCCAATCCAAACTGTCTATGGGTTCGATTATTCCTTGATCTTCCAGCCTACACAGCTCCTGTTGTACAGCTTCTCTTACTGCTAGGGGCACATTCCATACCTTTTGGGAGACCAGATTGGAGTTCTCCTTGAGCAGGATTTTGTGTGTGAATTTCTCCAGTTTGCCAACCTTCCCACCGAACACTTTCAGGAAGTCCTCTTTTATTTTCTCCAGGTCCGGCCAGCAATCTGCGTCTGTCGTCAACACTTGAATGTCTCCTCCTGGGTCCAGTTTTATTCCTAGATCACCTTGATCCATCCAACACTGACGGGCCTTTCTCCGCTACGTACAGCTTACACTCCGCTGTCCTACCTCTGAATTCAAACACCAAAGTTCTGTAACCCACCATGGGAATGGGGTTGTTTGTGTACGACACTGGCCGTATATCAGGTGGTTCTAATCGGGGTCCTAGGCTGGGCTCAAATTCTTCCTCCCATACTGATCTTTGGACTATGGTGTACGGGGATCCTGAGCCTATCACAATCCTGATCTTCACTCCTCCTAATAGCATGTCGCATCTTGGCTTGCAAGAACGTCTGGTGTCTATTCCCAACACCTGGCCTTCTATACACATCACAAGGTCTTCCTCTTCCAGTCCATCCTCTATATCTTCTGGTTGTTCCTGCGTGACGTACTTTATCACCGGTCTCTTCATTTTCCTGCGACATACCTTCTCGTAGTGGCCTAGTAGGCCGCAAAACATACATTTCGCCCCGGAATGCAGGGCAGCGTTTAGCTTGGGCTGCATGAGTCGAACTTCCGCACCTGTAGCCTGTGTTTCTGCTTTCCGTAGACTGCTTCCCAGTCTGTCCAAATTTTCCCGCCCATCTGTTTGTTCCTTTATTTTCTCCCGGCACTGTTCTGTTTCTCCCCCCCCGGCTCCGAATCATCCACTCTGTTCATCATGGTCCTCTGGGGGTCTCTC
Organism: Lissotriton vulgaris; assembly: GCF_964263255.1. Classification (NCBI taxonomy): domain Eukaryota; kingdom Metazoa; phylum Chordata; class Amphibia; order Caudata; family Salamandridae; genus Lissotriton; species Lissotriton vulgaris. The sequence goes on along the minus strand of NC_141699.1, from coordinate 94,315,082 downwards.
TCTTCGCCGCATCATTTCGATAACTCCGTCTTCTTTACCATAGCTATGACTTCTTTTACCGTCGCTTCTCCGTGTGCCCACAATTTATCTTGTACTGTCTTGTTGGTGGGGTGCATAACAATTTGATCTTTTATGAATTCGTCCTGGAGGGCCCTGTACTTGCACGTTCTTGCCAACCTTCTCATGGCCGCGACGATTCCCCTGTTTCTTGCTTTCTTTGCTGGAATTTGTAGCGATCGATGGAGATGCATACCGCTGGGCAATAGTGATTATCTAGATCTTCTATGGCATGCTTGAAGGCGTCGACGTCCACTTGCGGTCTGGGCGTGGGCACTAAGTTTGTGAATACTCTTATCCCTTCTGGGCCTAGGTTGTGTAGTAGTATCCTCCTCCTCCTTGCGCTGGGGAAGGCTTCCCCACTTTCATCTTCTAGGGCCTTGAGATAATTTTTGAAGTATTCCTTCCAGTCTTCCCATTTCATCTGGGGTTCACCCGGTTTGGGCAAGAACGGGATCGGCGCTGTAGGTGATGATGCCTGCGTGCTCATCCTGGCCTGCTCTTCCGGTTCTGCTATTTGGGTCCTCGGGCTGCCCAGCGCGCTTGCGTTTCCCCCTTGTGTCGGGATCTGTCGGGGTTCTCCTGCACTCCCTTCTGCACGATCCTCCCGTTCCGCCAGGGCCTCTGTGGGGTATGTCAATCCCCTACCGTGTTTCTCCTCAAGGTTGCTCTTCCTTTTTGGCTCCGGTGCACGAGGTGCCTTCTGGCTCTGGTTCATGTGGTGGGTGCTTCCCGCTCTTTTGCGCTACTGCTGCGCTCTTCTTGCCGTCCTCTCAGCAATCCTGGGACAATGTTCCCTCCTTTGCTGCCCCCTTTCTAGATGGGGTGGTATGGGGTGTGTCTCCCTCTGTCTTCTGCTTCCTCTGTTTTTTTTAAACTTTTTATGTCGGAGATCCCACTCCTCGTCGCCACTGTGAAGTTGTCACTGTGAGGGGCAATAATGAGGCAGATGCAAAGTGTTGGGGACACGCTGCTTTTATTTAATGAGCTGTTCACAAGAAGAGCACTGAGAGCCTGTTCGCGCCGGCAATCGCGGTACTCGCGCATGTGCAGTCCGCTCCAGGAAAATGGCGTCTTTGCGTGTGCGTGGTGACGCACACACAAAGACTAGAGTGTGACTCTACACTCTAGGCCTCATGGAGGTGTTCCAGAGGTACTCCGCCAGGGCAAAACTATTTTTTTGACAACGTTTTTAGCTGGAGTTGTGCTGGAGCCGTGGCTCCCATGAAAAAATAATAAAAAGAATTGCAGGCCTCCGTCTCTAGAGTAGAATGGATCATGCTCCTTTTTCTGAGCTCAGAGAGCATGTGGAGCTGCTGAGGCAAAGCTTTGGGTCCCAGGATCCTGCTCCTCTGTGGCAATAAAGAGGGGAGGAGCCCTCCCGCTTCCCAGGCTTGAGATACTGGTGACTTCCCTCCTCCCCAGCCCCCTCTTCCTCCTCCTCGTCTAATTCCTCTTTCTGCTCCTTGTGTTGATGCCTTCTCACCTGTGTGCCAGGAAATTCTATTGCATTTTGGCAGAAAGGAAACCTACCACATAGAGAGATTTAGTGATTTGCACAAGCTCACACACTGTGGCCGCGCAGAGAAGCAGGGATTGGAATGCACATCTGCACAGTTCGCAATTTAGACATCACAGCATGTATTCTCCCCAAGGGTAGTTTTGTCTTTTCTGTGGTCAATGGCCAGATTCCAGAATGTTTTGTAGACAGGGTATGGTTAAGATGATCTGCATTTTTAAAAGGGGCACTCACAGTAACAAGAGGCTGTTTCACCTTTGTTACCATGTTGATTGCAGGTGGCGGGGCATCCCTAGGAACTGGAGCATAATCAATAGGGCTGTTGCTATTGGATTTGCCAGCCTTGGATCAGATGGAACCCTTGAAAGGGGACAGAGTAAGTATCTGCTAAAGTGGAGTTCTTAGCAGCTGGTTTCAAAGGGTGCCAAATACAGCCGAATTCGAAACACAGGGGCATGAAGAAGAAATGACTTATCAAAAGTCACACAACGTGGTCAAACGGGGGAGCCCAGAGTAGAGGCGGATTCCCTGATTTCACAGTCATATCACTACTATACCACAGAGCATGTGTCTTGCACCAGATGGTGTGATATAAATATAGCATTTCCCTTTGAAATATAGATGACTTAAAGTATAGTTGGAATCAAAGGGGCACACCTTTTATTCTAAGCACATGGGCACGAGAGGTAATGTGATCTAGTGAATCGAAGTTCTAGTTTCTGATTGCGGTTTCGTCACTTAACTAAAATTGTGCAGTTTGGAGCAAATCACTACCCCCCACATGCATCAAACTCCCGTTTTGCGTTTCCAAATTTGCGATTTTTACCGAATCGCAAATATGGATTCGCAAAACGGGATGCATCACAGAAAGTGCATATTTTTTGCGATGCGGTAAAAATCGCAATTTTTACCGAATCGCAAAAATTATGCGAATTCAAAATTGCGAATTCGCTATTCCCATTGATTCCTATGGGCCAAAAGGCCCATAGGAATCAATGGAAATTGCGAATTCGCAATTTTGAATTCGCATAATGTTGATGCATTCCATGGGTGCAAGGGGGGGTCCAAAGGACCCCCCCTGCACCCCTGAAATGTTTTTTTAAATGGATGTTTCACACACACATGTCCTAAGGACATGTGTGTCTGTTACATGACATTGTTTAAAATGTGAATTTGACCATTTTAAACATTTTTCGCAATTTACCGCAAGGTTCAACCTCGTGGTAAATTGCACTTGCAATCTTCAAGATCGCAATTTTTTGAAGAATGATGCATTGCATTTAAGGAATCGCAAAATTGCGATTCCTTAAATGCAATCGCATTTTAGAAAATCGCAAAATTAGCGATTTTAAAGAAAAAGCAATGATGCATCCCAAAAAGCATTTTTGGAATCGCAAACGGCCGATTTTAAGGAATCGCACCGTTTGCGATTCCAAAAATGCTTGATGCATGTGGGCATATATCTCTTGAGTGGCACAAACTGCGATTATATGCAACGCAAAAAATATGATATAAAAATGTATGGCTCAGATTTGTATACCTCGACATGATGTACTTAGATCATCTCCAAACCCCACATTCAAACACAGCCTTGTTGCTAAGCAGCCTGGCAGCTTTGTGTACTGTAGGCCAATGCACACAGACGTTCAGTACTTCAAAATTGCAAAAGGTAATGTATGGGAATTGCCTTCATTTACCAAATGGATTCAATGGTAGATGCAATGTTTACCTCCTGGCCTTTGGCCAGCAGCCATTGTCTTTCTTGGAAGAACTGTCTTCCAGAGCATGGCTGCAAAAAACAGCAAAGGGGCTTTTAAACATGAAACTTATTTTACAGGATTACAAAAGAACTATAAAGAAGGACGCTGGGGTGAAAGGTGTACGCACATTTTTGCCTCGATCCTTGAAAGCCCCTTTCCTTAGGGTAGTGCCATGACAAACTCTGTCTGTTGACTGTGTGAGATTCACAAATACATGACTGAAGCGTAGCCAAACTAAGTGAAGGTTGAAAGGTCTAGATTAAATTGATGAATTAATATGCAAACTAATAATGCATTCCCTCCGGAACAGTATCTCCTCTTTCACACTTGAAGTTATACAGCTTTTGGATATATTTCCAGTGTGATCGCAGCAGATTAGCTGGTGAGGTAGCGTAGTTGATTAATGCGCTTGCAGCAGAAATCTTTATCTACCCAGCAGGGCACACTTTCCAGCTTTATTGTGCTCAACTCAACCTTTTGTTCAAGTAGTTTACTTAGTTAATGGGGAAAACTGTATATGCAGTGCTATAAAGCCAGACAACAAGCACTAGAGAAAAACCGTTATTTCTGTGGAGGAAATTCCTTCATTTAATGAATAGCGATGGAGCCAGAAGGCAGAGTAGTTGCTCCTTTTTATACCACTCAGCAAACGGGACTCCTGGCGCACTGCTGCTCAGGGGATGAAGTCCACTTGTGTCCTGATGTCCTCAGGACACAAGAGGACCTCATCGCCCCACCAGCAGTGTGTCAAGAGGTATGTTTGCAGAGTGGTGTAAAAGGGGGCATGTCCTCGGACCACCTCTCTGCAATCCAGCTCTGTGGCGCTTACTGTAGGTACTTGGTGGGCTAGTTGGCCCCTAGTAACCCTTTCAAGGGGAATTAATTCCCCAACTTACAGCGTGCCACGGGGCTCTTTTTCAGAGTGGGGTGGGGAGAGGAGCGGGGACTCTGGCGCGATGCCGGCTCTTTAAAAAACATTTTTTTTAGAAGGGGGCTGTGTGGCCCCCCTTCTTTTTCCATTTTTGGGGCCCTGTAGACCCCATCCTCCAGGGTCTGACCCCTTTTTATTTAAAAAGAAAAAGCAGTGCATCTCACCTCCCGAGGCCAATTTAGGCCCCCGGGACCCCACCCCCTGGGGGCAGCCTTCTCCTTTTTAAAAAATGTTTATTATAGGGAAGGGGGGCCGCATGGCCTCTCCATTGGGGATCGTGGGCGGAGCCCCCACAGTCCCGCCGGCTCAGCCTGCATTGCTTTTGTATTAACATGCAGCTCCCATTGTGCAGAAGCAGTCTGCTTTGTTTTTTGGATACAAGAGCAGGCTTCCTGCTCTTGCGTCCAAAAACCACAGCAGTGTTTGCATACCAGGACGGGAGCCGTGCTCCAGCCCAGCCATAGCAAACAGCAATGTCGCTGGGGTGGCCATGCCGAGACACTGAAGGAGCCAGCCCTGTGGGGTGGCGGTCCCCAGGGCCATCAAGGGCTCCTGGAGAGGGGCCGCGTAGCCCCCCTCACTGTTCAAAACCCAGTGGAAGTGGTAGTCCCCGGGGCTCGGACCCCCGCATGTGATTAAAGAGTGCTTCGGGGAGGTGGTGGTCCCAGGAGCCTCCCACACTTCATTTTTTAAATTTTAAGCCCCGGGGAGGCGGCGGTCCCAAGAGCTTGGGGGGGCCCGCATGGCCCCCGCACCTTAATAGCATTGCCCTGCGGAGGTGGCAGTCCCCGTGGGCCCCGCGACATAAATAAGCATTGCCCCTGGGACCTGGCCCACCCGGGGGCTTTAAAAAATGAAGCGCAGGAGCCCGCGTTTCGATTTTTTCCATTTTTGACAGGGTTCGGCTGAAAATTTCAACATCCAAAAAATGCTTTTTTTGTGCCTGGGGGTCACTGTGGAACCCCTTGAACATGCCTGGGGGGTCAGGTTGCTTTTACTCTGCCCCTTTTCTTGTTTTTAATCTGTTTTTTAACCTTTTTCCTTCTCCCTCGGTCTGAAGCACAAGATGGCTGCCAACACTTCCTGATTTGAAGTGTTGGCAGCCAATCAGTGGCAAGCTCGTGCTGTAGAAGGCACAGCCAATCAGATCACACAATTCTCAAATATCGATATCTGTACATTTTTAGATAGCTCATAAACTACTGAAATATACCATTTAAAACAAAAGTGTGCTTTCTGGAACAAGAGCTATCTCTCTGCCAAATTTGGTGTAATTCCGTTCAGCAGTTCAGGCTGTAGCCCTGTCTAAAGTTTCCTACGGAAATTAACATGGAGAAAACACGTTTTGGGACACCCTTTTTTCTCGGCCCCCTTGACGAATCACCCCAACTTTCAAGACAGGTAGAGTCTGGCACCTCTGCATTCCTAGGTTAGCGGTCTAGTTGCAGGGGAGATCCTGTATAAAGCCCACATGCCCCGGAGAACACGCAGCGGACGAGCGCAGCAGGCGTGCCGCCGGCGGGCTGAAGGCGTGCCAAAGGCAAGTCCGTCTGCGCCAGTCCGCGGCTGTATGGGGCACGGGGCCAGGACCCCTGGAGGAATTCAGGTAGGAAAGCATTATTCACGGCAAGAGTTAGTGGCATTCCGTCATGGGGTGAAGGATGGTTGCAAACATTCCCTGAACCCAGATAGCGCTGACCAAACTAAGAGTTGCATGCATTGTCCGTATACGACCAATACCTTTTTGAGGACTAGGAAAGCTGGACAGAAGCTTAGGTGTACTTTGGTTAACTGGAGATCATTGAAAAAGCGCTGTTTAGAAATTCATGACTATCTGGTTGATAGTCAGGTGGGTATACTTTTTCTCACCGAGACTTGGCTGGATTAGGAGTCGGCTCCGGAAATCTTAGAAGCACTGCCCCAAGGCTACGGCATTTGTAGGGTGGATAGACCCTCTTGGAGGGGAGGAGGGATTGATGTGATCCATAAGCAAAACATACAGTGCACCCTTGTGCCGGTGGACATTATAGACAGCGAAGCGGGCTCCTTTTTTATTAGGGTTTCCAACAACTGTATAAATAAAGGCCTCTTAGTGTATAGACCAACCTTATTCAAAATCTAATACACCCGGCCATGCGGTACGAGAAGGTCTTCTTGTTAGGGGAACTGAATTTGCATTTTGTTGATGTGTCTAATCTGGCAGCCCAGGAGCTCCGACAAGAGTTGAAAACTTTACATCTGTGTTTAAAATCTAAGCTTCCAACACATAGGTTGGGACATTTATTGGATCCCATTTTTAGAAACTGGGAAGCTTTTGAAATTGAAATCCCAGTACCTGTTATTTGGACTGACCACTTCTTGATCTCTTTTCATGTCACCTGTATGGTTGAGAAATTACCGGTGAACTCTGGAGCAAAGAGGAGGCAGAGGAAATAAGCTAATTTCTCTTCTGAGAAGTTTCGTACTGCCTTGGCCCAAGGCGGACCTCCCGCAGAGATAGGGCTTGAGATAGATTTAGCCTGTGAGGCCTTGGACCAGTGCATTTTGAATGCTCTGGACAGTACGGCTCCTTGGTCTATGACAGGGTCTTTGAGGTGGACAAAAACTGCCCCTTGGTTTAATGCTGAGCTGAGGGAGGCAAAGTCAGCATGTAAGCGTCTCGAGAGACGCTGGAGAATCAGCTACTTGCCCACTCACGGGACTGAATACAAGTTCAGTCTCAAAAACTATCATGCCTTAATTAGGAAAACGCACTCTTCATACTATGCAGACTGGATTGATAAGGCAGACTGCTCAGCCAAGGAGTTGTTCGGGGTATATAAGGAGATATCCTCACTGTCTACCATAGAGGTATCAGAGGTGGAATCTGCTGCAACATGTAATCTGATAGGAGAGTTCTTTGCCACTAAGGTGAAGGATATTTACTGTACTTTCCCCGCGGAAGCCAGGGATGGGTCTAGTAGAGTGAAGGCGCCTAGTGGTGGGATAATGGAGACTGAGTGCCTGAAGATGTTCAGGGTTCCAGACAGTGACTAGCTAAGTAAGTTAGCGAGTAGTGTGAAATCTGGTTCACCTAAGGACCCTGCATCGGCTAAAATCTTGAGAGGTAATAGTGAGACCTTAGAGCCTTTTATTAGATATCTATTAGAGCTCGCTTTTAGCCTAGGCACAGTACCGAAACCCTTGAAGGAAGCTGTGGTTCTTCCTTTGAAAAAAGCCACAGATTAGTATAGTACAGTTAAACAATCTGCGCCCCATCTCTCTCCTCCCATACTTTGCTAAAATCGCTGAAAAAATGGTCAACCAACAGCTGACAGCCCACATTGAAACCCATAACTTGCTACACCCCTCGCAATCTGGCTTCCGTGCTTTCTACTCTACGGAGTCAGCCTTGCTTTTCTCCATGGAGACTCTTCGGAGGGACGTGGATGAGGGTCATACTGCGGCATTGATTCTTTTGGATCTCAGTGCCGCGTTTAAAACTGTGGCTCATCATACCCTGCTGCAATATCTTAGGAAGGATGGAGTAACAGGGAAGGCGTGGGACTGGCTGGAATCATTTCTTGAAGATCGCAGCTTTCAAGTCACTCAAGGGGCCGTTAGGTCAAAGGCTATTAGCATGCCCCAAGGGGTCCCCCAAGGCTCTAGCCTAAGCCCAACCCTTTTTAATCTTTATGTGGCGCCTGTGGCCACAATTACTGAGCAATATGGGGTGGAAGTGGTGACCTATGCCGATGACACTCAGCTGGTTGTGGCCTTGGCGCAACCAGCTGAGAATGCTGCAAGTTATTTCGCGTCCTGTCTCCAAGATCTTGCTGCCTGGATGGCTACAACTGCCTCGGATTAAATGGCGATAACACTGAGGTGCTGATTATGGGTAAAGGACCTTCAGTCTGGACCTCAGCATGGTGGCCCCAGGTGCTTGGGCCACTCCCTGTACCAAATGATCAAGTCAAAATCTGGGAATCTGGATTGATTGCAAAATTTAATTTGACTATCATACCAGGCGTTTTGCGGGCACATGTTTTGGTATTCTACGTGGCCTCAGAAAGACTCTGGATTTACTCCCTGTAACAGCCTGGAAATCCCTAGTCCATGCCTTGGTTACCTCAAGGCTGGACTACGGGAATGTCCTCTATCTGGGAGCTAATGCAAGTTGTCTCCAGAGATTGCAGTGCATCCAGAATGCTGCTGCCCGCCTGGTGTTGATGCTACCTAAGAGAGCTGCCTCAAACAAAGCTTTGGAGACGCTACATTGGCTGCCAGTTAGGGAGCAGGTCTAGTTTAAAGCCCTCTCTGTAAGTCATCGGATTACACAGGGGAAAGGACCCCGCTTTTTTCTCAACCTCTTAACACCTTACAACCCGAATCATCAATTGAGATCCCTGGGGGTGAGTTTAGTGTAGGTGCCTAAAATCAGAAGAGCAAGAATGGGAGTGAGATCCTGTCAGTTTCTGGCCGTTCCGTCTGTGGAATAGCCTTCCCCTCAGGCATCGTGTGGAAACCTCAGAGGTGGTTTTCCGCAAAGATTTGAAAACATACTTATTACCCAAAGGATAGGCTTCAGGAGGTTCTAGTGTGGGAGGGCATAAGGGTATGGTAATCTGGGGCTGAGGTACTAGCGCGAGGACACACTGGCTAGTGTAACCAGGCGCTGTATAAGCTTCAGTTATTATTATTATCCCAGTGAACAATTAGTTTTGAAAGATTCGTTAAACAGCGCCAAAGTTATTGGCAAATCAAAAAACGCTTTTCCTATGGAAACTAGGTTCTTATTATAACTACCTACTGGCGATTGCCAGTAGGTAAGATATATATATATATGTCATGTGATCAAGGCTGCGGTGACGCAGCCGAAACGCGTCATGCTGGTGGCAATGGGGAAATAAACCACGTATACTGCAATCTTCTGGCGTCTGAGTGGTCTGTACCTGAAGAAATTCTCGGTGATTGAGGCCGGAGCTCAGGACTTTTGGACTGTATATATATATATATATATATATATATTACCTACTGGCGGTCGCCAGTAGATAGTTATAGTTAGGACCTAGTTTCCATAGGAAATCTGCTACATTCTATTGGGAATAACTTTGACACCGGTTTATGAATCTTCGCAAATTTTTCAAAGAAGATGGCCCGCTCCGCTCCGCTACTTCCTTGAAAGTTTTGGGGGGATTTGTCAAGTGGGGGCTGAGAAACAGAGGGGTCCAGACCATATATATATATATATATATATATATATATATATATATATATATATATATATATATATATATATATATATATATATATATATATATATATATATATATATATATATATATATATATTACCTACTGGCGTTCGCCAGTAGGTATATATAGTTAGGATAAATTCCCTATGGGACTTTTGAAAATTCTATGTCTAATAACTTTGGCGTTTGTGGATGGAATCGGCTGAAATTTTCAGGAAAATGGCACATTTTGTTTCTGAGCAGCTCCTGAAAATTTGGTGGGGTTTCGTCAAGGGGGGGCTGAGAAAAAAGGGGGGTCCCAAAACGCGTTTTTTGCATTGAGTTTTCCATAGGGCGGTTGGACTCACTTTTAGCTCGAACGGCTGAATGGATTTGCACGAAACTTGGCAAAATTGTAGGGACTGTTAGCCCGATGTGCCTTTGCTAGGTCTCAATATATGTGCTCCAGTAGTTTTTGAGAAATTAACGTTCAAACCAAGATATATATCTGTAACAGCGCTCTGGGCAGCGATCCGGTCCGCTTACTTTTCGCTTATCGGAACTTTGCGCGCAGAAAGCTGATTGGCTCTCCGGTGTCTGTCAACATTCTAAACAGTCCGGAGCGGACGCCATCTTGTCTCTCGGTAGGATCGAGAGAGAAGAAGAGGTGGAAAACGAAGGGGGAATTTAATGAAAGGGGGCAAGGTATCCCCCTCTTGACCTCCTAGGAATGTTGTTGGGGTTATTAAAGGGTCCCGTGGGGAAAATAAAAAAAAAATGATTTTTCACGGTAGAAGCGCGGCCGCGAACTGGTAGCGAAACGGGAATTCGCCATTTTGTGCTTCGTAAATTAAATTACTAGTTATAAGTGGGTACGGGAGACGTATCCTAATCCCCTATGTTTCCTGAGGGTGGGTGAGGAGGCTGATATATGTTGATACATCTCTTCCAGCGGCTGTGCGTGAGCTTTTTTTTTTTTTTTGCTGCGTGACAGTCCGGAGCGGCCGCCATCTTGTCTCTCGGTAGGATCGAGAGAGAAGAAAAGGTGAAAAACTAAGGGGGAATTTAATGAAAGGGGGCAAGGTATCCCCCTCTTGACCCCCTAGGAATGTTGTTGGGGTTATTAAAGGGTCCCGTGGGGAAAATAAAAAAAAAATGATTTTTCACGGTAGAAGCGCTTCACGGGCCGCGAACTGGGCCGCAAACTGGTAGCGAAACGGGAATTCGCCATTTTGTGCTTCGTTAATTAAAGTACTAGGTATAAGGGGGTGCGGGAGACATATCCTAATCCCCTATGTTTCCTGAGGGTGGCTGAGGAGGCTGATATATGTTGATATATCTCTTCCAGCGGCTGCGCCATCTTGCCTTTTTTCGAATGCCACAATTTTGTCGTGCACGGCAGCCATTTTAGATGCTAGGCTGGTCCCAGGCTATCACCTACCCCTGCGGATGTAGTTTATGGCCCCAGCTGTAGAGAATTCAGACATGCCAATTCTCCTGATTCAGGCGTGTGAGTACTGATTTCAGTGCTAGTCTCCCGCCTCCCGATTTCTGCAAGCAAAAACCCGGGGGCATATTACTAACAACTAGCGATAATTTTTGTCTATAACTTGTTTAGAGACAAAAATTATCGCCGCACATCGGCGATTTTTATCGCAGATAAACCTTGCTATTATCGCAGAAAAGTCAGCGATATTCATGTATTATCGACCTAATGCTCTTAGCCATGTTATCCACCTCCCATTGGATAACATGGCTAAGACCTGCTCAGGGCAGGTGTTAGCTTTTGGAGATATTCGCGCTTAGTGCGAATATCTCCAAAAGTTGGTAATAGAAGGTAGCGATGTTAGGGACTGTTTCCAGTCGCTAACATCTTGGCACGCCACTTTGCATGTCATTAGTGATAAGTATCACTGACATGCAAAGCCGGGCCCAAGATGGTCGCTATCTCCTTTTAGGTGTCACTAACTGGTGTTAGCGACAGCTTGATAATAGGGAAATAATTTTATCTCCGCTTTCATGGTTTTTAAAGCCAAAAAAGCGGAGATAAACCCCCTTGCTAATATGCCCCACGATTCCTTGGGGGTTTCAGCTGATAGGGCTTGGTATTGTGTTACATGGTAATTTTTCCATGAAACGTCAGAGGGTCGATGTAGGGGTTCTAGAAGAGGTGATAAACCATTTAAGCCTCATGAACAAGCGCATGGTCTTTTAAAGATTTCTGAAGTACTCGGGGCGGCGGTGTGTGTGTGCCCTCTTTCAGGAGCGGGCGGGGGGGCACTGCCAGCAACTTGCCAGGTCAGGTAGTGTTCAACACGTGCATCACCCTTTCTCTGCTTGCTATTGCGCTCCATGCTTCGGAAAGGTAAGAAAAAGAACGTGCATTTGAGTTTGAAATGTCCGATCCTGCAGCAGCACACTTCCAAAGCCCACACATGACAATAACCCGATTCAAGGCCCCATTCACCCGTTTTTCAAAAAATAGATAACACTCCAACAAAGTAAGGTTATAAAACTTTATTAACTTTTAACGATAATGAACAGAACAAAAACTAAAAACATTTAAACATTTATTAACACAAAAAGCAACAATGGTTAGAAGCTGTCTTTTGTGCGAATAGTCCCAAGGCAGCACAACGTGCAGAGTTCTGGACGGCACCCAGGTGATGTCGCCTGGGTGCCGCACTGGTTTAGGGATCCTACAATGCTGCTCCGAAAATTGGCGTGGGGTGTCCCGGGTGGGGCGGGGGGAGGCCTCGTCAGTAGCGGTCTGTTGTGCGAATAGTCCCAAGGCAGCACAACGTGCAGAGTTCTGGACGGCACCCAGGTGATGTCGCCTGGGTGCCGCACTGGTTTAGGGATCCTACAATGCAGCACAGAAAAACAGCGTGGGGCGTCCCGGGTGGTGCGGGGGGAGGCCTCGTCAGTAGCGGTCTGTGTCCAGTGTCACATGGCTGACACAACATGTACGACAGGCACCCAGGTGATGTCCAGTAAACTGCCGCACTGGTTTTGGTATCCTACAATGCTGCTCCGAAAATTGGCGTGCGGCGGCCCGGGGGGGGGGGGGGAGGCGGCGTGAACGGGCCTCCCCAGGTGGCGGCCATCTAGCTGAGTTGCGCTCGCTCTTGCGGCCACAGCGTCTCGCTCACCATGTTGTGGAGTTGCTCCCACTCTTGCAGTGCAGCGATAGGCGGCTGCCACATGGCTGTCAAAATGGCGGACGGCTCTTCGGTTTTGGGCCTGGTCCACTGAAATGGCCCTGGGACACCTTGGAAGTCGGACGCTTGCCTGCTAGGGCTTGGGCTCCATTCTCGAAAAGCGTCCCCTCAGCCGTGAAGATTGTATAAAAGTCTTGGGGGCCCCCGACTCCCGCAGGCTTCCGGTGGGGAGCGGCTGCCATGATTGCTCGCGGAATGACCACGACGGAGCCACAAGATGGTGGTGCTCTCATGCTGACGCCAGCTTCAGTCTGAATGATCCAGAAACAAGGTGGGGCTTTCATCGTTTGGGAAAAAAAATGTTCTAAACCAATGAAAAGTGTTATTTTTAGGTCATATGACCAAGCCTTCCATCTTTAGGAAACCAAAAGTAAAATGAACCAATGAAAAGTTTTATAAACAAGTCACATGACCTGTTCTGCGGCATAGGGCTACAAAAAGCGTAGAAAATCCGTTGGCACGTGAGGCGGCGTCAGTAGCGGACCGATGTGCGAATAGGCCGAAGGCAGCACAACGCGTCGAGATCCGGATGGCACCGAGGTGGTGTCCAGCAAATTGCCGCACTGGTGTGGCCATCCTACAATGCTGCGCCGAAAGACGGCGTGTCCAGCTGAGTTGCGGTCACTGTCAGTAGCGGACCGATGTGCGAATAGGCCGAAGGCAGCACAACGCGTCGAGATGCGGATGGCACCGATGTGGTGTCCAGCAAATTGCCGCACTGGTGTGGCCATCCTACAATGCTGCGCCGAAAGACGGCGTGTGCAGCTGAGTTGCGGTCACTGTCAGTAGCGGACCGATGTGCGAATAGGCCGAAGGCAGCACAACGCGTCGAGATCCGGATGGCACCGAGGTGGTGTCCAGCAAATTGCCGCACTGGTGTGGCCATCCTACAATGCTGCGCCGAAAGACGGCGTGTCCAGCTGAGTTGCGGTCACTGTTGCGGTACAGTGACTCGAACGCACCGAGATCCGGATGGCACCGAGGTGGTGTCCAGCAAATTGCCGCACTGGTGTGGCCATCCTACAATGCTGCGCCGAAAGACGGCGTGTCCAGCTGAATTGCGGTCACTGTTGCGGTACAGTGACTCGAACGCGCCGAGATCCGGATGGCACCGAGGTGGTGTCTAGCAAATTGCCGCACTGGTGTGGCCATCCTACAATGCTGCGCCGAAAGACGGCGTGTCCAGCTGAGTTGCGGTCACTGTTGCGGTACAGTGAGTCGAACGCGCCGAGATCTGGATGGCCAAGTTTCAAGTTTCATCTGGCAGTTTTTCTCCATCCCTCCTGGATCAAAGAAGGTGAATGCTAAATATGCCACCTGCCTCATCTGAACATATGAAGTTAACTTGTATACACTGTGGTGCTATGCTGTCCTATGGCAACATGAGCATCAACATGATGAATACGGCATTCGAAAATCATAAATGCCCTAATGCACCCAAGAAGTAATTTTTTTTTTGCTCCAGTTGAGCCGTTTTCAATGCCTGTTTTTTGTTGTTTCCCCTCCATCAAGAACAAAACAAAAATACAAGGCGCTAAGATCCGAATGGCAAGTCCTGGATGTTGAGTGCCTCAGTTGAGAGTTCTGAGCAGTGCTTGTAAGACTGTCTGAAGCTTATTTGCACCTGCTGCAGCTTCACTAGGTCCGGCGGAACTTTTTTCCTTTTCCTTTCTGCTTCTTTTCCTACAATGCGTTTCATCTAAAGACACGACCAGGTCCCTGAATGTGTGCAGGGGGACGCTATTGATTGAATGAAAATGGCGGCTTGACACAAAGCTGACTCAAGCGTTACTGTTGGTGCTATACAGACAAAAATTGGTTTTCAGTTTGTACATTCTTCAGGTTTTTTTTTCCATCCAAGTCTGATTGAGAGTTTGTAGAAAAATGGCTTCAGATTTTCCACATACTACTCTTCAACATTCTTCCTAAATGTAACAATGTGAAACTCACTAGGAGAACGGCTGTTTCTGTTTCCTTTCAAAATGCTGCCACCAATATTTTCTGAATGGAAGACACCATCTTGTAGCATAAAGGGCCGAAAGGGGTTCTGGTCTGGCCGATGGTTGGTGGAGACATTTTGACTATATCTTGGACCTGCCCGGCCTCGCCCAAAATGGCGCCGGTATAAATGGGACTCGTAACTCTTTGCCCGCAAATGTATATCTAGAAAATGTTATTGTAAGTGGCCCTGTCGTATTTTAATTACAAAATGTACGTCCACCGATTCCGCAACTGTTAGACACCTTTGTTCTTGTCACCTAATGGCCCGCTCGTTACGTTCTTCTACAGTGTAAATGTCTCCTCATCATATACGATTTGAGTTTGCTCCGTGGCCGGCCCACGTGGTTATAGGCCCGTATTTGTATACTGACATTTTCACAATAAAGGTTTTTAAAACAAAACACGGTAGTAGTATTTTCATTTGTAAAGTTTTTACTTTTAGTGACTGTTTTCGAATCAGTAAAAGGCAAGTGAAATAAAGCAGTCCAATTACATGACGGATAAAAGGTATAATATGTAGGAACGCAGTAAAGATAAATGGTCAAGGGCAGTTGTGTTTTTCATGTCTGCAACATAAAGTGATCGATAAGAATCTGATAATCAGGCGCATCGGCGACTAAGACAGCAGGCCGAATCTCTTTTACTCAACGGCTCCGTCATGGAAGGAAGAAACGCCCTTTTTCTCGAAAAAGGAATATATTTTACTTGCCAGACAGTTGTAAATTTTCCGGGAAAGTACATTAGCCTGGAATATTATAACATATGTTTGAAAAAAAAATATTGTTCGAAAATAATAAAAAGCGTAATTTTTAGGTCATATGACCAAGCTTTTCATCATTAAATTAACAAAAGTAAAATGAACCAATGAAAAGTTTTATTAACAAGTCACATGACCTGTTATGCTTACGTTACGCGCTGCGCGCCGCGCCTCGGATCACTTCCGGGTGCGCTAACGCGGCGTGTCATAAAACGCATTACGCGACAACGTAGGTCAAGAATATAGTCTAAATGTCTCCACCAACCAGCGTTCAGAACACAACCCCTTTCAGTAGTCCAAAAAGTTCTGTTAAATGACAACAGAGGGGACAGGCAACAAGAACCATCAGTCAAAGAGGGGAGGGCAAGTTCTTCTCTTCCGGGTCATGTTGGGGCGCTACCGGAACTGATCGAATTGGTAGTCTACAGTGTTTCTGGATGTTTCAGACTAAAGCTGGCGTCAGCATGAGACCACTACCATCTCGTAGCTCCGTCGTGGCCATTCCACGAGCAATCATGGCAGCCGCTCCCCACCAGAAGCCTGCGGGAGTCGGAGGCCCCCATGACTTTTGTAGAATCTTCACGGCTGAGGGGACGCTTTTCGAGAATGGGATCCAAGCCCTAGCAGACAAGCGTCCGAGTTCCAAGGTGTCCCAGGGCCATTTTAGTGGACCAGGCCCAAAACCGAAGAGCCGGCCGCCATTTTGAGAGTCCTGTGGCAGCCGCCTATCGCTGCACCGCTAGAGCGGGCGCATCTCAACTACATGGTGAGCGAGACGCTGTAGTCGCAAGAGCGGGCGGAAAACAGCTGAATGGCGGAAGAGGCACAGTGTAGCAAAAGCGGGCGGAATGGCAACTAAAACGATAAAGGGGCGCCTCACTACAGCTTGTCTTCAGGTCAAACGGATTGTGGGACAAGGTCCAGAATTGAAGAGTCATCAAAAGGCAAAAAGTACCGCCGGACCCCGGGAGCCGGCCGCCTATGTCGGGGGCGATCTCAGGCTACACCAGTGCTATAAGACTTGGGGAGGGTGTCGGAGCCAAGCGTCTTCTCCGAGTCCATGGCCATCACAGCGCCCCTCAGGGGCCTCCGTCAAGCTGTTTAGGAAGGTAACATATCATATTGTTTTCTAATGCAGTCAGGTCCACAAACGACACTCACTTACTTTGAGAATAGTGAAGCTGCAGTAGGAGGAAATAAGCTTCAGACAGTGTTACAAGCGCTGCTCAGAACTCTTAACTATGGCACCCAACATCCAGAACTTATGCTATTTGAGAATGGTAGTGACATCGAAGCATCTCGGGGACCAAAACCATTAACGTACTTTCACGTATGAAAATCTTACTTGGGGAGGGGGCAGGAGCGAAGCGCCCCCTCCCAGTCAGCGCCACCACACCGTATGTTGAAAATCTGAAGCCATCGTTCTACAAAGTCAACCAAACTTGGATTGAAAAATCTAGAAAAATGTACAAACTGAAAACCAGTTTTGGTCTGCATAGCATCAGTAACAACGCTTGAGTCAGCTTTGTGTCAAACCGCCATTTTGATTCAACAAAGCACAGGCATTGAAAAAGGCTGAAATTCAGAACTCTAAACTATGGCACCCAACATCCAGGAGCTTGCTATCCGGATCTTGGAGCCTTGTGCTGTTTTCGATCTATTCACACATCGGTCCACTACTGACATCATCTTATAAACCAACGTTATGTAAATAGTTTTTTAATAAAATGTTTTACCCTATTTCTTTGCTGGTGTGTTGTCTATATTTTTAATATTTGCATAGGGTTTGTCATTATTTTGTGCGGGATGGGTGATGGAGCCGAGCTGTCTTGCAGCCCTCATGGTGTGGAGCTCAGTTCATCTCACTATTTTCGTATTTCTCAAGAAGGGTTGTTCCTAATATTTCTATTTTAGCGAGGTCAAAAAGAGATCCAATTAGTGGCCTACTGATTTTGCTCGATTACTTTTATTTTTTTACACGATTTTTCACTATCTGCAAAGACTAAACAGAGTATTGCGACTTTGTGCTTGTTTGTAAATAGAGAATGATCCAAAGAGAACCAATTCTAAAACAGTAAATGCTTGGACAACAATCAATCAAATGGAGAGACAAGGAGGTACGACGGATTACAACGGGGGTAAAGGCCTGCGTTAACTGCCCTTCTGTATCTGCAAAGAGAGAGTACTAACAAAGGCAAAAGAGGGGAGGGGGGGGGGCAGCGTTCAAAGCACATCAGCGTGCATAAATACGAAAATGTTTTTATCTATCACGTACTTGACATTTTAAAGCTTTTCATATTTGCTATTAAAAAACCAATGAAATTCACAGAAAAAACCATAGGTTATAGTGGATATATAGTTAGGAATTTGCATTTACAAAACCTTGAAAATTCAATGAAAAAACCATAGGTTATAGGCCATATATAGTTAGGAATTAGCATTTACAAAACCTTATTTTACTCGCATAAAACCATTGAAATTCCATATATAGTTAGCTAACTATAAGCGCTAACTATATATCGCGCACCCGCAATCCACTGCTGATGATGTCACATATTACATCATTCATGACATGGTCAGTGACATCACTGATGACATCACTGATGACATCTCAAATGACATCACTGATGACAACTCAAATGATATCAATGATGACATCTCAAATGACATCACTGATGACAACTCAAATGACATCACTGATGACATCTCATTTGTCATCACTGATCACATCACTCATGTGATAATACAATGAACCTCTTCAGACTCTAATATAACCTTACATACACTCAGTATAAACAGACACTCACAGACTGTCACTCATCCATGGACTTACTCACACACCTAGTCAGTCATGCAAAGAATCAATCACACCTCCATTTCCTCAACTATACAGTTATACACATCTTACTTATTCAAACATATAATAACACATATTTACTCTCTTATATAATCCCTGATACAAGCTCACAGTGATCGATACAGCCACTCACACATTCACTGGCTCTTATGTTCAGTTATTTATATATCTCAACTCTCACATGTATTGTGTTTTACATACGTACTTACTTGCACATGTAGCAATGAGAAATCCATTCACTCACCAACACACCCATGCACAGTCAACCGCTCATATAGCTGTTTCCACATGCACTCTTGAACTCATACTCCTAGTGAATCAACTGCTTACACATCTATGCACAGAGTCACGCACCTCCCAGCCACCCACACACACACTCAGCCTCCCATTCAAATATTTGGGCAACCAATCAATAACCCATATGGCTACTCTTATAGCTACTGATCAACACAAGCAGCAGTTTACACAACAACAAACATACTGATGCACGAATTAAGACAGTTTAGTCACTAACCCATGCACTCAGTGAGACACATTTAATCACTCACTCATACAGTCAGTCATGCACCTACTAAATTCTTCATCCAGACACTTATACATCCACTCATTCTTCAATATGTGAAACATATTTTAACTTTACAGAAACATACAGTCACTGGATGTTGTAATCAGTGATGTCATCAGTGATGTCACTGACCATGTCATGAATGATGTAATATGTGACATCATCAGCAGTGGATTGCGGGTGCGCGATATATAGTTAGCGCTTATAGTTAGCTAACTATATATGGAATTTCAATGGTTTTATGCGAGTAAAATAAGGTTTTGTAAATGCTAATTCCTAACTATATATGGCCTATAACCTATGGTTTTTTCATTGAATTTTCAAGGTTTTGTAAATGCAAATTCCTAACTATATATCCACTATAACCTATGGTTTTTTCTGTGAATATATATATATATATATATATATATATATATATATATATATATATATATACATATATATATACTTTATTCGGCATCAGTACAATACCATAACAGTGCAGATAAAAAAGACATTCAAATAGCATAGGTATCACAATGAGACAGACCCAAGCTAAAATACGTGTACAAAACATTTACTGATAAAACCCGCTCTCTAATGACAATCTTGTATTGATGTTTGATAGATGTTATATTTTTAAAAAGGAATTGGCATCATTAAATAAAATGTTAACACGTGCAAAGGTTCAATTTCCTAGCAGGAGGCCCAGTAAGTATTAATTTCTTTAAAAGGTGCCCTCACCCATACAATTCATTTACAGGACCTTTGACCTAGTAGTACTAAAAACAGTTAATTACTCCTCTCCTCTGGTATTTCTGAGTCGTATTGCCGACCTTAAGAAGTTAACAGTAGAAAAAAGAGTTAAAACATCTGTTGACAATTTCATGAACAATAAAGCCACCTTGGCCTGGTCAAACCCCCTTTTTTTAAAATACTTTTTAAAAAACGCTTCCTTGAGTGCTCATAGTAGGGACTCAATAGAACAAAGTGAAGGGTATCCTGCGGAGACCGTTGGTCGCAGCCGCACGGGCCCTTCAACTCTATAGTCTTAGTGTAACCTGCCGGCACCGCTAGACTATGATGTAGTAAGTCTAGCCGAAGCTTGTCATTAAAAATCTGTCTTTTTATTTATTTATTTATTTAATGACATTTATAAACCGCATACAATTACCCGTGGGCGTCTCGGCGCTGAACTGCAATAATGTCTCTCCCTGAACAGATGAGGAATAAACCCAGAAGCTAAATTTACTGATTAAATAACCATGTTTTCAGTTTTTTCCTAAACTGAAGGAGTGAGGGGCTTGTTTTTATATGGTGTGGCAGAGTGTTCCAAATTTTTAGGGGCCGCAACTAGAAAGCGGCGGTCCCCCCAAGTGACTGTTCTGCTGCGTTGGACCACTAGTTGGTTGAGTGAAGTGGATCGGAGTGTTCTGGCTGGATTATAGGGAATTAGTTGTTCTTTAAGGAAACACGGTCCTTGATCCTGCAGTATTTTATAGACTGTGTACAATGATTTGAACTTAATCCTGTTTTGGATGGTTAGCCAATGATAGCTTTTCAGGGTATCCGAGATGGGTGCAAACGTCTTGGCGGCAGTGTCTGGTAGATAAGGTATAATTTTCCTTATCATTCTGAGCTTGAAATGGGCGTTAGCTGCCACCTTATTTGCGTGAGCCATAAAATTAAGCTGGTCATCGAAAGTTACTCCTAAGTTTCTAACCTTAGCGGTGGGGCAGGGAGGAGTGCCTAAAGCCGATGGCCACCAGGCTACAGACCAGGCTGGCGAAAGGGTGCCAAAGATAACCACCTCCGTTTTATCGGAATTGAGCTTCAGGCAATTTCTTGCCATCCACTCACCGATAGAGATCATCCCATTTTGGAACCGTATTGCCACCTCCTGCCCGTCTCCCTTTATGGCCAGCACCAATTGAGTGTCGTCGGCGTATGAGGTTAGGCTCATCCCATGTGCTTTGATGACACTAGCAAGGTCCGACACATATATGTTGAATAGTGTCGGACTTAGGGATGAGCCTTGAGGAACCCCACACGGGAACGACAGATTGGCCGATTGAAAAGTACCCAGTGTGACCGCCTGGGTTCTGTTAGCTAGGAAGGAAGCAAGTAGGTCCCTCGCAGTGAGCTGAATACCCATCCTTTCGAAACGGTCGACCAAGATCTTGTGGGCGACCGTGTCGAAGGCTGCTGAGAGATCCAGAAGGACCAGCAGTGCTGTTCCTCCTTGATCGCGGATGACTCGGATATCATCAGCTGCTTTGATGAGAGCGGTTTCCGTACCATGGTATTTACGGAAACCGAACTGGGTGTCGTCCAACAAGTTGTTGTTTTCTATGTATTCCGACAACTGCTGATTCATAGCCTTTTCTGTAACTTTAGCTAGAAAAGGGAGACTCGCTATCGGCCGATAGTTTTTTAGTTCTCCCTTATCTAGACTAGGCTTTTTAAGCAGGGGTTTGATCAGCGTATTTTTTAGAGAATCAGGATAGATTCCAGATGTCAGTATTGTATTACAAGCATGAGTAATGATAGGGATGATTGTATCTGGCACCATAGCGATCACAGAAGTTGGACATGGATCCAGGGCTGACCCAGCTTTAATTGATTTAACTATGCCCTTGATTTGGTCAGTTGTTAGGGGTTTAAAGCTGGTCATGGTATTTTTTAATCATGGAGGTGGTAACACTACTGCTGCCAGGATCTGAGTTGAAGGCTTGATATATGTCATTTACCTTCGCGAAGAAGAACTTGGATAAGGCGTCACATAATGCTTGTGATGGGGGCGGATTAAGATCCTGTATATTTCCAGAAAGGGTTTTAGCAATGTTATATAGTTGTTTACTTGAGTTTTTCGCATTCTCTATATGAAGTGAGAAAAAATGTTTTTTTGCTGCTATTATCATTGCTTTGTAAGAGGCGAGAGCTTTTTTATATTTTTCCTTGTTTTCGCTGTCGTAGGTTCTTCGCCAGTGCCTTTCTCTGTTCCTAGTTAGTTGTTTTTGGATTTTTAGTTCTTCTGTATACCACTGGGCCGTTGGCAAACTTCTATTTCTTGAGAGGGATTTGGTAGGTGCCAACTGAGTCGTGGCATCGCCCAGCCATTTCTGGAATTGGTTAGTTGCAATGTTGTGATCACTGGATAGATCAGGGCTGGTGTTGTTTAAAAGCACCGTTAGGTCGTTAGGGTTAATGTCCTTCCATGCTTTAAACGTGCCTATTTTCGAATAAACAGCCTTCTTCCTCAGCGCGCCTTTAATAGTTAGGCTGCTAAGTATGACTGAGTGGTCTGTCCAGGTCATGGGAAGAACTGTAGTTATGCATAAACCTTCCGCATTTGTAAATGAGCATTAGGGATAAAAGACAAATAAGGTTCAATGCCCAAGCAAGCAAGATTTGGTTAAGATGTGCGCTCTCACAGAGGATTTGTTCATTTCACTATTGGCCGCATGTTTCATGAATACTATTTTGACATAGGCCTTGTTCCGCGGTAATCGTTTTGTGGGGTTAATAAAAAGATCTGCACAACCCAGGGCTGACAGGGTTTCCCTCACATACTTCAGCCATGGGATATTCCTCCCCTGATCACGGCCCAAACAATCCATTATAATCTCCTTGGTTAATGAGGCTTCGGGGTTGGTCCAAATCTTAATCCAACAGTTTATGGGTTTTAGTTCTATCCTATCTCTCACATAGCTTACACCCAATTCCTCTTGAATATTAAATGATGGAGTACTTTGCAGGACTCTCAGCAATTGCCTCAGGTATTTATTCTATTCGATTTGGACAATTTGCAAATTAATAAAACCCCAAACCTCACTACCATAGAGTATTTTGGCACAGCATTTCGAGTTCTAGAGTTTTAAAATTTGTTCCGGTGACAAGCGACCCACCCTGCGTGCAAAATTCATAATGGCACCTGTATAACTAGCTAAGGAACAACATTTCTCATCTAACAGGGGTTTGAAAGTGAGGCGGGTATCAAATAAAATCCCCATGTAAGAAAATGTCTGCACTTTTTCAAGGGAATGCGCGCCAATCTTATATTTGGATTTCCTTTTCGGCGTCTTTCCCGCCTCCATAATATATGATTTGTAAAGATTGACAGACAGGTCTAGACTCTCCATGAATCGAACAACTCCATCTATAAGGCATTGTAGGCCTCGGGGGGTCCGTGCGAGAAGAACCGCATTGTCTGCGTAAAGCAGAACGGGGACCCCCCTGGTTCTAATACTTGGAGAGTCACCCCCAGAACATCTAATGCCTGCTCCAGACCATTTCTATATAGTGTGAATAAAAATGGGGCCAATATGCAGCCCTGCCTTACCCCCTTGAGCATGGAAATTGGTTAGTCAAACGCCCCTCCTCGTTATATATGACCTGTGCAGAAGTATTCCTGTGTATAGCTCTTAGGATGTGCACTAAACCTGGATCCACACCAAGAGCCCCCATAATTGCCCGGTTCACGTGGTCCAAAGCCGCCGTCAAATCCATGAAAGCCAAGTACTCTGTCTCCTGACTAGCAACAGTGTACTTAGCTGTCAATATATATATATATATATATATATTGCAGCAGACTTCCAAACACCAAATATCCACAAGGTAGGAACGACACTCGACAGGGCTTGTGTTAATCAAGAGGTTGTTTAATTCCTTCATGAAAAACAAATCAGTAAAAGAGCGTCTACGCCTTTGTCATGACACTGAAACAATGTTACTGGGCAACTGATAACCACCAGGTACGTAAACATAGACAAAGGGATATCTGCATAACTGCATTAAGTGTTCAGCTACAATGGTGGCCATCTTATAACAGGAACTGGTCAGTCAAGAATAACTGATAAGCATTGAGAAACAGTTATGTGCCACAAATAAATGAAACATAAAGCAACTCAAAGACAGTTATTTAGCACAACACTGAGTCAACATCATCATTCATGAAATAAAATAAAGTAAAATGAAAATAATAGTACAGATACCAGTCATCAATTTTCTATATACAGGGTGCTGTCCTCGTCATGCCTGATTTTCAGGAGAAATCTCATTTAATTTGGTATTAAGTATATATTTTTTGACATTTCAACATTCTGCCATACTAGCTGAGCTAACTATTGGTGTTTGCCCACGAGATATCTTGCCCTATTGGGCAGTTGGCACTAGTAAAGGTCCTAAAATAAATAGACAAATGAACAAAAAGACTTGTGCCCCATTGGGCAGTCTCCCTATGCGTTTTGCCTCTGTGTAGAATATATTCATGAAACCCTAATGAACTGTAAGCAACTAACACAGCCCAGAATACAATGTTAACAATTTGATCTGAAAAAAAAGAAAATTCTATCTATCATATCCAATTTAAGGAAACAAATACATTACTAATAAAAAGATGAATCAAAAAAATTTGAAAATTGAAAAAAGAAGAAGAGGAAAGATGTTGTAGCCCTTTCGCTTTGTACTCATAGAACTGGAATCCAGATTCATATGAGACAATAACTACCAACCAGGCCTTGAAATGAAAGATACAGAAATATGTAAGACTAGCATCAAATAAGCTCATATTATACTGTCTGTGTTACATGAATCTACCCCTGCCCAAGTCACAGTTGTAATTTAAAAACATGATAAAATGATGAAAAATAGAAACAGGTTACATTATTCATGTCTTTACAAGTAGGTATACATTTCCCCATCTACATTGAGGCCAACTGGTTCCATCGTGTTCAATCAGAGAATATATCTGCACTCTAGCTGTCTAAGTACTTTTTCTCTATCACCACCTCTTTAGTTTTTTTCTATTTGGTCAATTACTAGTATTTTAACTGCACTGAATTGAAGTTGTGATACTGCTTGAAATGCCTAGCCACAGGGCAGGGTTCGTCTACATTCTTGATTGCATGGAGATGTTGCAACACCCTCTTGTGAACTTGTAGTATGGTACTACCTACATATTTCTTTTTGCAAGGACAAATCAAAACATTTACTACAAATTCAGATTTGCAGTTCAAAGCTTTGTTGATGGGTGTGTTTTCCCCTAAATCAGTGTGCACAGTAGTGACATTCATGCCTTGCATTCACACCGTGAATTTACTGCATTTCTTATATGTATATATGTATATATGTATATATGTATATATGTGTAGGAGCGAAACGCGTCAGGGAGGGCACTTGCTCTGACACACTTGAAAATAAATATTGCACTGCTGGCACTTTGATCGGTGTTGTGGCTTCGATGATTTAGCATCTTGAGGGATTGAATGGTGGAGAGGAGGTCTACGCCCGTTTAGACCGCAGCAAGAAGCGGTCGGGATTCTCTCCCACAGAATATACATATATATATTACCTACTGGCGGTCGCCAGTAGGTAGTTATAGTTAGGATCTACTTTCCATAGTAAATCCGCAACATTCTATAGGGAATAACTTTGGCGCCAGTGGACGAATCTTCGCGAATTTCTCAAAGTAGGTGGCCCGCTCTGCGCCTTCCCTGAAAATGTGGGGGGGGTTCGTCAAGCGGGGGCCGAGATAAAAGGGGGTCCTAAAACATGTTTTCTCCATGTTAATTTCCATAGGGCGGTCGAGCTCACTTTTAGCCCAAACGGCTGAATGGATTTCCACCAAACTTGGCAAAATTGTAGGGACTGGTGGCCCGATGTGCCTTTGCTATGTCTCAAGATATGTGCTCCAGTGGATTTTGAGTAATTTAGGATCAAAAAAATATATATATCTATAAGCTCGCCCCGGTACGCGCACAGGGGAGCGCAGCGGGCGCGACACGCGAGGTGCGCACGGAAAGCTGATTGGCTCTCGGGTGTCTGTAAACATTCGAAACAGTCCGGAGCGGCCGCCAACTTGTGTCTCGGTAGGATATAGATACAAGAGGGGCCAAAAACAAAGGAGGAAATAACCAAAAGGGGGCAGGGTAGACCCCCCCTGACCCCCTAGGTTTGATGTGGGGGACATAAAAGGGCCCTGGCGCCTCATGACATCACTGATGACACCATCCAGGGAATGTGTGTCTTTCTGAAATATAAATATGTTTTATATATGTGTATGAAAAGGTCGATGGATGAATAAATGTTTAAAGAAAGTGTCTTAATGGATGTTTTTTAAAAACAATTTGATTGGTTTACTGGCTTATTAAGTGTATTTTAGTGAATACACATATTAGCGAGTATTGTTTAAATATTTAAATGTTTGTATCAGTGTTTCACTTTGTGTATAAGTGGCTGCATGGGTTGGTGAGTAGCTACATGTGTGTGCATATGGGTTATTAGATGTTTTTTTTAGTATCAGTATGAGTGTCTGTATGGTTTGGTGGGGGTGTTAATTAGCTCATGGATGCATGAATGAGTGACTCACTATTTGTATGTATTTTGAAGACAGCATGTGTGCAAGACTGTATGGGTGGATGATTGTGTGTATGGGTGGGTTAGTGAGTATGTGTTTTTATAATTGATTGTTTAAGAGAGTAAATATGTTTCCGTTTCTGTAGAAGTATGTGTAGTGGTGTGTATATAGCAGTATAATCAAGTAAATGGTTTATTTGCATGTGTGAATTTGTTTGTGAGTAACTATATGGATGAGTATTAGTGTGTAACAGGATGTATAGGTGTATGAGTACATATGATGAGTAAGTACATGCATGAGTGACTATATAGAACTGTTGGTGAATGAGTGGATGTGTATGTAGATGTTGGAATTACCTAATAAGTTGTTGTATGTGGTATTGGCTTCTCCTTTTTTAAGAAAATGTTAGTTTCTATTTTTGAATGTGTGTGTCAAAGGTTATTTTATGCTGATAGGAGGTCTGCCACTTTGTCACAAGGATGTTGTCATCAGTGATGTCATTTGAGATGTCATCAGTGATGTCATGAGTGATGTCACTGACCATGTCATGAGTGATGTAATATGTGACGTCATCAACAGTGCATTGCACGCGCAAGTTATAGTGAGTCCAACTAACGAGAACGTGGGAATTTCAATGGTTTTATGCGAGTAAAATTTCCACCTAACTATAACTGGTGTGAAACCTATGGTTTTTTCAGTGAATATATATATATATATAAGATTTGGCCCTAGGTGGGATGCACTTACAGGTAGGAAGTTATGCCAAAGCAAGCGCACGAGCCGTGAACAAAGTCCTTTTAGGTTTTCCTCCCAGACGCGTTTCGGGCCTACGCCCTCTTCAGTGGCAGACCATGTGACATGACGGCATGCGGCAAACACCAGTAAATCCCCACAATAATTGTGCTCAGGTGTACCACCTGAAGCAATGCTTTCTGGGACTGGTGGTTGAATGATTACAGTTCTTCAAGGAGAGTTTCGAGCTGAATGTATAAGTGTTTTACTTTTAGATCAGTGTATAGATAGGCATATACTGCTGTATGGCTCACTACAATAGTGAAACAGCAGTGGCAGAGTGTTTTGAGGAAATGTAAGAATACAGACTGGGTAATTAAAGGTTTAAAAGACAAGTTTTCAGGTGCATAGAAAAGTACATGCACAGTAAATAGGGGTTTGAAGCACTCCATGCCCGAAGGCCTACTTTACTGCATGAGTACTTGCATACTGACTGAATAATTACACTTCTGCAAGGAGAGTGCCTAGCGGAATGTATAACTGCTTCACTTTTAGCACAGTGCATAGATAAGCACATACTGCTGAATGCCTCACTACATTACTGAAACAGCAGTGTCAGAGTCTTTAGTGGAACTATAAGGATACAGACTGGGCAATTGAAGGTTTAAAAGACAAGTTTGCAGGTGCACAGAAGAGTGCATGCATTGTCTATAGGGGTTTGAAGCAGTCCATGCCCTAAGGCCTAGTTTACTGCATGACTACTTGGATACTGGCTGAATGATTACAGTTCTGCAAGGAGAGTTTCGAGCTTGAATGATTACAGTTCTGCAAGGAGAGTGTCGAGCTGAATGTATAACTGCTTCACTTTTAGCACAGTGTATAGATTCGCACATACTGCTGTATGGCTCACTACAATACTGAAACAGCAGTGGCAGAGTGTTTGGAGAAAATGTAAGAATACAGACTGGGCAATTAAAGGTTTAAAATACAAGTTTTCAGGTGCATAGAAGAGTACATGCATATTGTATAGGGGTTTGAAGCAGTCCATGCCCTGAGACCTACTTTGCATACTTTGAATCAATAGAATAATGTAAAGAATGTATCAGTGAATCTATAAGTGCTTCACTTTTAGTACAGTGAATGCATTAGTAGATAGTATTCAAACCATTATCATTATAAAACAATACATTTATTCTTCTAACATCTCACAATTTAACTGAGCTTCTAAAAGAATTTCATCAGGTATTTCATTGACATAAATTTCCTGGTTAGCAAATTTGGAATTTACATTTTCAAAAAATTCAATATCATCTAATGCTTCCGCAAAATCAGCATCAAAGCTTTTGTCTTGGAAATCACAGCTCATATCTGCAGCACTAATTTCTTGTTCTTCACTCTCGCTGCCTGCGAAAGGTATGTTTAGTTCTTCTATGAGACTGTTGCTAATTTCCAAACTGTCCTCGATATTGTTCTGTTCTCTTCCATAATTAATTTCTTATGTTGTAGGTCCTTGTACCAAAACTTAAACACTTCACTTTATCAGTGTTCTTCATACATAACACAGAACTAGCTTTATCAACTATTTTGGCCGTAACAAAATATCATAGAAATACCATTGTCTAATAACATTCCAACAATAGAGTTTTAGTACTTTATAAGGTTATATAAATATAATTATTTATATGGATATCCTGTTCTTAAGTTTTCTTAAATTTTGAAACCAGTCACTCCTTATGACTATAGGAAAAGACTCAGGATGTTATAGTAAAATGCAGTTCTAAAAAATTTAGAATATGTCTATTCACCTTACCTGTTCCAAACTAGTAAATGTGTTTTAGTAAAATGCAAGGAATACTGTTGGTTGTCCAGAATAACACTGTGTATCTGTGTATGTTTAGGTACCATTATCACACTAGTTTTTGAATACTTCATGTGTTTTCACACAGATTAATTCTTAAAGACCTATCCAGGATTCACCTTTTAACATAATAAGAAAGTAGTGATTCCTTATGTAAGTTGAAAATACTCACAGCAACAGGTATAGAACAACACTTCAACACAAAGTATTGTGTATGATGAGGACATATTTACATGGAGAAGAAAAACTCCACACAGTAACTAATCCTGTCCTTCTAAACATAAAAGAGTATTTGAAAACATTCTCTGTGACATATTTGATGGAGAATAATTTGATCTATTTTAATCCTAAAACTCTCTGGTCTCTACTAGTCAAGCATGTCTTTTTATTCAATACCACACTGGTACGTTGCATAAAGCTGTTCTGAAGCCATGTTTCATTTTAAAAATCTCTATAATAAAAGTCTCTGGCATTTTTTAAATATATGTTCAGAGATAGTAGGTCCTCAGGTACACTCAGTATATATGTTAACTTTTGCAAATGTCTTTAAAAGATACAAACCATCTTTGCACAGATATGTACTTCATCCATCTCTTGTTCCTTCAGCTCTATAGAAACACATCCCATTGACCATTTTTAATAGTTACTTATACTTACCTTAAACATAATAAATAATAAAAAAAAGTATATATTATAAAATTAGCATCTGTAGAAGACAAAAAAAATACATTTACAGTATCTAATTTGTAAAGCGTTTCATTTGCCTTTTTTGCTGCTCTCAGAAAATATTGAATTTCACTAGAAACAGTGAGTTCAATAGTACTCATCACATAACAGCGGGCAAAAAAAGACAATCAATAGGATTATCTTAAAAAAAACATTCAACTGTCTCAATAAAATCTAAAAAATAGAAATAAAACATATGTTAAATGCTTTTTTCTAAGAGCAATTTCTTACGTAAATATGAGACATCTCAAACAATCTTAAAATACCAAAACATTATCATTAATTTTCATACACTGTAAATAATGTTACTTACAAATAAATGCTGAAAAAATATACAACAAAAATTCCTTAATGGTTTTACATACTTTTCCTCATGGCCAAATAGTATATGTCAAATCCTTAGTGTGGAAGTTGTTCAATAGTAATCCTCAACATCCGCCTCCCAGCCTTCTGATCCAAAACCACCGACATCATTTGCGGCGTCCCCCAGGGCTCATCCCTCAACCCGATGCTATTCAACATCTACATGGCCACCCTCACAAAAGTGGCCCGCCATTACAACCTCAACATTATCTCCTAAGCCGACGACACCCAGCTCATCCTCTTCCTCACCAAGGAGCCACATACCACCAAAAGCAACCTCCAAGAGGAAATGAAAGCAGTCACCAACTGCATAAGGATCAGCTCTCTAAACCTCAACTCGGACAAGATGAAAATACTTATTCTCGGGCCCACCCCCTCAGCCTGGGACGACTCCTGTTGGCAGACTACACTGTGAACAGTAGCAGCACCTATCGACCATGTACATAACTTAGGATTCATCCTCAAATCCTCCCTCTCCGTGTGCAAGCAAGTCTACACCGTCTCCTCATACTGCTACAACATCCTACGCATGCTCTGCAGCATTTACAAGTGGATCCTAACCGAAAGAAGAAGAACAATGACACAACCCCTCATCAGCAGCAGACTACACAATGGCAACCCACTCTACACAGCAATTCAAGCCAAACACCTACATTGACTACAACAAATCCAATAATCATACACAGGGGGTATATAGAGTCCGCAACTACAACAGAGGAAAATTCCCCAATTTGGAAAAACTGCCCTCACTCACATACCGAAGTATGTGACATGCTTTATCATAGGGCCTGCTACAAACGCCCTGGTGTAGCCACATCCAGGGCGGAGCATTAGGGAGGGGGAAAAAATAATAAATTCCACGTGACAAGACGTACAATACGGTCAATTAATACGTACAACGAATAACATACATGAGTGATGAAATATATAAGTGAACACCTCGTGGATCTGATATGAGTGCGATGAAAAAAGTGCAGTTAGGATGTGATTAAAACTGATTAGGGGTGCCAAATAGAAAGTGTTGCTTTATTAAACCCAATTTTGATACCCCTATCAGGATTAAAAGTAATTAGAAAGGTTGGGAAAATGTCTTATTGAGAAAATGAGGTTCCTCAAGACTTCCCTCCTACCACTGCTAAAGTCAACATGTTTCGACCGCTTCCATTGTGCCCCAAGAGGTCACTTCGGTCTTCCTCAGGACCGTCGCAGTCAAATCCACTCGTCACCCTACACCGTAGTTCGGTCACTGGGTTTCCCGAAAGCAGTTGGTCTCATAAATCCATACTCATCCGGGTCTTTTCAATCATACAGTGGAGAGAATATCCCCAAAGTAGAGGGGAGAACATACACTGGAAAAGAGTAAGGGATAATAAGAAGGGTGCAGGTGCTCGCCCCCCATAGTTCTACTCAATTCCTCCCTGAGAATTATATTATACTAACTCCGGTGATTCTCCTATTGAAAGGACTGTGCTTCAATAACGTTCCACACAAACTTAAACGTATGCCTTTTAGGCTAAGTTGTCTAATTAGACATTCAAAAAGACTAGTTTAAATTACTGAGTCTCGGATCAAGACTATAAACTAGTATGGTCATGAATCAAAACATACACTCATCTGCCCCAAGCAGAGCCCGGGCCCCAATGAGCCCACACACACTCCACCAGTGAGCCACTCATATTTTAGGCACGTAGTTTAAAAACATCAAAATGAGGCTGGTGATTTACAATCAAATTGATTTTACGAGTTTATGAGCTACATAAACTCGAACTGGTGCCCGTCAGGAGGGTATGCCCGTGAACACAATCTAAGAGGAATGGAGCGTATGAAGTAATTAGCAACAGCCCCTTTGGCCGGTTCGGCGATATTAAAATGACTGCTTGAACGCCGGTCATTAAAGTGCTCCCCCATTCACCTTACCGTTCAGTTAGGCTGTCCCTGCCCAAAAGTAAACCTGTATCCAGTGACACCGCGTAGTTGGAAGTCGCAGTGTCCTTTCCTGTATTTACTGAACCACCATTCCTGATCCGCCCCGCCGTCCGGCGTCAGGGGCGTCATGGCGTCCCGACGTCGACACGGTCAGAAGGCGGGGCAGTCGGGAAATGTAGTCTCGACCGGGTTTCTCGTCCTAATGCAGCGATGACCACGGGTTGCGCGAGATGGTGTGCAACCCTAACATAAGCAAAAATAAGTAAAGGCAACAGCATGAACGGTACTAGGAACAATGCAGCTGTTATGTATTTTGGCATGAAATGCGTGTTACCCATGCAGAGATACTAGAGGAGGGGACTATCAGCAGTAGATGATGATGGCTGGCCCCGACCTTGGGTATCAATTTGTACACAATTGAATGTTGATAAATGGAGCTACTGGCTATAATGGATGGTAGCTAGCACTGATCATAGATCTCATTATCCACAATTGAACCAGGTATATTCCTGAATAATGATGATGTAATACAGGCTCTATTGCAAGATCTCAATGGTCCCAATTGTGTCAGAAAAGTGTAACGTCTGGTGTGTGTATCTATAACTATCATAATGTTTCACCAGAGCAAGGTAACCATCCCCTGTGTGCGGGTAATAGAGGTTCGAGAGGCCCCATGAATTAAGGCACATCCTTCATAATGCCTCCCTAAGATGAAATAATCAGTATCATTCTCGGGGTGGTGATGGCTACAAAGACCCCCTACTTCAAGCTGTAGGCTGTTTCCTGCTCCCATCTACAATATCTACCCATCAACTAATAATATGAACTAATTAAACTTTTGGGGCCCTCTCCCCTCTTGTGTGTAGATCAGTTACAACAAATCCAAAACACCTCCGCCCGACTGATCATCAATGACCCTTGCTGCAGCCACATCAACCACCACCTGATACACCTACACTGCCTCAATGTCAACAAGAGGATCATTTTCAAGCTCCTCACCCTCACTCACAAAGTACTAAACCAGACTAGCCGACCTTAACAACAGTAATCCTGAAAGGCCAAATTTTGTTCCTAAAATTTTGGCTTTAAAAATATTAGGTAAGAGTTTGGTAACTCCAAGGGTTCTGGCACTGGGACCGCGCCCAGCGCCAGAACCCCTGGACCCTGCGAATGCCACAACCCACCAGGCAGGTCGATCCCCTCACTGCCACGCAGCCCCCCGTGTGACCGGTGCTCCAGTGCCACTGCCGCCCATAGATCGCTATCCCACCTGCTCGCCCAGACCTGCTGCTCTGCGCTCTGTGTTGCCCGCATTGCTTCTGCCTCGCTTTGAAATTAGTGCCTGCCTGCCCCCTCCATTTTGCCTTCATGTCTGCTGTTTCCCCTTTTGCTCCTTCTCGGTGTCCCTGCCCCTTGCCTACTGTGACCCCCGCTGCCGCCGATTTCCCCGATGCTGCCTCCCAGCTGCTCTTCCCTCCCATATCCCCTCATATGGAGGCGCAAAGCGGCCGCGCAGCAGGCTCGCGTCTGGCGCCCCAAAGGCATGCAAAAAGCAAGCCTGTTTGCTCCCATCCGCGCCTGGACCACGCCCAGCGCCAGAACCCCTGGACCCTGCGAATGCCACAACACCAGACTCCACTACGACGCCAGCACCCTCTACGCACTCAACGCCGGCCGAAACCACACCTGCTTCCAGGCCGCCCTGAAACAGACACACTGACCTTTCTCCTGCCACACCTGCAGCTTCACCTGCGGCAGAAACACCAAACCTCCAAGGACTGGACCCAAACACCTCCGCTGCCTACTCCTCAACACCCACTCCGCACGCAATTACGCCGTCGAGCTCTGGGATCTGCTCAACACCTCCGCCCCAGACGTGGCCTTCCTGACCGAGACCTGGTGGAACAACTCCTCGGTGCCCGACATCACCATAGCCATCCCGGACGGCTACAAGATCACCCGCAGGGATCGCGGCAACGGAATCGGAGGAGGAACATCCATCGTCCACAAGTCCACCATCAAGGCTGCCACTCACGCAGACAACACCCTCAACACCGCCGAACACCTGCACTTCCGGATCTACACCGACCCCACCACCACCCTCAGAGGAACACTCATCTACAGACCACCCGGAACCCGAGCACAATTCAGCGACTCCATCGCCGACCTCGCCAGCACCCACGCACTCGCCTCCACGGACTACATCCTCCTCGGGGACCTAAACTTCCACCTCGGACAACAACGGCGCCTACTTCCCCACCCTGATCGCCAACCTCACCAACCTCGGCCTCAGACAACTCGTCACCGCACCACCCACGCCGCTGGCCACACACTGGACCCCATCTTCTCCACAGGCACCCACGTCCCCTTCGACCACACCACCGAACTCCACTGGACTGACCACCACTGCATCCATTTCACCTTCAACAAACAGACCCCCCCAGGATGTTGCGGCATGGATTAGAGGCACAAATATGGAAATTTAGCGGCACAAATATGGAAATTTTGCGGCATTTTTGCGGCACTTTATTTTACTCATAATCATTCATTATCAGCCTGAAATCAATGGAAGCTTTTTTAGCAGAGTATTCCACTTTAATAAATAGGCATGTTTAAAGTGTCTGCAGCTCTAGGGAAGCACAGTACCAGTCCTAACCTTGTGGGAGGGAGCTGTATTTATCCCTGGGATGTTCTAGTGGCATGTATGCACCCCTATTGGGACATCGATGCCTAAGGATTCGAGAGGCAGGACACCTCTTCCTCAGGCAGCCTCTTTTGCCAATTGTGGGTGCCACTGATGCCCAGCAACATTGGTAGCAACATAATATTTTTTTTATTTGCTACAAAGATATTGGTAACAGATAAAAAATTTGACAGTAAATCTGTTATAGGTTACTCAATTGGTTACATAGAGGCTGCATTTTAAAATACCTTACAGGGTTAGGATACCTGTTGTAGAGACCATTGAGTGCTCTACAATTTCGAGGGGATTTTAGTAGAGGTAAAATAACTTTTGCTCTAAGCCCTCCTACTGCCTGCACATTGCTGCACCAAGCCGAATACAAACAGCTTGCAGGCGCTGCTGAATTATCAGACAGCAATTTTCTCTGGGAAATTAGCTGCCGGAAGTGAGATCAGGTGGGTTCCCCCTACTTTCCAGCACTGGTTGCCATCTCCAAAGAAATTGATAGTTTATGTAGTCTGATAATTGTACTTTTCTTGTTGGTTACTTTGAACAGTGAGTGCATTCTGCACAGACAGGAAACCTTTTGTCATGTAGCTACAAGGTTCAATGGCCACCGCCCTTCTTCCCTTTCCTTGGAATTGTGTGAGCATGAGTAGTGACACCCTGATGCTTGCAAAGGACTATCCAATAAGGAACACATAATGACATTGTAAACAGCTGTATTTTCAACACAGACCAAAAATAATTCTATTTCCATTTCAAGCGTTGACTCATTCCTTCTCTCTCTCTTAATTTTCTTGCTTTTCTGTTATTTTTCTCAATCCTTGTCACTCCTATTCCTTTACTCTGTTTTCATTGTCCCATTACTTTCTCTTCTCTTTATTTCCTTCCTCCCCTTTCTCTTTTCTCGTTTTCAGTTTTGTTCTTGCTTTTATCACTTCTCATCACTATAATTCCCACTCCAGTGCTTCTTATCCTTATCATTCTCTTTCAAATCCTCTTTCCCCCTTACTCGCTCTGTTCTCTTCTTCTTAGTTTTTTTCTCTCTTTTTCACTCCAATTGTCTGCCTCAGTTCATTTCAGTGCACGGCTCTTCCTTTCATGCCTTTTCCTCCTGCTTTCAGTTTGTCCTTCCTGCCTCTCTCGCACATTCACTTCCCGCACTTCTCCTTTTTCTTCCCATCTCTTCTATCTTTGTCTCTCGTTTATATTCCATATCCCCACCTCTCCTCCTCTTCCTTCCTCTTTGCCTCCCTCCCCCACTTCAGCTCTAAAGCCCTCTATTTGTGCTCGGGGAAACTTTTACTCATTCTCCTCGGATCTCTATTCTCCTGTCCCACCGCGCTCTACATCTTGTACTCTTTCTCCCTTCTTCTCCCATCTCTTCTGCTCCTGTCTTCCCCATCTCATCCTCGTTCTGCCCCCCTCAAGGCCTCTCCCTTCCCTCTCCTCTTTAGCCTTGGCCTCCTTTTGCACACCTAATTCTTATATCTCATCTATCCTTTGCCATCTCTTTCTTCCTTCCCACCCTCACCAACTCACACTCACACCTTCCATTTCTTTTCAACCTTCCCCTTTCTAGCTCCTTCACTCTTCCTTCACATCTCACACTTCCCTCCCCTTCTTGTCTCTTCATATTTCTCCCTCCTCCAATCTCTCTTCCCCTCGCCTCTACATCATACAGCCCTCCCCCGTTCATGCCCCTTCACTCTTTCTCCCGCTCCCTCTCTTCCAATTCCAATCCTCATCCTCACATCTCATTCGCAGCTCCCCCTCTCCACGCCACTCATCTTTCTGTCTCTCGCAGTTTATCCTTCATTTAAATGCCCGAAGATTATTCTTCATTTAAATGCCCGAAGTTTATTCTTTATTTAAATGCCCGCAGTTGTCGTTGGTTACATTGGCCCCCCTCTCCCCCACACCTCCTTCACCTGCTCCCCCACAGGATGCTCAGAGATTCACCATGGATGGGAGGGGGGCAGGGGTTACTTCTAGTAGTGAAGCCGCCCCCTGCTCCCCACGAGGGCGATTTGCAGAAATACACACGTGGGGCCGACATTCCAGCAGGTCTGGCGAGATCTGCTAAAAGGAGACCTCCCCCAGCTCCTGAAACATTAGACATTGTTGAAACGTTTATCTGCTGATGCATGCAAAGGCCTAACAAATTGGCAACACATATTGACATTGCAGACAGCTGTCCTGTTAGCACAGACACCTAAAAAGGGCCTCCTTCCAAGAGAAGACCAACCGTCCAAATTTCGCGGGCAGTTTTGTAAAAATCGCGGCATTTTTACAAAACTGCCGTTTTCACGATTATTTTGCAAATCGCGAAATCGCGAAATCGCGAAATCCTGGAGGGTCTGAACAAACCAACCACACACCACCGCACCCAACAGCTTCCCAGACGCTGCTGGAGCAAAGTCACCGAAGATCAGATGATCACCACCCTCGCCCAGTACCCACCCACCGACCCCACCAACCCAGATGCCGCAGCCCACAACCTAAGACAGTGGATCGACGACTGCGCCAGCACTCTACGCAAGAATCCCAGCCAAACACCTACATCGACTACAACGCATCCAAAACGCCTCCGCCCGACTGATCCTCAACGTCCTCTGTCACTGCCACATCACCCCCCACCTCAGAGACGTACACTGGCTCCCCGTCAACAAGAGGATCACCTTCAAGCTCCTCACCCATGCACACAAGGCACTCCACAACGTCGGACCAGCCTACCTGAACAGCAGACTCAGCTTCTACTCCCCCACCCGACAGATCCGCTCCGCGAGCCTTGCCCTTGCCGCTGTCCCCCGCATCCAACGAATGACCTCCGGCGGCAGATCCTTCTCCTACCTCGCCGCCAAGATCTGGAATGCCCTCCCTGCCCACTTACGGCAGACCCAAGACCTGCTCGCCTTCAGAAGACTCCTCAAGAATGGGCTCTTCGAGCAGTAGCGGCACCACCTCTCCTCAGCGCCTTGAGACCCTCACGGTTGAGTAGCGTACTTTATAAGTTCTCTGATTGATTGATTGATTGATTGATTCAACTCTTTAGGCAAATGTTGTTTAAAAACCAATTGACTATTATTACAATATATCCAACCTTTCGGTCATTTTAAATAAACAGTGTAATGTCCAGATGTTGTAGAAGGACCATTATGAAAAATAATTGCTACAGCTACAAAAGTTTTTCCTGATGTTGATACTTGAGTAGCTACAACATTTTTAATTAAAGTTTCCAATTTTCTTCCATCAGCTCTACAACGTAGCAGCATTAAAATTACATTCTGTCCATATCTTTCTAACTAACTTTGTATAACTAATCTTGATGACATTTGTGTTTACATTGGCTACACTCCATGTTTTGACTTGCTCCACTAAGTAGATTGTTAAAAGATGCTGATTCACAGTCTGGTAAAATCAAATATATAAATCTTTCAGTATCTATGTTAGTACTACATGTAAACAAATAATTTTCACAGTCATGTTGCCATTTATACCTTCATCTTCCAATACAACAAGCATATACATTAGAAATTCCTGACAATCTTGCTGAACATTCTTGCATAAATTGAGTAGAACCAGAATATATGTCCAAAACATTTAGAATATCAGAAACACTTTGTATTTTACTTTTATCACTACTGCATTTCTCATAAACAGAATACAACAACTAACAAAATCTTTTTCCCGATTTTCAACAATTTGCTGTTGCAAACTTTCAAGAAAAAAAACAACATTAACAACTACATTAGCATAGCAGTTGACGCCAGAACTATTTTCAAACTGATAACCAACAATCTCTTCAACAGTGTTCTTTTTCTTTTTGCTTGCAATCACAACTTCATCTTGTTTTTTTTCTTTCTCTACAGCGTCACTACAGCTATTCTCACATTTTCTTTTTTTACCTACCACACGCTTTTCATACCTACCACACGCTTTTCAAATACTGGATATTGACCTAAATTGGGAGCATATTCTCTTCTTAACCTATTATACTCTTTCACACAATTTGCATCTGCACTAATCTTTCTCTCATCAAAATCAATCAAGTACAATCCGGATAAAGTTCTGACTCGAGACAAAGCAACATATGCCATACCTTCTTTAAACACAGTACTTTCAATATTCACAAAAGCCATATCTACACTTAAACCTTGAGATTTATGAATGGTCACTGCATACGCCAAAGAAACAGGAAACTGTTTTATGCGAACATACTCATTTTTTACAAGCAAAAAATTGAGCTGAAAAAGGACTAAATTGTTGTACTTCTCCAATTTGATCAAATTTGATTTTCAAAAATTCAATACCATCTCTATTTACGTAATTAACTAAATCAACAACTTTACCCATTGCTCCATTTAATAAACCCTTTTCCACATTCAAATTACGTTGTAAAATTACCCTACAGTTTTCACATGCATATACATTCTTTTCTAAACCAGCAGTTTTACTTATCAATTTCTCTAAAGAATCCAATCTCCTCTTCAACTTTTCTGTCAAAGTAATAGTGATTCCTTCATGCTCTATTTTATCACTAGCTTCCAATTTTATAATTTTTACATTTTCCAACTTTAAAATTTCTTCATTGAATATAGAACATTCACGCAGTGTTTGCATTAAGCAGATTATAGATTTGTTTTCTGCTATTCTCATATATTTTCTCAGGAACAATATTTTCATTTGGAAACAAATTGGAAAGTGATCTTCTCTGTAACGCTTGTTTGCCATGTTCAGTCAGTTTTCCAATTCTTATATCTTGAAGAATAGTTCCATAATCAGCATAATTTGCCTGTCGCATATTTGTAATAAGTAAGCATGTGCGGTAAAATCCGCGAATCAGCGGGGACGAATTTTCAGCCAAGCACTTACAGGGTTACAGCAGCAGGTGCAAAAGTTGAAGCTAATTTTTTGTAACCTTTTACACCCTCTCCCAGTACCCACCCACCGACCCCACCAACCCAGATGCCGCAGCCCACAACTTTAAACAGTGGATCGACGACTGCGCCAACACCCTCGCCCCACTCAAGAAACCCTCCAACAACCACGCCAGCAAGAGAGTCACCTGATTCACCGACGAGCTGCAGATCTCCAAACGCGCCTGCCAGAAACTGGAGAAGATATGGCTCCACGAACGCACTCCGGACAGCCACGCAGCCCACAGGACGCCACTCGCAGACATCACCACCTAATCAGATTAGCCAAGAGATCCTCCTTCAAAGACCGCCTGGATAAAAACACACACAACAGATAAGAGCTCTTCAGCATCGTAAAGGAACTCTCCAACCCCAGCGCCAAAGCCAACGACATACCGCCCTCACAAGAACTGTGCAACTCCTTAGCCATCTTCTTCCACCGCAAGATCGCTCACATCCACGACAGCTTCAACACCATGACCGCTCCGACTACGCCAGACCCCACCTTCCCTGTGAACACCGAATGCCTGACCTCCTGCTCCCACGTCAATGACAACGAGACATGCAAGGTCATGAACTCCATCCACTCAGAATTTCCGTCAGACCCTTGCCCACACCACGTATTCAACAAAGCAGACGCTGCCATCGTACCCCAACTACGGAAGGTCATCAATATCTCCTTCGAAACAGCGACATTCCCGGATAGCTGGAAAACACGCTAAAATCATTGCCCTCCTCAAGAAGTCCAAAGAGGACCCCAAGGACCTCAAGAACTTCCGGACCATCTCCCTTCTCCCGTTCCCGGTGAAGGTCATCGAGAAAATCATCAACATGCAACTGGCCCGCCACCTGGAAGACATCTTGGACCCGTCCCAGTCCGGGTTCAGACAAAACCACAGCACCGAGACAGCCCTCATCGCCGCCACATACGACATCAGGCACCAACTAGACACCGGCGAAACATCAACCCTCATCCTCCTGGACCTGTCAGCAACCTTTGACACGGTCTGCCATCGCACTCTAAAGACACGCCTCCTAGAAGCTGGAATCCAAGAGAAGGCCCTTGACTGGACCACGTCCTTCCTCTCTGGGAGAACCCAGAGCATCTGCCTCCCGCCCTTCTGATCCGAGGCCACCAACATCATCTGCGGCGTCCCCCAGGGCTCATCCCTCAGCCCAACACTGTTTGACGTCTTCCTGGGCCCCCTTGCACGAGTGGCCCGCCAACACGACCTCAACATCATCTGCTATGCTGATGACACCCAGCTTATCCTCTCCTTCACCAAGGACCCACACACTGCCAAAATCAACCTCCATGAGGGAATGAAGGCCATCGTCGACTGGATGAAGAACAGCCGTCTGAAGCTGAACTCGGACAAGACGGAGGTACTCCTCCTCGGACCCACTCCCTCAGCCTGGGACGACTCCTGGTGGCCAACCTCACTGGGAACTGCACTGACACCCACCGACCATGCAAGCAACCTAGGATTCATCCTTGACTCCTCCCTCTCCATGTCTAAACAGGTCAACGCCGTCTCCTCCTCCTGCTACAACACCCTCTGCATGCTCTGCAGGAACTACAAGTGGATTCCGACCGAAACAAGAAGAACGGTGACACAGGCTCTCGTCTGCAGCAGACTGGACTATGGCAATGCACTCTACGCAGGAATCCCAGCCAAACACCTACGTCGAGACTACAACGCATCCAAAACGCCTTTGCCCGACTGATCGTCAACGTCCCCCGCCGCTGCCACATCACCCCCCACCTGAGAGACGTACACTGGCTCCCCGTCAACAAGTAGCGGCACCACCTCCCCTCAGTGCCTTGAGACCCTCACGGGTGAGTAGCGCGCTTTACAAGTTCTCTGATTGATTGATTGATTGGTTCAACTCTTTAGGCAAATGTTGTTTAAAAACCAATTGACTATCATTACAATATATCCAACCTTTCGGCCCTTTTAAATAAACAGTGAAATGTCCAGATGTTGTAGATGGACAATTATGAAAAATAATTGCTACAGCTACAAAAGTTTTTCCTGATGTTGATACTTGAGTAGCTACAACATTTTTAATTAAAGTTTCCAATTTTCTTCCATCAGCTCTACAACGTGGCAGCATTAAAATACATACTGTCCATATCTTTGTATAACTAATCTTGATGACATTTGTGATTTAACATTGGCTACAGTCCATGTTTTGACTTGCTCCTCTAACTAGATTGTTAAAAGACGCTGATTCACAGTCTGGTAAAATCAAATATATAAATCTTTCAGTATCTATGTTAGTACTACATTTAAACAAATAATTTTCACAGTCATGTTGCCATTTATAAGAAAGGCCAAAAAGATTTTCAATATCTTCCAATACAACAAGCATATACATTAGAAATTCCTGACAATCTTGCTGAACATTCTGCGTAAATTGAGTAGAACCAGAATATATGTCCAAAACATTTAGAATATCAGAAACAGTTTGTATTTTACTTTTATCACTACTGCATTTCTCATAAACAGAATACAACAACGAACAAAATCTTTTTCCCGATTTTCAACAATTTGCTGTTGCAAACTTTCAAGAAAAAAACAACATTAACAACTACATTAGCATAGCAGTTGACACCAGAACTATTTTCAAACTGATAACCAACAATCTCTTCAACAGTGTCCTTTTTCTTTTTGCTTGCAATCACAACTTCATCTT
The DNA here is from genome assembly GCF_964263255.1 of Lissotriton vulgaris. Lineage (NCBI taxonomy): Eukaryota > Metazoa > Chordata > Amphibia > Caudata > Salamandridae > Lissotriton > Lissotriton vulgaris. Next base: position 94,272,956 of record NC_141699.1, on the reverse strand, counting down.
GTTTTTTTTTTCTCTACAGCTTCACTACAGATATTCTCATATCTTCTTTTTTTACCTACCACACGCTTTTCAAATACTGGATATTGACCTAAATTGGGAGCATATTCTCTTCTTAACCTATTATACTCTTTCACACAATTTGCATCTGCACTAATCTTTCTCTCATCAAAATCAATCAAGTACAATCCGTATAAAGTTCTGACTCCAGAGAAAGCAACATATGCCATACCCTCTTTAAACACAGTACTTTCAATATTCACTAAAGCACTATCTACACCTAAACCTTGAGATTTATGAATGGTCACTGCATACGCCAAAGAAACAGGAAACTGTTTTATGCGAACATACTAATGTTTTACAAGCAATAAATCGAGCTGAAAAAGGACTAAATTGTTGTACATCTTCAATTTGATCAAATTTGATTTTCAAAAATTCAATACCATCTCTATTTACGTAATTAACTAAATCAACAACTTTACCCATTGCTCCATTTACTAAACCCTTTTCCACATTCAAATTACGTTCTAAAATTACCCTACAGTTTTCACATGCATATAAATTCTTTTCTAAACCAGCAGTTTTACTTATCAATTTCTCTAAAGAATCCAATTTCCTCTTCAACTTTTCTGTCAAAGTAATAGTGATTCCTTCATGCTCTATTTTATCACTAGCTTCCAATTTTATAATTTTTACATTTTCCAACTTTAAAATTTCTTCATTGAATATAGAAAATTCATGCAGTGTTTGCATTAAGCAGAATACAGATTTGTTTTCTGCTATTCTCATATATTTTCTCAGGAACAATATTTTCATTTGGAAACAAATTGGAAAGTGATCTTTTCTGTAACGCTTGTTTGCCATGTTCAGTCAGTTTTCCAATTCTTATATCTTGAATAGTTCCATAATCAGCCTAATTTGCCTGTCGCATATTTGTAATAAGTAAGCATGTGCTGAAAATTTGTTCGGCTCGCGGAATTCGCAGATTTTCCGCGATTTTGCGAGCCGCAAATCTCGAAATCGCGGTGAAATCCGTGAATCAGCGGGGACGACTTTTCAGGCAAGCACTTACAGGGTTACAGCAGCAGGTGCAAAAGTTGAAGCTAATTTTTTGTAACCTTTTACAAAAGGGTTACAAAGAAATTAACTTCAACTTGGGCACCTGCTGCTGTAAGCCTGCAAGTGCTTCCTGGCGCCTCGTTGCCTACTTGCAACTATTCTCTGACCCTGCTCTGACTTTTGAAGCAGGGTCGGAGAATAGTTACAAGTAGGCAATGAGGCACCTGTCACGAAAATTAAACCTCAACAGGAAGGACTGACAGATATAAAAACAAGCATTTGCAATGCAATAGGTCTCGCATTAGGAAAGTTTGAGCTATTGGTCTTGTAAATGAATTTTTTTTTTATTTATGTGTTGGTTTTGAAAATAGCTAAATTAACAGCTTTGTCATTTACAATGCCAATAGTTATAACTTTCGCAAATGTGACACCTATAGCATTTGTAATGCAACATGTTTTGTATTTACGTGACTTAGATGTATTGATATTAAAAATTAGAAATGCTTTTAATTTTTTTAAAATAATTAATAATTAAATAAAAGTGATTTTAATTTATAATAGCAATAGCTGAAACTTTTGTAAATAACTTTTGTGAAGATTATATTCAGTGTATTTTATTGTGACGACAATCCAAGAACAGAAGTGAAATATTAACATCTTTTCGTGACATTTGTAATAAAGCTTGAAACATTGAGAGAACATATTTGAACCAGTTGTTGTTGAATGGTTGCGCAGATTGATGCTGGGGTGGCTCTGTGGTGGTTCTGTGGTGGTACTGAGTGGTGCTGTGGTGATGCTGAGTGGTGCTGTGGTGGTGCTGAGTGATACTGGGATGGTGCTGAGTGATGCTGTGGTGGTGCTGAGTGAGGCTGTGGTGGTGCTGAGTGGTGCTGTGGTGGTGCTGAGTGATAATGTGGTGTTGCTGAGTGATGCTGTGGTGGTGCTGAGTTATGCTGTGGTTGCGCTGAATTGTGCTGTGGTGCTGCTGATTGGTGCTGTGGTGCTGAGTAATGCTGTGGTGGTGCTGAGTGATGCTGTGGTGGTGCTGAGTGGTGCTGTGGTGGTGCTGAGTGATGTGGTGGTGCTGAGTGGTGATGTGGTGGTGCTGAGTGATGCTCTGGTGGTGCTGAGTGGTGCTGTGGTGGTGCTGAGTGATGCTGTGGTGGCGCTGAGTGATGATGTGGTGTTGCTGAGTGGTGCTGTGGTGGTGCTGAGTGATGCTGTGGTGGTGCTGAGTGATGCTGTGGTGGTGCTGAATGATGCTGTGGTGGTGCTGAGGGGTGCTGTGGTGGAACTGAGTGATGCTGGGGTGGCGCTGAGTGATGCTGTGGTGTTCCAGAGTGATGTTGTAGTTTTCCAGAGTGATGCTGTGGAGGTGCTGAGTGATGCTGTGGTTGTGCTGAGTGATGCTGTGGTGGTGCTGAGTGGTGCTGTGGTGGTGCTGAGTGATGCAGTGGTGGTGCTGAGTGATGCTCTGGTGGTGATGAGTGGTGCTGTGGTGGTGCTCAGTGATAATGTGGTGGTGCTGGGTGATAATGTGGTGGTGCTTAGTGATGCTGGGGTAGCGCTGAGTGATGATGTGGTGATGCAGAGGGCAGAAAGGCACAAAAAGCAGTCTAACAAAGGGCAGGAAAACAAGGGGAAAACGAGTCTAACAGAGGGCAGAAGGGCACAAAAAACAGTCTAACAGAGGACAGAAATGCAGAAAAATAAGGGAAAAACGAGTCTAACAGAGGGCAGAAGGGCACAAAAACGAGTCTAACAGGGTGCAGAAAGGCACAAAAACGAGTCGAACAGAGGACAGAAGGGCACAAAAAACGAGTCTAACATAGGGCAGAAGGGCACAAAAACAAGGGAATAACAGAGGGCAGAAGGGCACAAAAACAAGTCTAACAGAGAGCAGAAGGGCAGAAAAACAAGGGAAAAATGAGTCTAACAGAGGGCAGAAGGGCACAAAAAAAGAGTCTATCAGGGGGCAGAAGGGCAGAAAAACAAGGGAAAAACGAGTCTAACAGAGGGCAGAAGGGCAGAAAAACCGGGGAAAAACGAGTCTAACAGAGGGCAGAAGGGCACAAAAAAAGAGTCTATCAGGGGCAGAAGGGCAGAAAAACAAGGGAAAAACGAGTCTAACAGAGGGCAGAAGGGCAGAAAAACCGGGGAAAAACAAGTCTAACAGAGGGCAGAAGGGCGCAAAAAATGAGTCTAACAGGGGGCAGAATGAATCCCGCTACGCGTGTCTGTCCACGAAGATGCCACCTTTTTTTGCAATATCTCGACTCAACTGGAGTACTTTCTACTGTCTAATCAGTAAGTGCTCCCTGGTTGGCTAAATGTATAAGGGCAGATTTACAATAACTGGCGCATCCCCAGGGATGCGCCAGTTATTGTGCACCACAGCTCCGCCACCCATGGTGAGCCGCATTTACAATGCGGCGCACCATGTGGCAAAAACGGCACAGATGCGTCACGCATCTGTGCCGTAAAAGTAGCGCATTGCTGGAGCTGCGTCCCCAATGCTGCGTCAAGCCTTGCGCCTGCTTCAAGCAGGCGGAGGGTTTTGACGCAACATTGGCCTAAAAGTGACTGAGTGAAATCTTGTAGATTACACTCATCCACTTTTAGGAGGCGTTCCTGCGCAGGAACGCCCTCCCCTGCACCGAAACACCTCCTGATGGCGTAGAGCTTTACAACGTGACGCATCTCTCAGATGCGTCACGTTGTTAATACCCAGCACCATGGCGCATCTTTTGTGCTGCCGCTGCGTCACAAAAGTGACGCAACTGCGGCGCAAAAGAGGCGCAAGCGGCTTGTAAATCTGCCCCATTGTGCTTTTACTACACTGTAACTGCGTAAAGGGCCAGAAGATGTGTCTCCAGTGACCATGTGTGCCTGTGCCTGTGTTACAGGCACACATGGTCACTGGAGACACATCTTCCGGCCCTTTATGCATCTGCAGTGTAGTAAAAGCACTATACATTTACCCAATGAGGGAGCACTTACTGGATTAGCCAGTAGAAAGTACTCCAGGGCAAATCGCGAAAAAATCCGCTATTTTGCGGGAAAATTCGCGAATTGGCAGATTTTGTTTGCAATTTCGCGGGGAAATCCGCGAATTCGCGGAACGCGAATTCGCAAATTTCGCCCATGCTTAGTAATAAGTTCCTTAAACTCAAAATATGACCAAATATTACCATTTCCAATGCTCAATAAAGACTTTGTGGTATCTTCATGCGTCAGTGTTTTAAACACTGGTTGTCCTTTTACAGGAGTAATTTGTAGTAGATCTCCAAAAACTATGACATGTTTTCCTCCAAATAATATGTCATACTCTGTTTTAAGAATTTGCTGCATTCTTAAATGCACAAAGGCAAGCAAGTCAAGTCAAGTCAACAATACTTTATTCGGTAACAGACGAATATAACCATAAAAGCACATATAAAAATAATCATACATTGAAAAGTGAATATATCTAGTAAAATCCCATAAGTACAGAAGTAAAGAGGGAATATCATATACCAGAATCAAATTATAATTGATTTTCTTGATCTAAAAACATTTTTTAAAAAGACCGTAATTGAGAATACCACAAAGATTGTCTCCAATTGCTGAAGTACCACAAATGCAGGGCGACAGAGCCTCAATCCTAATTCTTTTAAAAAAGGGACAATCCATTTTTTCCTCTGGGGTATATAAAATTTACAAAAGAATAAAACATGTATAGTGGATTGCTCGGAGGTGTCATCACAGGGGCATTTACATAGATGTTTTGTCCTGTCGTTAGCTACCGGGAAGCTTAATAATCTATGAAGGGAACCCAGACGAAATCGCGTTAGCAGAAATCGGTCATAGTCTTTCATTGGGAGGCGTAAGTATGGCTGGAGACAAAGAGTTGTTAATGTAAGATTGTGTGCCTGAACCGTGATTTTATTCAGTTCGGCACACTGTCTCCGTTCTGCTAGGTAATTCAGGCAACGGTCTTAAGAGATTTTCTGCTCATTTCAGCCATGGTAGATGTTTTATCATAAAATTTTAGAAGACCAACATTGTACAAGAATATTTTTACATAGGATAACCACCCAATCCTTTTGAACCCATCCAAGGCCATGCTATCTACTAAGATCCCCTTATTAAAATGTGTCTCCTCAGTAATCCATATCCTGTGCCATATAGGACTAGTTGAATCTTTATAGTGTCTTCTATATAGGTCAGTCCTAATTCGGTATGGCACACAAAAGAGGAGGTACTTTTGGGGACCATCAATAAAAATTTTAAAAACATGTTTTCTGCTACCTGGATTAAGTCTACTTCCGCATATCCCCATATGCCCGCTCTATATGTGGCTACGCTAACACATTTTGCCTTATAGTACCACAGCAGGGCGTCTACCAAGTCTCCTACTAAAATTAGAAAGTGTTGATAGAGTTTTAATATAAAGAAGCCTCCTTGATTTAACGGCCTGCACCCATGACCCTGTGGCATCAAACAATATACCCAAATAGGAGAAAGTCTTTGTAAAATCTATCCGCTTGTGATCAATAAAAATAGATTTTTTCTTGGAACATCCAGGTCCACAATTCATTACAAATGTTTTTGTGGGGTTTATAATAAGGCCTCTCTCTGACATATAATTTGTGATGCTGGCAACCACCTGTTGTAAACCCAGCAGAGTGCGTGCCATTAAAACCGCGTCATCCGCATATAATAAAGCAGGAATGGGCCGCAAACCAGCCTCAGGGAGGTCTTTACAATCTTGAACAAGTACTTTTTCAAAATCATTTATATACAAAGTAAAAAGGAAGGGTGCGAGAATGCACCCTTGCTTGACATCTCGTTTTACTTCACAGTAACTCGTACATTCGCCCTCTTTCCCATATCGGACTCGTGCCCTGGCACCTAGGTAAAACCCTCTAATAAAAGAAATCAAGAAGGTATCTAAGCCCATTTTCTCTAGGGTAGACCACCATTTATTGTGGTCTATGCAATCAAAAGCCGAAGTTAAGTCGACGAAGGCCAGATGTAAGGGCCCCTTTTTGGCCATAATCTATTTGTTTAGTAAAATATTTAAATTTAGGCCCTGCTCTATGGTACCTAGCTTTTTCCTGAAACCAAATTGTAAGTCACTAATTACTGTCCCTGCTTCAGCCCAATCTTGCAGCCTATTCAGTAAGACACAACCTAATATTTTCACAGTTGAATCTAATAGAGATATAGGCCGGTAACAGGCCGGATCATTTCTTTCCCCTTTTTTATATATGGGTACGAGAATAGACTCATACCAAGTGGTGATAAAACCGCATGAGACTGAGACATTAAATACTTGGGTAAGTAAAGGCCCCCATAGGGCAATATTTTCTTTAAAAACATCGACCAGAACACCATCAGGCCCAGCGGCCTTTCCTCCGGAACTCGAGGCAATCGCTAAGTTAACCTCCTCGAGCTTGAAAGATGTAACATTCCCTGATTCCATAAGAGACAGGCCTCGATCCTTACCCAGCATCTTGACTTAATAAATCATGTGCATCCTCAGTATATATTATCTCTAATGGATGTGTAGTTATTTCATCACATAGGAATGTAAAATGCTCTACCCATCTATTCTCGGGGATGGCTAACTCAATTGTTGAAGCAGTGTTATCGTTAAGAAATGGAGCATTAACTGCCTTCAAAAATGCACAGGGATCTTTAGCAATTGATGCATCATAGAGTGCAGTCCAGATCTCCGCTTTCAGATTTTCCTTTCGCTCCTTAAGGGCCCGTTTATACTCTCTCTGTGCCGAGCATATTTTCTTCCTATCTTTAGATTCATGATGCAAAGCGTATTTTAAATTTCTAGAGGTCCTGGTACAGATTGGATCAAACCAGCCCTTACTGCCTTGATAATTATACTTGTTTTTAAAACTAACTGTTAATGCCTTTTTAATGTAGTCTGTGATTATGACAAAATTATCAGTAACATCCTTAGGCCTTGCATTTTCCTCCAAACACATCAAAATTGCATTGTTACAGTTAGTTACCACCCTGGCAATAAAATCTGACGGTATCACTTTCTCCCAATTCAGACTGCAGCCATTCTGTCTAGATAGAGCAATATTTTCTAAAATAGGATTTGGACTATTAATTTTGCCTACCGTTTGTCAAAATAGCAATATTCCTACAGTCTGAGGGTAATGATCACTCAGCACAATGTGATGTTGAGAGAAGTCTTCAACAATAGACCCATGGCAATTAGAAACCAAAATGAAGTCTATTACGGAGGCAAATCCTTGCCCATTAAATGTAGGGCCCAAAGAGACTGGGTGACAGCTTAAAGTATTAGCAAACCCTAAATCTAGTTCAAATATTAGATCATTTAAACATTCGCCGTATAATGTATGGGGGAAATGGGGGAGGAAAAGTTCCCTATCATACGTAAGACCACAGTAGGCATTAACTGAATGTTGGCACAGACCAATATTAAAATCTCCACCTAATAACGTAATCATGTCTTTGTTCCCAGAGTCCCGCAATTTATACAGATAACCTCGGATATCCTTCAGGACTCCTTCTCGCATATGTTGGGGAATATTATTGTAATAGTTCACAAGTATTACTGAGCAGGCGGTATCAACCCTCATGCTACTAATTTGGTAGAAGCTGTCCTCCCCTACCATGTCTATTTTCTCAAATGAAGCTAAGTTAGATATCTACGTACATAAGCCCCCCTCTGGCTCTGCCATGTTTGGAGGCTGTAGCATTAGTATGGAGGGTCCTTTAGCCATTAATGTGAATTGATTCAGTGACCCAGGTGTCTCGGAGGCTAAAAACATCAAATTGACGGACAAAATCAAGCCATAGTGCATTATTAACTTTTGATTTTAGGCCAGCAGTATTCCAAAACAAAAAATGATATCTACCCTTCTCCAAGCACCCTTTCACAGATATCGTACTTTCTGCTATACCAGGCCCAGGTGTATATTCCCTAGCTGCCGATTGGATATTTTCGATCAGGGTGGAGTTTTCAGGTTCAAGACTACTTAGTGAGTCACCCACCGTCACATTTACAGATGCTATGACTTCAAGGTTTGCCATGGTATCACCAACCCTTATACCGGTATCAACCATGAAATTCATTGGTATACTATCTAGGCAGGCTATATTATGTAATTCAGGAATTGTCCTCAGAGTGGCATTATTAAGCAGGCTTTGTCAATCCACCTCTTCCAAATTCTGCAACATATTAAAACGGTTGGAAGTGGGTATTCCATTATTTGTACTGGGAAGTAACCACTGGGCATCTTTTCTCTGGGTAACAAAGCCAAATTGGCTGGGTTTATAAAAGTAACCTAATTGGACAATGTTAATCTGATCGTTTCTAGATAGACCGTTGTGCGCCCCGCTCAGAATTCTCTCTATTTAAAACAGTGTTTTGAAGGTCAGAATAACACAATCTCCCTCGTGTACTATATATCCCCTCCCTATCCAACCCAAACTCGTTGAACAGGCTATTAGTTAAGCCTGTTCTATGTCCCAACCAAGATAGTGATTTGTTTCTCAGGCTTTCCCATGTCTCTTCTGTCCCTTTATGAAGCTTCGGCACATTGGTAAGCACCACGACATAGGGAGTTACTGCCGGGGGGAGATCTAAAAATGACACAACATTCTCAGATTCAGATCCTTTCAACATATCTACTGTTCTAGTCACGCCATGCCCCTCCTGCTGATAAACTTCACGCCCATTCTGTGCCGGGACACTAACTCCTCCTGGCCTGTCCAAAATCCTGCATCCAGAAATACCTAAGCATTAAGTTTGATACCATGCTGACCTCATCAATAATAAGAAGTTTCATTTTCTTCAAGACTCTTGAAACTTCACAACAAGCTTCTCCAGATAGCTTGTTGTATTCCAATTTGTTTTCATGCTCTACTGATAACATTAATGAACAATGTAAAGTAATTCCTTTAAAATAGTGTGCTGTCAACCCACTTGGAGCAGTGACAACAAAAGACAAATGCGACTCAGTTGTTTTATGTAGATAAGTTGTAATTACTTTAGTTAAAAAACTTTTTCCTGTTCCAGCTTGTCCACTCACATACATTTGGATAGGTTGAAATGATGAGCAAGAGCACTCTTTCTTTTCATGAAGTAATCCATGGTCAATCTGTTCTCTCACTTGGTCATATATTTGTTTCTGTTCAACATTTAATTGTTCTTCCAAGTTTCCTAAGTTTGGTACATATTCTTGAGCTGTATACATTGCTGTTTCCACCTCATCCATAGCAGTTGCTGCTTCATTTTGAACGACTGGTTCTCCTAGTGGATCCTGACTCAACGGAGCAGAAGTTTGACTGTCTTGAAAACTGTCTCTAGCAATCACAGCTGCAATTGTAGCTTCTTGCTCAATTTCGTCGTTCAACATTTTCACATAATTAGCAAAAACAGGATATTGTGTAGTATCTTTAGTTGCGTTGAACGAATATTCATAGCTCTCAAAATCTCCAAGTAATTCCAATTCTGAACACCACAGCTTGAAGAGTTGCATAAGAGCTAAATAGTAAAATTCCCTTTTGTCAGGAGTTTTGCAACTCAGTTTACTGTGATTAATCAAATGTCCTTTTCTTTGCTTCACCTAACATCCTTCGGAACCAATCAGGGCATATATACCATTATTGATATTTTCTGTAATATTCTGTTTAAAAATATAGTTTTGCAGCACTTCATAGAGACAAATGTTCTCAAGATGATGACTTCTATTTGGATAATATGTATCCAACATATTTGTTTTCACAATATCTGTACTTGCTGGCTCTTTTTCAGCTAAATATAACATTTCTTATACAGATTTAAGTACTCGATTTCGTATTGCAGCAAGACCTAGACTCACCCAAATGATTCTTCCAGATTTGGAGTATAGACTTGCAGATGATAAGCAATCTGAGCATTTATACGCTCCAATTTCCCGATGAGCTAACATCTTCAAACTGTAAGTATATAATTTGTTACTCAGACTCTTCTCGTGGGAAATCTCTTCCCACATTTCCTTCAATTCCGTCTTTTCTGATTCTGTTATGTAGGATGTTACATATCGAGCAACAGCAATAGAATTGTCCGCAACGTATTGAATATCCATGTTAGCATTCCACATGGACAAAATAACTGGATTGTAGTCATTTATGTATTTTGACTCTTCATTTCTTCTTAGGTTGTATGTATTTTTGGAGACTTTCTTGTGATAGTATGTCGCAAAGATGACATAAAACTGTTCACTCTTCCTTTCGATATTACGGGACGTGGAAATCCAAAACGACATTTGGTGTAGAATTTGTTCTTAGATTTGTACTTTCGACAACGGTATTTCCCACAACCATGGCTTTGGAACCATAAGACTTGTCTTAAGTCCTTTTCCTCTGTGCTTTTGGGTATAGCACATGGTGCATATTCTTCAAAAAAAGACAACACGGTATAATCCGAATCTGTTCCAAATTTGGGGGCATCTTTGATCCATATTAGCATATGTATGTGAGGAGCACCTCTCGCTTGATACTCCTTTCTCCAAAAGAAATCTAGAACCTATCCAAGAGTAGTTTTTTTTTATTGGTGCTAAAAGACATCATAGCTTCAAATCTATGATTAAAATACCTGCATACATTAACTGGATCCAAAGAGCACAATTTTACAGGCATCTTGTATTCAATATTTACTATATTTGGGTTTGCCGCTCAAAGAATTTCAAGTAAATCATCCCAAGCATATTTAGCACAGCTTAGAGTAAGGAACCATGTAGGAGTTCCTAAGTTCCTTAGCATACATTTAAATTCTCCATGACGATGATACCAGTACTCATTAGAACCACGCTGACATGCCAGGAAATTAATCAGCTGAGATTCCAAAACATTATCTTTTTGCTGTACTTTATCCATAAATTCCTTGCCGAAACATTTTGCAGATGCACACCTGTTTTCAATATATGGTTTACTGCGTAAGAAAGTACAGAAAAGTCCCTCTCAAACAAAAGATGAAACAAATATGGAATACATTGTCGAAATCTTGGATCTTCTGCATACAATCTTGATGTCCGGTATTCAGATGCAGGAATCTGCATAGGTCGGTCATCATATCGTCCTCCTTTTCCTGTTGGAAACAACTGAGGAAAACAACGAGCTTCCAAGCTTTCTTCCCATACACTAATGGGACTTCCCTTTGCTTCTTTCATTTGGAATAACTCTATAGTATTCCCCATCACTTCTTTGGAATGAAGTGGATGAACACTGTAATGTTCGTAGATTTCTTCAGTTCTGGACATATCCACTTTTTCAATTTGTCCACTTGAAGAGTCACTATATTCTTCTACAGTTATTTCTTCTTCTCCCACATACACATTTTTATAGTATTGATTATTTTTTACCCGATACAACGTTGCCTTTTTCACTTTCCTAACATCCACTAATTCTTGCCAGATTTTCTTACTCTTAGTAGGAACACCATTAACAGGAATAACTAGAAGTTCATCTTCTAAATTTTCTACACCAATTGTTTCAATATTTTTCTTTAAATCTAGAGGCAAATATACAACTCTTCCCTTTAATCCTCTCTGTAAATCTGAAGGAGGCAATTTACCTGTCTTAGGCTCCATACGAACAATAGCCTGAAATGGATGCACACATTGAATAAGAATAGACTCATAGGTATTTAAATCCATCAGTTCAAAAGGAATATTGACCACCTCAAGATTATTATGCACAGCTCTAGCAGGCATTTTGTTCTTGTCTGATTTGTTATAACAATATTTACAAATGCGCTGATCAGAACCCAAATCAAAACAATTCTCTACCAACAAATGAGTTGCAAAATCCTTAAACTCATTATTATTTTCCTTTTCACTTTTTAAATACAAATCAACAGTCCTGGTCGGATTTTTATAATGAGTTTGTCGATAACAAATACAAGAATAATTTGGTCTTTCACCTGAAATCAACTTAAACTTCGTAATTTCTTGCTCAAAGGTTTCTGTACTACAATGTTGTACATTCTCTTCCACATTTCCTTCTATTAATGTATCAGTTTCTGCACTGTCAACTGTCCACTGTCAGGACCAAAGTAACTAACCCGAATTTCATCACAAAAGTTCATTACATCTGATACAGATCCACGCAATATAGCACTGTTCAACTTTTTTAACATTAGTGCTCGACTTTTTGCATAATACACTGTTCTCACTAATTTCCTCATTTGAGTATGATGTACTGCTAACATCCTGAAATGGTGAAAAACACTTCAATATACTTTTTTAGAAAGACAAGCAAGAGAATAATGTTGAAAACCAGTATTTTCTTTCACTCTGCAAGGGTCTAGTCCTGGCAACATCTTAATCTTTTGTTTAACACTTTTCTTAGTATACTGACGTAGGAAATTGCATAAACAATCAATAGATTCCTGCCGTGCACTACAAATACTACTGCAATTCAAAGTGTACACTGGAGCTTTAGGATGTCTCCCTAAAACTTCACCAGCTAACGCCTCTTCTGCATTTCTAGGAACAATTTTCTCTTTCTCAATAGGACAACCATTTCTAACCTCATAAGCACGACCACTAGTGTGAACTGCATGCAACAAATCATTACTCTGAAAAAATCTCTGTTCATTAAAAAAAGGCTCAAAACTTGAACTATGTTTCCATTCACCCCAAAAAACATAAAAAAATTACTTCTGTTAATTACTCTTCTCCACTTACTTTTGGCCTTCATTAAATGGATTGGCTTTCTAGTGATCGTATTCTACTGGTTACTAAAATAAACAACTTGTTTTTCAATTCGAAAGCCTTCTCAACTATATTTTCTATACGTTTCTTCTTCTTATAAAATGCTGTTTTTCTTTTACATTTCTTCATTTCCTTCATCAAATTCGACACAACTATATTATAAAACATTCTTTTTTTAATTTCCTGAAATTGATTTTTCCTCCTTTTACTATACAGTGTTTGTTTAGAAGATCATTTCCCATTGTTTTTCTCTTTTCTCTTGTTTTTTTTTTAGTTGCAGATACACTATTCGTATTTTTGACATTGTCCACACTACTCCTAGTGCTTGATAAGTTCTTCAAAACAATCTTCATTGTCTTACCAAGAGTTTCTTTTAGTGTTGATAAATAGAATCTGTTATAAAAAATATATATAACATTATAAAAATAAATATATGAAATATGCTATTCTAATATTCGATAAATACAATGTAAAATGACTAAGTATAAAAAATAACTGTGTAACTGAAAACAGAAGTACATACATACTGCATAAAACTTTCAAGAACTACATCTGGAAAAAGAGTACCTTAATCAATGTATCAGTAGTTGAGCTTTTGAGCAGTGACTGGATTAGTACATGCTACTAAATGCATCACTACAACAGGAAAAGTGAAAAGAGAGGAAGGAGTATGAGGAGAGAGCTGGCAGTATGAGGAGATAAGGGGGAATATGTGGAGAGAGGGGCAAGTATGAGGAGAGAGGAGGAGTATAAGGAGAGAAGGGGAAGTACGAGAAGAGAGGGGGAGAATGTGGAGAGAGGGGGAGTATAAGGAGAGAAGGGGTGTATGAGGAGAGACGGGATAGTATGAGGAGAGAGGAGGGAGTATGAGGAGAGAGGAAGGAATATGAGGAGATATGGAGAGTATGAGCAGAGATGGGGCTATGAGGAGAGAGGGGGGAGTATGAGGAGAGGGTGGAGTATGGTGAGAGGGGGACGTATGAGGAGAGAGGGAGGACTAAGATGAGAGAAGAGGGAGTATGAGGACAGGGGAGAGTATGAGAAAAGAGGGGGGAGTATAAGGAGAAGGAGAAATATGAGAAGAGGGGGAGTATGAGGAGACAGGGTGTATGAGGGGAGAGGGGGAGTATGAGGAGAGTGAACAGTATGAGAAGAGAAAGGGGAGTATGACGAGAGAGGTGGGAGTATGAGGAGAGAAGGGAGAGTATAAGAACAGAGGAGGAATGTGAGGAGGGAGGGGAAGTATAAGGAGAGAGGAGGGAGTATAAGAAGAGAGAGAGGGAGTGTGAGGAGAGAGGGGAGGAGTAAGAGGAGAAAGAGGACATGTATAAAGAGAGAGGGGGAAGCATGTGGAAAGAAGGGTGAGTATGAGGAGAAAAAAGTAGTATAAAGAAAGAGAGGTGTGTATAAAAGAGAGGGGAGAGTATGAGAAGAGAGGGGTGAGAATGTGGAGAAAAGGGGAGTATAATGAGAGAGGCGGTGTATGAGGACAGATGATGGAGTATGAGGAGAGAGGGATGAGTATGAGCAGATGGGGGAGTATGAGGAGTAAATGGGGTATGAGGAGAGAGGGGGGAGTATGATGAGAGGAGGAAATATAAGGAGAGGGGAGAGTATGAAGAGACAGGGAGTATGAGGGGACAAGATGAGTATGAGGAGAAAGGAGAGTATAAGAGAGGGAAAAGTATGAGGAGAGAGGTGGGAGTATAAGGAGAGAAGGGAGAGTATGAGCAGAGAGACAGGGAGTGTGAGGAGAGAGGGGGAGTAACCACTCAAACATTCTAGAAACTAACCCCTTGCCCATCCCTTGAAAACTTCTCCTAGAAACGTTCACACTGAGCAAAGCCGCTTTGTAGTTTTGAGTTGCCCTTCATAAATAATGGCCATTTTATTCTCTTCATATTTGCACAGATAATGAAAAAAAAATGTCCTTCTCTGTTTATTTATATTGTGATATTTCATAGCTCGATGAATCACTCTGAGGGCCATATTCTAAGACTCTAAAGTTCAGCCAGATTTCTTTCTAGCCCCTCTTCCTCTCTTGGTTCTTGTGATTATTGGCAAACTTTAACTTCCCAACGCAGTGAGCAACACACATGTGCACAACTGTGTCATTTTGTGCATTCTATAATATATTTTATGCACCAACTTCATAACCATGTATAGAAATACATAGCACTGGCTGAACCAACAATGGTTACTGCTAAAAACGTTCAGCTAAACTGAACATTATCATGCACTGTATTTATCACAGTGCACCTGGGCGAATTGTGCGCTAATATACCAGGCAGTGTGCTCCCTCCACTCTTTTCAACTTCAGTGTTTCCTCCGCTCTCATTCCCACTACCATGTATGAACACAATCTATACGTGACCACACCACTGAGAGTGCCAACAGTGAGCACATCTGATTAAAAAGGCTTACCAATTACATTTTGAAAGCCTCTGTTGAAATAAAGCCAGGTTTTTAACAATCAAGGCAACATACCACCAGATATTAAACAGCAGGGCCGGAGGTACGGACAGGTTTAAAGTTGGTAGTACAGACTCCTGGACAATATAGTCACCACCTAGCAATAATAGGCCGGGTCAAGTAATTGCTCACCATGCATTAGGAGGCATTTGGGAGAGGCTGGTGGGTTGACTTGCTCTAGAAGCTCCCAGATTCAGCTGCCTTGCATTCTTACTGGCTTTCATTGGAGGACAACAGGTCTTTTAACATGTTATTCATTGTCCACTGCTTTATCACTCGCATTATCAGAACTATCAGAACTATCATTATCAGAACTATCAAACTCTCCCTTACAGTCAGCATTCCAGTAACTTAGAGCTTAATAATGTGCCTTGCTTAAACAGACTTGTTGATCGTGCATTTCTGTGCTTTCAGGAGACACTTTGAATCTGTGTACAGAATAGTGAGTTTGGTAGGGTCAAACCTACCCATCGATGCGGCTGAGGCAATGCTATCCTTCACTGTGGTGAATGCCACTTGACAGCTTTCATTCCATGTAAAGGGAGTTCTGGTCTTCAGCAACGATCTGAGAGGTTCAACAATGCTAGCATAATTTTTCACAAACTTAGCATAATACTCTGATAACCCTAAGAATGATTTCAGGTCATCTACGTTCGTTGGTGGCTTAGTTCCTTGAATGGCTTCAACCAAGTCTACCTTGGGCTTTATACAGTCCTCAGAAATTGTGTGGCCCAGGTATTCGACTGACCCAACCCCAATACAACACTTCTCCTTCTTTAGTGTCAACCCTGCTGCTTCCAGTTCAGACAATGCCTCCTTATAATGGAATTGTGCTCCTCCAAATCCTTCCCATAAAAGAGAATGTCGTCCTGGAAGCACATGGCATTAAGGAGACCCTCCAGTACATGTTGCATGATCCTCTGGAAGGCAGCGGCTGCCGAAGCCAATCCAAAGGGCATTTGAATGTACTGGAAGGCTCCCAACGGGGTTATGAAGGTAGGTAAGTGCCGTAAATCAGGGTGCAATTCCACCTGGTGGTATGCAGATGAGTGGTCTAGGACGCTGAAAAAACTGGCACCCTTGATTAATGTGAGGACCTCATGTATGCGTGGCAAAGGGTGCCTGTCCACCCATATACTATTGTTTAGGTTTCTAAGGTCCACACACAATCTAATATCCTTGCTGGAGGATTTGGTCGTAAGAGCGATCGGGGCCAACGATTGTGAGCTGTCTATGGGTTCAATAACCCCTTGAGCTAAAAGTCTGTCCAATTCGGCTTGGAGGGGTGCATGCAACCAAAGTAGGTAGGAATGTGGTTCAGCTGGCCAACGGACAAACTTGGAGTATGGACAGGATTGTCCCTCACAGAGATATACATGTCCCCCAGGCAGAGACACAAATGGGTAGTATGAATGATGTGGCCCGTAGGAGGTCATCGAGGCCCACAGCTGCACCCAGGTGGACTAAGGATTACTGTGTCACATGAAAATCTTTTCTGTAATGTTACAGCATGATTTTATGTCAATATTGTCTCTGCAATTTTTACCTTTATAAACGATCATCTAAGAATGTTCGGTGTCTAGATGCTCCTTCCCTAGCAATGCAACTGTTGTGTACCCCCTCTCCCTGTTTGTCCCTTCCTTTCCCTTGGTAAGGAGATGTGTTGTAATCTCACTTGGTCTGTCCCATTCCTCCTCCCCCTTCCTCTCCCTTGGTATAGCCCTACGAGGAATGTGCGAAGATTCCACAGCTGACTCCAGCTGACTGGAACCTGTGATGGTGTGAAGACTGAATAAATAAGACTGCTGTAACCTTACCTGTGCGCCTCTTTTTTGTAACAGATTCCTTCTTTGTCTTTAGGTTCTGTGATTGGTTTCACCTCTGTGTCCTGCTTAACTAACCAAGCTAACAGCGTCCTGGTTCTGTTACCCTCCCTGTGTACCTTGGTTGCATAGGTTCTGAAGTTGTATTTACGGAGATCACGCAGGGTTTCAGCATGTAATGTTTTAGCATGTTCTACTTGTGCTGGGGCGGCTACCCCTTTATCCATAGCTTTCGATAGCTCTGCCAGTTGTGATTCTGCTTTCAATAATGCGTTCTCCATTATATTCCGTACTCCCAATATTTGTTGGATGCAATGCCTCCTGGCTTCGACTTTGAATGCATCCCATTCTACCAAAATGGAGGACATAATGCCTGTGTTTAGTGTGAATTATTCCTGTATATGATCCCCATGTGTTTGGCGGAACGCCTGGGCTTTAAGGCACTCACATGGCAACTTCCATGTCGGTACCTGGGGTTGAGGTGGTTTCCATCTAAGAGTAAATTTGTGTGCGTCGTGATCTGAGACCACTCTGCTATGTATTGTACCTTGGGGAGGAGCGTTATGGAACACAGAAATCTGTCTAGTCACACTCGTAGGTTGTGAGGGATTGATTTAAAGGAGCATACCCAGATGGTTGGGTTCTGTGCCCTCCAAGCATCCAGTGATCCACCCATTGTCTAAAGTGTTCCGTTTGTCTGTGTGCTGGTGAGTGTGCCGGTGGAAGGTGGGATCTGTCTAGGTTGACGTCTAGGGTGCAGTTGTAATCCCCTCCCAGGAGCCATGGGACCGATGTGTGTTGGGTCAGTATTCCCGTAAGGCGCTCCAATACTGTTCTTGCTCTACATTTGGTGCATATATGCTTCCTATTAGCAATGGTTGGCCCTCTAACAACCCGGCTAGCAACGAGTATCGCCCTTCTTTGTCCACTACCCGTGACTGTTGCCGGAACGGTACTCCCGGTCTAATCCAAATTAGGGTACCTCCGGCAAACGCGCAATAGGTTGTGGCACATTTTATGCACACCATTTTTTTATATAAGCGCTCTACCTCTGCGGATGTCAGGTGTGTCTCTTGCAGCAGGGCTATTTGCGTCTGCTGTCTCTTTATGTATGCATATATGTTATATCATTTGCTGGCTGTGTGCATGCCCCTTACTTTCAACGTGAGAAATTTAATATCTATGTTAATAATCTTAGGTGCCAGCCTGTCCTTTGGTTAGTCTAGGATTCCCTTTAGAGGGCAACCTCCCCGTCCGCTGCTCCCTCCACTCTGCATATTGCCAGTCTCTCTCACACACCCTTCATGTCTGCATTTCCGTATCTTTGCTCTTTTGTGGATGTCTGGGGAATTAGGGAAAGGAAAGGGGCAACATTATACAACAGAAAACATTCCCAACTCGGGGGACCTATCATGCGAGGTGATACGTCCAAACTGTAGTTCATATACAAACCTTAGTTCACTTCTAGAGGGGGTTGGCCGTACATCTCTGCCGGTTGCTTCCACTGCCGCAGCCCACTTGTAGACTATGTAATAGATCTTACCCAAAGATGCCGTTTCTGATAGCTGCCGCTTACTTCAATCTAACTACAGAGCAGGTTTTGGTGTCCCGCGGCAGTCGTGATCAATTGCGGCATTGTTGCTTCTGAATGAGGCATTGTGTTTTCGGTGGGCTTCTTGATCCTGATTCAAGGCTTTGTTGACTTTGTCTCTCGGGGCGTCAAGTCCATTATATTAATGTGTCTGTTGTTTGAGGAGTTACTATCGGGAGAGTTTCTGAGCCCTCTCGGGACATACGGGCATCACTGCTGTCTTCTTCTTCTGAACTGAACAGATGTGAGCCTCTGTTTCAATCTGTACTCCCCCCTGTCGATTTCACTTTCGTTGCCTCTTGTAGTGCTGTCCTGCGTTCTTTTATGATTTGTTCTAGGTCTGGAGAGTTGCTTGTAGTGGAGTTTGTTCGTGCATTAAGCTGCATGAGGGTGACTTTCTTAACACCATCAGCGCTGCAGCAATTCCCCTGCTGTGCTGAAGAAGTCATAAAACAATGCAATCATGACAAGCTCAGCTCGTCATGAGTGTACGAGGGGTGTACCTCATGACGAGCTGAGCTCGTCATGAGCATCGAAGGTGTTAAGTGGGCGCCATGAACGGTTACTCGGGCAGTTGTCTTGTGAACTTCTGGGGTGTCCCGGGGCCGCCACATGCTGGTCCACCCAGGCCCACACTTCTGCAGGGTCTGTGAAGAAGTGTGTAGCATCTTTATGGATAATTTTTGGACGGGCAGGGAATAATAGAGCATATTGTATGTTCTTTTGATGCAGGGCGCGTTTAACTTCTAGGAATGTAGCTCTCTGCTATTGGACTGCTCGGGAGTAGTCCAGGAACAGCATGACCTGTTTATCTTCCACCCGAAGCTTCCCATGCTGTCGGGCCACCCGGAGGATGGTGTCCCTGTCTTGGTAGTGGAGGAGTTTCAGCAGAAACAGGTGAGGTGGTAATCCCGGTTGCGGCTTGTGGGCCGGGACCCTGTGCGCCCTATCCACCGAGGAGTAGGGGATCAAGTCAGTTGCTTGCGTGAACGTTGCAATCCATGTCATGGTGTAACGGATCAGGCCCGACCCCTCCACGCCTTTTGGAAGATTCATGATATGGATGTTGCTCCTCCGAGAGTGTCCTTCAAGGTCATCTGTTTTTCTCTCTAGGTTCTTTATCCGAGCTTGTAGGTCTTTCAGGATGGTTTGCTGTTGCTGCACTTGTGGTTCCATGTCATGTAATGTCTTTTCCTCTTGGTTGACCTTGTCTGCCAGTTTTCTATGATCGTCCCGGAGTAGGTTGAGGTCCATGGCCAGTTCAATAAATCAATAAATCAATAAATCAATCAATCAATCAAGTAATCACTCAATCAATCAATCAATTAATCAGAGTACTTGTTGAGCATGCTACTTACCCATGAGGGTCCCAAGGCGCTGAAGGTATGGGGGGTGCTGCTACAGTTCGAAGAGCCAGGTCTTGAGGAGTCTTCTGAAGGTGAGTAGGTCTTGTTTCTGCAGTATGTGGGTAGGGAGGGTGTTCCAGGTCTTGGCGGCGAGGTAGGAGAAGGATCTGCCACCGGAGGTCGTTCGTAGGATGCGGGGGACAGTGGCGAGGGCGAGGCTGGCGGAGCAGAGCTGGCGCGTAGGGGTGTGGAAGCTTAGTCTGCTGTTCAGGTAGGCTGGCCCGGTGTTGTGGAGTGCTTTGTGTGCGTGGGTGAGGAGCTTGAAGAAGATCCTCTTGTCGACGGGGAGCCAGTGTAGCTTTCTCAGGTGGGGGTGATGTGGCTGCGGCGGGGATGTTGACAATCAGTCGGGCGGAGGCGTTTTGCATGGGTTGTAGTCGTATAGGTGTTTGGCTGGGATTCCTGCGTAGAGTACGTTTCTGTAGTCCAGTCTGCTGCTGATGAGGGCCTGTGTCACGTTCTTCTTGTTTTGGTCGGGATCCACTTGTAGATCCTGAGGAGCATGTGGTGGGTGTTGTATCAGGAGGAGCAGACGGCGTTGACCTGCTTAGACATGGAGAAGGAGGAGTCGAGGATGAATCCCCAGCACTGGCCTGATGTGATGGGTACACCCCCGGTCCCAGTCAAATCAGCCCGCAATCTCGGAGTCATCATTGATGAATCACTTAGTCTTAACCAGCAAGCTACTAAGACATCAGCTACTTGCTTCGCGATTCTAAAGTGGTTGAAGAAAATCTGTTGGATGTTGCCCAAAAATACCCCAAAATCGGTCATCAATGCTTTGATAACCTCCAGGCTCGATTACGCCAACGTGCTTTATCTAGGGGCCAACAAGGCCATAACCCGACGACTACAGACGGTGCAAAATGCTGCCGCAAGATTGCTGTGGAAAATTCCCATCTCCACACCTACCACCAAGTATATCCGCGAATTGCACTGGCTGAAAATCGAGAATCGGGTAAAATTTAAATCCTTATGTCTTATGCACAGGATTTCAACCAACAAGGCACCCAAATACCTACAAAACCTTATTCATCCCTACCGTCCATCCCGCACCCTTCGTTCAGCTACAGCCAACCAATTTGTGATCCCCAAAATCAGGCTGGCGAGAATGGGCGGCAAATCTTTTTCATATCTCGGACCCTCCCTCTGGAACACTCTTCCATTGACCCTTAGGCAGGAAACTAATCACTTGAAATTCAGGAAGGCCTTAAAAACCTGGCTGTTTAATATCTAAAAAACCTGATTTTCTCAATGCACTGAATCATCAGCGCCGGGAAACCCTTTGTTGGGTAGCTGTAGCGCTATAGAAGTGAAATAAATAAATAAATAAATAAATAAATAAAATCCTAAATTGCGTGAGTGGTCCGTGGGTGTTGGTGCTGTTCCCAGTGTGGTCGGCCACCAGGAGTCATCCCAGGCTGAGGGGGTGGATCCGGGGATGAGGGCCTCCGTCTTGTCTGAGTTCAGCTTTAGACGGCTGCTCCTCATCCAGCCTGCGATGGCCTTCATTCCTTCGTGGAGGTTGTTTTTTGGCAGTGTGTGGGTCCTTGGTGAGGGAGAGGATGAGCTGGGTGTCGTCAGTGTAGGAGATGATGTTGAGTTTGTGATGGCGGGCCACTAGTGCGAGGGGGACCATGTAGACTTTGCACAGCGTCGTGCTGAGGGATGAGTCCTGGGGACGCCTCAGATGATGTTGGTGGCTTCAGATCAGAAGGGTGAGAGGCGGACACTCTGGGTTCTGCCGGTGAGGAAGAACGTGGTCCAGTCAAGGGCCTTCTCTTGGATCCCGGCTTCTAGGAGGCGTGTCTGTAGAGAGCGAAGGCAGACTGTGTTGAAGGCGGCTGGCAGTCCAGGAGGATGAGGGCTGATGTTCGCCGTTGTTTAGTTGGCAACTGATGTCGTCTGTGATGGGGATGAGGGCTGTCTCGGTGCTGTGGTTTCGTCTGAATCCAGACTGGGACGGGTCCAAGATGTTGTTGTCTCCCAGGTGGTGGGTCAGTTGCATGTTGACGATTTTCTCGATGACTTTAGCCGGGAATGGGAGCAGGGAGATGGGCCGGAAGTTCTTGAGTTCCTTGGGGTCTGCTTTGGGCTTCTTGAGGAGGGCGTTGATTTCGGTGTGCTTCCACATTTCCGGGAATGTTGCTGTTTCGAAGGAGATGTTGATGACCTTCCATAGTTGGGGTGCAATGGCTGCGTCAGCTTTGTTGAATACGTGATCTGGGCATGGGTCAGATGGAGATACTGAGTGGATGGAGTTCATGACCTTGAGTGTCTCGTCGTGGTTGACGTTGGACCAGGAGGTCAGGCGGTTGGCGCTGGTGGTTTTCACAGGGGAGGTGGAGTCTGGCATAGTCGGGGAAGTCGTGGTGTTGAAGCTGTTGTGGATGTCAGCGATCTTGAGGTGGAAGAAGATGGCCAGGGAGTCACACAGTTCTTGTGAGGGCAGGTTGTCATTGGCGTTGGCGCTAGATTTGGAGAGATCCTTTACGATGCTGAAGAGCTCTTTGCTGTTGTGTGCATTGTTATCCAAGCGGTCTTTGAAGGAGGATCTCTTGGCTAATCTGATGAGTTGGTGATGTCTGCGGGTAGTGTCCTTGTGGGCTGCTTGGTTGTCTGGTGTGCGTTTATAGAGCCATGTCTTCTCCAGTTTTTGGCATGTGTGGCAGGCGGTGTGAGTGGGTGTGGTGACGAGTTATCTGAGGCCGAGGTTGGCGAGGTTGTCGATCAGGGTGGCAGAGTTGGCGTCGTTGTTCTTGAGGTGGAAGTTCAGGTCCCCGAGGAGGATGTAGTCTGTGGAGGCGAGTGCTTCGGTGCTGGCGAGGTCGACGATGGAGTCGCTGAACTGAGCCCTCTGAGGGTGGTGTTGGGGTCGGTGTGTATCAGGACGTGCAAGTGTTCGGCGGTGTTGAGGGTGTCGTCTGCGTGGGTGGCAACTTTGAGGGTTGACTTGTTGATGAGGGCTATCCTCCTCCGATTATGTTGGCGCGATCCCTGTGTGTGATCTTGTAGCCGTCCGGGATGGCTATGGCGATGTCGGGTGCCGAGGAGTTGTTCCACCAGGTTTCGGTCAGGAAGACCACGTCTGGGGCGATGTGTTGAACAGATCCCAGAGCTCGACCGCGTGTTTGCGTGCAGAGCGGGTGTTGAGGAGTATGCAGCGGAGGTGGCTGGGTTCAGTCATTGGAGGATTGGTGGTTCTGTCGCAGGTGAAGATGCAGGTGTGGCAGGAGAAGGGTCCGTGGGTCCGTTTTGGGGCGGCCTGGAAGCAGGTGTGCTTTTGGCTGGCGTTGAGTGCGTGGAGGGTGCTGGCGCCGTAGTGGATTCTGGTGTTGTGGCGTTCACGGGGTCCAGCGGTTCTGGCGCTGGGTGTGGTCCAGGCGCAGACGGGGGCAGATGGGCTTGCCTTAGGTGCGCCTTTGGTGCACCAGCGGTGCACCCGCTGCGCTCATCTGCTGCTTGGCTGCTTCTCGGCCTGCAAATGAGGAGGTTTGGGAGGGAGCAGCTGGGAGGCGGGAGCGGGGAGGCCAATGGGTATGCTGGGGGGCGGGGTCGCAGGGAGGCAGTGGTGGGAAGGCTGGGTAGGGAGCGGTGGGGGGTGGGGGGAAGACGGCAGCAGGAGGGACACAGGAATCGGCAAACTCGAGTGGTGGTGTGGGGGTGACCTACCTGCAAGCAGGGTCAAAGGGTCGCCAAATCTGTTTTCCATGGTGACTCTGGAGCGCTCTATGTCCGCTAGGACTTTGTTACGTTTTTCTGACATGGACACCGACTGAGGTGGTTCTCCATCCGTCCGGGCGCTATTGAGGTCTGGAGAGGTCACTCTCTGCTGTCCCGAGGTTTGCGTTGTTCCTGTTGTGCATTGGCAACCCATAGTGATCGTACCTCTCGGTGTCCACTGGGAACAAGGCCTTGGGCATGTTGTTTTGCTTCTTGTTCTTGCTTTGAGTATGGCAGACTACTGTGTCCAGCGTCTTCCGAGGGACCATCGCCTTTCTTGTTTGGTCTTTTCTCTGTGGTGAGCATCTCCATCAACAGCGATATTCCGTGTCCGCCCGGGGTTATTCGTGGGTTTTATCAACTGTGCGCTACAGAGGTTCCACGGAGAAGCTGCTGCTTATCTTTGTCTATTCCTAGTGCAGATAGGAGCAGTCGATGGTCGGGTGATTGTTCTCTGCCCAGGGTTTATTGCCCCTGTTTTTTTTAGTCGCTCTCCTGTCGGTACTTTGTTATCCTCTTGCTTTCACTGCCCCGCAGATCCTAGCCTTTCTCGGGGCCGAGGATTGTGGCGACCCACACAGGCTGGTTTCAGTTACTGCTAATGGTCAAGGTGGCCTTCGAAGTGTGGCGCAGGGTGTCAATGGTGCGATGTCTCAGTCTGGTGTCTCGAACGTGTGCCCTGTAGTTTTATTTCTGACCTGCAGAATCCCGCTGTTTGGAAATTAGGGGTGCCCAGGCCGATGGACCCGCTTGTGTCCCCAGACTGTATCAATTGTGGGAAGCCAACAGGTCATCTTGGGGAATCCGGTGGGTTAAGTGCGTGGGGGGCGTCAGTTGGAGCTATCGCATGATAGCGTGGAGCTGCCGCCTGTGATGCCACCGTGAATCAGGGAGCCTGTGGGGGTCTTCAGTTATACTATATGCAAAGTCGCCTGGGTCTGGGCCATGGCCCACAACCTCAGGAGCTCCCGCTGACCAGGCAGAACTTGGCGATTCACGCGAGCTGCTGGGGTCTTCCCCCCTTGGAATGCCCCATGGTCGCTTTGGGATGTTGAGGTTTCATACTTTCTCCCTCTCCTCTCTACCCCTCTCACCGTCACATCTCAAGTCCTGGTACTTCCCTGGCGCAGTGAGGAATCAATTCAAGCGCTAAGCAGTGGCCTGTACATTGTTCTCATAGCGGTTTTATGTCTGCCGCTGGAGGTGGAAGGGGGTCGGCTGCCCCCTGCTGCCACGCAACCCCCGAGGCCCACCTGCTGTTTCTCACGTGGGATGCCCCCCTTCCCTGCGCACCTCGGGTCCCGGTGCCATGCAAGGGAGGGGGGATGTTCTAGCTTCAACCAAGCAGCGGGGCCTCGCTGGCAGGCCTGTCATTGACTGGAGCGCGGGTCCCTGAAATGGTGCCCAATTACTTCTGTCACCTCTTCCGCCTGGTGTTGCTCATAGGGCTCAACCTGTGCTTTGTGCTTTGTATATTTCCCGGCCGCTGGGTGTCTGCCCGATCTCCGCTGTCTTCCCCGTCATGGCCCGCTGAGTGATGGCTGGCTCACCGCGCTGAGGAGCACCCCGGTGATTTTGTCTCCGCCGTCCACTGGGCCTAGGCCACCACCGTCCACCCGGCCTTTCCCAGTGCCCCCGCAGCTCTCACCTCTGGTACCCATCAACCTGGCACTGCCCCAGCAGACCAGCCCGCATCTCCAGTCACAGCAGGATCGAGGGGCAGCCCCACGAGCCTCACTCCACTCACTGTCGTAGCCCGAGTTTGGGGTTAAGGCGGACCCATCATTTTGAAGAGGCCGGCGGTTCCACCGATGCCATCTGTGAAGCAGCAGTCCCTGTCACTCGCCTGAGCACGCTGGGTTGTCCCCTGAGACACTGTTCATCTGGCGTGGGGCTTTGTTCAGAGGTTATGGCATTTGGGAGCTTTTAAATTTCTTAAGGGGCAGGCTGCCGAGCGAAGCACTAGGAAGATTTGCCTGCCATCTTGGTCAGTTTTATAAAGATGAGTTCTTCCAGAAGGTAAAAAATAAGTTTATTCAAGATTTATAGGAAGAACCGCCAACAGCTACTGTCGCCACCTCAGCTGCCTTCTACTGGGCTCCACGCACCAGATTCCAGGAGTAGAAGCTTGAGGTATCTTAGCAGCAGTAGTCATAACACACACATAAGAATACAACAGTCAGCTTGGCCACGCCCCCCACTTTCAGGTCCTTCATGTGTGAATTTTCTTCCCTCAAGTATTCAATCAGGTCATCCCATGCATACTCATCACAACTGAGCACTAGAAACCAAGAAGGTACTCCTAGGTTTATAAATATACATTTAGCTCACCGTGAGAATGATACCAATGCTCATTAGTGCCACCTTGGCCCTCCATCAAATCAATCAAGTTGTATTACAGTTTTGCATCTTTTCCTTTAACTTTGTCAACAAATTCCGCTGCTATGAGATTGTGGTTCACTGCATAAAATAGTTCTGACAAGTTACTCTCAAATAATAGAGGGAATATATAGGGAATAGACTGGTGAAATCTAGGATCCTCTGAATATTTTCTAGTTCATCTGTACTCTGCTTTTGGTATTTGAACAGGCCGGTCATTATACCTACCACCTACTCCAGTGGTAAACAGATATGGAAAACTTCTAAAGTTTTCTCCCACACAGTAGAGGGAGCTCATTTTGCTTCATTAATTTGAAAGTGAAAAATAGCATCACCAACAATCTTTTTACAATGCTGAAGATGGATACTGTAGTGTTCATACATTTCTTCTGATCCGGATCTATCCACCTTTTCAATCTAAACTCTTGATGATAATGTTTCATCCTACATATGTGATATATCTTGTAGAACATCTAAAGTTTTATGATAAACTAGCAGCCCGCCCCGGCGTTGCTCGGGGCAGAAGGGGGCTAGGGGCAGCATCGCAGCAGGAGAGGCGCAGCAGTGCGGCGGGAGCATCAGAGCGTACTTACAGTGTTTCCTTGCTCCCGTTTTGTTGGTCCTGGCCGCTTCTGCCCACGCTCGTGTCCGCTGGTTCGCTCCGCTCGTGTTCTTGGTCTTGGCTGCTTCTGCCAACTCTCCTGTCCGCTCTTACTCTGCGCTCCCCTGGGCATGTCGACACTCCTCTACTCGCTTCGGACCTTGGAGGGTGTCGCTTCCGCTGTTTCTCTGCGCTCGTTTTCTTGGTCCTGTCCGCTTCTGCCGACTCGCCTGTCCGCTGTTCCTCTGCGCTCCCCTGGGCATGTCGACACTCCTCTACGCTCTCCGGACCTTGGAGGGTGTCTCTTCCTTTCTCCTGTCCGCTCCTCGTAGGGTGTTGCTTCCGGCTTTCCGCGCTCCCCCGTGATGTCAGCACGCATCAGCACGCAATTCGTTAGCTGGCGCTACTTCTAAGGGATTACTTTCCCTTAAAAATTACATTTCCCTTCTAACATATATATTTTGTTTTTTTATAGCCTATGTCCTTCTGCTTGCCCTGACGTTTTCAAAGATGTATTGGGTGTTTGGATTGGTGGTGTACTTTTCGAGTTTACCTGGCTCAAAGGACACTGTTCTCTCTTTATAATAGTAGTAAAGATATTATTTTGTACCACATACAATGTTGTTTTTTCTTTTTAGCTTACTAAGATCCACTAACTCTTGCCATATTTTTTGTTCTTGGTAGGGATACCATTGACTAATAAGTGGTTCTTAAAAATCTCTCTGCCCCCCCCCCCCCCCACACAGGTTCAATATTCTGTTCGAAATGTTATGGCAGTAAAAAAACTCTGTCTTTAAAACCTTTCTGTACCTCTGTTGGAGGTAACTTCTCTGTTTTTGGCTTCATACAAACTATAGCTTGGAACAGATATATACATTGTATAGGAATTGATTTATAAACATTTAAATCTTGAAGGTCTTGTGGAACTGAAACTATCATTGACTGCTCTAGCTGGCATTTTCTTATCCTCCAACTTATCAGTACTTATATATAATTTGTTGTGTAGGACAATCAAAGCATTTCTCTTCAGATAAATGACCTGCAAATTCCTGCTCTTTATCTCCATTCTCTTCTTCAGTTTTTGAAGACGCAACAACATAACGAGTTTGACTTTTGTAGTGAGTGTGTTTACAACATATACAAACACAGTTTGGTTTCTCTGAACAATCTGTGTTAAATGCTGCAATCTCTTCTTGATAGGTATCATCAGTGATATCTGTGTCCACTACACCCGCAGATATCAAGTCCTCATTTTCCCTAAACTCCTGTTCAGGAGAATATAAATTAAACTGAACATCTTCACAAACCTTTCTACCGCTGCTCCTATACCATGCTGTGTTGACATAGTAAAGCCTCCTAATTAGTGAAATGATGAAAGGTGCTATGGCGCACTTTCTTTGATAGACATGCTATTGAGTGTGTCTGTAAATTAGTATGCTTTCTTACTTTGCATGAATCTAATTCTTGCAACATACATATTTTCTGTTTCTGACTTCCGCGAACAAATATACGTAATAAATGTCTCAATATTTCAAAAGAATCCTGACAAACAGTACAAATTCTGCTACAGTATGCGTTCCCTGTACCCCCTCAGCTTTCTCTTCATCTACATTTCTTGGTCCATCCCCTCTTTTGATATAGGACAACTATCCTTTATTTCATGACATTGTGTTCTCTTGAAAGTAGCTTTCTTCATTAAAAAAGGCTCAGTACTATATGTAGTTCTCCATTAATCAGTGAAAACTTTGGAAAATTTACTTCTATTGACAAGTCTTATCTTTTGATTTCTTCTCCTACTTCACAACACTATTTCATCCAGTGTCTTCATTTTGTTTAGATTCAAAATAAATTGCTTCCTCTTGAGAGAAAAGACCTTATTGACTACAGCCTCAACACATTCCTTTTGTTTCACTTAGTCTCTTCTTCTTTTATACTACTTCATAGTTCTTATCAGATTCTGAATTACTCTACTACGGAACATTCTAATTCTGATTTCCATAAACTGCCTCTGTCTTCTAGTTTAACTCTCTTGCTTTTTTGTACAATGTTTTACTCTTTATATCATGTACTTTTTCTCCTTTCTTAGTTGATCTTAAATTTTGTTTTGTTTATCCTTGATTTCGCAGACTTTCCAGTTGTTTGCATAATATTTTAAGAAATGTCTTAGTTCTCTTACAAGCAGCTCCTTTCTCTTTCACCACTTTTTCTGCATTTTGCCCTTTTGTTTCTCAGTTGTGAGGAGATAGCATCCTTGCTTCTCTTCTTTTCTTCTCACACTTTTTGATGACATTGTATCACTCTGTATTTAATTAGTAATTGATGCCTGAAAAGAAAACAAATACATAAATTTACCTTTTCATTGCGTACTTCCGATTACATATTTTGAGTATTTAACTACCAAAGATAAACTGTTGTCTTATTATAATATAACTAACATTGTTCTATTAATTTTCACTTGTATGTCTCTGTATCTTTGTCTGTGTCAGTGTATGCATTAGACTCTCACTGGGTATACTACTATACTGATGAAAAAACTACAGTAGATTGGGGGTCTGTAGGGATATATTATAGACCACTCAGTGTGCGTTCCCAACTATAAACTCTACACAAAATTGCACAACTGTGGTCTAAGTTTCACTGAATATGTATGTTAACTAAACAATGTGTATATGTTTTTCTCTCTCTATCCTTCTGTTTGCTACTTGTTATTACAGATACCTGGGTATGACCTGATCATCAAATATAAGACAAGAATACCGGTGGAGTATATAAATTCACTTTACTTTGTATTGTCTACTGCGTTGTCACACACTATTGCAGCAGCAGTTTTCACTTAATTTTCGATCTGGTCCTGAAGAAAGCCGTTGATACCGAATGGATCCATAGGCTGAAACATGTTGACCATCAAGTGACAGTGGTTCTATATCTATACCACTGTGCTGTTTCTTTTAACCCTGTCAAGCGGAACACAACAATAAAGCATTATAGTGTATCCACTTAGATAGTTTTAGAATTCACTCATCTATCCTTCACACAGCGCTGCATACCTCATTACACCTATTTCCTCGGGATTACCATCCTTACATCAAAAAACATCTCTGAGCTCCTCCCTCAATCACCAGAGTAGTAGCTCCCAGTGTTGACTAGGTTTTCGACACTGGTAAGGAGGACCCATATGATGAAGCATGTCACCCTTGGGTGAGTGAGGGTTCTTATCCTTAAGGGATGTCTCCCCCAGTTATTTTTGTAGTGTAATGTCGGTTTTGAGAGAGGCAACTTAGCACTTAGGTTACATACATATGGTTTAGACCACAGTTGTGCAATTTTGTGTAGAGTTTATACTACTATACTACCATATCTATTAGTGTGTTCCTTTATATGTACCAATGTTTAAAGGATTACTTGTCTGCATATCTGAGTGAGTGTATGACTCGAACTGTAGGAGTACCATTGGATGTTTAAGTAAGCGTGCAACTATATATGACTGTCTGTTTTAGTAAATGTATGGCTCTCTAAATGTGTATATAAATAGCTGGAAAATAGCACAGTGTTCTGTTTGTGAATACAGGGTGTGTACGTTTGTCTGCAACTTTTCTAAGCAAGTGAGTCAATGTATAAGTGCCCTTGTGCTGTCTAATTGGGTGAGAGATAGAGGGTCTATGCTTTTCATACCATCTATGGCACTTGTATTATGGATGGTATACTCTATATAATACTTGCCATAGGTTTCCGAGTGTACAAAAAACATATTAAACTCAAAAGACTGTGCATTGTAGCATACCTATAGCCTATCTCAGAAGTGAGTTATGTGTGCTAAAAGAAGGACTTAAGGCCCAGTAAAGGGTGTTTTCATGCCAAGTGCAGGTGGCAATAAAAGTGCACAGGGAGGCTCTACAGTAGTAGGCCTGACCCATATATAAAGAACACCTTATCTGGATGGGTGACTTCGCTGTATCAGCACTTGGCTACATATCTGAGTGAATGTATGAGTCCACCTGTAAAGCTGCCTTCAGGTGGTAAAGCAAGTATGCTGGTAAATGACTGTCTGTTTTAGTAACTCTATGGCTGTATAAATGTGTATATAAATGGCTGAACAAATAGCTCAGTACCTGTGTTGGTGAATACATGGGTATGTAAGTGTGTCTGCAACTGCCTTTGATACTGCTGGATATATAACTCGTTTCTGAGTATATGAGTTAATGTATAAGTGGCTCTGTCGCTTTGTGACTGTGTGAGAGAGAACTCTATGCTTTTGAAAACATGTGTGTCACTTACATTACAGAAGTTATAGTCTATATAGTACTTGACATAGGGATCTGCAAGTGCATGAGTGATTTAAACACAAAGCACTGTGCTGTATGGCATACCTTCACTTATCCCAGAGATCAGTGAGGTGTATTAAAAGGTGAATTCTAAGACTTGCAGTAGGGTCTATTCATGGCAAGTTAAATTGGCTGTAAAAATGCACTGACAAGCTTTGCAGTAGTAGGCCTGGTCCATGTATAAAGGACAACTTGTCTGGATAGGTGACTGGATTGTGTCAGTAGTTACATATATATCGAAGTAGTGCATACATAAGTGTTGTATAGCCATGATACCATAATATCCACATCACTTGCATAACAAAACTTGAGGGTGCCCCCCTTCACGGTATGTGAAGGGACTCCCTACGGACTAAATCGGTAGCTCTTCAGCCTGAGTACTGTGCTGAGGGGGCCTCCTGGAGCTTGGGGGTCTCCCCGCACCACGCAACCTGCAGGGGCCTGTGTTACGCCCTGATCTACATAGCTTAGTCTGTCTCTAACAGACTGCGTGAATAACAAAAGGGTTTCTACTTCTGTATATAACTTGTAGTGTAGGTGAAGCACTGCATATTTAACTATGCGCTCCGGTATTTAAGCACACATGTGACTCAGTATGACTTAAAATGCCATGTCTTGCTATCTAAGCACATTCCAGCCTGCCCTATGGCATATCTACACCCTCCCTAAAGAGTATCTAGTACATAGCTGGCAGGCTTCACATGTTAATGCGTGATATACTGTTCCACTCTAGTCTTTTTACTATGAATTCTGAGACTTGTAGTGTTAATTTATAATGGAACAAAGAAGTATACAAGTGCAGCATTCAAACTATGGACTATGTACACCCTCCCTTAGGGGTTACATATGTAGGAGAAACAAAGTTTAAGGCTTGCCAGTGAGTTTTAAATACAACCCAACCTACCAGTAAATTTGCACACACAGGCTCTGCAGTAGCAGGCCAAACACATGTTTAAAGGTCCACTTGTCTGCATGGGTGATTTTGAGGGTCGTACTTGAGTACCTATCTAAATAAGTGTATCAGTCCCTCTCTGGGTGTGTCACTGGTTGTATAAATGACTATATAATTATATGGATAGTTGCATTAGTATCTCTATGGGTCTCTATATGTGTATATAACTGCCTGTATTGGTTGCTTACTGGCTGGCTATATTAGTGCATGCTGGGGTATATAACTATGTGTGCAACTGGCTCTGTTACATACACAAGTGCTGTATGGACATTTGATTGAATGTGTAAGTGCCTCTGTCTCTCTCTGACTGGCTGTGTGAATATATCTATGTTTTTCTTAATGGGTAAGTGAGTTGCATTATGGGTATGATACTGCATGTATATCTGAACATATAGGTCTAAAAGTTCACATATTGATTTGAAAACTAAAAACGACATTGAAGTACAAAGCACTCTGTCCTATAGCCTACCTACAGCATACCATAGAAATCAGTTTAATCTAATTATTGCTGCATACATAAGTTATCTATTGGTATGTCACTGAATATCTCCATACTACTGACTCTCTCACAAACTAGATGAATGATATTTATTTGCTACATATGCTTACAACTTGTACCACGTGTAAACAACTGCATATTTAACTATACCTAGGAGTCTCAAACTGCACATGTGACTCAGTATTATTTACCATGGCTTACCTTCTCATCTAAGCACAAACAAACCTGCCTATAACTTACCAATTCCCATCCTAAAGGGTATCCAATGGATAACTGCCAGGATTCACAGGTTCATACATTATGTACTGCTCCATTGGATGTTTTCCCCTTCCAAATCTGTGACGTGTAGTCCTCTTTTAAAATGAAGTAAAAAAGACTAAAACACCCAGAATTCAATGCAAAACATTCTGTTTGAGCAGCACATCATCTATGGACCTCTAAAATTTGCAGAACTTCTAGCACATTCTAAGTTCATACCCTAGCTCACATTTTTTTATACCAGCTGCAGCATACAGGAAAACAACACATGCAAAATATATATTTCCAGGGCAACACATTGTAAAGCAATTTCTCACATAGCTAGTCTGAACCTCAGACAAAAAGTTACATACTCACACACCCAGAAAGAGGCTTATTCATCCATTAATAAATATAAAAAAAACCCTCAAACAACCACTCATAGATAGTTCCATAAGCTTACAATACTTGTCTATATATTGTACTCACTTTTATTAACCTCACCATACACATACCATTTCAATCGAATTTATTTGGGAAAGTTCAATATAATTCACATACCTCTAAATTGAGTTTGTTGGCGATAACGTTTTTTTTTACTCTTAGTGAATAGATTCAATACTATCAGAAAATGTGAAAACTATGCATAAGAAAGTCACCACTCTCATACCAAGCTTTCCTACTTTACACTCTCTGATACTGGGGAAGGCAGCAAATATAAACATGCCTTTCATATTATAGTATTGTGACTCCACATCTGAATAGTTCGCATGTGTTAACCCTTTAATGTACTTTTCTAAAGAAGCCCAATATGGAAACGTATTTGTGCATATTTGCGACCATTGTGACGAATCTACAAATATTTATGGGAGTCCAAAAACATATTTAGCTTGGTAGTTTTATTACTTTAAAACAACACTGCGCTTTATAAGAAAGCCATCACTAGGAAAACAAATCTTCATTCTTCAACAATGAGTTTAAACACCTCAATCAATCAATCAGTACATTTGTAGAGCGCACTACTTACCCGTGAGGGTCTCAAGGCACTGGGGGGTTGCTGCTACTGCTTGAACAGCCAGGTCTTGAGGGGTCTCCTGAAGGCCCGCAGGTCCCTGGTTTGTCATAGGCAGATGGGGAGTGTGTTTTAGGTTTTTGCGGTGAGGTGGGAGAATGATCTGCCACTGGCAGTTGCTCGACAGATGCGGGGGACGGTGACGAGGGCAAGGTCAGCGGCGCCAAGCTGTCGGTTCGGGGTGCAGAAGATGAGTCATTTGTTGAGGTACGCTGGTCCGGTGTTGTGGAGAGCTTTGTGAGCATGGGTGAGGAGTTAGAAGGCGATCCTCTTATTGACGGGGAGCCAGTGCTGGTCTTTCAGGTGGGCTGTGATGTGACTGTGGCAAAGGACGTCGAGGATGAGGCGTACAGAGGCGTTCTTTATGCGTTGTAGTCATTTCTGGAGTTTGGCTGAGGTTCCTGCTAGAAGAGCATTGCCGTAGTCCAGTCTGCTACTGAGGAGAGCCTGGGTTACTGTCCTTCTGTTACTGATGGGGATCCATCAGTAGATCTTGCGAAGCATGCAGAGGGTTTTGAAGCAGGAGGAGGAGACGGCGTTCACTTGCTGGGTCATTGACAATGCGGAATCTAGGATGACTCCCAGGTTACGTGCGTGGTTAGTGGGCATCGGTGCTGCTCCCAGTTGACCGGCCACCATGAGTCGTCCCAGGCGGTGGGGGTTGTTCCGATGATAAGGACCTCTGTCAGGTCCGATTTCAGTTTCAGGTGGCTGTTCATCATCCATTTGGCGATGACCTTCATTCCTTCGTGGAGGTTGGATTTGGTGGTGGTGGGGGCCTTGGTGAGGGAGAGGATCAGCTGATTGTCATTGGCGTATGAGACTATGTTGAGGTCGTGTGATCGGGCGATGTTGGCTAGCGGTGCCATGTAGATGTTGAAGAGTGTCGGGCTGAGGGACGATCCTTGGGGTATGCTGCAGATGATCTTGGTGTCTTTAGATCGGAATGGGGGGAGGCTGGTGAGGAGGGAGGTGGTCCAGTCCAGTGCCCTGTCACGGATCCCTGCCTTGTGGAGGCGTGTACGGAGGGTGTGGTGGCAGACAGTGTCGAAGTCGGCCGAGAGGTCCAGGAGGATGAGGGCCGCGGTTTCTCTGTGGTCCATCATGGCCCTGATGTCGTCGGTGGCGACGATGAGGGCAGTTTCACTGCTGTGGTTGCTGCAGAATCTAGATTGGCTCAGAATGTTGTTCTTTTCGAGGAAGGAGGTAAGTTGCCTGGTGACAATCTTCTCAATGGCTTTGGCCTGGAACGGGAGGAGGGAGATGGGCCAGAAGTTATTTAGGTCCTTGGGGTCTGCTTTGGGTTTCCTGAGTAGGGCGTTGATCTCAGTGTGCTTCCAGGCCTTCAGGAAGGTGGCGGTCTCGAAGGAGCTGTTGATGATCTTGCAGAGTGTAACAGGGATTCTGCTCAGACCCAGAACTGTGCATAGAGACTAAGGACTTCAGTGAATTAGGGTGTACCAAAACTCACCTCAGTACCCAAAATCCCCTACCAGACTAGCAATCAGTGTCACATTAGCTCTTCGTCCTATAGCAAAGAAACCAATGATTAGACAACCTAGAACATGCAACTTAGGACCATCTCAGCAATGGTGGGAATTGAGAACACTCTTTCGTTATACGTTCATACCAGTCCACAACAGGAGTAAAATAGAGAACGGTAAGATTAAAATGTTTATTTTAGCGACGTGATCTCAAGCGCAGTATTTTAATCAACATAACCATACATATGGATAAGAATAATACGGACAGCACGGTTACAATTCCATAAAATACAAAAGGAGGAATCATATTACAATTAAAGTGCAAACAGGTGATTAAAGCGCTTATTTAAAGCACCCTCCCTATCTAGGAACTTGGTATTATAAAACCATAGTAGGTCTCTGGAGTTTTCTTAGGGGGACCCCATTTACCTGTCCGCTCAGTAAGTGTAAATTACATCAGGATCAGTTAGTCTCTCTGCATGCCTGGAATCTTACAAGTGTGTTCAATTCTGGCAAGTGTGCTATGATAAAAGCGCCAGAATCCTACTCGGCTTGCAGCTGCCAAATTGTTGTGTCTAGAATGTGTTACACAGCCACGCCGATAAATAGGCCCGCACGTTATGATAACCTTGGCGGCTCAGCATTCACTCAGAATTCACTCTACAGACTGGTGACCCAATATATGTCTAAAGATGTCAAAAAACAACCCTTTTCTCATGTATAGACCTTTGTGAAAGCTAACGCAGGAAAAACAGCTAAGCAGTGTCGTGTGCAAAAAGCAGCAAAAAGGAAAATGGCGTTTAAACTTCTAATAAGCCATGCTAACTTAACATGCACGCAGAAAGAGGCCCATAAACCACACTACACCTCGCCCCCATGTTTGGGGAACACGCAACACTCAGGGCAAACATTATAGAACGCAGAGTTCAAGTTCAAGGGAGACTGAACCAAGTTCAGAAAGTTTGCTAAACTTGAAATTTAGGATTGAAAATTCAAACAAAATTCAAATCCAGATTACAAACACACGTGGTTATGGTGTGTGAAAATACCTCAGATATGTACTGAAAAAGAAAGACAAAAAATGTAAAATATGCAAGAGTCCAGCACGTGTCTATGAAGCAAAAAAATAATTAATACTTCAGTCCAACAATGTGTAAGCACCAAACGTTGCAACTTCTTCTAACAAGAAGTCGTCGTTGTCATCCATGAAAATTTCAGCCATCCAATTAAGCAAAGGGAAAGAACATACATGTCCCTCAATTGCCGTAGCCTCTAGCATCATCAGAGGACAACTCGGGCTTACTTCAAGATAACTGCGATCCAGAAAGTCATTGGCCGCAGTCCAAATTTTCCAATTGCCTAGAACCCCATGTGCCGTTGCGCAGGCCATATTCCCGGAACTAGAGCAGTATATTTCATGAGCAACTAAGGGACTCATTAGTAGATCAAAATCCAGATCAGGAGACACTGTGTTGCAGAGACACAAATCCAGGGCCCATTCGAATTCACAATCCAGGCAATGGAAAACAGGCTGCACGCAAGTGAAGAAAGAGAACCGGAAGGATAAACCATACGCCACACTTAGAATCGCCAAGGGCAGCGCACCATAGTATTCTAGCATCCTATCACGCAGGTGGAGCAGCCGGGACTGTACGTCGAGGGGCACATATTGTGCATCCATTTTGCAATCAACAAAATAAAAGCAGAATGCCGGAGCCCAAAGCCAGGAGCAAGGGGAAACCTCCAAAGACGCTAAAAACAATCGAATGAAAAAATGCAGGGATCACACCAAATATAGTCTGAAACGAGGTAACAAGGCCAGAGCATATTACTTTAAAAAAATGAGTCAAGCCAGTAGTCGACGAGGCATTCAAGACTGTGTGGATCAAAGCACCGAAGTGCAAGGGCAGGTCCGTGTTTAATAAGGCATTTACTTCTGTACGAGTATTTGCAACGTGAAGGACAAATGTCTCACGTGCAGATGTAAGGGGAACTTCCTTCTGGGACAAAAGAGCTCTTATTCTGCTCATCTTGTTGAACTCTGCTTTCAAGGTCTGAATCCAGGGCCAGATGGAAGCATCAAGCCTGCCATGTGGAGGAGGGAACAACACATTCTTGCAACAAGTAACTCGCTGGGAAACGGTAACAATGTAAGCAATACCAGCGTGCATCCAACAACACTCTTCATTATTTAATAATAAATAACCCCAATTAGCAAGCAGTGTGAATGTAGGTGTTAAGGCCGGGACTGGACTGCCTTTCCAAACACATGCTAAATTTGGTGCAAGCACATTACACGAGCCGTGCAACTTAAGATTTCTGCATGTTAATGAATGATTTGGTGTAGAGACGCAATCTTCGCCATTCAAAACCACTTCTTTACCATCCCTCAAACATCTGTAAGTCAACAGGAGGTTCCAAACTTCATGAAGATATGCTCCACCCAGGGGCTCAAATCGGCCTATAGCATAGTGTTTCATGCAATTGTCGAATTTTAAAAATAGAGAACGGGAAGGTTATTAACCCATGGATAAGCCAAGCAGCCGAAGTTGCCTCTGCTACAGAAAAAGGCAATGGTTCTAATTTTTCAATATGCAACAGGGAAAATGTGGCATCTTTCATTGACATAAATTGCTGTTTCAAAGTCAAATTAAAAGGCAGAAATAACAAGCTTGTGTTCATGTAATCCCATGGAACATAAACATTCTTTAACGTCTGCAAAGTCCTGGCAAACTGCATAACAGAACGCAATTGATTTGCCCATGATATAACACTGTAACATCTTCTTGTACAATATCAACCACAGCTGACACAATATTATCTAAAGTGTAAATTCGGGAAGAAAGGGTGTTAATGCTATTGTCTACAACAGCAAGCACTTTTTCTAAATTGGCTTGATCTATAGCCCTAAGCCTAGAAGTAGCTTCAATTTGAGACAGTTTCCAAACTTCATTGTAAGCAGCATATAGCCATCTTTTCGATCTGCCACCCGTAGGGCCTTTCACAAAATCATTTAAATTAGCAGTGTCGAGGGCATGGCCAAGATGGCGGAGTAGGGAGACGCTTCCTTCCGGAGCTCCCAACCCCGTCCTGTTCCTGGGCCCTTAAATTCGCCTGTTCTCCCCCCTCAAGGCGCTTGGTAGCGCGAGGGAAGTGGCGGACATAGCGGAGCTGTGTCCAGGCTCGGGACCGGTCAGGAATTGACCCGGCCAGCAGCGGATTTGGTGCAGAGCGGCGCGGCCCTGGGATCGGAGGCAGCGGTCGCCTGGGACGGAGGTGCGGCCTGTGCGAGGCGGACCCGGATCGCAGTGTGAACCGGCGGCTATAGCCCGTAGCACGGTGGGAGACAGCCTGAGGTTCGCGGCAGAGGCCGGGAGTGGTGCGCAGGTCGCCGGACGAAAGGCAAGTGACCACGCCCCCCGAAGCGGGTGAAGTTCTACTCGAGGCCGGGGCTGCGGCCTACGCTGCGGAGCCCCCAACGGAGCGCCGGCGAGGAGACCCCAGAGACTATCAGCGGGACCGGGGGCCGATACGGCTGGTCCCAAGGCCTGTGTGGCTCTAGAGACTGCAGCGGCTGGGCTTCACCGGGTGTGGCGCTTGATGGACTCGGCCTGCAAGGCCAGAGGAAAGGCCTGGAATTGGGCGGAGGCCGTAGGCAGCGAAGGAGCTCGGAGCAGTGCAGAGCCCAGCCCTGACACCAGTGCAGGTGAGGAGGATGCACTGAGGGCCCCTGCAAGATTTGGAAAGCCTGTGGGGAAGTTGGGAGACCGCCAATGGTGAGTCTGCGGTGGTGGTCTTCAGCAGCCGGGACCAGGGGGTGAAGGTCTGCCAGAGAGAAGTCCAATCACGGGACCAGTAAACAACGGCTGGCTAGCCCTCGCCCAGATCTAAGGTGCCGGAGTGAGGTGCGGGGAGGACCCGCACAGCGGAGGACACTACTCGAGGACATATCGCCCCGCAAGTGGAACACCCAGTTGGGGGAATTGCGGAGGACATTGTGTTGCGGTTGGCACCTGAAACCCTCCTGGGGACACTGTCTGTGGGTTTGTGTGTGGCTCCCCCCCAGAGTGTTGATGGGGGGGCGGGCGTGTTGCCAGAAACGGGGCAGCGTGTAGGCAGCGAGCTGGGGCATAAGCCATTGACGATAGCCTCGAGGTGAAGCTTCGGTGCACCCCCACGCCGGCTGGGTCAAGTGGCGGTCCTGGGTGGGCCGTACCAGGAAGAGAGACTCCTCGGCAGCCACATAGTGTGCTTCTGGAACTTGCGGTCTCGGGGACCCTAAGCGGCCAGCCACGTGGCCGGTGATTGTGAGCGCCTCAGGGAAGAGGACGGACTGCGGTGCAAGGGTCCCGGACAATAGCTGAAAGGTGGACGCTGGTGTGGGCCTTCTGGGGTGCACACCCAGACAGAGGCGAACGAACCTCTGCGACCCCATCCAGCGGAATCACAGGTGGTCACAGATTGAAGGCCTGGTTGGCGGCGGAGGCGGTGGGTGGTGTTGCTGCCTGACAGAGGACATGGTGAACCAGAAAGGCAACAATAGAAATGAGCGCACGCTCCCGGAACTGCTTGGTAGGTCCCAGAACAGAGGGGACAGAAATCAGCCATCACCGAACGCAGCGAGTGGCTCGCAATCGGCAGGAGGTGGTGAACCACCGGTCACCAGGTCCCTTCTGGAATCGCTTTTTGGCACATTGCGCGATGACTTTCAAACGTTAAAGCAGGAAGTTGCCGGGGAAGTCCATGAAATTCGGAGAGAGGTGGATGGCCTGGGAGAAAGAGTGGCCACGACAGATTGCTCCACGCAACGGCAGGATGAGGAAATCACACAGCTACAGCAAGAGGTGCTGCGCTTGAGGGACCAACAGATGGACCTCCAGTCCCATAATGAGGATTTGGAAAACCGCTCCCGGCGGAATAACATAAGGGTCCGGGGAATTCCATCAACGGAAGAAGGTTCGGACATAATGGGATACCTGTGGGAACTCTTTAGAGACATACTGGGTCAGACAGCCGAGTTCCCGATCAGGATTGATAGGGCTCACAGAGTGGGGCCCCGGAGACGTGCTAATGCCCCCCCCCCGGACATTTTGGCCTTTCTTCCTGACTTCCCACTGAAAGAGCGCATCATGGTGGAGGCCCGGAAGACGCCCTCGCTGGCCTTCCGAGGGCACCCTGTGGCCTTATACCAGGATTTGTCTGTGATCACACTCCAAAAACGGAAAGCGTTTAAGATAGTGACAGACTTCCTGAAGCAGCACGAAACGCCTTATTCGTGGGGTCACCCTTTCCGCATCATTTTCAAGTGAAACGGTGAGGTACATCAGCTGCGGTCCCTGCAGGACATGTGTGAGGTGTTGGGGATCACCGCGGAGGAGGAGGAGTCCGCTACGCCGCGTAGACGGCGCACCTCAGAAGATGGATGGCGCAGGGTTTTGAGACGAAGAACATCAGCAGCGCCGCAGTGGCCCAGTTCGCCTACCATCAGGGCCGAAATGGCGAGCGCCATCCAATCGGCCGCTGGAGACACTACATTGGCTGATGGTGTTGCGCTGACAGCGTGAGATTGCTCCGGGGGGAGAACGACATAGCATTGCGATGTTTGCAGGCCAGGTTTCTGTAGGGCGGGGAGGGAGTGGAGGGTGGAGTGGTGTGGCTGGACGTCCACTTCAATACTTTACCACGGACTTGTCCACAGGGACATGGCTGGGACAATTTTTCACAAGGTGTTGGGGGTCCTGGTTGGGGGGGAGTTTGGGGCAGTTGGAGCTACGGGTGCGGAGTGGGAGGAGGGAGAGTCGGGGAGTTGGGAGACAGGGGGGTGGGTGTTGGGTGAGGGGGGTAGGGGGTTTGGTCCGTTCAGTGCTCTTGCTATTGCCACGTAGACCTGGCGAGGGTCATGTCGCTGCATAAACTCACACTTCGGCCCTCCCCAATGTGGATTTGCAGTGCACGTTTTCTGGTTCTGACTTCTTATGGCGTCCCTTAAAGTCATGACCCTTAATGTCAAGGGGCTTAACAACCCGGTTAAGTGGAGGGCAGCCCTGTCTTTGTTAGAGAACACCCAGGCTGACATTTGTCTCCTCCAGGAGACTCATTTACTCACACGGGATTGCCATAGATTACGCTCACGCAAATTCCCCACACAGTTTTTCTCCTCGAATGCCACCAAAACAGCTGGGGTAGCGATTTTAGTGTCTGCTTCGTTTAGGGGGGAGGTATTATACAAATTCGCAGAGCAGAAAGGGAGACTCTTAGCACACAGATTTAAACTGGGGACCCTGACCTTTACCATCGGGACGATATACTGTCCGAATGAACAACAGGATAGCTTCATGCGCTCTGCACTGACAGAGATAACAGCATCTCCAGATAGGCACATTATTCTGGGTGGTGATTTAAATATGGTGTTTGACTCAGGGATAGACAGGTCGGACCAACGGTCCCCACAGTCGGGTGAACTCTCACAGCTGACGAAGTCCCAGATGGCAGACCTGGATTTCCACGACCTTTGGCGCGGCTTGCACCCCGCGGACCGGGACTATTCTTTCTACTCTCACGCGCACAAGACGTACGCCAGACTGGACCACCTACTGGTCACTGGCCCGGTCCGCGCTTTGGCTATGACATCGGAGATGGTGGTCATTTCCTTATCCGATCACGCGCCGGTCGAGGGATCCTTCTCTCTGCCAGCTGATCAAGCTCCTCGCGGGACCTGGCGCCTCAGAGACGCTCTCTTGCATAGGAAAACAGTGGTGCAGCGCGTTACGGAGGTGATCAGGGACTTTCAAACACACAATGACAACACGGACACATCAGTGGCCACTCAGTGGGCGGCTCTTAAGGCGGTGGTTAGAGGGGACTTTATTACAATCTCCTCGGCGGAGAATAGAGATCAGAGGCAGAAGAGAGACGAACTCACGCAAAATGTCATAGAACTCGAAGAAGTGCATTGCCGCACGGGGGCTTCTAGGGTCTGGAAGCAGCTAAAGGCGGCGAGGAAACTCCTGTCTTCCTTAGATATGGATAGGGCTGAATATGCGGCGCTGCGGCTGAAGCATGCTTATTATACGGGTGGGGACAAATGTGGTCGTCTCCTAGCGAGCAAACTCAGGGTGCTTCACGAACGCCAACGGGTGAAGGAGATTGCAATGGGGGACGGAGGGTTGGTTTCAGATGGCACGCAGATAGCGGAAGCCTTTCGCCGTTTCTATGACGACTTATATACTGGGGAGGACCTGCTGGCGCAGGAGATGGAGGACTACCTGGACTCGGTTGCCCTCCCGTCCCTGGCGCCATCCCAAACGGAATATCTGGAAAGGGAGATCCGGACGGAGGAGGTTATCGCTGCCATCTCCAGGCTTAAGCTTGGAAAGGCCCCTGGCCCAGATGGTTATACGGCGCTCTTTTACAAGACGTTTAGTGCCATACTGGCACCTATTCTGATGAAACTATTTAACTCCTTCTCCGAACCAGGGGCGATCCCGCCGGACCTTTTACAAGCCATGGTGTCGGTCATTCCCAAACCAGGGAAGGACAAGGCCCAGTGCAGCTCGTACCGCTCGATCTCCCTTTTCAACGTTGACCTCAAATTGTACACCGGAATCTTGGCGGACCGATTGGCGCTCTATCTGCCGGGTCTGGTGGAATCGGATCAGGCCAGCTTTGTGCCCGGGAGGCAGACGGTGGATAACACCAAGAGAGTGGTACATATATTGGAAAAGGCGTCGCGGATCCCCGGAGAAAGAATGCTCCTGTCGGTTGATGCTGAAAAAGCATTCGACCGGGTGCATTGGCCTTATCTGGAGCGGGTGCTGGAGAAGGTGGGCATCGGCGGGAAATTTCGCTCATGGGTATTTAATTGTTACCGGTTCTCGTTGGCGGTAGTGTGGGTGAATGGTTGTAATTCTCGGAGGTTTAATATTGAGCGAGGCACCCGACAGGGATGCCCGCTGTCCCCGCTCCTCTTTGCTCTGTTTATGGAGCCTTTTGCCCAGAGAATACGGCAGAACACGAACGCGATCGGTGTGAAAATGGGCGGATATATACACACGGTTAGCCTTTACGCCGACGATGTGATATTGACCTTGGAGGAACCGAGGCGGGCTTTGCCGGCGTGCGTTGACGAACTAGAAGCCTTTTTCCGAGCGGCAGGGTTCAAGATGAACATGGGGAAGTCGGCGGCCCTGGATCATTCTCTTACACCAGAGACGCGACGGAGATTGCAAACCCTCTTCCCCATGCAGTGGTCGACCAGTCAGGTCCAGTATTTGGGTATTCTGTTGGCACCCACGCTGCAGGCAACGGTGGCAGCTAACCACTCAACTCTGGGTAGGAAGATTAAAGAGAAACTGGGGAGATGGAGTAAGGGCATGATATCCTGGCTGGGTAGAGTGGCGGCGGTAAAGATGACGGTTCTCCCCCAGATCTTATACCTGCAACCGCCCAAAGGCTGGATTCAGCAGACTCAATCGGCCTTATCCCACTTTGTATGGCAGGGCCGTAGACCCCGGATGAAGAGGGCTCTCTCTTTGTTGGCACCGGAGTCAGGGGGACTGGGTATCCCAGACTTGCGCAAATACTTTCAGGCGGCGCAGTTGAGGTACCTGGTGGAATGGAGCCGGTGGGAGTCGGACAAGCATTGGCTCTTTCAGGACCAGGCG
This sequence comes from Lissotriton vulgaris, assembly GCF_964263255.1. Classification (NCBI taxonomy): domain Eukaryota; kingdom Metazoa; phylum Chordata; class Amphibia; order Caudata; family Salamandridae; genus Lissotriton; species Lissotriton vulgaris. The sequence goes on along the minus strand of NC_141699.1, from coordinate 94,228,941 downwards.
GTGGCGGGCCGTCCCCTACAGGAAGTGCCCTTCCTGCGCAGAGCGCATCGTCCCCCGAACCTCTATGCATCTAATGTAACGCGGGTCCCATTGCGAGTGTAGGACGCTACCAATCAGACATATGACCTCACCACGTTTCCCTCCCCGTTTACGCCTATCGCGGACAACCCTGACTTCACGCCGGGGACTGCCCCGGGCGCCTTTAAACACTGGCGGGCGGCGGGATGCAGGGCTCTTTTTCACCTGTACGGGCCGGAGGGAGTCCTCCCTTTTCAGGGTCTCAAGGAGGAATTTCGATTATTAGAGTCGGACAGGATGCGCTACTGGCAGGTGAGACACTGGGCTTTACAAACACAGGTACGAGACTCGGCTGACAGGAAGCTATTACCATACGAGAAGTGGTTGGCGACCAGCACCTCGGATGCAAAACTAATCACGGATCTTTATAAGATGTTGCAACACCCCCCTACCCACTATCATAATCCTGGTAGGGAACGCTGGAACAGGGAGCTGGGTAGGACATTAAGCCACAAGGAGTGGGACCAGGTCTCATATCGTGCACGACACTCTGCTTATCATGTAGGACTAACTGAAACTTTCACCAAGGTGTCCACTTATTGGTACCACACTCCGGAACGGCTACACGAGATGAATAGGCATATTGATAACACTTGTTGGCGGGAGTGTGGACACCTTGGCACTTTGACACATGTTCTATGGGACTGCCCGCTACTGCTTCCTTATTGGAAGGAGGTACTTGATGAGATTGATGCCCATTTTGAGATAGAGCTGCCCGCTTCCCGGCTTATGTCCCTTTGGGATTACCTAATGGGTTGATGTATCCGCTGAAATCACGCAGGGGAAGACAAATTGCCATAGCACTGGGCTCAGCAATTCAAAACATCCTAATACACTGGCGCACTACCACTGTCCCGTCCATTACAGGTTGGCTGCACAGATTATGGCACGTCTTGGGCATGGAGAAACTGTCCCTTATGATGGCTGGGGATGTGGAACAATTTGAGGAACTCTGGCAGCCCTTCCATGCACTGTTAGCCACTGAGTTCAGGGAATTGACCTGCCCAAGATACTTGAGATTATTGAGAATCACACCACCGATCAAATACACTGCCTAGCAGCTTTTGAACCTGGGGGAGTGAGAGGGGAGGGTCGAGGGAGGAGATGAATATATTTGACTGAGCAGGGCACTGGACGGGGGGGGCTGAGGGGACGGGGGAACGGGGGGGCAGGGTGAGAGGGAGTTGGGGGGAACAGTTATTTAAAAGGGGGTGTATACAGAGAGCCCCTTTACTACCTCAGGGTGTTGATGGATGTTATGCATATGGGTGTGGAGCTCGCACAGTTTCCCAAGCAATTGCGGGGTGTTGGACACTGCTATAAGAGGGGCTCCCAAGTCTGCAGCACGGATGTCATTGCTTGAATGTTTTTTCCTTTCTATCTGTGTACTCCTTCAATAAAGTACTTTAAACATAAATTGGCAGTGTTAGAGAGTTTGGACAAATGCAACTTGACAGATGCTAAGGATGAATGTCTGAGCCAACTCTGGCACAACTTGCCTACAGAATAGGTGGTGACTGAATGGTGAGTCTGAAAACGGGGATCAACTATAACCACCGTGTAGCCAGGGGTCAGACCCAGAAAGCAGTGCTGGCAGGAATCTGCACTTGTTTGCCATAGCAACCAGTCTTCAGGATTAAAGCTTGAAACAATAAAAGAGGAATTACTAAACAGTGCCTGTATTTCGTTCAGGGGTGTACTGGTAAAATTATTCCAATAGGGGAATCCACCCAAATCAGGAAATGAAGGAGCATTTAACTTTTTAGAATTAGCCAATCCAAAGCATGTGGTTTATGAAATAGTATCATTCAGAAACAACATATGGTTTGGGATGAGACATGCACGATGCAAAGCCTCAGAGCCTTGCACTTGCCAACTTTTGGAACCCCAAACAGATTTAAGATCAATAGTATCTCTCCATAGTTCATAGCCCACAACAGCCAACTGGTCGAATAAAGTAATTTGGTGTGGGTAAGTCTAACCTTGGAAAATGACTCCAGTCAATTTAAAATAAAATGCATTATGGTTGGATTGATCAAAATCAGTAAAATAGGAAAACCTTTTCAGAAACGTTTTGGAGCTGCCTCCCACTGGTGTGGGACAATGTTTTCACTGTGTGAAACTAACCATGCCTCGAAATGAGCTAGTCTTATGCAGAAAGTGATTGCCAAAATGTAGGTAACAGTACAAATCACCGTAATTTGCAGACTCTAAATATAAATCTTCAGCATCAAAGGCAGCATAATATTTCAAATCAGTAAATAAAGCTTCAACCGCTTTCACATCCCAATCATCAGAGCGAATATTTTGTTTACCCACATCCCCCATAGAAACACAGAGTACATTGGGAACTTTAATAACCTCTGTGGGACCATGAATCTGGAACTTTACCGCATCCCATGCAATCCCATCTAAAACGGGCCAAGCAGTTATATTAACAAATGTCTGGGAGCCAAAGTCCCATCAATCACTCAAATTGACGTTCTTTCCTCAACATAGTGTCCATTGATGAAACAAAAAAAATATACCACAAATCCTATGGGCATGAACAAAAAAATTGCAATCAGCAACAGTCAAATGTAAATCCAAGGTGGGATCAAAAAATGTTTTTTAAACCAGGTAACAAAAATTGAAACTTTCAAAGGGGCTTTTGATGTGGATGAGCCAGTGTCAAATGAAAAATGGGATTGATTAGCCACATGGGTCTCCAAATCAGGCATAGATAAATCTTATCTTATCTTATATTAAGTGCCATTTGTAAAGCGCACTGTCGCCGAAGCTTCCTGGCGCTGGAGACAGAGTGGGTGAGGAGGAAGCACGAAAAGGGGGAAGCCTAGCTGAGGGGGGGGAGATACGTTTTTAGCCATTTCCTGAATTTAAGAAGGGATGTAGAAGATTTGATTGAGAGGGGGAGGAGGTTCCAAAGCACAGGAGCCAGGTAGGAAAAATGTCGGCCGCCAAATTTTTTAGTTTTGCTTTTGGGGGTGACTAGCAAATCACGGTGGGCTGATCTGAGATTGCGTGTCGGACAGTGAGGATGGATGAGGGATTTGAGGAACCCAGGGCTGGGGCAGTGAAGGGCTTTGAAGGTGAGACAGGCCACCTTGAAGGTGGACCTCTGGTCCATCGGGAGCCAATGAAGGCTACGGAGCAGAGGCTTGGCTGATTGCCATCTGGGGGATCCATGGATCAAGCGGGCCGCTTGATTCTGGACGACTTGGAGGTGGTGCATCAAAAATAGAGGGAGACCGTGATAAATTGCGTTGGAAAAGTCCAGTTGGGAAAGCACAAGTGAAGTGACAGTTTGAGTGAGTGCTTCGGGGGGGAGAAGATGATGGACTTTGCGAATCCTCCGAAGTTGGTACATGCAGGAGGATACTACGGCTCCAACTTGGGCTTTGAGGGAAAGTTCGGCGTCAATGATTATGCCCAGACTTTTTACAGTTTTAGCTGGAATAGGGGGAGAGCCGAGCTCTGGAGGCCAGTACTGTGGGCCCCAAAGGGCATGGCTGAGTCCAGGGAGGAGGAGCTCAGTCTTGCCGGGGTTTAGTTTTAATTGATTCTGGTTCATCCAGAGTTGGATGTGAATCATAACTTCGTGAAATGTTTTGATGGCATGAGGTGAGTTGAGTGGGAGGATGAGTTGCAAGTCATCGGCGTAGTTAAAGACTGTGATATCCCATTTCAGAAGAGATTGGATCAGAGGCCGAAGATATAAATTGAAAAGGAACGGGGGGAGGGAGGAGCCCTGGGGGACACCACAGGAGGTGGGGGACTTGTTGGCAGTGTAGGGACCCAAGCGGACCGCCTGTGTTCTTCCAGTAAGGAAGGACTTGATCCACTCATGAGCAGTGCCTTGGATGCCCGCCTGCTCGACACGGTGGAGGAGGATGTTGTGATCCACCGTGTCGAACGCGGCCGACAAATCCAGCAGGATGAGGGCCTGGTGGCGTCCAACGTCCGCATTGCTTCTGAGTGTGTCAAGGACAGCCAGGATGACAGCCTCTGTAGAGTGGGCAGGTAGGAAGCATGCCTGATTAAGCTCCAGATGTCAGGAGGATTCAATGAAGTTTGACAAGCACCGAGCAACATGGGCCTCCAAAAGTTTGGAAAAGTAGGGAAGGAGGGAAATGGGACGATAGTTCGACGGCTCTGCAGGGTCGGCGCCAGGTTTTTTAAGGAGAGGTAGTAAGATGGCCTCTTTGAAAGAGGTAGGAAAGATGCCACTGCAAAGGGATCTGTTAAGTAAATTTAGAATATCGTCAGGTAGGTTGAGACATACATTCCGCAGAATTGATGGAGGACAACAGTCGTTGGGGGAGCCGGATTTAACACAGGTGGCAAGTTCCGCTAGGGAGGTGGAATCCAGAGCGGGAAGGGTGGAAAGGGTCAGGGAGTTTGTAGAGGAAATGGAACAGGGGATGACTGGGGGGGGGGGGAATGGACATTTTAATGTAAACTCGTTCTTTCTGGAAAAGATCATAAAGAGTATCGCAGGCCTCCTGAGTAGGGGTCTGAGTCGGGAGGGTTCTATCATCAGTGGTTAGCTCATTTAGAACTCTGAACACCTCCTTGGATTTATCTACTGCCGATGAGATCCTTTTAGAAAAGTGATCTATCTTAGCCAATCTGATGGCTGCCTTGTAGTCTTTACGTGCAGTCAGATAGGATTGTCTGGCTAAGTCTGAGTAATTGCGTCTCCAAGTGCGTTCCAACTGACGCGTTTTCAATTTGTGGGCTTTGAGATCATCCGAAAACCACCTATGAGAATTGCGGTGCCTGGTGCGGGGGAATTTGACTAAGGGAGCAACTAGATCGCTGCCCGATTCTAGCCAGGAGCCTAGGTTTTGTTCTAATTCGTCGATATCATCGGAGGGATGAGGACCTATGCGAGAGTCGGCAAGAGCAGTGACTAAGCCCTGAGCATCCTAGGTGCTCCATTTCCGTGACAAGCCACCGGCCATCAGAGGGGCAGGGATCTGACCAGCTACTGTTATGATGGTGTCCACCAAATGGTGGTCTGACCAGACACAGGGGAATATGTCTGGTGGGGACAGGGCCAGGTTGCAGGACTAGATCTGGTCCAAGATATGTCCCTTGATATGGGTGGGTTGGGAGACATTTTGAATGAGATTCAGATTAGTGAGGGTGTCGAAGAGCTCAGTGGCATGGGTGCCAGCGTTGGTATCATTGAACCAGTAATTTAAATCGCCAAACATAATGAAACAGGAGTGCATTGTTAACAAGGAGGACAGTTGTTCGTTTATAGTGGAAGAAAAAGAGGGCATTGAGTGGGGGGTCGGTATAGAAGGAGGAGAGTGAGAGGGCCGGTGTCAATTTGCACACTGAAGAGTAGGTTCTCCACCTCAGGGAGGGGGAGAGAGTGAGAGGAGATGGATATCAGGCGTTTAGATATAATGGCTGCCACCCCACCGCCGGGCCGGTCATCAGGGCGGTCGGTGTGAAGGATATAATAGTCAGGGGGGAGGGCAGCCAGTATGTCAGGAAGGGACTCTGAAGTTAGCCAGGTTTCTGTAAGCAGGAGCAAGTCTGGGTTAGAGTTAGATAGCAATATGAAGATGTCCTCGGCGGGCTTCACCAGTGAACGAGTGTTCAGATATAAGATCCTAATGGACGTGAAGTTCCTAGTTGGCGTAGCTGAAGGAGCGCGTCCGCCGGAATGGATTTGGTCGGGGTGCATGAGGCCAACAGCGGATATGCGATGAAGGGTCGTTGGGAAAGGGGTGGTGACGGTGTTTTGTAGGTCTCTGAGGGATTGAGCTGTATACGCGATGACTTGGCCAGCCTGGCGTGCCCTAGGGCCCGTCCTGGCACGGACGGGCGCAGACGGGCTTGCCTTCGGCGTACAAACGGCACTCCTGCTGCGCTTCCGGTGGATACACATAATATATGCTGGAAAGGGGGGAGGGTGGAAGGGCGTGGCCTAAAAATGGGCGTGGCCTCTCTCGTGGCCGGGAAAGGCGTGTGTGTTGGGCGGCGCGGCAGCGCTAAGATCCGCTGTGCGTGCCTGACACAGAGAAGTGCTCTCACTTGCTGGTGAGTGATTTAAAAAGCAAGTAATTAGTGGCAATCAACAAATTTTAAAAAGTAAGCAATGCGCGAGTGCGCCTCCCGGCTTCCGTCTCAGGAGAATATGGCAGTCTGTCTGAGTGAGTCGCTTGTAATCAGCGGGTATTTAAGGCGACGATGGGCGTGGCCTAAAAGGGGCGTGGCCTCTCTCGTGGCCGGGAATGGCGTGTGTGTTGGGCGGCGCGGCAGTGCTAACATCCGCTGTGCGTGCCTGACACAGAGAAGTGCTCTCACTAGCTGGTGAGTGATTTAAAAAGCAAGTAATTAGTGACAATCAACACATTTTAAAAAGTAAGAAATGCGCGAGTGCGCCTCTCGGCTTCCGCCTCTGGAGAATATGGCAGTCTGTCTGAGTGAGTCGCTTGTAATCAGCGGGTATTTAAGGTGAAGATGGGCGTGGCCTAAAAAGGGGCGTGGCCGCTCTTTTGGCCGGGAATTGCGTGTGTGTTGGGCGGCGCGGCAGCGCTAAGATCCGCTTTGTGTGCCTGACACAGAGAAGTGCTCTCACTAGCTGGTGAGTGATTTAAAAAGCAAGTAATTAGTGACAATCAACAAATTTTAGAAAGTAAGCAATGCGCGAGTGCGCCTCCCGGCTTCCGCCTCAGGAGAATATGGCAGTCTGTCTGAGTGAGTCGCTTGTAATCAGCGGGTATTTAAGGCGACGATGGGCGTGGCCTAAAAGGGGCGTGGCCTCTCTCGTGCCCGGGAATGGCTGTGTGTTTGGCGGCGCGGCAGCGCTAAGATCCGCTGGCGTGCCTGACACAGAGAAGTGCTCTCACTAGCTGGTGAGTGATTTAAAAAGCAAGTAAATAGTGACAATCAACAAATTTTAAAAAGTAAGCAATTCTCGAGTGCGCCTCCCGGCTTCCGCCTCAGGAGAATATGGCAGTCTGTCTGACTAAATCAGTTGGGTAAGTATATATTCAGTGTCATTAAGAGGATCACCAGCAGGTAGATTCAATATAGGATTCGTAAGTGGACTCATTTCAATAGCAACATCAGCCCATTGGCAAGATCCGGGATACAAGAGGTGGGGTGCAATGGTGGAGCTTGCTTTGTTGAAAATGTGGTGCGGGTAAGGGTCGGATGGTGAACCGGAGTGGATGGTGTTCATGATATTGTTGGCGTCTTCATCGTTGGCATGGGTCCAGGAAAGCAGGGGGTCGATGTGGCTGGGCGGTGGTGAGACTTAGGTGTCTGTGTCTGTAGAGGGCCTGGTTGCTGAAGCTGTCGTGGATGTCTGCGATTTTGCAGTGGAAGAATGTGGCTAGGGAGTCGCAGAGGTCTTGTGATGGTGGGATGTCATTAGAGTTGGAGCTGGGGTTGGAGAGTTCCTTCACGATGTTGAAGAGCTCTTTGCTATTGTGTGCATTGTTGTCAATGCGCTCTTTGAAGGAGGTCCTTTTGGCGGTTCGGATGAGTTGGTGGTGTCTGCGGATGGTGCTCTTGTAGGCTGTATTGCTGTCCGGTGTTCGTGGTGCCACTTCTTCTCGAACCTACTGCACCTCTAATTTTTAAAAAAATACACACCACTCTCTTTTCCACTCCCTTTCCCCAAATCTCTCTAGCACAGTCTCCATAGCAACCCACTAGGAACAGTAGGTCAGAAGTTCACAACACATTCTAGAAGCAGCATATTAGTTACAAATTAACTGCAACAGGTGTGGTTGACTGTTCAGAATTAAAAGCATATCCAAGTTTGCGTTGTATTTTTTTTATTTTAAACAGAGCCAATCAGAGATCTACATGCTTATCCTTTGAAGACACGTTACATTTATTAACCTGCATATTTACAGAAACCAAATATCTTTTTTTAAACCAGGACCTGGCATCCAATTTAACTCTCGGTCTCATTCAGCTCAAGCCTTTTCCTGTCTGCTACTGCTGCTTGAAATTAAATCGGTAAGAGTGTGGATTGTGGGACACAGCTAGGTGTTTTGCGCTAATAAGTGTGCTAGAAAGAGTGGACAGAGGCTTGGGTTTGCTTAATGAGGACATAACTTGGATTGGCCAGAAAGGGTTAAAGTGGCATAGATTGCTGCCTTTGGTTAAAAGCAGTGAGGGTTTCTAACCCCTTGACCTCATGATTGTGCACTGTGCTGGCAATGGACTTACTGAGGCAGAACTGGAAATTCTAATGAAGGATACGTTTACACAATTAATTACATTTTTCCCTCACACTGCTTAGGTGTACACAGATTGACAAAGTCAGAAAACATGTTAATAAAACAGTTTTTGCATTCCTCAGAGACCATAACATAGGCTCTATATCCAACAACAAGTGTGCATTTTGATATGCTTGGAATCTATAGAAGTGATGGAGTTCATTTCATAGACGAATGACAAAATGTGTTTCTAGACCAAGAGCTACCCTTTTGCAAAATTTGATGTAAATCCGAACAGCAGCTCAGGCTTTTGTCAATTTCAAAATCCCTACGGGAATTAATATGGAAAATGCACTTTTTTAGGCCCAACCTTTTTCTCGGCCCTCTCTTGACTGATCGCTGAGGAGCTTTCCATGCAAAGTAGAATCATTGAAACAATTTATTATTTAAAAATCATGATAAGTCGTCAAGCTGCACCAAATATATAGACGAGTCAATAAGCATTTTTCCCATGGAAACATGGTACCTATACATAGAGATAAGGACAGTTGAATATTCTTGGAGTATTCCTTCAATTCTAGTAAAAGGGACTGGTGGTGTCTCAATTTGTGCTGTTGGTATATCTATATTTTCGGTAGTAAGCCAAAACTCCAAAGAGGTTCTACGGCGCGACTGTGCACCGGGACGCGTTTGGAAGTTCCACTGTGAACTTCAGGAGCCCTTTTACAGGCTACCGCGCTCCGCAGCAGGGGCTTGGTATCAACGATTCCGTAGGTATCCTCACCGGGATCTCCAACCCTGTCTGCAATCCAAACCGGCAATTGATTCACCGGCTGCGCGCTGTTCCTTAGCCCCAGCGCATCGCTGGTTAACTTTACCGCGAGGCTCCCCGTAGGCGTTATACGCCTTAATCCACAACCAGCCCTCCCACCAACCACCTTCAGGCAACGTGCTGACCTTTAGATTGCGAGGCACCACACGCCTGCCCTTCGGCCAGCCTATTTGAATCCTCAACCTGACCCCTCCTAGGCTCCACAACTGGAAGCCGGACTACTCTTAAAATTGGAGTTCCACCGCGCCTATGCTTTTAAATTCAGGTTAAGCAATGAATGTCCTGATGATGATCCATTATTATTAACTGGATCGAAACGCCGTCGACATAATATGTGGTCTAAACACTAGTTCACTATCATGTGCCAAAAAATCATGTGTTTTCCACATATGTGAAGCAAATAGATTGTAAAATTACCTTTTTGCTCCTGTTCTTTCAAATGCCTGAAATACCCTAGTTAAAGTGTACTGTGTATTGTATGTGTAGCACTGTGGATACAGGACTGTGTCCCACTGCTTTATTGTCGTTCTGTTTGATTTGACCTATTTAATTATCGAATAAATTCTAAAGTCCGGCTGGACTTCTTGTTCATTATAGTGCATATTGTGGCCTATAATTATTGAAAGTGCTATTTCTCCTTGTCAAGGACCGTTGTCTTTTGCTTAATTGATACCCCTGGTCCTTGCTTACCCAGTGGGTTCCCTTGTCCTTTAGTAATAGTAGATATGTTTAATTGCATTGCTTTACGAATCGTAAATGTGAAATATGATCACATAATTTTTTTGGCTATCAATTTAATATTTTGTGGGAGTATTGTTCCATGGGTTTGTTGACATTTATTGTAATCCGTAAAAGTTTAACGATTGGGAAAGATCTCTGTATTGTATTTCTGGTGTATTGGTTTGAGGGAGTTGCTCTTTGGATATTTATATTACTATATGATGTAAAGTCTAGAGCGTTATCAATTGAAACTAAGGAGGCCTTTAAAATCATGATGGGGCCACAACATCTCTTCTGCACAGTGAACACTGTGGCCTTCGCTCCTCTGACAAGGACTGATTGCCATATTTAGAAATGCTCACTATCTGGCAGTAATCTATTAAATATGGCACTTTCATTAACGTTCATTACCAGGCAGGATGCCATGTTGAAGAGATCAGCTTAGTCTTCTCTTTTGCTTTGCAGCAACAAAATGCAAGGTATGGTGCACTGAAGTGCAGTGTGTTTTCTCATTTGAAGATTTTTCTTCTTAGGATCATTATGCATTGCATAGCAATTCTGGAGAAGGAAAAAAAGAGATCCTGAACCTGCCGTCCCACTGTAATTTGGCGACGCAGTCGCTGATGAACCACAATTTCAATGATTTCTGTCAATGGTTCACCTACCTCTAAATGGGCAGAGAGAACTGCAAGTTTAGCGGGCAGAAGCGCCACTAATTTATGGAAGTGAACCCTGCTCCCCAAACTTAAGTGATACTCTACATTTGTTTTGCAAGTTTTACATGGGGTAATGTTAATCATTACTGCTATGATTAGATGCTTATGTATTAATGAAGCCTAGGTTAAAGTGTCAATGCTTTCGCCGGTCGGCCCAGATATTATCCTGGAACAAAAACTCAAGCAGGCGCCGGCCCCCTCCAGCAAGGTCCACATGGACACGGAGTTCAGCATTTTAAAACCAGCTGTCACATTGACTTGTTCCCCTCTTTTAAACCTTTTTAAAACCATTCTGTGACTGACACGTTACTTAATAAGCTTGATCTGTAAAAGATAAATGCACATCCAGACATTTTTTTAATGTTATCTAATTTTATTGTCAATCTATTGCACTACGGTTGTACTAATCAAAGTTCCTCTTTGCTCCTTTTTAAATTAACACATGTATAGGTGAGTTATATGGTCTTAACATTTTTGTTATGATTTTAAGTAATCAAACAAGAAACTTGAATTTGAATTTGAAAGTGTCTATGCTTATAGTTGCCTTTCATTTTTCAGTTTAAAATATTTATTGATATATATACACCATTGAGTCCTATGGAGAAAACTAAGTGTTAAGTTTGCAGGCAAGTAAATAGTTTCCTGGTGGGAGTTTTGAAGGGTAGAGCCAAGTCTCGCCAAGGTTCAGGTTGGCACACAAGGGGCACCACCAACTGCACGAGGGTAGTCAGGTACAGAGTGCAGGGTGTCAATGTTAGCCAATGGGGCTTGGGGGCACCTCGGCTGGGGGCTGCTCACTGGCAGGCCACTTGGGAGTCAAGATCATGGGGTAAAGTTAAGGGTAAAAGGGGTCTCAGGTTGGCATCAAGTCCACACCACCAGCGGTGCAGATGTGGCTGGGTTCAGTCAGGGTGCTCAGCAGGTGTCGGGAGCCCAATGCTTTGGTATGGAGTATATCGGTCGTGTAAAAGGACTGCAGGCTGGAGACAGGAGACTGAGTGAAGGAAACCAACGACTGAAGGATTAAGTTGAAGAGTTTCCGGACACCAGGGCACCTTATGTTTCAGGAGGTGCGGGTGCATGGGTGTCCTTTCATGTCGGGTTCTACTCACCAGTTCTGGTCTGGTGGGGCCCTTCAAAATGAGGCTGCAGGCGTTGAGGAGCAGGTCGGTGGCAGTCGCCCAATGCTGGAACACAGGTCAGGAACGCCGGGGGGACCTCGGTGGGGTGTTGGGCCACTCGACTCTGGCAGTGGGCATCAGGTGCAGAGTGGTGTGGACTCGCTGATCCGGCTGGATCAGGAGTCCTGGCTTGGGTTGGTGTTGGACAAATCCAGTGCCCATGGAAGACCAGAGTTCTTTAGGAAGGCAGGGTAGGTCGCCAGGATTCTTGGAAGCTGCTGGCTGCAGGACACGCCGGATTCAGCTTACAGGGGCTTCAGATCATGAGACAGGCTGGTAGGGCTGGGGACAAAGCAGTTGTTGTCGTCCTACTTTTCTGCAGCACAGCTCTTCAGTCCTTCTGCTTCTTGTCACATCAAATCTGAAGAGGCAAGGTTCAGGGGTGCCCCAAAATACTAGATTTAGGGGTGTTACAGGGGTGTTCAGGTTGGGACCAATGGGTCTCTTCTCTGGGGTGTCTACACCCCATAGTATGCCATCCTCCAATATGAGGGGAGCATAGACCTCTTCCTTATTGGAGGGGTCCCCCCATCTCCAGGATGGCAGGGACTGTGAGGTGGCCTTCTCTACGCCTCCCCCACCTGAGGAGTGATGATGGCAAAGGTGGTCAACCCTGCCTTCCTGGATAGGTTTTCCCACGGTTCTCATGCCTAAACTGGGTGTCAGAATTAGTGAGAGCCAGTTGCTGATAGTAGCAAAAGGCTGGGGGCAGCTAACAAAGGCAGCAGGCCTTTGAAGCTCCCTCTTCCAGGACCCTGCTTATCCTGGGTAGGAAGTATTACACCTCTGCCCAGGATGTGCTTTGTTTCCAGACCAAGAGAGCAGAGGCTATCTACGCAGGGGTTCTAAAACCTGTCTGGTGGGGGCAGATGGCTGGGAGCCAGTCAGGAACCACACCAGAGTGGTTGTTTTTCAGGGGGAATCTCTAAGATACCCTCTTAGTGCATTTTTCATTAAATACCACGCTGGCATCAGTGTGGGTTTAATGTACTGGAAAGTTTGATACCAAATATCCCAGACTTTAGCAAAGTCATCATGGAGTTGTGGAGTTCGTGTTGACAAACCTCCAGTCCATTCAATTAAAAATTACTTCACTGCGCTTACAATGTCCGTGAAGGGCACAGACACTGTATGGGCACCAATTCCATTTATCCTCCCACCCTTCACTTTCTGCCTGCATGCATCCATAGCTGTTACACATAGGATCCTTCCAATAAGCTAAGCAAACTTTTCTTCAAGCTCCCTAGATCTACAAAGCCTCCCTCGTGGCTGCTTATTTTTTTTCGGGCCCTAAATCATGGAATGCAGAACCACAATCCCCCATATTGATTTTAGGAACAAACTGAAAAACTTACTTTTTAAGTAGTAACATTTCACTGGTGTGTACATGCTCTACCAAAACCAGCTAACTTAACATACCATTCCTTTTAGGATTATGTACCAAAATATACTGTATTAGCACTGGCCTCCTGCACAAGATTTGACCGCAGACTATGTTCTGAGGCTAATTCTCTTTTACTTATCACAGATTTACAAAATGTCCTTTGTTACTACACATCTTTGCCAGACCCAGCTTTTGATGCTGTCATCATGTACTACTTGGCTTGGCTGTGTTCATTATTATATCAGGGATGTAGCTTGCCCCTCCACTTGTTTTCAATTTGAGAATATTTAGACAATTGTATGACATAATATTTTGGAGCCAAAATATTGAGGAGGTAAGTGCATATAGGTAGACATGGATTTACTCTTTTTAAGTCCCCATTTACATACCTTGAAGGTAAATATATTATCAACGTATATATATATATATGTGGAGTTAATTATAGTAAACCCATGCTTATCTATATAAACTTACCATCATGATATTTTGGTCATCAATGTTTTTTCACAATTTCTTGACCCCAGAATATCCCGTAATTGTTATTCTGGTGGAATAATGTTTAGACAATAATGAGGAAATCAGAATCCGGGCACCATAATCAGTTTCAGAGCACTCTCTCATCACCACGTCAAGGATCAAGGTCTAGTGTGCTTGTTTGATCATATATAATCTATTTAGGTTTGTCAAGTAACTAATTTAAAAGAGGGATGGGAAGTATTACCTGAAGCTGTTCTACCATCCCATGCTCAAATCCCTTGTGTAAAAGTTATGAGTCTTTAAATGGTACCAGAAGGTAGTGGAATGCCCCAAACTGAATCTTCATCTACAACCAGCACATTATGTTTCACATGTAGGTTCATAAGTGGTATTAAAATCACTAAACATACAAACAGTGATGGAAGGAATGCTTGCAATATGTCTAACCACTGGCAATCGCCTGTTGTAGGATTCCAACCCATTGTTCTTTTGCCCACCATAGCATCTCAGTTTGGACCCAGCCATGTGCAACTCAGTCGTCAGCGGCTCAAATTCTAACAGTTCAGGCCGACCTGTCCAGCCAGGTCCTCCCTGAACCGGAAAACAGCGAGTCCAATTGCTCTGTTTTTGCCTAGTCTTGCCTGCCTGACGACGCCGCCCGCCAGACCTGGATAGTTGCGCTCCGTCGGACGCCGAACGCCGCACAGAGCCTCAGAGCCCCGTCGAGTGCACCGCCCATCAAAGGACCGCGGATTGAAGCCGACCGCAATCGGGTGCGGACCCACCGAGGAGACCCGCTCTACCCTCCCCCCGCCCCCCCCCGGCCACGCGGAAGAGAAGCGTGTGGTGCAGGGTTGATAGGGTAAAGAAAAGCCGGTAGGGAGGGGGCCGTCATACATACACCCGCGAAAACCAAAAAACGCGGTGTGTGCGACCTGCCGGCTCCGCTATTATCAGCAACCTGTAATCCCCTCTAGTCCACGGCTCATGTGGAGATAAGACAGAGAGGGCCCCTGCACAGTGCTGCCAGCGAGCAAGCAGCACACGAACAGTGATCTAGGAGCAGGAGGGGCAGGCTGCATTGGGAAAACACGATTTTGGTCGAATACACTCCAGGACCAACCAGGAACAGTGACCACAGGCTCAGCTATCTGTGGCACTTACATAAACAAAGACCCAAGATCTGAAAGGCGAGCCTAGAGACCTGGACGCAAACCAGACAGCTCAAGGAGTGTAAGAACTGGAAAAACACAGGAGAGACACAGGAGAGTCAAAGGAGGAGAAGAAAACAAGTGCGGCAAGGCAGGCAGACGGTTAAAAGGCATAACAGAGGTAAGTGAAAGGTGTTAAGTATAACAAAGTAATATTAATACAAAAGGAGAAATTAACACAGCAGTACTACAATTTAAGTAATTATAGAGATGGCACCAAAAAGAGGGCAAAAACTGCGCTCAGAGGATGGCACAGAGAAGAGTAAACAACTGGAGGGCTCACTATCATTGGAAGAGAGCCAAGAAAGTCAGGCCTCCATTATAGACAATAGTAAAGGGCGGCGCAAGAAAAGAAAAGTTAAAAGAGCGACCAAAAATGCCAAACAGGCTAAAAGGGGCGGCGCCCCAACAACCCCCAAGCAGCAAGACAGTACGTCAGCATCCAAATCTATA
Source organism: Lissotriton vulgaris (assembly GCF_964263255.1). NCBI lineage: Eukaryota > Metazoa > Chordata > Amphibia > Caudata > Salamandridae > Lissotriton > Lissotriton vulgaris. The sequence continues at coordinate 94,213,694 of NC_141699.1, read as the reverse complement.
AAGGATTTCGTAGGGAAACACTATAAACCTACGGAACCAGCACTAAACCCAGAGCAAGAGGGAGATATGGAGGGAGATGGCTCGAAGGGCGGAGAAAAGACAGGGGCAGCAGTTACGACCCAGATAAGCAAAGCCATGGAAGAACTCCCTGAAGAAGAATTTCCATTCAGAGAAGAAGGAAGGGAAGACCCCATACTGATAAACCTAACGCTCTTGAGTCAAAACCTCCACTTATCAGCCCCTCGTCTTTCATCATCTCCAAAAATGTTTTTGTCACAAGTATTGGGAAATGAAGAATCAAGGGGGAACGAAAGCCAGAGCCACAGCTATGTCTGGGGAGGAGCACCAGACCAACAGCTGCAGCAACAAAATACCCCTAACCCCCAACCACAGCGAGAAAGCATAAGAACCAGTCGGCATACAAACTTAGAAAGAAGTATTGCACAGGAATTGGAACTCTCTGTAACGCCTACAACATCTTTGGTGGATCTAATACTGATGTTACAAAAGATACTACAAGGAATCTTAGAAGTAACACTTTCTAATAACGGAGTGATGAAAGCCCAGAAACAGCACCTAAAAAAGATCGAAGAGGAATTAGCCGAGATAAAAAACCAAATGCCAAATATGATGAGGCCTATAAATTCAACACCTCCCTCAGATGGAAATGCAGAGAATGCACCAGTAGAATCCCTTGTGATAAACACGACAGGGACACCCCTCCCCACAGAAGAATGTATAATAAATGACTCAGTTGAAGCTCTGGATAACGTATATATATCTAGACATCCAATGCTGATAAAAAGGAGAGGGGTGTATGCAGCGGCTACTAGGAACAGGGTTGGTAAGAAGGGGGCAATAAAGTCAAAAGTAAAGGGAAAAGGGAAGATAACAGAAGGGGATGTACAGCCAGCACTAAACCCCCTAGCCCCGTCATACGTCCCGAATAGACACCTGCAATCGGAGCCACAAACAACAAAGACCCCGATAGTACCAAGTAAAAACGGGAAAAGAAAGGCGATAAAAGCGAAACCCGCAACATCCAATACCGGGAAGCAGAAAGTAAGGATAGTCGCAGAACAATCCAGTAACGGAAGTAGACCTGATAGCCCTTTGAGGCAGGCACCATCCGGCGAGGGAAGTAAAGGATGGGTGATAGGGAGAATAAAGGCTAGACAGCAAAAATCAGAAAACCCCAAGGAATTGCAAGTGACAGATAAAAATAAATGGGTATATTTAGACCAGATATGGAAAAAGGGAAAGTCGGGAAAGAAAATGAACCCCCTAAACAGGGCACAGATACTTTCCACTTTTTCCAAATGTAGTAGCTTGAGTGGGATCAGTACAAATGATCTCCGGCAAATCGGGTTTGTAGAGAATAGAAATGGGAAAGAAATAACAAAAATGGCTCTCCACTCAGACCTGGTAAAAAAGGCAATCTTGAAAGCAGCAGGCGAGATAAACCAACAGGGAATAAAGATAATCCCAGAGAGAGAAGTAATGGTACCCACTGATAATACATTCCTAAAACATCATGCTGGCCTAGGGAGGAGGCAAGTGAAACTATATAGAGACAACGAAGGAAACCGTAGCTGTCTGAACATTGTAATAGACAACACAGATAATGAGGCCCCTTGGAATAATTGGTCTCTAGTAAGTAGCTCAGTAGGGGATGACAACGTGAGCGATACGGACGAAGAAGCAGAAGAAGGTGGATTAAGCGAGGTAGAATAGGACGGGGGGTGCCGCAAAGTCTAGGTCTCATAACTTGGAATGTGAATGGGCTAGGCAATGAACTAAAGCAAGAACAAATAAAGGAAATAGTAAATAAGGTGGACATTGCCTGCCTGCAAGAGACCTGGACATGCGACGAAACCCCAATATCTGAAGGATATCTACAGTTGAGTCGCCCGGCCACGAAAAAAAGATTTGGTCGAGCTTCAGGAGGACTGATGATATTGGTCTCAACGAAAATTTTGAGAGAAGTCACACCGATAAAAACAAAATGCAAATGGGTCCAAGCATGCAGAATAGAACTACTGGTAGTAGAAATGAAGTATAAAATGTTGACTGTGTTAAATGTATACATGCAGTGGGATAATAGAGTAGAGTATGAAAATGAGTTGAGGCTTTATAAGGAAGATGTTGATACCATACTAGATAAATATGCATTGGATATACTGATAATAATGGGGGACTTTAACCATAAATTAGACCCGAAAAAGGCGGACCTCTGGAATAGAGAACTGTTAGAGGTGTGTGGCATAAATCCAGCAATCTTCCCAGTAGTAGAGATCTCAAAACAGGAAACTGAACTTGTACATGTCATGGGGGGTAGGGGATTCCAATGTGTGAATGGCAGAGTGAAGTCAGATTCCCCAGCAGGGAAGACCTTCAAATTAGGTTCACAGAAATGCCCAATAGACTACATGTTTTTACAAGCCTGGAACTTTCCACTAGTGCATGAATTTAGGATAGAACAAAAAGAGGTCAGTGATAAGCATGGGCGGAAAATCCGTTACGCTCGCGGATTTTGCGGATTTTCGGGAAATCCGCAATCCGCGAGCAGCGGATTTTGCTCGCGCTGCTCGCACTGTTCGCGTGAGTTCGCGCCCCGCGAATAAGTGCAAAATTGCAGAAATACGATCTTAGCAAAACTGAAAGTAACTACTTACCAGGTTCAAAAGTTCAGGCACATCATTAGTAGCCATTTCCTGTAGTGCTTCCTGAGGGGCCCCTCCAGAGTTCAGTTGCCAGTTGAAACTATTATGTGACCCTGCTCTGAACCTCAGAATAGTTACACATATGCCACAAAGGTCCTGAATTACAGCTAAGGGAGACAAGCAGGAGCCAGGCTGGAAGTTAAAATCCATTAATCAGCCCCTAGTTCATTATTGTCAGTTGGGGCAGGGCAGGTGTTGTAACTAATTTTGCAACAATGAAAGCACTTAGCAAGTGCAAAAGATCACTAATCAGGGCGCACTAAGGAAGCAGGTGCCAGCTAAAAAAATATTCTGTGACACATTAATCAGCCCCAAATTAATTCAGGTCACTTGAGGCAGGGAAGGTGTGCTTTGCTTTGCCGAAAATAATGTACACTGGACAACCAGAGGGTGTGGTGATGAAACAGAGGGTGGCATGGGTGGGCCAGAGGGTGGCATGAGTAGTCAGAGAGTGGCAGTGGTGACAGAGAGTGGCAGTGATCAAGAAGAGTGTCCCAAACAGGCTGGACACGTAGAAACAACAAGTTCGCAAAACTTGCGACCCGACAGGTAAGTTCGCAAATTGCGAAATTGTAAAAACCCTCGCGAACTGGCAGAAACACGGGCGAACACAAAAAAAAAAAATCCGCAAATTCGCGGGAATTCGCGGATTTTGCGGATTGCGAATCCGCAAATCCGCAAAATTCGCGGATTGCCAATCCGCAAAATCCGCTCATGCTTAGTCAGTGATCACAATGTATTACATTTGACATTACTTGGGGGGAGTAAACTGATTAGAGATAAAGTGACCCACCAGGAGGTTGAGTATCCCAAATGGGTATCGACACGACTGACGGAGGAATATCAGGAAAAACTAAAGGCCATGCAAATTAAGACCGAGTTTGGAAACATAGAGAATAAAAACTTGGAATGGTTCATAGAAAAGATGGAAGAAGTGGTTCAGTGCCTAAAATTAGAATTGAAAAGGAATAAACATGTTTGTGTAAAACCGCCCTGCCGAGTAAAATGGTTCTCCGCTGAGTGTCAATCTAAAAAAAGGGAGATACGGGCAGCACAACGTAGGCAAAAAAAGAGCTTCACACATGAGAGACAGGCACATATAAACAATTTGAAAAGAGAATTAAAAAAAATGGCCGACACTGCGAAAAGGATATATAAAGAAAAATGTTGGTTGAACCTGTTAGAAGCGATTGAAGAGAAAAATCTTAGGCATTTTTGGAAATTGGTAAAAGCGGCAATTGGCCCGACAGATGGGGAATTAAAATGTGTAGTTAGTGAGGTAGCATGGGAGGAGTATATAAGAAAACTGTACGGGTTAAGAGCTCCCAGAGATCCTGAAGACAATGTAAATTGGCAAGAAATTTCAGAAGATCTCAAAGCAAAGTTTAAAGAAAACCAGGTAGAGGTTACAATAAGAGAATTGAAGTTAACCCGGGCGGCAGGTCCTGATAACCTCCCGGCAATAATACTAAAATCGGATGCAAACTGGTGGGCAAGATTCTTCTCACAGATGTTCCACTTAATCCTAACAGAAGGCATAATGCCACCTAACTGGAAGGGCGCAATAATTAGGCCAATTCACAAAAAAGGGAATATGGAGGAACCACAGAATTATCGATTGATCAACCTCCTGGATATAGGAGAGAAAGTTTTCTCAAAAATTGTATTGAACCAACTAAATGCATGGGTAAAGGAGTGCCACATTGTACCTATAGAACAGGGAGGATTCAGAGAAGGGCACTCCACGATTGACCATGGATTCGCACTATGGGCTATGGCAAAGAAGTCGACGGAACAAAACGGCAAGTTGTGCTGTTGCTTCGTCGACTTCCGAGCCGCATTCGACTCAGTAGATCGGGCCTGTTTATGGGAATCTCTGACGAAGGTAAACATACCCAAAGACCTCTTAACCATAATAAAGGAATTGCATAGAGGAAATTGGGCTCAAGTCATTAAGGATACCGAGGGATCTCTGACGAAAAAAATACCCATTGAAAACGGCCTGAGACAGGGGTGTGTTCTGGCCCCACAGTTATTTTCGATCTTTCTTGCAGACCTCCCGGCCTATCTAGAGGTAAAGGGTAGTGCAAGCCCGAGAATGGACGGTAACAAGGTGCCCTGTCTACTATATGCAGACAACCTGGTAATAGTGGACCAGACCGAGAGAGGCCTCCAAAGAAAGCTTAATGCTTCAAGCTATACTGTGCCAGAAAATTCCTAACAGTTAACCTAGACAAAACAAAAATATTATGCTTTGGGAAAAAGATAAATAGGTTTAACTGGTACCTAGGGGATCTCAAACTAGAGACGGTAAATGAGTACAGATACCTGGGTATATGGTTCGACAAGACACTGAACTGGCGTACCTATTTGGATTCACAAAAAGCAAAGGCATATGCTTCAATTTGTGGACTAAAAATGTTCAACAGGGATTACGGAGAAATGTCACATCGACCTATGTTAAGAGCTTTTGAGGCAATGATCCCCCCCTAAGTCCTATATGGAGCAGAAATCCTTTATTTGAGCGGTAAGGGAGCCTGGGACTTGGTGGAGGGGAAGTGCCTAAAAAGCCTTCTTTCTCTACCTCCGTCGTCTATGGTCCAAGCCATAAGAATTGAAATAGGTACAAAGTCTTGGGATATACAAACTCAAATGGCATTAATAAGACTTTGGAATCGATTTGAAGATCTAGAAGGGCAAAAAGTTGCCCAATGGTGTAGGAGAGAAATCCAAAAGAGTGACCTAAAATGGGCAAAAGCATGTAGAGAAAGACTGATGCAAATCTGTAAAATGCTAAAGGTGGAGGTGTCCCAGGAAACGCTCCAAGTAACATGCACTAAGAGTGAGTTGAAATTAAAAGGGAACGAAGTAAGCAGAACCATTGATATGAGTTACCTAGCAATGAAGAAATCAGTAACACACATGATGAATGCCTGGCCAAATGATAACTGGTTCCCCTATTTAGACATACTTCCCAACCGTGGCTACAGGCAGGAGATACTAAGGCTGCGGATAGGGATCCACCCATGGTTAATGAATAGAGACTGGAAAGCAAAAATGCTAGATCAGGAAGGGTGTTGCAGGTGCAGCTTAGGATGCAAAGGAGACCTGGTACATATTCTACTGGATTGCCTGTCGTTTTTAGAACAGCGGAAAACGTGGCTACGTCCTGTATTTATAAAACATGATGTAAGGACAAGGGCGCAGGCAACAAACTTAATATTTGAAAGCTCAACTATTGATATTGTAATTGCCCTGGGGAAATACATAAAGGCGATGCAAAAAGCATTAAGAAGCCAAGTATATTGTAGTACTGCATGAACTCTAACACGAAGGAAATGATATAAGAACTAAAGGAAAGAAATGAGTTTTAAATGTTAGAATAAGTTTTATGGTAAGATGTATATTTTAGAGAAACTGATAAATGTAAAAAGGACTATTAAGAGTTTTTATCTGACATTGGATTAATTTTACATTGTTTTATGAGTTTTATGGGAATATTTTAAAACTGTGATATTGCTTATTGCTACTGTTTAAAGACTATGGTCATAATAAACATAATTTTGACTTGACTTGACTTGACTTATCACAGATTTACAAAATGTCCTTTGTTACTACACATCTTTGCCAGACCCAGCTTTTGATGCTGTCATCATGTACTACTTGGCTTGGCTGTGTTCATTATTATATCAGGGATGTAGCTTGCCCCTCCACTTGTTTTCAATTTGAGAATATTTAGACAATTGTATGACATAATATTTTGGAGCCAAAATATTGAGGAGGTAAGTGCATATAGGTAGACATGGATTTACTCTTTTTAAGTCCCCATTTACATACCTTGAAGGTAAATATATTATCAACGTATATATATATGTGGAGTTAAGTATAGTAAACCCATGCTTATCTATATAAACTTACCATCATGATATTTTGGTCATCAATGTTTTTTCACAATTTCTTGACCCCAGAATATCCTGTAATTGTTATTCTGGTGGAATAATGTTTAGACAATAATTAAGCATTTCTTCCGCAAGAAAAGGACATACGATCGGGCCTTCTCCGGAGCTGCACCCAGAATCTGGAATTCACTCCCTCCAAACATCAGGAAGATTCAAAATACGGAAACATTCAAACGGGAACTAAAGAGCCACTTGATGAGTAAATACCCCACGTAGAGAAACTACAGACTAATGGATATGAACATCTACACCAAAGAGGAGGTACTCATCTTGAATAATTGGAAGTTCAATATCTAACAAATGAAAGACTCCCGTCCGAGCCTCGGCTACACAATGTACTACTACCTCATATATTTGGGAGCTTATATACTGTATCTCACAGCTAAAACTATTTAACCTCTACCTCACTTTATTATGTTTATGACTACTATTACAAGCTATACCTCACTTTATTATGTTTATGACTACTATGACACTCTAAACCTACGCAACTCCTAATGGCTAACTATATAGGCAATTGTTTTTGATTATGTTATATAACCCTACCTCAACGAGCTTGAAGATACGACTATGACACAAGCTGAGACCAATGCACCGTTCAATGCCTTTTAGCTAGTCACCCTTTTTACCACACCGCTTCTACCTCATAACTGTTTGTTGTTATAATTGATGTGATAATTGTCAAGTCTGTAATCTTTTTATGTTCAGCGCTCTGATACCCACGGGTCTTGTTCGCGCTATACAAAACACTATAAATAAATAAATAAATAAATAAATAAATAAATAAATAAATGAGGAAATCAGAATCCGGGCACCATAATCAGTTTCAGAGCACTCTCTCATCACCACGTCAAGGATCAAGGTCTAGTGTGCTTGTTTGATCATATATAATCTATTTAGGTTTGTCAAGTAACTAATTTAAAAGAGGGATGGGAAGTATTACCTGAAGCTGTTCTTCCATCCCATGCTCAAATCCCTTGTGTAAAAGTTATGAGTCTTTAAATGGTACCAGAAGGTGGTGGAATTCCCCAAACTGGATCTTCATCTACAACCAGACATTATGTTTCACATGTAGGTTCATAAGTGGTATTAAAATCACTAAACATAGTAACAGTGATGGAAGGAATGCTTGCAATATGTCTAACTACTGGCAATCGCCTGTTGTAGGATTCCAACCCATTGTTCTTTTGCCCACCATAGCATCTCAGTTTGGACCCAGCCATGTGCAACTCAGTCGTCAGCGGCTCAAATTCTAACAGTTCAGGCCGACCTGTCCAGCCAGGTCCTCCCTGAACCGGAACACAGGCAACCCAAGACCGGTTTTGTCTTGATTGTGCATGTAAGGCTGGGGTAGCTTTGTTTCAGTAACATAAAGAACACAGAAGGACCCACATCTGGGCCTACATTGCCACCTATGGTGCTACAACAAACACACAAAATGTGATGGGAGGAATGATTCCCATGAGTCTACCCACTGACAAACACTTGGGATAACATTACAATCCATGCACACACATGCACGCACACATACACACACACACAAAAAACAAAGATATACCCGTGTATTTTTTTATACTAAAGATTAACTTTAAATTGTATTTAAGATTACTTTATAAAGTATTTTTAGTAATTTTTTTTATTATTTGTTTTAATGTAGTATACATTTTCATTAAAGCTACTCATCTAGAATCCTAAAAAATCCTTACCATAGTAAAAAGCTACCGAACCCGGAACCTTAAAAATCCCTTATCAAAGAATAAAGCACAAGTTCAACACTTTTATAAACAAATATATACTACTGACCCCACTGATGAGATGGCGCAATTGCCCTCTTTAAAAGGGGTGGCACTTACCCAGGTGACCACAAAGCAAAATGAGTTGCAGGACAGCCCCACCAGGGGCAACAAAGTCCAATCCACCATCAATGCCTTTAAACTGCATAAATCACTTGGCCCAAATGGGTTTATTGCCCAGTTTTACAAAACATCCAGCTTTAACATAGCACCACAATTGACGGCCCTTTTTAATTACATAGCAGAATCCCGTGGGGTGACACACACACACAACAGGTGAATCTCTGGTCTCTGTTATACCGAAACTGGGTAAAGATCATATTTGTTTGGTATCATATCAACCTATTACACTACTCAATTTAGATGCCAAACTCTGTACTAAAATTCTGGCCAATAGGATAGAAGATATTGTGCCAGAACTGATCCATTAAGATTAGTCAGAATTCATTAAAGCAAGTTAAACTCACTACAATTGACACAGGGTGGTTCACCTGGTTCAGAAAGCTACTGAAAATATTATCTGACTTATACTCTTGGCATTAGATTCCAAGAAAGGTTTGACCCAGAGGATTGGTCCTTCCATTTTCACTCCCTACGACAATTTGGTTTTGGAGACTGAGATGTCAGCCTGGTATATGCTGTCCACTAATTAAAGTGGGCACCTTGCGCCAGTCCAAACAACCCTTATGATGATTTAAGAGGTCAAAGATAACCTTAGAAAGCTATGCAAGTGGTAGCTGTGGAGAAAGCCTTCAGGCTTAGTCTTGAAGGAATGTAAAGCAGCTTGGTTTACCAGAATGCAATCCTATAGTATAAATTAAATGAAAAGAGAAGCACAAAGTAGAAATAAAAATATGTATTTATTATATACAACTATCTAGTACATTATAGTATCTCCTACACGCAGATAAACACACAATACTTCAGCAACCATATACTAAGAAAGTGGTATAAGAACCAAAACTCGAGTCAAAACAGTGTCGAGAGGACGTAGAATTGCGGGGCCCCAAGGAACCACCCAAGGTGAGTAGGTAGGGACCCCATGAACCGCATGTGCAGTGCAGGAACAACACAGCGCGCTCCGTACAAGTCTATATAGAAGATGCAGTTGGAATTTTAAAGTTTAATGGCCCTTCCCAGTGGACTTCGAAGAAACCCAGTAGAAGACAGAAGGTTGGAGAGTCACCCAAACCGTGAATACTGAAGTACCAGAGTTACCTATCCCAGGGAAGCCAGGTGCATAGGTCTGAAGTGGTGTTGGAAACAGCCATCAAACTCAGTGGAGAACTTTGAATGCTGCTGGAAGGAAGAAAAGTGTCATTAGGAATACAAATATGGATTCTTGTCAAGGAGTACCTGAAGGTGGAGGGGACAGAGGCTTTGGTCACTGGAGAGTGACCAGGGTCTCGGTAGACGAATGCCCACCGATGTTGGGTGCTTCAGGTTGATTGATGGAGTCCTTGACTCAGTAGCTACGGGGACCAGGTGATGTCAAAGACAACCAGGAGCCAGATGCAAGCTGTCCCACAAAGGATGTCAAGTGCGGAGGGGTCGGTGTCCGGCGGGAGCACCAACAAGCCTTGGCAAGAGCAACCCATGTAGAAGGTCAAGGAAGTAAACGGTGCTGACCGGCAAGATTCAGGACACTCACCAAGCACAGGGGAGTCAGGGCAAGCCTGGAGCAAGTAGGGGAGCCCAGGAAAAGCAAAGTTGACCCTCAAATGGACCTAAAGACTGGAGGCACAGGAGTCGAAAGAGGACCTTGAGCGATTTCACCAAACAACAGACCACAGAGCACTCAATGTGTGGAGGTCGAAGATCTTGGTAGGAAATGGCGCAAGAGGTTGGGGGTAGTCGAACCTTAATGCACTTGCTCAGGAAATGCCAACAAGCACGTGCACTTGCAAATATATGCGGTCCACAGGGGTTCAGGTATTATACCCCCGCAAGGGATTCTGGCCTCTATCTTGGTAAGAGGGCAGCTCGGGACTCAAAGGATGTGGAGACCCACCTTCTGTGTTGCTGGACCCTTCAGAGTCCATAGGAGCTTGGGATCAGCAGACCCGCCAGCAGCATTGGGGTGCCTGCGAATGCAGGGTAGTGATTCCTTCACTCTAAGGGAGATTATCTTCAGTTGTCCTTGATGCTCCACAGGTCCTGGATGGGGCATGGGTACAGACGATGCAACAGACTGTGTTCTGGGCCAAACAAAGTCCAGCAAAGTCCAAGTGTCCAGACGTTCGAAGTTCAATGGTTTCTGGTTCAGAATCTTGTCCATGTCAAATCTAAGGACCTAGAGCCAGGTAAACCCTTAAGTACCCACGGGAGAGGGTTAGACAGATTCAGGGGACCCTCCTAGAGGAGGGTCTGGACAGTGGGGATGTTACTACCATGTCCTTTGTCAAGTTTCATGCCAGGGTGGGAGCCAATGGCTCCCAGGACTGGTTTCAACTGGATTCTGCCCAGGGACACCAAGTGTTCCCCTCATGCAGACTTTCAGGCACTGGCAAGCATACCCACCCAGCCCTCATACACCAAATCCTGTGTGACAGGGTGCCTATTGTCCTGCCTTCCCCTGCTTGAGCTTGGCAAACCAGCAGGAGGGCAGAAATGTGTCTCTGGTAGGCAGCAACAATTTTGTGTTGTCCGGAACTAGAAGGCTGGTACCAGGAACACCAGGGACATCATGAAGCTCGCTTCTGAGGGGTGAAATCATACCAAACACAATAGGGTTTGTTTCAGTCGTTTTAGAGTTGGTCATCATGCTGTTGCATAATGCCCCTCTATGTTAGCCTATAGCTGCATTACTGACAACCTGGGAGAATGGACTCCATTGGCTGCAGGGGAGTCCTGCTCATGCAGGGTCACCCTCTCACTTAGAACCCAGCACCCTGCTTTCAGGATTTTAAAGGTTTTCTATAGGGGTTATGTATAGGTTTTAGTGCAGTGACCCTTTAATATAGTAAACCTATATCTTTAGTAAGAGCTGCATGCACCAACTTACACAGGCTGCAATGACAGGCTTGTAGTTCCATTTTGCATTGTCTCTCATGAGTAGCAAAATACATGCTGCAGGCCATGGAAGGCCTCTGGGGTACCTATGCCCTAGGTACATGTATACCATATACTAGGGACTGACAAGGGTACCCCAGTATCCAATCTGGAGTGTACCTGAGTATATGACATAACAGTTTAGGGAGAAAGTAGATAGACTGGGGTCCTGAACCGCAGGATACCAGTCAGACTAGTCCAAAACCAGCTTAGCACCAGGCAAAAAGTGAGGGTACACTTGTAGAAGGATCCTACCTTCCTACAGACACCGATTTATAAACATGATCCAAGCCAATCATGTCCACCCACAGTCGTGAACGGGATTGCTTTAGACAGTTTAGCCTCAAGCATGGCACGAGACAGGGTTTTCCATTAGCCCCGCTTTTATATGCCTTAGTATTGAATCCCTAGCAGCCAGGGTGAGAGCAGTTCCCTCCATCCAGGGCCTCTCTGTAAGCTCGGTAGAGCACAAAATCTCCATGTTTGAAGATGATGTTTTGTTTTCACATCCTCCTAGACCTTTCTGCAGGCTCCGCAAACTAAACTCACTACTTACGAGGCCATGGTTGGTTTAGTGCCGATCTCCACAAGTATTTTCTCCTCAACCGAACTCTCTCCCTAGGTGAGATGGAGGCGATAGCCAGCTGTACTGTCTTTCTAATGGATAAGAAGGAACTAACCTACCTAGGGATTAAGGTCACTCCAAAAAGTTACCAATCTCTATAAAGCAAATTATCTCCCTCTTGTACAACAGCTTAAAGCAGATCTAACACGGTGGGCCCACTATACTTGTCCTGGCTCGGGAGCATTAATGCAGTTAATATTCATTTTTAACTGGGTGAACCTGGAGACGAACAAGATTGGCAATATAGCTGTACGCAACTCATGCTGCTCACCTCAAATTGTAACCTACGTATCATACACTTCAAATTCCTCCATCAAATCTATTACACCTCACTCAAACTACACCAATGGGTCTCCGAGATAATGACTCCTGCCGCTGCTGCGGCATGGCGGGCGCAGACTTTATACATGTGGCCTGGGCCTGCCCTGACCTGCAGCCATATTGGCATGCGGTCACTGGGGCATTAAGTGACATGCTCGCTGAGCACATTCCGAATTCACTCTTGATCTGTCTGCTAGGGAATAAAAAGCTTAAGCACGCTAGACGCAGGAAGTTCTTAGCTGTGGCATTGCTCCTTGCAAAGCGGCGAGTGGCGATAAAGTGGAGGACAAAAAGGCCACCTCAGCTGAAGGACTGGGTAACGGACATGACATATTGCAGAACAACGCTTGAGACTTATGCAGAGGGGATACCTGTGACGTCCAGGCCCGAGACTTTTGGGAACCATTTGTTCAGTACTTGCAAATGCTGCCAGCTGACTAATTTAACATTGTGCGGGGTGCTAGGAGGACATGTAGACTCAGGGTGGATTTGCAAAGATGCTGAGGCATGGGGGAGGGCTGTGCAAATGGATATTTTGATGGATATTGGTGGGTTCATATTGCTTAATGCATTGTGATGTAATTGTTTTTGTGCTATCTGGATTATGCACTGTACCTGGCTATCGATTATCTATGTTGTGCTTCGTGGATGCTGACTTTACACCTGATATAGACCATTGCGATGTAATGTAAACTGTAAGATAGTGCCGGTTGGATGAAAAAATAAAATACTAAAAAAAAAAATATTCATTTTTAACTACTGTGAGACCTACCTCTTCCATAATATAACATTGGGGTACCTTAATACATTGAATAAGTTATAACCTTTGTGTGGAAGCAGCTAGAAATGATATGTTTGGTGTCTGAGGAATTGCAATTTAAAACGCTGTTTGATAGAAAAGTTGGACTTAAAGTCACAATTTTGAAAATGTTACTTTTGGAAAGTTGAATTTTCTTGTACAAACCATTTGGGGCCTGCAGCCTGTTTCCTTGGTCACAAGGCTAGGTGTAGTTGCCAGTTGTTTTTGTGTGTTCCTCCCAGACAGTATCACAATAAAGGGCCAGGGTGGTGGTAGGATGGGCAATCCTGACATGAAAAGGGAGGAACAGCTGTCATCTATCTCACTTGAATGTCACAGACACTGCCTCAGCTTACACACTAAGAACTTCACACTAGCCTATTGTGACTGCATGCAGACTGGACCAGGGCAAGGAGACAGGAAATGCCAAATACTTCTGTGTGAGGGGACAACTCCATAAGCTTCTCCAATTTTAAAGTTAGAACCAGTCATAAAATAAGGCCCCTCAGACCCACTCCTCAGTACACCTCTGGACCTGTAGATACTACAGAAGATGTACCGCCCTGCTGCCAGAGGATTGCCCTGCTACTTGATGCCTGCCCTGCCATCCCAGAAGAAAGAGTGGGCCTGCACCCTTCATCTCAGGTGGAACTGACTCCAAGGGTCCGCAACTGACCTCCTTTTCTGAGCCAGAGAGACACAACAAGCTCCAGAGGCACCAATACAACTGCCCAACTGAGCTGCTGCACTGGGCCTGTCTGGACCTGCTGAACCCTGCTGGACTCTGCTGTAGTGAAGTTGTGATCCCCAAGAGGCGTCTGTCACATCGTGGGCCTTTAGTGTGGCATCAGTTAAGTTCCTCCTAGAAGAAAAGTAGATCTGTTCACACCAACACCTTGCCACCTGTGCCGACCGCCAATGCTAAACTCCAGTGAAATGTACTCTTCATGCTACAGTGACTGCCAGCAGCGAACGGCAGTGTGGGATCTGAAAGCCACCTTACAGCATCAATAGCTCATGGTGAAGGCCAATGTGAAGTTCCAGCAATGACTATTTGCAACGTCTGATAGGATCTTTGCTCTACAATAATGACTATTCACATTACCCAGCCTGCTTTTCGTGCTACATTAATGACATGATCTTTTTATCCAGTTAGCAATCCATCATGGTTGGCCTGAACTTGAGACTTTCACCCAGTCTTGTATGATCAGATAACCCTTAGTGACATTTTATGCTTTTAGGCGCTACACTTACTTCAAATCCTTGAAGTTGCATATCTCTACCAATTGGAGTTTTGTAAATTAGGGCATGATTAAGAGTTTGGCTGTGCAGGAGTGGACTGCTATGCCAGTGGCCCACTTCTGCACCCTGAAACCGTGGTCAGGCCCCCCACCAGATTTCAAGTTTACATGTGTCTGTTGGGTTGTTTTTTATCGTTCCCCCGGAAGTAGCTCTGAAAATGGGCACCGCAATGGCAATGCCTAAAACAGTTCTTGCATGGCATTAACTGTGAAGTTCATGCTGTGCATGCATCCCAGGGCCCAGAGGTACAAGGGTGCCCAGTAGGGACCCCTTTGTTTTCTCTCCACCATGGTGTTCAGGAAGGAGGAACCACCAAGAAAACCGTGGCAGAGAGGAAACTCCTAATATGCCTGGCAGGACCGTCGCGGTTATGTCAAGCATATTGCTGTCTCTACACTGCCGCACCACCACCTAGGAATGGCGGGATCAGTGCTGCAATGGCAGCTTGACCACTCTGCTTGTAATCGGTGGGTCAGAGCCCCGGTGTGGCGGTGGGTGGAACGCCACCTCTTTGAGTCTGGAGGTCTTCGCACGGCCAAACTTGTAATCAGGGCCTGAGTATCAAATAATCTATTAAATTGTACTCTAGTTTTCTGAACTGTTGTGGGATTTTTCATGTGCTGTATTTTCAGTTTAATACTGTCTGTGTGCTGCATAAATACTTAACACATTGCCTCTAAGTTAAGCCTGACTGTTTTTTTGCCAATCTACCATAGGGTTAAGCACAGGTTAATTTGGTGACTTTTTGTGTTTTGAGGTTGTTGCTTTAGTAGAGTTTCTCTCCCCTCAACCAACAACCCAATTTCTCAAACCTAGCCTTAAACCCTACAAGCTCCTTACCATCCCACAACAGTACCCACTTCTGAACTGTAATCTATCTACCGTCCCAAAAACAACCAATCCCTGAACACTTAAAACTCCTTACCAGCTTAAACATCTACCCATTCCTGTACATTAGATACTTCATAACACATCACAAATACATATGCCTGAACCCTGAATACTCTTTACCACAGTAAAACTCTCTATCCGTGAGCTCTAATATTTTCTTACCACCCCACCCAAAGAAACTACCCATCCAGAACCCTAAAAAACTCCATCACCCAAATATTGTGCCTGTTTTGAAACCCTAAAAACACATTGTTTTCCTTATACTTTTAAAGACCAATTAAATATTCATCTATGTGTTGATGCTGTCACTTTTATCTGATCCCTTTGTAAGAGGGCTCCTTAAATGGGTCTAAATGTGCAGGAGGTGATGAAAAAGGATCTGGCAATATTGACCTGTTAAAGTAGTTTGTAGTATCTCTTTTGCTTTAAATGTTTTAAAGGGCTTCACACGCATACTGTTACACCATATAAGGTTGGCTACCAGTTGAGAGTTGGTAAGGAAGCATACTTGTATTCACAGTACTGTATTATAACACTATTTCTTCAAGTTTCTGTGCCATCTTTTCTAGATGCCAATAAGAACCAATATTAAACAAACTCTCTGTTAACTGATAAGATAGAGTTAAAGTACCTGCTCAGAGGCAAAGTTAAACCTCAAGCCTTTATGAGGTAATGTGTAAATAATCAGTACCCAAACACAAAGGAGAAATAAATAGCACTTAAAAGAAATGAATTCTTTGAAGTTGGCGGTAAAATACAAACCTTAATGATTTAAGACTAATTGAAGGTGCAGTACAGAAGTCAAAAATAATAGTCAAAATGCATATCAAATAAACATAGGGATGCAGCTTAGAGCTCAGACAAATGCAGGAAATAGAAATTACCTGACTTAAAAGCAAAAATATTCTAAGTCCAAATCATGAGAGAAATCAACAAGGGGTCAGTTTCCAAAACTGGGGAGTCAGAAGCCTGGGTGAAACACATAATTCATTAAATTTACAAGCAAATCTTCAATAGACGTCAAGGGAAATCCAGAGCCAGCATAGGGTGGGAAAATGTAGCAATAAAGTGACAAATCACAGTTCAGAAGTATTCGTCATCAAATGCCACCATTCTAGCACTAGCCCATAACTGAATGTTAATGTGACCTATTCTAACCTAATGTTATTTGAGAAATCAGTGCAAATCGAGTTATACAAACAGTGGAAGACTTACAAAATGAATAGGCATACAGTGTCATAAGCAGGAAGAACATTGCAAGTAGCAAAAGGCTTCTTCCATAGTTCTTCTTGAACAGCATGTCAATACAAAGTATTTCAACAGTACACATTTTGATTACGTAAAGTTTTTATTTTTGTGCAGAAATGAACAAAATGTGTAACATACAGTTCAATGTATATTTAATGTACATTTTAATAAATTCAAAATCTACCTTGTCAGTCCCCCCCAGCTTGCCGTTCTCCCCGTACCTTCATCTCACTGCAAACACGAGCCTTTATGTTCACCAACTCATTATCCTGGAACGTCTTTCTTTTCCTAGTCGACGTTGCTGACCCCCTCTTCACAATCCTATGATTTATATCTCTTTTGAAACAGATTACCTCAAGAACTTTTAGCAAAAGAATAAAGCCGATTATGCACAAAAAGAAACTAATGAATGTGGTTAGAACCTTATATAAAGCACTACCACCAATTTTATAAAACCACTTTCTAACCTTTGGAAAACCCCTTTAGAATCTCACAGAACCATACACCAGCTGATTCCCATAACCCATGCTCTTCTAGAGACGTTACCTCAAGTGAAATATTATTGATATTATAAATGTAAGCCACTATTATTAGGTAGGAAGATGCAACTTTGTTTACTCTTTAACACATGACAGAGTATGTCCTGCTTTGCTAGAAGGATAGCTAAAGCAAGGCCTTTTTGCATAATCATTGCACACATAGCTGCAAGCTCCTCATTGATAGGAGTTAGTGCCACAGGAGTATTAGAAGCCAAATGATCAACCAAAGTGGAAAGAATTCTAATTGTAACATCATTCAAAGCCACATCAATAGGAGGAATTGAAATACCAAACACATCCATCGACACTTGCACAAAACAACGTGTCTGATTCACAAATGTAAACTGAGACGAAAGTATAACTTTACGACTTTTGGTATTCACAAAGGGCGTTTACGAGCCATACAGTTAAACTTTTGTCTCAGTTAAACTTAAGTGTGGTCTTAAGTTTAACTGAGATTAGGTCTTTTAGTCTCAGTTAAACTTAGGACCAAAATCTAAGTTTAACTGAAACAAAAGTCTAACTTTATGACTCGTAAATGTCCTTTGTGAATACCGAAAGTTGTAAAGTCAGACTTTCGTCTCAGTTTACATTTGTGAATCGGGCCCCATGTTTTGATCTTTTAAAATCTTTTTCATCCTTTCACTTGTCATTCACATAATACACACACTAGATACTAGAGCAAGGTAGCAACTTTCCACCCAATAACGTGGGAGGTTAAAATAAGAGGGCTTACCTCAAAAATAATACATTCCTCTCAGGATTGGTTCTTCACTATTCAGAAACTCATCATCAACTATATAACTCTCATTAACACACTCCTACCCATAAACTCAACTGACTCAGAACCCTTACACTTTTCACAAACCATACACGTAAAGCCTTTCTTTTCCTGTTCCACTAGCAATCTAGGATTCATTTTCGAGTATCTGACTTTCTCCTCAGCCTCTTCTAATTCAGTCCCTATTGATTCCAATTTCTACTAATTCACATCTCTCATTATATTCTTTTATAAACACAAACTCAATGTCAACCAATGTTCATACAAACTCATTGTTATTCATTTCAGTCTTGGAGTTTGTTTGGAAAATAGGCCTCAAGTAATTAGCAATATATGTCAAACCTTCAGTTTCAGGAAGAGCTTCCGTAGAGACATTGTAGTCTGTGAGGTATGGTGCAAGGAACCAATGATCCACAAATACATTAACAAATACAATGCAAGATACCAAATATATCAAAGGGAGCTAGAGATGGATGACTCCCTCTGACAGAGACGTTGTAAAAAACCAACAAATATAACAGACTCTCACTTAGATGATATTCAGTTAAGAAATATGAATACTTGTTTTTTCTATTTACCTAAAAAACTATCTCTATGTATTAGCTTTGCATCTACTAACTGATTTTATATAATAGCAAATGTTTTACTCTTATCTGTAGGTGGATCATTTCCAACTGGTGAGATTAAACACAACAGCAAGCCAACTAATAACATTTTTATGAACACTAATATGACTATGCATAATTTTGGACTGCATTTCTGTTTATAGCTTACCATACGCCTTCTGCCTAACATTAAGGCATAAAAGAATGATTTAAAAAAAAAATCAGAACAATCTAACCATTATTCTTACAATTGCAAAATCAAAACAAATCAGCACAAAAACTCAAGAAAACGATTTCAATAATTGTCTCAGTCCATATGTTGAAAATTCAGGGAAACTATAATATCTGTCTGGATACCTCAGGTATGAAAAAGAACAGACATAAAATCTCAAAAGGAAATTAGTCTCCAAAGTTCATTACCAAAGTACATGGGAGTACTTCCCCAATAACAAACCAACAGACAGTTATATGGGGGACGTGTCGAAGATGGCGGCCTCAATGGACACTTGCTGAGAAGCTGTGTGATTCTGGCTAGAGCAACATCCTGATCAAACTATGGATTTAGCTTCCTGTTGCATCACCTACTTGTCTCTCGAGTACCCAGCACACAACAGGGCACACCATATCCAGCCCTGGACTCATTCGGAGCCCTTGAATGGTGGATCTACAGCACCTGACAGGGGAGGCCTGTGTCGTGCTTGTGCCCCAGGTCTGCTGGACAGCGCTTGAACGGGACAGTGAGCAGCTGCGAGTGGCCAGGCTCGGCCCCTCATCCTGGTGAATGGAACACTCATGGCTGTGAGGTCTGTCATCAGTGGGGTACCTGGGATGTCCCCCTGGTAGCAGGCATGAGAGGGGTGGCCCTGCATCTTGCACTGTCCGTGGCTTGCTGACGCCGGTGCTGCCTGGAGAGCGGCCCGGTCCTGCCTAAATGCGAGGGACTGCTGCGGTTGCTGAACTCCTGGGCCCTGAGAAATTGAATCTTTGGCCAAACCTTGGCTGTAGAGGGCCATAACTCCCTGGGCAGAGACTACTGAGGGCTGGTGAAAGGTGGTGGGGGCATGCGGTGACTCAGACGGCCGCCTGCTGGGCACAGAGTTCTGGGCCGCTTGCTGTGTGCTACTTGCCCACACAGGACTGCAGAGACTTGGTCGAGGCCACCTAAAATGATTCAAGAAGAGCAGGAAGGATTAAGTAGGATTTCTTGTTTATTCCAAGAGCTGCATTGAAATAGGTCCGCATCAAAAGCCTGGGTTTTAACTGTCATCTCCGGAATCCCGAACACAGCGGTGTTCTAGATTCCAGAAATGACAGCACAACACCACACATTTCCCTTTTTAAAAACAAGAAAAACCATTCAACAATAAAATGTAGATAATACAAATATTAATGGACTAGACGTTAAAACAAGAAAACGCCGTAAAAATAAAAACAACATACCAAAATAAATAATACAAGAAAAGCAGAAAACACTTTCTAAACTGTACAAAACAAATTACATGTCAAATTTGTAATACTTAAACCGCACAGGATCACAACGTTTACTCTGAACACGTTGGTTACGCAAATCTTTAATATTGTCATCAGATGAGATGGTGAATTTTCTCCAATTTCCAGAACCATTAGCAGACTTAGAATTTGCCGTGACACAAGATTCACTAACTTTTTCCTTTGGCCACAACCACCTGGGAATCGTAATTACCATGGACAGACTCCACACATTACCATCAGACAGCTCAACAACCTGTCTTCCCACACGTATCACTTTTAAAGGTCCTGAATACCGAGACTCTCCCGATTGAACTAATCTGCCTTTTTTAACTCGAACCCAATCATTAGCTCTTATTTGCATAGAGTTATCCTTCAAATCATCCCTGATAGTGTCTTTACGAGTACCCAAACTTCTCATCCATGCTTGACTAAAATTAGAAACACACTTCCTTCCTCTCATCTTTTCAAAAGGAGAAAGATCACCCATTCTCCTAGGAGTGTTCCTGTAACACCACAAAACCTCACTTATGGTTTGTTTGCAATCCTTCCCATTCAATAAAGCTAACTGGAGACCCTCTTTAAACACTTTTATCCACCTCTCAACAATACCATTGCTCTGGGGATAGTAGACAGACACCCGTCTATGCCTTATACCATGACGTTCCATAAAATCGTTCATTTCAAGAGATACAAATTGTACCCCGTACCTGGTTATAGATTCAGGAAAACTTTCTCTTTCAAAAATATTTTTTAAGAACTTTATCACAACACTAGAGGTCACACCTTTGAAGGTTGGTGTCAGGGACCCCTCGTTTCCTGGGACAACCAAATCAATGGTTGTCCAAGAGCATAGGTGTCTAATAATTTCCTGAGAACTTACCCCTCGGCATTATGTTCAAAGTGTGGGCCAGACTCGACCGAACAGGCAAACCAATCAGGAATTACTGGTAGCAATTGTGGGCATAGGTGACAATTTAAATCGCCCATCATTATTACAAGTGGTTCTGCCCTGCCTGACCTAGATTCTAACTCCTGTTTGAGTCTAAAATCTAATTTATGTAATACATTATTAGTCCCTTTTACTGGCCCTATGTTATAAATATTTAATATCAAGACCCTCAAACCATTTCCTGAGAATCTTGCCACCTGGAGGGTATGCAAAAACCAGGATGGGGATGTCCAGACTCTTTCTAGGTTTAAATCTACATAAAGTGCTTAGCCTCCCATTGCCCTTCCAGATCTGGCTTCTTGAGCTGGTACAAAGAAACATTTATAACCCGGGATTTGAAAGGGGGTGCTATCCACTGCCCAAGTCTCCTGTAAACTTATTATTTGAACTCCACTTAGTTGGTTGCGCCAGTCTAGAATGTCAAACTTCCCCGCCAGGCCTGCTACATTCCAGGACATTATCTTTAGTCCTCCCGCAGACCCTTTTGTGACCTGTGCTTCCATATTTTCTGCAATAGATCCATCCCTCTTTGCTGACATACCCCGTTTTCCCCTTTGTAATGCATTAGTTGCGGTTCTTCCAAACCCCCCTGCTGATGTTCCCCTACTGTTCCATGAGAAATTGGTTCATCAGCCACCCCCTCCGCCATGTAATCTTGGGCATCCCCTGACCTATTTAGTCAGTCGTTTTCATTGAGGGATAATAAGGGGCTGAATCTGTTTGAACAGTCTACCATACCCCGATCTTTGCAGGCAAGACCTTTCCACACGTAATTCCTTGGCCTTGTCCAGTCTGGGGCCATTCCCATTCTGCAAGAGGTGTACCTAGGTTCGTGTGTGACATGCTGTACTGGGTAGAAATATCCTAGTGGCAATGGTCGTATGGTACTGGTCTGATTCATTTTACCATTTTCCAAAATATATTCCACTAGGCTAGGGTTCCTGAAGTTCACAATAATACAGTTACCCCCCTTGTCTTTACTTCTACCACCTAACCAATTTACTCTTCTGACACGGAGCATTTCCCCACTTTCTTTGCCGGGCAAAGGCCTATTCACATTTAACCAGTTATTTACCTTATTTTTAAGTTCTATATGCGACTCTTTCTGCTCTGGCTTGAGTTCTGGTACTCCTACTAGAACAACTACGTAGGGGCACGCTTCCGGGGGTAAGTTTATATTTGGCAGGGAGTTAGTCGCTCTTTCATTTGTCTCTCGGTCTATATGCTGTGTTTCTGCCAATCTAAGGATCGAAGGGTTCCCATTATGTGTTTGCACCTTAGTTATTTGGATATGACCCTTATCTGAGCCCTTATCCCCAGATTTCTGCTTGTTACCCATCTCCGCGTCCTTAGAGGTTTTAGGGGGGCTTGGATTTGATCAATCAAGCATTGTATATTGCTAACACAATTGTTTTTAGTGGGGGGCTACCGGGCTGGA
This sequence comes from Lissotriton vulgaris, assembly GCF_964263255.1. Taxonomy (NCBI): domain Eukaryota; kingdom Metazoa; phylum Chordata; class Amphibia; order Caudata; family Salamandridae; genus Lissotriton; species Lissotriton vulgaris. Next base: position 94,191,179 of record NC_141699.1, on the reverse strand, counting down.
GTGGTGTTTAATACAACAGGGTTAGCGAGTGCATCTTTGTTTGTAGTGGGGCCTTTAGTCCTTCCCTGCTTATTCAGTTAGTTGGCGATTTTATCTAGCTTACTGACTAACGGTTTTATCTGGCTTGATATAAACAGTTCCAGATGTTTTTGAAGGTCTACTAAAACTTGAGCCATTCATACTGGGGGGGCTGGCTCGAGTATTGCATCTACGTCAGTAGCTTCCACCTCAGAATCTTTTGTTCTGGGCAAGAGTGCTCTTGATTTTGCCTTCCTAGAGTGACACTTATTTGGCCCCACTCTCCTAGTACTGCTATTAGGGATTTTACTGTGGACCAAGGTGGCAACAACTACCTTGTCCACTACTGGCTGCACACACGAAATGTCGTCAGCCGAAATTTCCAAAGTGGCAAGTATGTGAGGTGCCAATGTGCCAATGTTAGTGGCCTGTGGGGGGGTGGATGAAACAGTGATTGGCGTTAGGGATAAGCGTCTCTCTGTGCGCTCAATCTCCCCTGAAACTACACCAATGACTTTTCTCAACATGAGATCAATTACAGTAGGTTGAGCTTTGTGAGATGCTGTTCCGTTTGGCTAAAGCACGGTTATTGACGGAGTGAGGGGGATATGGGTTTTGCTCTTTGTTGAGCGTGTTTTTACTTTACAGGCCATCGTCAGAAAGAGCAAACTGATGGTCTTTACAGTGGCGTTTCTAACCTTTACGCCTACCCACAAGTTTTTAAGGTACCTTCTCCCACACTAAATGTTAGCTTCAGAAATAGTCCCCTTTACCCGCCTTCACAAGAAAATAACAAGTCAGTGACCCACCGCCAATGTTCAGTGTCTCTTGTCCACCCTCTACTCGTACTATCCGAGTGTCGTAGGGTCCCGGGAAGGAGCTTGTTGAAGGAACGAAGAGGGGTGGCCCAGCCCGGCCTCCTCTGGCCCCGGACGGTCACAGACGGCCCGCCCTTTGCCCGGGCTCAGCACGGCGCACGCTCGTGCGTGATCCCGAAACATGGGGGCTGCGTTCCTTTTTGTGCACATCCTGGCCCGAAAATTGCGGGTGGCGGCCGCTTCCGCTGCTGGGGCGTCTGGGAGTTGTGGTCCGGATGTAAGCCCCCCTCCACACTGCGGCCGCTGCCGCTGGTGGATGTGGGTTGCGTCGGCGGGAGGGCGACAGAAAACAACTGCGGCGGTCACAAGTGGCAGCAGGTATGGCTCAGAGCTTGCCCCCAAAGTGTCAGAGTCCCCCGCTCCACCGGGACTGCGTTTCTTTTTTTTGCGCCTCCTGGTGCGAAAATTGCGGGTGGCGGCGGCTTCCGCTGCTGGGGCGTCTGGGAGTTGTGGTCCGGATGTAAACCCCCCTCCGCACTGCGGCCGCTGCCGGATGTGGGCTGCGTCGGTGGGAGGGAGACAGGAAACAACTGCGGCGGTCACAAGTGGCAGCAGGTATGGCTCAGAGCATTCCCCCAAATGTGTCACTGCTTATTTGTCCTTTTGTGTCTCATTGGCACCTCCTGTGTATTTAGGGCAGATGGGAATGCTTTTTGTTATTCAGGTTTTGAGCTGACACTGTCAAAAATGTATTGTGTTTCCCGCTTGGTTATCAAACAAGTCTTGCAGTTATTCCCTTTCTGTGTGACAATGGGACAGGCCAAACTATGTCACACTTTATATTGTCTTGTACATTTTATGAATTTTTTACAAGCTTATTTTTAATCTGGCTTTTTAAAAGGAAATATTGTGACATTAGGCAGTGCAGAGCTATCTTTTTATCCTTTATTCAGTTGACCAACAGTGAAACATCTTTAAACATAGGCTCATTTTTAGGATATGCTGTGAGGGCAAATAGCACTTTATTATTATAGTAATTTGCTGCTATCGTCGATTTCCTTTCTTGATATGTAGTGTAGAGGAATGTTTTTATTTGTTACGCATTTGCCTGAAAGACGAAACCTGCCTTATGCAGGTCCATTTCAAGAAATGTTATAAAGGTACTTGCCACTTTATCTTTCCAACTATTTGCAGCTAATCATAATCTTGTTCTTGATAATATTTAATTATGTTTTTAACTGCATGAAATGTCTATTCTTATATGTATGTTACTTTTATGGATGGAGAACCCTCAGAGTAAAGTGTTAAACTGAACTGACCTGATATTGGTTATCTTCGTGAAGAAAAATGGAGAAGAACGCTTGGCACAAGTCAATACTGTGTACCATTCTGCATCCACAGGAATCTGAATCTAAATTACAGCAGGATTCAGTATCATAAGACAGCATGGAAGTACAATTTTATTAATCATTCTCATGTCTCAGCCAACCCTCTATTTTCCGTTCGTTTTTTTGAATGCTTGTCAGAGTAGAGTTGTACAGACTACCCAGCATCTTTCTAAGAATTCCCTGTTCAATATTTTTTTGATCACAAGCTTCATTTTGTCCTTTGCTTCCTGCATAAGCTTGTATCGAGGAGTTCAAGAGTAAACTGCATTTGTGGAGAGGTGTGGTGCAGCAGCCAGGGCAGCTGACTTTGGAGCACAGGAGTCACGGTTTGAGCCCTGGTTCCAGCAGCAGCTCAGCTCAGCACCATGTGACTCGGGCAATAGCTCACTTAACTTCCACGATTGGCCCCAGTACCTCGAGACCCGTAAGGGTGAGTAGTTTGCCCTTTACAAATACGGATTTAATTCTTTTTACATTTGGTTTCAATGTAATTCACAGGACTGCACTTTTGAATAATCCTACCAATTTACCTATAAAATCCAATACCTCCTCTTATACTGTGTATCTTCAATCAGAAGTCAAATCATCTTTTCCAAGATCTTGGAATAAATGCACTTAAAGGCTAAGTCCTCATTTTTAGTTTGAATTGTTACATCAATATGGTGTACAATAAATCAAACAATTCAATTTACAAAGTAGATTCCTTACTAATAGGTTTACTGAACTTGAGAACTTGTATCACATATTATGATTGTACAATAGTCTTCCAGTGGGCCAATTTTTAAAGGTACAGTTGCCTAGACTGAATTTGTAATTTGTCTACTGCTAATACCAACAACCTGGAATTGTTTTCCTGAGAGGGGTAGATTTGGATCCTCAATTGCACTAACCGTATGTTCAAGTTCAGAGTTCAAGTTCAGAGATTTGTATAGCGCACTACTCACCCAGAGGGTCTCAAGGCACTTGAGGGAGGGGGGGGTGCTTTACTTATCGAATATCCAAGTTTTTAGTTGCTTTCTGAAGGCGAGGTGGTTCTGTGTAAGGCGGAGGTGGGTGAGGAGAGAATTCCAGGTTTTGGCCGCTAAGTAGGAGAAGGATCTTCCCCCCATGGTGGATGTATGGATGCGCGGAATAGCGGCGAGGGCTTGATTGGATGATCGTAGTTGGCGGGAGGGGGTGTAGAAGGACAGTCGTGTGTTGAGGCATTCGGGTCCTAGGTCGAAGAGGGCTTTGTGTGCGTGGGTGAGGAGACGGAACGTTATTCTCTTGTTGACGGGGAGCCAATGGAGGTCTTTCAGGTGGCCAGAAATGTGAGCTTGCCGAGGGATGTCCAATATGAGTCTGGCTGAGGCGTTTTGGATTCGTTGGAGTTTTTTCTGTAGTTTGGCTGTGGTTCCGGCGTAGAGGGTGTTTCTGTAATCCAGTTGGCTGGTGACCAGTGTGTGGGTGACCGTCTTTCTTGTTTCGGTGGGGATCCCACAGAAGATTTTTTTGAGCATGCGAAGGATGTTGAAGCATGATGATGAGACGGCGTTGGCTTGTCTGGTCATCGAGAGGGAGGAGACGAGGATGAAGCCCAGGCTACGTGCGTGATCCGTAGGTCTGGGTGCGGTTCCCAGGGCCGGTGGCCACCATGAGTCATCCCAGGCAGAGGGGGATGACCCTAAGATGAGGACTTCCGTTTTGTCCGAGTTTAGTTTTAAACGGCTGTTCTTCATCCACTCGGCTACTTCTTTCATTCCTTCGTGTAAGTTGGTTTTGGCGGTGTTTGGGTCTTTGGTGAAGGAGAGGATCAGCTGGGTTTCGTCTTCGTAGGAGATGATGTTGAGGTTGTGTTGGCGTGCGATGGATGCGAGGGGACTCATGTATACGTTGAAGAGGGTGGGACCGAGTGATGATCCTTGTGGTACGCCGCAGATGACTTCAGTGGCCTCTGATCTAAAAGGGGGGAGGCGGACTCTTTGGATTCTTCCAGCGAGGAATGAGATGATCCAGTCCAATGCTTTCCCTTGTATTCCGATGTTGCTGAGGCGTTGTATGAGGGTGCTATGACAGACTGTGTCGAAGGCTGCGGAGAGGTCGAGTAGGATGAGGGCGGCTGTTTCTCCGTTGTCCAGTAGAGTTCGGATGTCGCCTGTTGCTGCGATGAGTGTGGTTTCGGTGCTGTGTTTGGCTCGGAAGCCGGACTGTGAGGGGTCGAGGGATTTGTTGGATTCAAGGAAGGCGGCGAGCTGATTGTTGACGGCTTTCTCAATGACTTTGGCAGGGAATGGGAGGAGCGAGATGGGTCGGTAGTTCTTAAGTTCAGTGGGGTCTGCTGTGGGTTTCTTCAGAACGGCGCTGAGTTTGGCATGTTTCCAGCTTTCCGGGAAGGTAGCAGAGTTGAAGGAACAGTTGATGACATCGCGGAGATGGGGTGCGATTATGGAGTCTGCTTTGTTGAAAATGTGGTGGGTACATTGGTTGGTTGGCGATCCTGAGTGGATGGAGTTCATCAGGCGGATGGTGTCTTCGGTGGTGATTGGGTTCCAGGCGCAAAGGTTGTTAGAGTGCGGTTTTGGTTCGGAGATGGGTGGAGTGGATTGGTCTTCGGACTGGTTTTCAAAGCTGTTATGTATGTCGGTGATTTTGTTGTGGAAGAATGAGGATAGAGAGTCGCAGAGGTCTTGGGAGGGAGTGATGTTGTTGGTGCCGGCGGTGGGGTTGGTAAATTCTTTGACGATGTTGAATAGTTCCTTGCTGTTTTGGGCATTGTTGTCAAGTCGATCCTTGAATGCTGATTTTTTGGTGGATCGGATCAGTTGGTGGTGTTTGCAGGTGGCGTTCTTGAAGGTGGCCAGGTTGTCAATGGTTGGGTTTTTTCTCCAGGCTTTCTCGAGAGTACGACAGAACTTCTTGGATTTTTTAAGGTCATCGTTGAACCAGGGGGCTTTTTTGCTACCTTGCTTGATTAGATGGTTTTTCAAGGGTGCTAGTTCGTCGGCGCTGTGGGTGATCCATTGTGTGAGGTTGGTGGCTGCTTGGTTTGGGTCCGATGATTTGGCAGGAGGGTTTTGGTGGAGAAATGTGAAGAGCTGGTTGGTGGTGATTTTGTTCCAATTTCTTCGAGGAATAGGTTTTGGGGGGTTGTGGGTCGTGGTCTTTTTGTAGCTGAAGTGAACGCAGCTGTGGTCCATCCAATGGAGGGCTGTGGTGTGATCGAAGGAGATGTGCTTGCTGGAGGTGAAGATAGGGTCGAGCGTGTGTCCGGCAAAGTGGGTGGGGGTGTCAACAAGTTATTTGAGTCCGAGATTGGCCAGGTTGTCCAGAAGGGTGGTGGTGTGGCTGTTGTTTTTCTTTTCCAGGTGGAAGTTGAGATCTCCCAGTAGAATGTAGTTCTCGGAGGTGAGGGCATGTGGGCTGATGAAGTCAGTGATGTCTTCGCTGAATTGTGTGCGGAGTCCTGGTGGTCTGTAGATGAGGGTGCCTCTGAGTGTGGTCTTGGGGTCGGTGTGGATCTGGAAGTGAAGGTGGTTGGCGGTAGCGAGGTTATCGTCGGAGCTGGTCGTGATGCGGATGGAGTTCTTATGGACGATGGCGATGCCTCCTCCTGTTTGGTTGGTACGGTATTTTCGGATGATCTTGTAGCCGTCCGGGATGGCTATGACGATGTCGGGTGCTGATGAGGCGTTCATCCAGGTTTCTGTAAGGAAGGCGACGTCCGGCGATGTAGTGTTGAGTAGGTTCCAGAGTTCAATGGAGTGTCTGTGGACCGAGCGGGTATTCAACAGGATGCACTTCAGGTGGTTAGAGTCAGAGTTAAGTTTGGAGTTAGTGGATTTGGTGTGGGTCCTGATGCAATCGAATTTGCAGGAGTGGCAGGTGAAAGGTCCATGGGTGTGCCCTGGGGCAGCTTGGTAGCATTGTGGTGTGAGGCTGGGGTTAAGGGCTGAGAGGGTTGCGGGGTCGTATGTTATGCGGGTGGAATGGAATTTGCGGGGGCCAGGGGGTCTGGTGCTGGGCGCGGTCCAGGCACGGACGGGCATAGACGGGCTTAACTTTTGGAGCACCTTCGGCGCGTATGGGGCGCGACCGCTGCGCGTGAACGCTGCACGCAAATGCATCTGTCATAAGAGGATGGTGGAGGAGGGCGGAGCGAGGGAGGAGCAGCTGGGAGGCAGGAGCGGGGTGGAGAGCCAGGCTGGGGGACACAATAACAACAGCAACAAAATGGCAGCAATCCAAAAAGCGAAGCAGCATGAGTTTGGGGCACAGCCTCAGCAAACGCGACCAAATGGGCAAGCAGTACTGGCACAATCAGGCACCAACAACGCAATCAGGCAAGCGAGCAACACACAATCCTAAATAAATTAAATAACTATCTAAATAACAATCTACTAGTCCAGCGCCACGAAAACTCTACAGTCAGGCACAAATAGATAGGCGGTCTGGCAGTATAGCGCTACAATGGTAGTTTAGGCAGGCACAAATAGTTAAGCGGTCTGGCAATGTAGCGCTACGATACCACAGGTAGGAGCAGGGAGCAGCGTGGGGAGCAACCGCTTCTGAAGAACTCAGGATGGTCACAGCGTTTGCAATGGAGGGAAGAGCCTAACCTTTCTGTGGGGGAGGAGCAGCTGGGAGGCGGGAGCAGGGTGGAGAGCCGGGCTGGGGGACACAATAACAACAACAACAAAATGGCAGCAATCCAAAAAGCGAAGCAGCACGAGTTTGGGGCACAGCCTCAGCAAACGCGACCAAATGGGCAAGCAGTACTGGCACAATCAGGCACCAACAACGCAATCAGGCAAGCGAGCAACACACAATGCTAAATAAATTAAATAACTATCTAAATAACAATCTACTAGTCCAGCGCCGCGAAAACTCTACAGTCAGGCACAATGGACCACTCTAGTATACCTCTGGGACTGCACCAAACCTGAAATCCTTCTTCCCTCTCCCTCCATTCACCCTCATTGTTAATTAGCCACATTTGCGGAGATTTGTGAAATGTCATCATCATTTTTTATCAAAGAATTTTGGTGAATGACAGGCATTCTATTTTCCATAGTCTGTTTCAGTGCAGGAGCTTTTTCATTAAATTGCCCATGATTCTGCATATTCTGTGCATGAGCCATTTAAACTGGGATCATTGACTGATGATTTTGCAGTCCACTCAGTGCTAATCTACTTGAACTCGGCTGCATTTGGGAAATTAAATCATTCTGAATCTCATTTGGATTAGATTTACATTCCGGTTCCAGTGACCAAGGCACCCACAATAATAACAGAGGCTAATTGTCTTCTGAACTCAGTCACAAACATTTTCTGTTAAGGCTCATTCAAACTTGTATTCTTCTCTGATTCTATAATTTTCTTTTTTGCTTTCCCTTTAGACTTCAGACTCCAATTATGCCATATTTCTTTAGATTCGTCCTTTCCATGGTACAATTTGCTAATTATTTAATATGCGACAGGGAGACAATAAATGCATTTCTGCAATTTCATTCTCAGTCATAAACATTTTATAGGTTTTTCACTAACTTTTTTTTGTGTACGGATCAAGAGCACATTCTTATGCCAGTTCCTCAAGCTTCTCACATGCATCACCCTAGCACTTGGCTGCTTCTCCACTCAGGTATTTGAGTTCTTCTACATTATTGGCAGTTGATCTCTCTAAAGTAATACGACCCCGCAAACTCATCATATTCAGTTTTTAATTTGCAAATGTCGATCTTTTTCCCTGCTGGTTCTTCATGTTGCACCAAAGTAACATCAGCAACAATAACACTTGTGCCAACAGTGGGTACAGTAGATACAAAAACGTTACAGTAACAATAGTAGCAAAATCAAACCACTTGGCTCTGCTCCTTTATTTCCAGGTGCTGTCAACAGTGTTCTTATACCTGTGTCAGCTGCACCAGGATCTCCTGCTCCACCCAGTAGAGCAACATGTTCTACGAGTCCAGATCTCTGATGATCATCAATTCACGAAGGAGTTCTTCTATCCAATAAGTCATCTAAAAATGTATCTTCCTCATCTGAAATGTTGTCAATATTTTGATTTTCTTCGGTAATTTGGACAGTCCACTTAGCTTTTTACTTTTTGTCAATATCACTCACTGTATCCTCTCTCCGTGACTTTTTTTTGCATGCCCTTTCTCAATGCTAGACAATGGCTCACTGCATTTTTAATTTGGCTTTTCATTATTTTTCGCTCTTTCTCTACTGCAAAACAATCCCATGTATTCAATGAGTCAAACTGTACAAGTCTTGGGTGGGAATTTCTCTCAGGCATCTTTTACCTCAAATATTCAAGCTCTCTCACAGCAAAGTTACCCTCTAAATAAAACTGCATTTTCTTGTTATTCGAAGGAAACCAATTCTATTTTTTTTAAAACACATTGACAAAAGGAGACCCCAATTTAAGATAATTTCATATAAGGAGCATTTTCGGGAGAAGATTTCTCTTTTTCCATAACATGAGCTGAAATTTGTTCAACATTTTAAGTATTCACAACAAGAAAACACCATCAATCCTCTTCACAAACATGTCAAAATCACCAATATCACAGTCACTAAGCCACAAAGTCTTACATATCAGAATCTCAAGGCAAAAGAGCTCACATGCTGTGTATTTCTTCAGAATAAGCTAAAAGAACAAGTTACTTACCTTCGGTAATGCTTTTTCTCATGGATACAGTATTTGCCTGTGGATTCCTCACCTTTGAATTACCCCTTGTACCAGCCTTCCACGGAAATCTTTTCTTAGCTCTCCCACGTCGACGAGGACGTCACAATGAAACGTTTCCGCTCGCTACTCTGTATTATGTCACCGGAGCCGTAAGAAGACCTCATCAGCATGCTGTTATCAGTTCCACCCATTTTTTCTGTGCCTTTGAGGTGAACGGGTGGACCGACAACATAAATAGAGTATACACAGTATACAAAATGTACACAAATACACACTGTATATAAGAAAAGCTAAAGAACCAAAGTATTTCCTAACAACCAAAAGTATGACCATTGAATGACATAGGAAAACAACCATGTCAAACAATGAAAACTTTTGTCGGCATGCGAAGGTGGACAATGGGTAGGGGGTGCGTCAGTGAGGAATCCACAGGTAGATACTGTATCCACCAGAAAAAGCATTACCGAAGGTAAGTAACTTGTTTTTCTGATGGATACATCTGCCGGTAGATTCCTCACCTTTGAATTGAACCCCACAGCAGTATTTCCCCTGAGGAAACTACTCAAACCAAAACGTCCTGCAGCACAGAACACAGAAAATGGCCATTCCTCCTCACCTCAGAATCCAAGCAATAATGCTTTGTGAAAGTATGGAGGGAGACCCATGTTGCAGCCTTACAAATGTCCATTACATAGACACCTCTAGCCAAAGCAGATGTGGAATCCTTTGCTCTAGTAGAATGAGCTCTGATACTTTCAGGAGTCTTGTTCTTGGCCAGGGCGTAGCATATCTTAATAGACAAGAGGATCCACCAGGATAGCGTTCTCTTGTGGACAGCTTTGCCCTTCATCTTCCCCATAAAGCCAACAAAGAGCTGGTCGTCCAACCTCAAGTCCCTGGTTCTGTCCAGATAGAAGCTGACCACCCTTTGAGGATCTAGGCGGTGAAGTTTCTCCTCCTCCTTGGAAGGGTGAGGGGGAGGATAGAAGGTTGGCAATGTAATACACTGTTCCAGGTGAAAAGGAAAAACCACCTTAGGCAGGAAAGCAGCCCTGGTCCTAAGGACCATCTTGTCTGCATGTATAGTAGTGAAAGAATTCTTAGAACAAAGAGCCTGCAGCTATCTTACCCTCCTGGCCGAGGTAATAGCCACCAAAAATATAGTCTCAAAAGAAAATGGAGAGTCCCAAAAAAACCATTGTGCATCAACGGTGTAGAAAAAAGGTAACTGACATCAGCATGCCGACGAGGTCTTCTTATGGCTCCGGTGATGTCATATGGAGTCGCGAGCGGAGCCGTGCCATTGTGACATCCTCGTCGAAGTGGGAGAGCTAAGAAAAGATTTCCATGGAATGCTGCCGCAGGGGTAATTCAAAGGTGGGGTAACCGCAGGCAGATGTATCCATCAGAACAACAAATTCCACAATGCACACTGATAGAGCCACCATCTACTACAATACATTCAGCCCTACTAGTATTAACTCTCCATTGCTCCGAAAAAGCTCATTAACAGTAAACCATTGCAAATAATCCTATTTAGCAGTCACTGGAACCAGGGAAGCAATCAGAATTTTGGGGTACCCTATTTTTGGGTTGCCTATATTTTCCAAAACAACAGTTGATGATTTCTCTGTTCTCTGATAAGACAGATACAAAGCACCTATGCAGGAACAGGGACAGTGTTAAACCTCAAGCATGCATGAGGCAATGTGTCCCTAATTGGGACCCTAATACAAAGGAGAAATAAATAGCATTTCAAGGCAATAAATCCTCTGGAGTTGGTTGTAACATATAAACCATAAAGGCTTATGCATAATTTGAGGTGCAATGCACAAGGCACAAATAAAAGTAATTCAAAATGCATATCAAGTCAATATAGGGAATTATCGCAGGGCTCAAACAAATACTGACACGAGGTCAAGGCAAACATATTCTTAGTCCATATCATAAAGCAAAGTGACCATGGTACAGTCTCCAAAATCGGGACGTTAGATGACTGGCTCACATCCAAAATTCATCATATTAATTGGCAAAACTACAATAGAAGTCAATGGAAATCCATAGTCAGCAAACGTAGGGCAAATGTAGCAATAAACTGGCAAATCAGTTCTGAAACTATACCACGTAACAAAATGCCACAATTTCTAGCACTATCCCCTAAATGAAAATTATACAGGACCTATTCTAACCTAATGTCATTGGAGGTAGGAGTACATGTAGTTGCAGAAACAATGCAGGTCACCCACAGGAAATAGGCTCAGACTACCATAGGCAAGAAGAGCTTTGAAAGTAACAAATGTCTTCTTCCGTGGTACCTTGAGAACAGCATGTCAGTACAAAACATTTCAACAGTGCACATGTTGATTATGTGTGGAGTCAGAATAAAAAAAGAAAACAAACCTCATAGGTGGACAAGAAGCAGGATGGAGTCGAGGTCCAGTTCAGGCCTAGTTAGCAAAGTACAGAAAAAATACAGGTTTTTCGAAGTGAGGCTTATTTTGTGTGCAGAATAATGTTTAACATAAATTTTTGTAAAATCAAAATCAGCTTTGACATATGTTTATGTAAAATGTCATTTTAGTTAAATTATTTTTTCAATTAAATTACATTTGAAAATAATTAATAATACTAACATACATTTAGACATTTCGAAATACACAGTTTTAAACTAATAAATTAATTAAATGTAATTCATAGCGCTATAACTAATGTAATAGCCACAAACGTATATATGCGTATGTGTGTGTAAGTATGACTTAGAAATATATATTCATAAACCCATATATATGCATACATATATAATGCTAAATTTAAGAAATGTAAATCTTTAACAATGCAAAACCTGTGAAATAACGGGTGAAAACTTACCTGTGGCTCCTGATGTATCTCCAATAATGCAATTGCTCCCGATGAGTAGTCTGTAAACACTAGCAGGCCTTAACTAATTACTTCAACCTCCTGGGTTACAACTCTCATATCTGCTAACATTGGAAGCAGCTAGAAAAAGCTACATTTATTTTGTGTAAAAAAAATTACAGCCAAACATCATAATATGCCATTTCTGCCCCAAAGACCGGAAAGCCTGCATTTGTTTGATGTATACACTAGTGCACACTTCTTCCATTACTCAACCTGGATACAGACACACCGAACTTGCTTTACTTCTTGTTGCAACAACATATCTCAGAGTAAAGTGTTTGGTCTGCACAAAACAAATATAGCCACTTACTGCCTGCATATATCTGTATTGTAATTACTGCTGTATTCTCACTACTTTACATAGCTGGTAACTGCAGGGCTACGCGGGTTTTTGCAAGTTTATGAATGCGTTGCTTTTTTAAGTAACATAAATATGTATAACCCGAGCTATTCAACACCTCCTAGTCTTTAGGTGCACAATGTTTACGTACATTTTCTGACACTGTGTAGCCGCATGACAATTGTGAAAAGAAGCATCCTGAAATGAATGAAGCAGGAACAACAAAGAAAACACATGGTAATGTCAGTTACTTGTGCTAAGTTTTTGATTTATTGATAATGTCAATGATTGCAGTAATGGGAAACTACTGGTCATCATGACACATATTACAGAATTAGGGAAAGAGACAGATGAACAGAGAGTGGGGCAGACAAAAAGACTGAAATTAACAGAAAAAAAACAAACACATAGGCAAAGCAATTGTCGTTTCTTAGTAATATAATAATATCCTGTCCCAATGTTTTTGTTAAAATTATGTGGCAATGTAGTAAATCCATAATTATGAGATAAATGCTGCAGCAATAGACTAGCTTAAATCCAATGACCCTCACCACTGCCTATTGTTTTTATAAACAATGTATTTAAGGAATATAAACAAAGCCTAAATATTCCTATTCAAATATGTGCAATTGATATCTGCACTTTGAAGAAACCATTTTTTTCAATTTGCCGCCGCGAAATATCTACTTAGCATACAAAATATATACAGGTAACTGTGCATATAGTTGTCCTCTATTGCCACCTCTGAATTCTGGTCTTGCAGCTTTTGGCTGTGTAGTTTATGGCGTCACTGGAACATTTTGAAAGTAATATTGGATCATATTACATAGTTACCTTTTGTGTGTATATATATATATACACACACACACACATCAAGCACCCGCATATACCCACCCACACACACAATGCTATTGTCAGGCAGTTTAAATATTTTCAATGAACAAAGTGTTTGGTGGTCGGCCGCCATTGGTTTTGACCGCCATTCAACATCTTATAAAATTTTTCAGATTTTGAGGAACAAACACTGAAAGCAGTAATTTGTTTAAAAAAAAAAAAAAAATGAACTCCACACCCTGGGAGTGTTCTGCCAGGGTGTAGGAGGTCAATAGTCTTTTTTCTGTCTCTCGCAGTGCCAGACAGTAATGATATATATTACATTGTCCAACCTAAATAAGGTGGGCGGTTGAATGTCTTTTCTCAGACGTCCCCATCTCTATCTGTCGGAGAACATCTTCCGTGGACATAGGCAACCTGGGTTCCTTTGACGGAAAACTAAGGGGCAGATTTACAAGCCCCTTGCTTCACTTTTGCACCGCTGTTGCGTCACGTTTAGTGTTGCAACAGCAGCGTAAAAATGCGGCCCATTTACAACGTGTTGCATCTCGGGAGATGCGTTACGTTGTAAAGCCCTGAGTCACATTATACCTGCGTCAGATATAATGTATGCAGGGTGGGCGTTCCAACACAAAAAAGCCTCGTAGAAGTGACGCAGTGAAATCTACAAGATTTCACTGTGCCACTTCTAGGACGCCACTGCGTCAAATTCTTACGCCTGCTTGAAGCAGGCATAAGGAGTGACACAGCACAATGAGGATAGGCCTCCACCTGCATTGCTGGAGTTGTGTCGTGCTTGCGACACGACTCCAGCAATGCCTGACTTTTGCGTCAACAGATACGTCAGAATTTGACGCATCTGTCAATCCTTGCGCCATGGTGCATCGTATTCTAAATACGGTGCATCCATAGTGGCTCATGTGTTGCTAATGGTGGCGCAGGAAAAGTGACACATCTTTACAGATGCGTCACTTTCTTGTAAATCTGCCCCTAAATGAGAAAGGCAAACGGAGGGTTTGGTGGATGGGTACTCCATCAGGTTTTTTGCACAGATGGGCCCAGACAAAGCCAAACACACCAGTCCTAAGCACAGGATCACTTCTCAGAGTAGCAAGAATTCAACTTCAAATGATACACAGCATCCAGCCAGCGTCCTATTAGGTCTAACTGTACTTCTCCTACCCTTAATAGTAATCCATGACTTATTGTTTTCAGTCGTTCAAAGAGGTGCTGTCAACTAAAGTAACTGAATGTCAAATCTGAGACTGGAGCTGCTGAGACAAGGACGTCCACCCATCTGAGAGGGTTCTTTACGTGAGCCAGAGATCAGACTGAAATGGCCAACCCTCTATTGAAGCTGGTGAGTACTTTACTTCTGTTTACACAACTCTTTCATCACGAATCTCAGAATATTTGTGATAAAAACGTAGCCTGACATAAATATTGTTGTGTATTACCCTTTACAAAATCATCCCTCTAATATTTCTATAAACAATATTTATGCTATAATATTATTATCAGGCATTATTTGGCTACTATATTTTGATACCAACCCATAGGCGCTAGAAGTAGGGGTGGTGGAGGGGTGCTACAGTGCCCCCAAAAATAAACAGGATGGAGCTCAGAAGTTGCAAGAGCAATAACGATTCCTATCAATTTTGTTTTTATCCTGTCACATTTGCTGTGATTTAAAGACAGTGATCAAAAATCATTCTATCACGTGGGAAATTGTTGCTAATTTTTTTTAACATGCGAAATACTGTTTACATTCTCTGACTGCAACTCGAGAGAATTTTCTGAACTGAACTTTGTGACAATCGTGAAGAGGTTCAGGAAAAGGGGAAAGGAAAGGCTCTAGTGTGCTACTTTTTTTTATAAGTCCCTGATCCAATCTGTAGCCGGGACTTGTTTCTGGATCTTAAGAATGATGAGGAACTTTCTGCCCCTTCTTTCTGTCCCTTTGGGAGTAGCCGTGCACTTTATAAATACCATACTAGCAGCCCGTCCCAACGTTGTCCGGGAGCAAAAGGCTGCTTCTGGGCCCCTGCCCGCCCTAACGTTAAGGCTGCTTAAGCTTTTCTGTTGCCAAGCTCACGTAATCTCCCCCACAGTTCCCAGCGCCTTGAAACCTTTGAGGGGTAAGATGTAAGCACTTTACAAATACCAATTTGTATTATTATTATTCATTGCACCAAGGATGCTGTTCTCCTCTCCTGTATATTTCACAACCCAATCAACTCTGGGAGTCATCCCGGTTCACGTGACGTCGAGCAATCAAAGTGAACAAACTCACTCAGGCCTGGCACGGAGATGTCTGGCTGCCGGTTGCTGTTGTGAAAAAAAAGTGTCTCGGCATGCCTTAGCTAATCTGTGATCCTCTGCACAAAGCCCCTTCTTTCGGGAATGTACCCTTCATGGGGAAATCCCTGTGCGCCGTCATCACCCCACAGCGGTGCGCCTCCGTATGGGAAAAGCGTTTTTCATGACGTCTGAGACAATGCCTCTTTCTCAGTGTAGCACCCCTTGCTCTGGGAAATGCCCTGTCTAATTAACCCTCCATTCAGTGGGCCGTCCGAGGAACAGAGAGGGGTCTCTTTCCTCAGGTCTGCATGGCTAACAAACATCGACAATGGGCAATCAGCATGCTCCTGTGATGACGTCTGTTTGGACTTGAAATACGGGGCGGGGACGTCATTACCCTGATGCCACCTGCATGGCTCAGGGTCGACCTCCGCTGTAAATGCCGGTAAATGACACGCTCGTGTTCAAAGTTCACAATCCTAAAAAACCTTGTTCTGTAAAGAAATGCCTGTTATTGACACACCCACTGAGCACAGATTAACTTGCACTCGTGCACGGCTACCTTCATGAGCCTTTTTAAGGTGCATACAAGGACCCTGGAACAGGCTACCCGAGGGAAAAGGGAATTCTTTAAACTGTTCTGTAGCCACTATTGCTGAAGTAAGAAAGAGACCGCAAGAGTGTACGCCGCTCCTCCCCGCGCTTCTCTGATGTCAGCACGCATGTCGCGGCCGGCGCTTCTTCCAATGGACTACTTTTTTTTATATTAAATTTTTTAAATAACGTATATTTGTTTTTTAATATAGCCTATGTCCATCTGCTTGCCCTGACGTTTTCAAAGATGTATTGGGTGTTTGGATTAGTGGTGTAGTTTTCGAGTTTACCTGGCTCAAAGGACACACTTCTCTCTTTATAATAGTAGTATAGATTAACATAACATAACACCCAACAAACTTTAAATACCTGTGAAAGAACTGTACTAATGTTTCAGAATATATCAATATTGAGGACTGCGCAAATGCAAATTCAGCACACTTCTTGTAATTCTGAGTTGTAATTCAACCAAAGATGTTAATAGCATCAACACAAATCCAGACACAACAGTGGGCTCCAAAATGCATCACTGGTTACATATGATTTTAAAATTGTTTCAGCACCACAACACTGACCAAGCTCAATATCCTCCCTCCATTGCCCTTTACCATGCATGATAATCCCTGTAGTTAACAGTGGGGTGACAAAACCTTAGAGGGGGGCTTTGTGATATGCCCATGCCACCTTGTCCTCATTTCTCATCTTGACAAGGGCACCCATGAGTTGAGCTATCCCAGAGGGAATGGAACACCATACGCTCTGTACCTAGAGCGCCACATTATCCCTGAGGTGAAACAGAACCTATGTGTGTGGACAGCACAGTGCTTTTTGAATCCCAAACCCTAGAGTCCCTCTTTTTTCCCCACTTCACCTTCCCCTGATAGATGCTGAATCAGGGTCAATATGAACATTTCACTCGGCTATGTTGATTACTTGTATCAGTTTCAAGTGTGTAGTATACCTGGTCATGCATAGTGCAGTAACACTCAACTTCTAGACACAGTGATGTCATTTGAGATGTCATCAGTGATGTCATCAGTGATGTCACTGATCATGTCATGAATGATGTAATATGTGACATCATCAGCAGTGGATTGCGGGAGCGCGAGTTATAGTTAGTACAACTAACTATAACGGGGGAATTTCAATGGTTTTATACAAATGAAATGTACAGCTAACTATAACACCCCTGAAACCTATGTTTTTTGAGTAAATTTCTAAGGTTTTTTAAATGCTAATTCCTAAATATAACATGTCTGAAATCTATGGTTTTTTCAGTGAATTTCAAAGATTTTTTAAATGCTAATTTGTAAATAATTTTTTATTTTTTTTATATTTTCTAACTACATTTTTTTAATCTTTTTATTTTTAGATGTTATTTTTAAATTACATTACACATTTTTTTTATTAATTTTGTTTTACATAAAAATATTTGTTCCCATTATTTTATATTGTTTATAATATACTTACATTATTATTTTCTTTTTTTTGCAGTTGTGCACCCTACGAACACCCTACTCATTTACTGCGCAAAACGTGTCTGCCATTTAGGGTCGCTGTTAAGGATCCGCAAAGGGCGTGCGACCGGTACAACTTTACCCACGCGGTTGCTATGCGACTTGTGCGCGTCGCCTTGTGCATACGCGAGATGTACATATAACGTGATGTGACGGGCGCGCAATAGCGCGTGATGTCATATACATATCAGACGCGGTGTGTTCGCGACTTCAGCGAATATTTTAATGTTGAAAAACTAATTTATATATATTTAACATAAATATTAAGACAAGAGATTATCGGAGGTTATTATTTTAATAATTTTCTTTAACATTCTTAAAAAGTACATCACTGTTATCCTATGGGTAGAACTTCACTTAGCAGGTAAATAGTGTTATCATTACCTTTTCTCACTCAGTGGTGGATCCTGGATACAGCAATGCTGCATCTCCTCTAAACAGTTGAAAGAATGCAAATCACCAAAGACGCTCAGAAGCCCACGTCTTTTTAAAAAAAAAATATCGATAGAATGCGCGGATCATACACGCACGCCTCGATTTTTCCCCGAAAAAGAAAAAAAAAATAAGGGACCTGGGAGACCTTGTGGGATCCCCTGAGGAGACCTAGAGGATCAGGGTGTGTCTACCCTCCAATTTTCACGTTTTAAACACACATTTCACATGCTTCTTCAGCCTGCCTTGTACGGAGACATAAAATGAATGCCAACAGTTTCTAGTTTCGAATGTTGACAACCACTTGACAGGCAATTAGCCTTCAGCGCGTGATCGGAAGGGTGCGCTTATGGTACGATGACAATAAGCGGAGTATACGTATTCAAATTTTTATGTGAAGTGGGCCGCGTGGCCCCCCTCCCGTGCTGCAAAGCCCTCCTCCTGAAGTCACTTCAAGACCACGGGGACATCCAAACTCCATCTATGTAGGTACCCCGTAGGAGTTGCCTTCACTTTGCACATGCATGTTTGTGGTAGTACATGCGTGTTAATGTTACGCATGCGCACAATACGTCCCACCGTCTGGCTATGTACCCCTAACGTATTTCATTTTATTTGTGCATGCTCAATTACAACATGCCCAATCACAGCTCTCACACCCAGTGACATCATGCTCGACCAATCATCCTTCTGCAAAGCATTTATAAGCTGCCACCCTTCTTGAACTTTTGCTATTCCGCAGTCACAGCCATTGAGAGTGTTCGTATCCACTTCTTCCTAGGTGAGCACTTTTTTAAGAGTAATTCAATTAATTAATCTGAACAATCTTTAAATACTGCGTAAATGCAAATTTATGTTCGATTTGGCAATGCTGTTTTTAAGCACGCTTTCCTGCTTTTTTATATTGTTAAAGTTGACTTCATAACTTTTGTTTCTGTGCAAATCACTTAATCCTGGTGCGTTCGTTTATTTTGCCAAGCACCACGTGGCCGCTCCTACAGCAGTGTGCTACGTGCTGTTCAAGTGAATACGATGTAGTTTTTCTCGTGTAAGTAGTGCGTCACGTGCCCCATGCATTGCAAAAGTAATGTTTTCGGCAAAAGTGTATTTTAGCTCGGTTTTCAGCTCTTATAACTTAAATATTTTGCCTTGCTAGGCGATGTTTCTGAGCAACACTTAATCCTGCTGCATATAATTTTTTAAGTAGTGCATCACGCGCTGCTTCCTCCCCATGCACTACACATGTAATTGATTGGTTAATGTTGTATTTTAGCACGCTCTCCATGTCCACCTCGGAATCCAAGCAATAATGCTTTGTGAAAGTATGGAGGGAGACCCATGTTGCAGCCTTACAAATGTCCATTACATAGACACCTCTAGCCAAAGCAGATGTGGAATCCTTTGCTCTAGTAGAATGAGTTCTGATACTTTCAGGAGTCTCGTTCTTGGCCAGGGCGTAGCATATCTTAATACACAAGAGGATCCACCAGGATAGCGTTCTCTTGTGGACAGCTTTGCCCTTCATCTTCCCCATAAAGCCAACAAAGAGCTGGTCGTCCAACCTCAAGTCCCTGGTTCTGTCCAGATAGAAGCTGACCACCCTTTGAGGATCTAGGCGGTGAAGTCTCTTCTCCTCCTTGGAAGGGTGAGGGGGAGGATAGAAGGTTGGCAATGTAATACACTGTTCCAGGTGAAAAGGAAAAACCACCTTAGGCAGGAAAGCAGCCCTGGTCCTAAGGACCATCTTGTCTGCATGGATAGTAGTGAAAGAAGGCTTAGAACAAAGAGCCTGCAGCTTTCTTACCCTCCTGGCCGAGGTAATAGCCGCCAGAAAAATAGTCTCAAAAGAAATTGGAGAGTCCCAAAAAAACCATTGTGCGTCAACGATGTCAACGACGACCGGATCGCGACCAGCGCCAGGACCCCTGGCCCACGAAGACCCCGATCGACCCGCCTGACGTACTCCGCCGCCACCCTCATCGCTCTCAACTCCGGCCGACTCCCTGAATGCCATCAAGCCACACCACGACACACCCACGGACCTTTCAGCTGCCACGCCTGCAAGTTCTCCTGCATCCGGACCAGCCCCGCACCAGCACCCGCCAAGTCGAACTCCAGCAGCACCCACCTCAAGTGCATCCTGCTCAACACCCGCTCCGTCCACAGACACGCCATCGAACTCTGGAACCTCCTGGACGCCACAGCCCCTGACGTTGCCTTCCTCACGGAGACCTGGATGAACGCCTCTTCGGCTCCCGACATCGCCATCGCCATCCCAGAGGGCTACAAGATCATCCGGAGGGACCGCAACGCCAACCAGATGGGAGGAGGCATCGCCATCATCCACAGGGACACCATCCGCCTCACGACCAGCACCGACAACACCCTGACCAGCGCCGAACACCTGCATTTCCAGATCCACACCAACCCGAACACCACCCTCAGAGGCACCCTGATCTACCGACCCCCTGGACCACGCACGCAATTCAGCGAGGACATCGCCGACTTCGTCAGCCCGCATGCCCTCCCCTCCGCTGACTACATCCTCCTGGGGGACCTGAACTTCCACCTGGAGAACAACAACGACCACAACACCAGCACCCTGCTCGACAACCTCGCCAACCTGGGACTCAAGCAACTGGTGTCCACCCCCACCCACCTCGCCGGACACACACTCGACGCGGTCTTCTCATCCAGCACAGACATCAACTTCAGCCACGCCACAGAGCTTCAATGGACGGACCACAGCTGCATCCACTTCACCTTCAAGAGAACGACGACCCACCAACACCAGCAACAGGCCGCCCGCAGAAGCTGGAACAAGATCACAGCAGACCAGCTAGCCACCTCCCTGAGCCAACACCCTCCTGCCAGCTCAGCGAACCCCAGCCAGGCCGCCGACAACATCACGAAGTGGATCAGCAACTGCGCGGACGAACTCGCCCCGCTGAGGACCCCGCCCAGCAGACCCGGCAGCAAGAAGGCCCCATGGTTCACCGACGAACTCAAGAGCTCCAAGAAGAACTGCCGAGCCCTCGAGAAAGTCTGGAAAAGGGACCCGACACCGGACAACAGGACCTCCTACAAACTGGCCACCCGGAAACACCACCAGCTGATCCGCGCCGCCAAGAGAACAGCATTCAAGGACCGGCTGGACAACAACGCACACAACAGCAAGGAACTCTTCAACATCGTGAAAGAGCTTTCCAACCCCAGCGCAGGAAACAACGACATCACCCCATCGCAAGACCTCTGCAACTCCCTCGCCTCATACTTCCACAACAAGATCACGGACATACACAGCAGTTTCAACAACCAACCAACGCACACCACGACCGACCTGCCACCCCCCCCCACCACCACCCTCCACGCCTGGACCCCGATCAGCACAGAAGACACCATCCGCACGATGAACTCCATCCACTCCGGATCACCAACCGACCCCTGCCCTCACCACGTCTTCAACAAGGCCGACGCTGTCATCGCACCCCACCTGCGAGACATCATCAACACATCCTTCGACACCGCCATCTTCCCCGAAAGCTGGAAACACGCCGAACTCAGCGCTCTACTCAAGAAACCAACAGCGGACCCCACCGACCTCAAGAACTACCGCCCCATCTCGCTTCTCCCGTTTCCAGCCAAAGTCATCGAGAAGACCGTCAACAAGCAGATGGCCGCCTTCCTCGAGACGAACGGATCCCTCGACCCCTCACAGTCCGGCTTCCGAGCCAAACACAGCACCGAGACCGCCCTCATTGCCGCCACCGATGACATCCGAGCCCTGATGGACAATGGAGAAACAGCGGCCCTCATCCTCCTAGACCTCTCCGCGGCATTCGACACGGTCTGCCACCGCACCCTAATACGGCGCCTCAGCAACATCGGAATCCGGGACAAGGCGCTGGAATGGATCATCTCCTTCCTCGACGGAAGAACACAGCGAGTCCGCCTACCACCGTACAAGTCAGAGGCCTCCGAAGTCATCTGCGGCGTCCCCCAAGGATCATCACTGAGCCCCACCCTCTTCAACGTCTACATGAGCCCCCTCGCGGCCATCGTACGCAAACACCACCTCAGCATCATCTCCTACGCCGACGACACCCAGCTGATCCTCTCCCTGACCAACAACCCCGCCGCCGCCAGAGCCAACCTGCACGAAGGGATGAAAGAGGTAGCCGAGTGGATGACGACCAGCCGCCTGAAACTGAACTCGGACAAGACGGAGGTCCTCATCCTGGGCTCTTCACCCTCCGCCTGGGACGACTCCTGGTGGCCTCCCGCCCTGGGCACCGCACCCAAACCGACAGACCATGCACGAAACCTGGGCTTCATCCTGGACTCCTCCCTCTCCATGACCAGACAAGTCAACAGCGTCTCCTCGGCTTGCTTCAACATCCTACGCATGCTACGGAAGATCTTCTGGTGGATCCCCTCAGAGACCAGGAAGACCGTCACCCAGGCCCTCGTCACCAGCCGACTAGACTACGGCAACGCCCTCTACGCCGGGACCACCGCCAAGCTCCAGAAGAGACTCCAGCGGATCCAAAACGCCTCAGCCAGACTCATCCTCGACATCCCACGGTCCAGCCACATCTCCGGACATCTGAGAGACCTTCACTGGCTCCCCATCAACAAGAGAATCACCTTCCGCCTCCTCACCCACGCACACAAAGCCCTACACGACCAAGGCCCGAGCTACCTCAACAGCCGAGTCAACTTCTACGCTCCCAAACGCCACCTCCGATCAGCCAACCACGCCCTCGCCGCCGTCCCCCGCATCCGAAGAGCGACTACAGGAGGAAGGTCCTTCTCCTACCTGGCCGCCAAGACCTGGAACTCCCTCCCGTCCGACCTGCGCCTAACCCAAGACCACCTCTCCTTCAGGAAGAAGCTGAAGACCTGGCTGTTCGAGCAGTAGCGGCACCCCCCCTCCCCAGCGCCTTGAGACCCTACGGGTATGTAGCGCGCTTTACAAGTGTCACTGATTGATTGATTGATTGATTGATTGATTGGAAAAAAGGTAACTGACATCAGCATGCAGGCGAGGTCTTCTTATGGCTCCGGTGATGTCATATGGAGTCGCGAGTGGAGCCGTGCCATTGTGACGTCCTCGTCGAAGTGGGAGAGCTAAGAAAAGATTTCCATGGAATGCTGCCGCAAGGGGTAATTCAAAGGTGGGGAATCCGTAGGCAGATGTATCCATCAGAACAACAAATTCCACAATGCGCACTGATAGAGCCACCATCTACTACAATACATTCAGCCCTACTAATATTAACTCTCCATTGCTCAGAAAAAGCTCATTAACAGTAAACCATTGCAAAAATCCTATTTAGCAGTCACTAGAACCTGGGAAGCAATCAGAATTTTGGGGTACCCTATTTTTGGGTTGCCTACATTTTCCAAAACAACAGTTGATGATTTCTCTGTTCTCTGATAAGACTGATCAAAGCACCTATGCAGGAACAGGGACAGTGTTAAACCTCAAGCATGCATGAGGCAATGTGTCCCTAATTGGGACCCACATACAAAGGAGAAATAAATAGCATTCAAGGCAATAAATTGTCTGGAGTTGGCTTTAACATGTAAACCATAAAGGCTTATGCATAACTTGAGGTGCAATGCACAAGGCACAAATAAACGTAATTCAAAATGCGTATCAAGTCAATATAGGGAATTAGCGCAGGGCTCAAACAAATACTGACATGAGGTCAAGGCAATCATATTCTTAGTCCATATCATAAAGCAAAGTGACCATGGTACGGTCTCCAAAATCGGGACGTTAGATGACTGGCTCACATCCAAAATTCCTCATATTAATTGGCAAAACTACAATAGAAGTCAATGGAAATCCATAGTCAGCAAAGGGTGAGCAGATGTAGCGATAAACTGGTAAATCAGTTCTGAAACTATACTACGTAACAAAATGCCACAATTTCTAGCACTATCTCCTAAATGAAAATTATACAGGACCTATTCTAACCTAATGTCATTGGAGGTAGGAGTACATCTAGTTGCAGAAACAATGCAGTTCACCCACAGGAAATGGGCTCAGACTACCATAGGCAAGAAGAGCTTTGAAAGTAACAAATGTCTTCTTCCGTGGTACCTCGAGAACAGCATGTCAGTACAAAGCATTTCAACAGTGCACATGTTGATTATGTGTGGTGTCAGAATAAAAAAAGAAAACAAACCTCATAGGTGGACAAGAAGCAGGATGGAATCGAGGTCCAGTTCAGGCCTAGTAAGCTAAGCACAGAAAAAATACAGGTTTTTCGAAGTGAGGCTTATTCTGTGTGCAGAATAATGTTTAACATACATTTTTTGTAAAATCAGAATCAGCTTTGACATATATTTATGGAAAATGACATTTTAATTAAATTATTTTTTCAATTAAATTACTTTTGAAAATAATTAATAATACTAACATACATTTAGACATTTCGAAATACACAGTTTTAAACTAATAAATTAATTAAATGTAATTCATAGCGCTATCACTAATGTAATAGCCACAAACGTATATATGCGTATGTGTGTGTAAGTATAAATTAGAAATATGTATTCATAAACCCATATATATGCATACATATATAATGCTAAATTTAAGAAATGTAATTCTTTAACAATGCAAAACCTGTGAAATAACGGGTGAAAACTTACCTGTGGCTCCTGATGTATCTCCAATAATGTAATTGCTCCCGATGGGTAGTCTGTGAAGTAACACTAGCAGGCCTTAACTAATTACTTCAACCTCCTGGGTTACAACTCTCATATCTGCTAACATTGGAAGCAGCTAGAAAAAGCTACCTTTATTTTGTGTAAAAAATACAGACAGCCAAACACCATAATATGCCATTTCTGCCCCAAAGACCGGAAAGCCTGCATTTGTTTGATGTATACACTAGTGCACACTTCTTCCATTACTCAACCTGGATACAGACACACCGAACTTGCTTTACTTCTTGTTGCAACAACATATCTCAGAGTAAAGTGTTTGGTCTGCACAAAACAAATATAGCCACTTACTGCCTGCATATATCTGTATTGTAATTACTGCTGTATTCTCACTACTTTACATAGCTGGTAACTGCAGGGCTACGCGGGTTTTTGCAAGTTTATGAATGCGTTGCTTTTTTAAGTAACATAAATATGTATAACCCGAGCTATTCAACACCTCCTAGTCTTTAGGTGCACAATGTTTACGTACATTTTCTGACACTGTGTAGCCGCATGACAATTGTGAAAAGAAGCATCCTGAAATGAATGAAGCAGGAACAACAAAGAAAACACATGGTAATGTCAGTTACTTGTGCTAAGTTTTTGATTTATTGATAATGTCAATGATTGCAGTAATGGGAAACTACTGGTCATCATGACACATATTACAGAATTAGGGAAAGAGACAGATGAACAGAGAGTGGGGCAGACAAAAAGACTGAAATTAACAGAAAAAAAACAAACACATAGGCAAAGCAATTGTCGTTTCTTAGTAATATAATAATATCCTGTCCCAATGTTTTTGTTAAAATTATGTGGCAATGTAGTAAATCCATAATTATGAGATAAATGCTGCAGCAATAGACTAGCTTAAATCCAATGACCCTCACCACTGCCTATTGTTTTTATAAACAATGTATTTAAGGAATATAAACAAAGCCTAAATATTCCTATTCAAATATGTGCAATTGATATCTGCACTTTGAAGAAACCATTTTTTTCAATTTGCCGCCGCGAAATATCTACTTAGCATACAAAATATATACAGGTAACTGTGCATATAGTTGTCCTCTATTGCCACCTCTGAATTCTGGTCTTGCAGCTTTTGGCTGTGTAGTTTATGGCGTCACTGGAACATTTTGAAAGTAATATTGGATCATATTACATAGTTACCTTTTGTGTGTATATATATATATACACACACACACACATCAAGCACCCGCATATACCCACCCACACACACAATGCTATTGTCAGGCAGTTTAAATATTTTCAATGAACAAAGTGTTTGGTGGTCGGCCGCCATTGGTTTTGACCGCCATTCAACATCTTATAAAATTTTTCAGATTTTGAGGAACAAACACTGAAAGCAGTAATTTGTTTAAAAAAAAAAAAAAAAAATGAACTCCACACCCTGGGAGTGTTCTGCCAGGGTGTAGGAGGTCAATAGTCTTTTTTCTGTCTCTCGCAGTGCCAGACAGTAATGATATATATTACATTGTCCAACCTAAATAAGGTGGGCGGTTGAATGTCTTTTCTCAGACGTCCCCATCTCTATCTGTCGGAGAACATCTTCCGTGGACATAGGCAACCTGGGTTCCTTTGACGGAAAACTAAGGGGCAGATTTACAAGCCCCTTGCTTCACTTTTGCACCGCTGTTGCGTCACGTTTAGTGTTGCAACAGCAGCGTAAAAATGCGGCCCATTTACAACGTGTTGCATCTCGGGAGATGCGTTACGTTGTAAAGCCCTGAGTCACATTATACCTGCGTCAGATATAATGTATGCAGGGTGGGCGTTCCAACACAAAAAAGCCTCGTAGAAGTGACGCAGTGAAATCTACAAGATTTCACTGTGCCACTTCTAGGACGCCACTGCGTCAAATTCTTACGCCTGCTTGAAGCAGGCATAAGGAGTGACACAGCAAAATGAGGATAGGCCTCCACCTGCATTGCTGGAGTTGTGTCGTGCTTGCGACACGACTCCAGCAATGCCTGACTTTTGCGTCAACAGATACATCAGAATTTGACGCATCTGTCAATCCTTGCGCCATGGTGCATCGTATTCTAAATACGGTGCATCCATAGTGGCTCAAGTGTTGCTAATGGTGGCGCAGGAAAAGTGACACATCTTTACAGATGCGTCACTTTCTTGTAAATCTGCCCCTAAATGAGAAAGGCAAACGGAGAGTTTGGTGGATGGGTACTCCATCAGGTTTTTTGCACAGATGGGCCCAGACAAAGCCAAACACACCAGTCCTAAGCACAGGATCACTTCTCAGAGTAGCAAGAATTCAACTTCAAATGATACACAGCATCCAGCCAGCGTCCCATTAGGTCTAACTGTACTTCTCCTACCCTTAATAGTAATCCATGACTTATTGTTTTCAGTCGTTCAAAGAGGTGCTGTCAACTAAAGTAACTGAATGTCAAATCTGAGACTGGAGCTGCTGAGACAAGGACGTCCACCCATCTGAGAGGGTTCTTTACGTGAGCCAGAGATCAGACTGAAATGGCCAACCCTCTATTGAAGCTGGTGAGTACTTTACTTCTGTTTACACAACTCTTTCATCACGAATCTCAGAATATTTGTGATAAAAACGTAGCCTGACATAAATATTGTTGTGTATTATCCTTTACAAAATCATCCCTCTAATATTTCTATAAACAATATTTATGCTATAATATTATTATCAGGCATTATTTGGCTACTATATTTTGATACCAACCCATAGGCGCTAGAAGTAGGGGTGGTGGAGGGGTGCTACAGTGCCCCCAAAAATAAACAGGATGGAGCTCAGAAGTTGCAAGAGCAATAACGATTCCTATCAATTTTGTTTTTATCCTGTCACATTTGCTGTGATTTAAAGACAGTGATCAAAAATCATTCTATCACGTGGGAAATTGTTGCTAATGTTTTTTAACATGCGAAATACTGTTTACATTCTCTGACTGCAACTCGAGAGAATTTTCTGAACTGAACTTTGTGACAATCGTGAAGAGGTTCAGGAAAAGGGGAAAGGAAAGGCTCTAGTGTGCTACTTTTTTTTATAAGTCCCTGATCCAATCTGTAGCCAGGACTTGTTTCTGGATCTTAAGAATGATGAGGAACTTTCTGCCCCTGCTTTCTGTCCCTTTGGGAGTAGCCGTGCACTTTATAAATACCATACTAGCAGCCCGTCCCAACGTTGTCCGGGAGCAAAAGGCTGCTTCTGGGCCCCTGCCCGCCCTGACGTTAATGCTGCTTAAACTTTTCTGTTGCCAAGCTCACGTAATCTCCCCCACAGTTCCCAGCACCTTGAAACCTTTGAGGGGTAAGATGTAAGCACTTTACAAATACCAATTTGTATTATTATTATTCATTGCACCAAGGATGCTGTTCTCCTTTCCTGTATATTTCACAACCCAATCAACTCTGGGAGGAGTCATCCCGGTTCACGTGACGTCGAGCAATCAAAGTGAACAAACTCACTCAGGCCTGGCACGGAGATGTCTGGCTGCCGGTTGCTGTTGTGAAAAAAAAGTGTCTCGGCATGCCTTAGCTAATCTGTGATCCTCTGCACAAAGCCCCTTCTTTCGGGAATGTACCCTTCATGGGGAAATCCCCGTGCGCCGTCATCACCCCACAGCGGTGCGCCTCCGTATGGGAAAAGCGTTTTTCATGACGTCTGAGACAATGCCTCTTTCTCAGGGTAGCACCCCTTGCTCTGGGAAATGCCCTGTCTAATTAACCCTCCATTCAGTGGGCCGTCTGAGGAACAGAGAGGGGTCTCTTTCCTCAGGTCTGCATGGCTAACAAACATCGACAATGGGCAATCAGCATGCTCCTGTGATGACTTCTGTTTGGACTTGAAATACGGGTCGGGGACGTCATTACCCTGATGCCACCTGCATGGCTCAGGGTCGACCTCCGCTGTAAATGCCGGTAAATGACACGCTCGTGTTCAAAGTTCACAATCCTAAAAAACCTTGTTCTGTAAAGAAATGCCTGTTATTGACACACCCACTGAGCACAGATTAACTTGCACTCGTGCACGGCTACCTTCATGAGCCTTTTTAAGGTGCATACAAGGACCCTGGAACAGGCTACCCGAGGGAAAAGGGAATTCTTTAAACTGTTCTGTAGCCACTATTGCTGAAGTAAGAAAGAGACCGCAAGAGTGTACGCCGCTCCTCCCCGCGCTTCTCTGATGTCAGCACGCATGTCGCGGCCGGCGCTTCTTCCAATGGACTACTTTTTTTTATATTAAATTTTTTAAATAACGTATATTTGTTTTTTAATATAGCCTATGTCCATCTGCTTGCCCTGACGTTTTCAAAGATGTATTGGGTGTTTGGATTAGTGGTGTAGTTTTCGAGTTTACCTGGCTCAAAGGACACACTTCTCTCTTTATAATAGTAGTATAGATTAACATAACATAACACCCAACAAACTTTAAATACCTGTGAAAGAACTGTACTAATGTTTCAGAATATATCAATATTGAGGACTGCGCAAATGCAAATTCAGCACACTTCTTGTAATTCTGAGTTGTAATTCAACCAAAGATGTTAATAGCATCAACACAAATCCAGACACAACAGTGGGCTCCAAAATGCATCACTGGTTACATATGATTGTTTCAGCACCACAACACTGACCAAGCTCAATATCCTCCCTCCATTGCCCTTTACCATGCATGATAATCCCTGTAGTTAACAGTGGGGTGACAAAACCTTAGAGGGGGGCTTTGTGATATGCCCATGCCACCTTGTCCTCATTTCTCATCTTGACAAGGGCACCCATGAGTTGAGCTATCCCAGAGGGAATGGAACACCATACGCTCTGTACCTAGAGCGCCACATTATCCCTGAGGTGAAACAGAACCTATGTGTGTGGACAGCACAGTGCTTTTTGAATCCCAAACCCTAGAGTCCCTCTTTTTTCCCCACTTCACCTTCCCCTGATAGATGCTGAATCAGGGTCAATATGAACATTTCACTCGGCTATGTTGATTACTTGTATCAGTTTCAAGTGTGTAGTATACCTGGTCATGCATAGTGCAGTAACACTCAACTTCTAGACACAGTGATGTCATTTGAGATGTCATCAGTGATGTCATCAGTGATGTCACTGATCATGTCATGAATGATGTAATATGTGACATCATCAGCAGTGGATTGCGGGAGCGCGAGTTATAGTTAGTACAACTAACTATAACGGGGGAATTTCAATGGTTTTATACAAATGAAATGTACAGCTAACTATAACACCCCTGAAACCTATGTTTTTTGAGTAAATTTCTAAGGTTTTTTAAATGCTAATTCCTAAATATAACATGTCTGAAATCTATGGTTTTTTCAGTGAATTTCAAAGATTTTTTAAATGCTAATTTGTAAATAATTTTTTATTTTTTTTATATTTTCTAACTACATTTTTTTAATCTTTTTATTTTTAGATGTTATTTTTAAATTACATTACACATTTTTTTTATTAATTTTGTTTTACATAAAAATATTTGTTCCCATTATTTTATATTGTTTATAATATACTTACATTATTATTTTCTTTTTTTTGCAGTTGTGCACCCTACGAACACCCTGCGCAAAATGTGTCTGCCATTTAGGGTCGCTGTTAAGGATCCGCAAAGGGCATGCGACCGGTACAACTTTACCCACGCGGTTGCTATGCGACTTGTGCGCGTCGCCTTGTGCATACGCGAGATGTACATATAACGTGATGTGACGGGCGCGCAATAGCGCGTGATGTCATATACATATCAGACGCGGTGTGTTCGCGACTTCAGCGAATATTTTAATGTTGAAAAACTAATTTATATATATTTAACATAAATATTAAGACAAGAGATTATTGGAGGTTATTATTTTAATAATTTTCTTTAACATTCTTAAAAAGTACATCACTGTTATCCTATGGGTAGAACTTCACTTAGCAGGTAAATAGTGTTATCATTACCTTTTCTCACTCAGTGGTGGATCCTGGATACAGCAATGCTGCATCTCCTCTAAACAGTTGAAAGAATGCAAATCACCAAAGACGCTCAGAAGCCCACGTCTTATTAAAAAAAAAATATCGATAGAATGCGCGGATCATACACGCACGCCTCGATTTTTCCCCGAAAAAGAAAAAAAAAATAAGGGACCTGGGAGACCTTGTGGGATCCCCTGAGGAGACCTAGAGGATCAGGGTGTGTCTACCCTCCAATTTTCACGTTTTAAACACACATTTCACATGCTTCTTCAGCCTGCCTTGTACGGAGACATAAAATGAATGCCAACAGTTTCTAGTTTCGAATGTTGACAACCACTTGACAGGCAATTAGCCTTCAGCGCGTGATCGGAAGGGTGCGCTTATGGTACGATGACAATAAGCGGAGTATACGTATTCAAATTTTTATGTGAAGTGGGCCGCGTGGCCCCCCTCCCGTGCTGCAAAGCCCTCCTCCTGAAGTCACTTCAAGACCACGGGGACATCCAAACTCCATCTATGTAGGTACCCCGTAGGAGTTGCCTTCACTTTGCGCATGCATGTTTGTGGTAGTACATGCGTGTTAATGTTACGCATGCGCACAATACGTCCCACCGTCTGGCTATGTACCCCTAACGTATTTCATTTTATTTGTGCATGCTCAATTACAACATGCCCAATCACAGCTCTCACACCCAGTGACATCATGCTCAACCAATCATCCTTCTGCAAAGCATTTATAAGCTGCCACCCTTCTTGAACTTTTGCTATTCCGCAGTCACAGCCATTGAGAGTGTTCGTATCCACTTCTTCCTAGGTGAGCACTTTTTTAAGAGTAATTCAATTAATTAATCTGAACAATCTTTAAATACTGCGTAAATGCAAATTTATGTTCGATTTGGCAATGCTGTTTTTAAGCACGCTTTCCTGCTTTTTTTATATTGTTAAAGTTGACTTCATAACTTTTGTTTCTGTGCAAATCACTTAATCCTGGTGCGTTCGTTTATTTTGCCAAGCACAACGTGGCCGCTCCTACAGCAGTGTGCTACGTGCTGTTCAAGTGAATACGATGTAGTTTTTCTCGTGTAAGTAGTGCGTCACGTGCCCCATGCATTGCAAAAGTAATGTTTTCGGCAAAAGTGTATTTTAGCTCGGTTTTCAGCTCTTATAACTTAAATATTTTGCCTTGCTAGGCGATGTTTCTGAGCAACACTTAATCCTGCTGCATATAATTTTTTAAGTAGTGCATCACGCGCTGCTCCCTCCCCATGCACTACACATGTAATTGATTGGTTAATGTTGTATTTTAGCACGCTCTCCATGTTTTTTAATAACCTTAAACTTCATTGGCCCCCTGTTCTATCTCATTATGCAGATATCTCAACCATGAGACGTACTGGTCGCCACAAGCTGTCCTGCCCATACACTATACCACGTGGTGGTGAACAACTCGACACACCAGATCCACCGACTGCTCTCCATATGTTATCAGCCGAAAATTGCAATGGGCCTAATGGAGTTAAAGGTTTGTCTTCAACATTTCATGATAAAAAACCATTCTGAGATAAGCACTTGTGTATTTCATGTGATTGCAGACGGATAACTGTGTTATTGTCATGTTTTACTAGAATTCGTAGGCATTCTCAAATCAACCAGACATTTAAAAAATAGCATGTTCTCCCGATTTTATTGCCCAAATATGTGATTTATAATTGAACAATGTATGAGTTATAATTTTTCTTGCTTCTATAAATATATTTATAAAATATAAATCTGTATTGTGATAGTCTAATAAACGTTTCTTTCTGAAACCCATTTCTCATTTTAAACGTTTTCAGCCTGTACTTCATATACAAAGTAAACAAAGTAAAAGTGATTTTTGTTTTTTTTTGTAAACTTGTCTTTTAATTTTCCTTGCTATTTATTTCTGAATTTCTAGATCATGGAAGTCCAAAAAGGGTTCTATTTGTGAATGAAGTTTGTGACCAATCTCGGCCTAACATTTGTATAATGCAATACTATTTCCTATTTTGCTGTCCAAATATAACCTCTGATGATTACTTTTCATCCCCAATCCTATTGAGAACAATTGTTTTTATGAACATTAAAATTAAGCTTTTACATATGTACAACATATACATTTTTAACTCTTTTTTCAGTTACCACAATGTTACATAAGTCAGCAGCAAGTTACCAACATTGAAGAAAGTATATCCTCCTGTTCCAGTTCATTTCACCAATGTCTCAAATTTGGCATGAACTAGGTGTATGAAGCCAGAGAGATTCACACATTTTTAACGGATAACTTTAAGGTAAATACTCACAATACGACTACTCGACAAAGTTAAAAAGTAACAGATATAAGTACTTGAGGGGTTTTCGGTGGCAGATATTCTCAAACTCACACTTATACGGATATGTCTGATACAGGGTAGATCTCTGTATAACTAAAGGATGATTAGGTATTAGAATGGCATACAGAGCTCCCAACCTTCTTACTTTTTTTCTTTAAAGGTTCCAAGTTCCAAATTGGGGACGAATATTAGGCTGTGCAGTAGAGGTTGACGGTGTTGCTCCACTGGTACTTGGGCCTCCCCATGAAGCAGGAGGAGCCTCTCTCAATCTCCTTAACTCTTCCCTTGCAAAGTTGACCGGATTCTTAGTCTGCAAGTGCTTCTGCATACTTGCAGTTCCACACCAGTGCTCTTTATTGGGGTCTCCTCTTGAAAGCAGTCTTGCATATGCGGCAAGTAACTTTTCTTGCATTCACCATTTTTAAGACTTGTGAAAATTAATTTCAAAACATTCAATAAATACGGTGTCACTATGCATTGTGTCAAATGCTTTATTAAAAATACACAGAAAATGTTCCCTTTAATTGTTGTTAACGTCTTTACAAGAGAATTTAATAGGAGAAAGTAGGAGATGAATAACAGAGGTAGGACGTATATCTCAAACTTCAAAAATTGATAAAAAGTGTGGACCAAAGTCTGCATGTACAATGCCAGTGGAAGCATTTTAGGCACACTGCAAACATTTAAAAAATATAAATATTGTCAAGTGTTACTTTGACTTGTAATGTTTGACCTCAGTTAGTCACTTCAATCTAATTTAAAACACTAATTTTCTTTTTTGTTTTGCAGAATAACTACAACACCTTTTGGACTCCATATTATGTGTTTTTTATTATATTGTTTTGTTAGTTATAGTTCTAGGTATTTATTGTATTGTTATCTTTTAGTTATAGTTCCAGTTATTGTTTTAATAAAAGTTATAAAAAAAGTACATCGTTTTTTTTTTTTTTGTGGGGGTATCAGTCATCAATAGAAATGATATTTAAAATGTGAAGTATAATTCTGAGGCTAACTCATTAGCAACATAGTGTGATGAACTTTTAACCTCTGTGCTCTTGTAAGTGTTTCATGCACTGTTACTATGGTAACAGGCAGAAAGCTGTTTGGGGGTAGGGTTAAAAGTTACTGGCTGTACAAAAACCGTTATATTTAGCCAGGATCTTCTACACTACAGAAAGGAAAGCAAAGTAAAACAAAGCACTGTGTACCAGATTTATAACCCCTTTGCACCACTTTTATGTCCAACCCCCACGACAACATTACAAGTATGTGGGCTTCAATGACCCCCCTCAAGCCCGGGAACCACCACCCCCTGAACTTTGTATATTACGGGACGCAAAGTGCGTGGCCTTTGTTTATATTTATTCACATGCACCACTAGGGTACAGGAGGCCTTCAGCCCCAGGAGCGGCAGCGTCAACCTGACCGATCCCGGGATAAAAGCTGAAAGATCAGAATCAGAGCCTAAATATGCCAAACCAGCTGTTCAGAGTGAAAACCCCAAAACTGCGCCGAGTCCAGAACCGCTCCGATAAAGAGGAGCTTCTGAGAGGGGCACAGGTGTGACTTCGGCACGTTGATGGACAACCCCAGCATGTGCAAGAGGTCGACTGTAGTCTGGAGGTGGGAGACGACTGTCTGGAGCGAGCCAGTCTTCAACAACCAGTCGTCGAGATAAAGGAAGACTGGAACACCTGATCTGCGCAGATAAGTGAATAAATCTTTCTACTTTTCTACAAGACTATAGAATATTGTCCATATACCACAACAATCTGCCTTTCAATATGCATGGCTTCTATTAAAGAGATAGTGTACATTTTACAGATGAATGAAACCGAGCCTTCCTCATGGACTTTAGACTCTGACTCGGTACTTACTTGTAATTACTAAAATCCCTCAATAAACCCAAGGGCTCTTTGTAGAACCACCCAACCTCTATACACGTAAGCTTGATATATGTCTAAAAAATACATGCTACTTTTTTTTCAGCGACCAAATGCGCGGATCCTAAGCGCATCTTGCGACTTTTTTTGTAAAAAAAATGTCTTACTTTTTTTTTCCTACGGTCCCTATGTCACCCCCTGAGCAGGCCTAGGAGGTCAGGGTGTGTCTAACCTGCCCTTGTCCACATTTTGCCAACATATTTCACAGACTTCTTCACCCTCGCTTCTACCGAGGCACAAAATGGCTTCAGTTCCTGGTTTAGAATGTTTACAACCACTTGACAGCCAATTAGAATTCAGCACGTCATCGGAACGTTGCACTTATCCTACAAGGCCAATCCTTGCACAATCTGTGGATCCTCCACGTCCATAGATATATAAATGACTTTAACAGTAATTTTCAAAGAAACTACTGAACAGATTGACACCAGATATGCCAAGTTGGAACTGAAGACTACCTCTCTGCCAAATTTGGTGTAATTCCGTTCAGCCGTTCAAGCTGTAGCCGTGGTCCTATGAGAAATTTCATGGGGAAAGCGTGTTTTGGGACCCCCTTTTTTCTCAGCCCCGCTTCACCAATCACCCCCAAACTTTCAGCGAAGGAGCGGAACTGAGCTGGCCAAAAGTTTGGAAGATTTCAAAAAGATTATTCGATCGACGCAAAAGTTATTGGCAATAGAATGTTGCGGTTTTCCTATAAATAGTAGGGACCTAACAATAACTACCTACTGACGACAGCCAGTAGGTAATTACCTACTTTCGGTCGCCAGTAGGTAGTTATATTTAGGACCTTGCTTCTATTCAAAAAGCTTTTTTTCTTTTCCCAATAACTTTGGCTTTGGTTGATGAATCTACGTGAAATTTGCAAAACTCGTGGGGCGCTCCGGTCAGGTCCTATCCTGAAAGTTTCGGGGTAATTCGGCAAGCGGGGGCCGAGAAAAATGGGGGTCTTAAAATGTGTTTTCTCCATGTTAATTCCCATATGAAACTTTAGACAAGGCTACAGCCCGAACTGCTGAACTGAATTACACCAAATTTGGCAAAAGGGTAGCCCTTGTTTCAGAAAGAACTCTTTTTGCTAAATGGTGTAAATCCGTTTAGTAGTTCCTGAGAAATTAAAAAACAAAGAGGTAGAAAAATGCATTTCCCATAGGAAACTTTAAACGCAGTTACAGCTCGAACTGCTGAACGGAATGACACTAAATTTGACATAAAGGTAGCCCTTGGTTCAGAAAGAACTCTTTTTCTTAAATGGTGTAAATACATTCAGTAGTTGTTGAGAAAATCAAAAAATAAAAGTTTTGATATTTAGAGGCACAGAGGATCTGCGGACCCTCCCGACCACAAGCTTTATTCTAACTGGCTGTCAACACTCCAAACACGGAAGTGTTGACAGAAATCTTGTGCCTTGGTAACCGAGGCACAAGAAAACAGGGAAACAAAGGCGTAAAACAAGAAAAGGGGGCAGAGTAGAAACACCCTAACCCCCTAGGCCTGCTCAGGGGGTCCCACAAGGACTCCAAGGGGCCCAAAAAAGCATTAAAAAAAACAATTGGCAAAATTCTTCGTTATTTTTTAGCCCCTGGGTGGGCTAGGTCCTGGGGGCCATGAAAAAAAATCCCCCTCACACTGCCCCGGGGACTGCCACCTCACTGGGGCAAGATAATTGAGTTGCGAGGGGAACACTGCCCACCCGCAGCCCTGGGGACCGCCACCCCCGGGGATTCTTTTTTAATCTATGGGGGTGGCCTCCAAGGCCCCCCCATAGGACCTTCAAGGGGACTTTATCCCCCAACTTAAAACGTGCCGCGGGGTGCATTTGCATAGGAGTGAAAGGAGGGGTGTGGCCTGAGGTGACATGTGTGCAAACATGTCTTGTGGCGAGTTTTAAGTTAGGGAATTAATTCCCCTTCAATCCTGAGGGCCCCTGGGGGCCAAAGAGGCCACCAAGTATCTCCAGTAAGTGCCACAGGCCTGTGTTGTAGAGAGGTGGTCCAGGCAGTGCCCCTTTTTACACTTCTCTGCAACCCAGCTCTGTGGCGCTTACTTGAGGTACCTATTTATTTATTTATTTATTTATTACGAAGCTTATAGAGCACGCGGCTACCTCCAGCGGGGGTGTCCCGGCGCTAAGACTACAGGTAATCACAAGAGAGGGTTTCCTAGTACATGTCCAACCAAAAGGAAACCAAGGGCTGCAGGGGAGCTCGTGATTAGCGTTTAGTAAACAGCCAGGTTTTTAATTTGCGTCGGAAGACTTGCTCAGACTCAGTAAACCTAAGGTCTAGATGTAGGCTATTCCAGAGCTTGGCGGCTGTTACGGTGAAAGTTCTGCCGCCACTTCGGGTGAGCCTGAATCTGGGGACGTTCAGCAAGCGAAGGCTGTTAGATCTCAGGTGTCTTACTGAGGATGATATTTTGAGCCTTTTGCTCAGATAGACCGGGCCAGTTCCATTAATAGCCCGAAAGGCAAGGACTAAAACTTTGAAGTCAATGTGACGGGCTATGGGAAGCCAATGTAGCTCCTCTCGGTACGCTCTGACCGAGTTGCAGGCAGGAATGTTTCCAATAAGCCTTGCTGCCGCGTTCTGAATGATTTGTAGTCGGTCTATAAGATATTGGGGGGCACCGGCATATAGGCTATTGGCATAATCAAGATGTGCCGTAATAAGTTCCTGGACCACCGTTTTGCGGGAAGTCTGGGGGAGGTAGGGAAAAATTTTCCTGATCATACGCAACTTATTAAAACAGGCCGCTGTAACTTTGTTGACCTGAGTTTTACCGGACAAGGTATTGTCAAATATGAAGCCGAGGTTACGAGCAGACTGCACTGGTGTGGGAGGAGGATTGAGGACGGTAGGCCACCATAAGTTTGCAGGGGGAGTAGATTTCTGGCTAAAGAAGAGGACCTCAGTTTTGTCAGTGTTTAGGGCAAGATGATTGGCAGCCATCCATGTGCAAATGTTGCCAAGGCAGTTTCGAAAGTTGGAGAAGAGGGAGTCAGAATGGTCTCTAAATGAAAAAACAAGCTGAGTATCATCAGCATAAGAGACCACCCTGACACCCCATGACTCAACTACCTTGGCAAGCGGGGCTAGATAAGCATTAAACAATAGAGGGCTCAAGGCGGAGCCCTGAGGCACACCGCACAAGAGGGGTTTATCTTCTGATTCGAATGGGTGCAGCAGTACCCTTTGGGACCGTCTGGACAAAAAGGATTTGATCCATGCCAGAACTGTGCCACCAATCCCCAACTGTTGTAATCGAGCTGTGAGTATAACGTGGGATACAGTGTCAAATGCAGCGGATAGGTCGAGGAGGACCAACATGGCCTCCTCACCCCTATCCACTGATTCCCTGATAATCTCGGATACTTCCAACAGCGCAGTCTCGGTACTGTAGCCGGTTCTAAAGCCGGACTGAGAATCGTGCAGCAACTTATTTGTTTTCAGATACTGAGCCAGTTGTTTCTGGACCACTTTCTCCAGTACCTTGGCAGGTTTAGGCAGGAGCGAAATGGGTCGGTAGTTGCAAAATTGTGAGGGGTCAGCATCGGGTTTCTTCAGGATGGGAAGTAGCCTAGCATGTTTCCAAACTGAGGGAAATTGACCACGGGTCAAGGAGGAATTCCAGATGGAGAGGAGCGGATTAGTTAACACCTTCGCTGCTAGGTGTTTTCCCCTCCGGTGCTGGACGATGCCCATTTCCATTGTTTCATGACGAGCTCAGCTCGTCATCAGCACAGCTCAACCGTGCATCATGACGAGCTGAGCTCGTCATGAGCATGGAAAGGGTTAAAACAGGGGCAAGATTGCCCATTACCTTGGCAGGGACTGGGTCTAAAGGTGAGCCAGACTTGACTTTATAAAGCAATGACAGGGCTGAGTCGTGCGTAAGTTCACAGAAGGCATTAAAAGAGCAATGAGAGGGGTGAGGAACATCGGATGGAGGGTTGGGAGAAACAGAGTCAAAGGAGGAAGAAAGTTTGACGATTTTTTCCTGAAAAAAGTCAGAAAGTCCGTCGCACAGGTCTTGAGTGGGGACGCATTGGGTCTTCATGGCAGGAGGATTAACAAAATCCTTCACAATGGTGAAGAGAGTTTTGGAGGAATTCTGCGCCTGTTGGATGAGATTTGAAAAATAAGCTCTCATCGAGGTGCGTTTGAGTTTTTGGAATTTAGTTAGGGCAGATTTATAGGCCAGTTTGGCCATAGGGTCATAGTCCTGGCGCCATTTGCATTCCATCTGTTTGCACTTACTCTTTTCCTCCCGTAGCATGGGGGAAAACCAAGGGGCAGAGGGGCGAGATCTGGTGGACGCCAGGGGGGCAAGAGGGGCAATGGAATCCAGAGCAGAGGTAAGGGCGGAATTATATCTAACCGTTTCTTTGTCAAGATCTGCCGCCTGATTAAATTGAAACTGAAAACAGGAATTAATGGACTCACAGGTGACTTTGGTCCATTTGCGACCACTGTCTTTGTTGAGGGAAGAGGGGGGTGGAAGGGGTGGAATGGCGATAACAAAGGGAAGAAGAAAATGGTCAGACCAGGTAAGAGGGAGGGGCGGAAGGGCAGAAATACCAGGATGATTTGAGAAAATAAGATCAAGTGTGTGGCCTGCTTTGTGGGTGGGGCCCTTGACTAGTTGAGACAAGGTAAGTCCTTGTAGGGTTTCCAGAAGTAGGGATGCCT
Source organism: Lissotriton vulgaris (assembly GCF_964263255.1). Classification (NCBI taxonomy): domain Eukaryota; kingdom Metazoa; phylum Chordata; class Amphibia; order Caudata; family Salamandridae; genus Lissotriton; species Lissotriton vulgaris. Next base: position 94,151,667 of record NC_141699.1, on the reverse strand, counting down.
GAACAGAAGATGGATCATCAACATGGAGATTGAAGTCTCCCAACACAGTAAAGTGGGAGTGTTTAAGTGAGAAATCCGCAATTGAATGTATCAAGGCTTTAAGAGAGGCGGCTTTGGCGGAGGGAGGATTGTATACCAGGATACCAGCAAAGATAGTGCAAGCGGAGTCCTTGATCATGAGATACATGGCTTCTATGAGGCCAGTATTAGCAATTTTTGTAATGCTCAGTATAAGGTGGGATTTCGCAATTACCGCGAGGCCCCCACCAGTTTTGGAGTTAACTCGGTTAATGCCTAAAAGTCGGTAGCCAGGGGGAATGGCCAAATTAATGTCCGGCTTGGATGAGTCTTTAATCCAGGTTTCTGTGAGAAATAATAGGTCCCATTTGTGAGTGTCTAACGACAGCCAAATATCGGAAGCGTGTGCGGGAAGGGATCTGGAGTTAATTAAGGCTGCATGTAAGGTAACCGGGGGCGGGCGGTAAGCAACATTCATAGACTGAGGAGACGGTTTGATATAAGCAGGAATGGTGATATTACAAAGTGAACAAGAATATAAGGTAGTTTCCAGGCTTTGCGGGTTACAACACTTAGCTGGGTTGCAGACGCCATGACGTAAGTGTAAGAGTTGTTGAGAGGACCAGGAGATTGTTGGGGTGCGAGGAGCAGGTGGACTGGCGCTGGGCGCGGGTCCGGCGCCTTCGGCGCGCCATCGTCGTGCCCGCTGCGCCCGCCCGCTGCGCGGGCGGGATGACCCCTTCCTTTTATCCATGTCCGATTGGGGGTGGGAGGAGGGTGGGAGGCGTCCAGGAGCTGGAGCGCTACCCTGCCTCCCCTCAAGATGGCGGTTCCGCGTTTTCCCGGTGCTGCGTTGCAGAGAGGTGGTCCAGGCCATGCCCCTTTTTAAGCCTTTCTGCAACGCAGCTCTGTGGTGCTTACTGGAGGTACATGGTGGGCTAGTTGGATCCCAGGGAGCCTCAGGAGTCAAGGGGACTTAATTCTCTAACTTAAAATGCACCACAGGGCGCATTTGCACAGTGGTGAAGGGAGAGGGTGGGGTCTGAGATGACATGTGTGCAAATACGCCCTGTGGCACGTTTTAAGTTGGGGGAATTAATTGCTCTTCAATCCTGAGGGTCCCTGGGGGCCAGCAACCCCACCAGGTACCTCCAATAAGTGTTACTGTGCTGCGTTGCAGAGAGGTGGGCCAGGCCACACCCCTTTTTACATCTCTCTACAACGCAGAACACAACTCTGTGACGCTTACTGGAGGTACCTGGTGGGCTAGTTGGACCCCAGGGACTGTCAGGATTCAAGGGGACGTAATCCCCTAACTTTGGTGTGTTTGGGGAGTGGTGGAGAAAGGGGGCATGGTCTTTGTCTACCTCTCACCAATCCCACTGCGTGGGGCGTACTGGAGGTAAAAGGTAGGCTAGTTCGGCCTTAAAGGACCACCAGCAGTGAAGGGGAATTCAATCCGCATATAAGAGCATGCCAGGGAGCGTGTTTGTAGAGTGACCTCCTATACCACACAAACACCACTGCACAACCCTATAGCTGAAAGCACTACCCCCAGCATGACCCCCTACACTACACAAACACCACTGCACTACCCTACACCCTAAATATACTCCTAGCTCGACCCCCAACACTACAAAAACACAACTGCACTGCCCTAATCCCTAAAACACTACCCCCAGCACGACCCCTACACTACACAAACACCACTGCACTACCCTAAACCCTTAATCTAACTCCAGCACGACCCCCTACACTACCATAACACCACTGCTCTAGCCTAAACCCTAAAACACTACCCCAGCATGACCCCCTACACTACCCAAACACCACTGCACTACCCTAAACCCTAAAACACTACCCCAGCATGACCCCTAGACTACACAAAAACCACTTCACTACCCTAAACCCTAAATCTACCCACATTACGACCCCCTACACTACACAAACAACACTGCACACCCTAAAACCTAAAACCCTACCCCCAGCATAACCCCCTACACTACACAAACACCACTGCACTACCCTACACCCTAAATATACTCCTAGCTCGATCCCCAACACTACAAAAACACAACTGCACTGCCCTAATCCCTAAAACACTACCCCCAGCACGACCCCTACACTACACAAACACCACTGCACTACCCTAAACCCTTAATCTAACTCCAGCACGACCCCCTACACTACCATAACACCACTGCTCTAGCCTAAACCCTAAAACACTACCCCAGCATGACCCCCTACACTACCCAAACACCACTGCACTACCCTAAACCCTAAAACACTACCCCAGCATGACCCCTAGACTACACAAAAACCACTTCACTACCCTAAACCCTAAATCTACCCACATTACGACCCCCTACACTACACAAACAACACTGCACACCCTAAAACCTAAAACCCTACCCCCAGCATAACCCCCTACACTACACAAACACCACTGCACTACCCTAAACCCTAAATCTACCCACAGTACGACCCCCTACCCTACCCAAACACCACTGCACTACCCTAAACCCTAACACACAACTTCGTACACTACACAAACACCTCTGCACTACCCTAAACCCTAAAACACTAAACCCTACACTACACAAACACCACTGCACTACCCTAACCCCTAAAACACTACCCCAGCACGACCTCCTACACTACACAAACACTACTGCACTACTCTTAACCCAAAAACACTAACCCCAGCACGACCCGTACACTACCTAAACACCACTGCACTACCCTAAACCCTAAACCACTACCCCAACACGACCCACTACACTACCCAACACCACTGCACTACCCTAAACCCAAAAACACTACCACCAGCACTACCCCTACACTACCCGAACACCACTGCACTACCCTAAACCCTAAAACACTACCCCAGCACGACCCCTACACTACACAAACACCACTGCACTACCCTAAACCCTAAAGCACTGCCCCCAGCCCGACCCCCTACAATACCGAAACACCACCACACTACCCTAAACCCTAAAGCACTACCCAGCATGACCCACTACAATACCCAAACACCACTGCACTACCCTAAACCCTTAACCACTACCCCCAGATCAACCCCCTATACTACCCAAAATCACTGCACTACCCCACTACCCCAAGCATGACCCCCTACACTACCCAAACACCACTGCACTACCCTAAACCCTAAAGCAGTGCACCCAGCAAGACCCCTACACTACCCAAACATCACTGCACTACCCTAAACCCTGAAGCACTACCCCCAGCATGACCCACTACACTACCCAAACACCACTGCACTACCCTAAACCCTAAAACTCTACCCCCAGCACTACCCCTACACCATCCAAACACCATCGCAATACCCTATATCCTAAATCTACCCCCAGCACAAGTCCCTACACTACACAATTGCCACTGCACTACCGTAAACCCTAAAACACTACCCCAGCATGACCCTCTACATTACCCACACACCACTGCACTACCCTAAAACACTACCCTTAGCATGACCCCCTGCATTACCCAAACACCAGTACACTACCCTAAACCCTAAAACACTACCCCAGCACCACCCCCTACACTACCCAAACACCACTGCACTACCCTATATCCTAAGTCTACCCCCAGCACGACCCACTACACTACACAAACACCACTGCACCACCCTAAACCCTAAAACACTACCCCAGCACAACCTCCTAATCTACCCAAACACCACTGCACTATCCTAAACCCTAAAACGCTAACTCCAGCACGACCCCCTACATTACCCAAACACCTCTTCACTACCCTAAACCCTAAAACACTACCCCCAGCACAACCCCCTATAGTACCTAAACACCACTGCAATACCCTATATCCTAAATCTACCCCAAGACGAGCCCCTACACTACACAATTACCACTGCACTACCCTAAACCCTAAAACACTGCCCCAGAATGACCCCCTATACTACACAAACACCACTGCACTACGCGAAACCCTAAAGCACTGCCCAGCACGACACCCTACACTACCCAAACACCACTGCACTACCCTAAACCCTAAAGCACTACCCCCAGCATGACCCACTATACATCCCAAACACCACTGCACTACCCTATCCCTAAACCACTACCCCAAGCACGACCCCCTATACTACCCAAACACCACTGCACTACCCTAAACACTACCCCCAGCACGACCCCTACACTACCCAAACACCACTGCACTACCCTAAATCCTAAAACACTACCCGAAACCAACTCGTGTGCCAACAGACTTCATTGTGGAATTGGCCGGATTTGCATTGTGAAAGAACTATTTGAAGTTCTGGAAAGATTTCTATTATCAATTATAGTGAGTGCCAATGGGTTGCCCTTTTGCCCCAGAGCTGGCAGTCCTTTTGACGGCTAAATACTAATAAAAACTTTGGTGTATTCAAGCAACCCATTTCTGCAGTTTATTGATTCTTCCACTAAATGTAGTAGGAAAGGAGCCCTGGTTTACCGCCCGCCTGGCCCTTTGAAAAATATGTCAAAATTGCTAGTAGAAACTATAGCACCACATATAAGCCCTGAAAAAGACTTTTTATTACTTGGGGATTTTAATATTCATAGTGAGGAGGAAAATAACATTGAGGTACAATTTTTCAAGACAGATATCTCTCTTCTGGGACTAAAACAACTTAATAGCGGACCTACACATCAAGCGGGACATACTTTGGACATGATTATAACCAACTTTTCCGGTATTGAATGTAATGTACCCAAACAAAATCCCTGGACAGATCATTTTATGCTTGAATTTTTCATGCCAATAAATGTTCCGCGAGCCACTGTACATGCCCATATTCCATCTAAACGAAGGCAGTGGCACAAAATCACCAACATCACCTTCGAACAAAAATATCTTCCCCCCCTAGTCGTATGCACAGACGACATTGATAGTGCTCTTCTAAAGTGGGATTTAGCTGTTGGTGATACAGTAGAACAACTTGCCCCAATAAAGACCTTCAAAACGAGCCTTACTAAGAAACACGAAGTTTGGTATTCAGAAGATTTGCGTAGTCTTAAACGTATAGCCAGGAAATTTGAAAAGACATGGAGAACTTCTCACTTAGAAGGAGATAAGGTTAATTATAAGATGGCTCTTAATACTTATCATAAAGCCATACGATCTGCTCGCAAGCATCATATTACCGTCCAGTTAGAGGCAGCTGGTAATGATTCAAAGACCTTGTACCAGATTGTCAACACTTTTCTGAAACCTGCAGCGTGCGAGAGCGCAGACATGGCCTCACAACATCTTTGTGACAGTATATCGAGCTTCTTCTCTGACAAAATTGACGCTATATATAGGAGAATAGAGATGACAAATACGGATGGCAGTAACCAGGATCTTTCTGCTCTGGTGTATATGCCATCCATTAAAGCTACAAAATCTCATTCATTTAATGACTTTCCGGAAATCTCACTGAGTGAGGTCCAAAGACTACTTATGGATATTAAAAGTGGAAGTCCGGCAGACCGGCTTCCAGCCAGACTCATGGGTCCACTAGGGAGCACTCTGGGCCCTGACGTTCAGAGGCTAGTAAACCTCTCATTAACATCTGGAGTAGTTCCACAGTGTTGGAAAAAAGCTCTTGTCAGACCGATCAGGAAGAATTCATCTATTCCTTGGACCAACTTGTCTAATCTTAGACCTATCTCCCTTTTACCCTTCCTGGGGAAAATCACCGAAAAACATTCTAATAAACATCTTTCCACCTATTTGGAACAATCAGGCTGCCTCGATCCATCCCAGTCAGGCTTTAGGCCAAAATTCAGCACGGAAACGGCCTTGCTGTCGATAACAGACGATCTCCGGCTGTACCAGGATAAAGGTTATTCTGTAATCCTGGTACTACTAGATTTATCGGCAGCGTTTGATACCATTTCTCATAACATCCTTATCGAACGCCTGTCTGAGAGTGGAATCGGTGGTACTGCACTGGAATGGATCAGAAGCTTTCTCTCCAACCGCACCCAATCTGTCACCATGGGTGACTTTAGGTCGGAGGAGGTCAACATCACCAAGGGGGTTCCACAGGGCTCATGTTTGAGCCCGACTTTGTTCAACACCTATGTGGCCCCCTTGGCAGCTGTAACCAGAGCTTATGGATTCCACCCAGTATCATATGCTGATGATACGCAGCTGCTCTTCCCTTTTAAACATGTTACACCGGAGATAATACAATCTTTCTCCGATGGAATGAAGGCAGTTGCAAGGTGGATGTCCTCCAATTTCCTCCAATGCAACGTTGGAAAAACGGAGGTGATGCTTTTCGGCGATGTAAAGGTCCAATGGTCTCCTGACTGGTGGCCTCCCGATCTAGGCCCGGTTCCTGAGCCCAAAACAGTGATCAAGAATCTAGGAGTCAGATTGGAACCAGAGTTGACTATGAAACATCATGTCACCATTACTGTAGGAACATGCTTTCACGTAATAGGTCTCCTTCGGAGGATTTTTCCTTTCCTCCCTGATACTTATAGGAGAACCCTGGTTCAGGCTCTGATTATCAGCCGTCTTGATTACTGCAATGGTCTCCTGGCAGGAGCTAATGAAGAGGTTTTTAACCGCCTACAGGTGGTACAAAATACAGCAGCGAGGTTGGTGCTTAATGCACCTCCAAGGTCTCCCTCCAGACCTTTATTGCATAAACTACACTGGTTGCCCATTCGGCAACGAGTAAAGTTTAAAACCTGCTGTATTATTCACAAAGGCCTTAATGAATTGGGACCAGAGTATTTAGCTACAAAATTTGCTCCATACGCTCCTACTCGCACCCTTAGGTCAGGCGAACAACTTTTGCTAAAAATTCCCAGAATCACCAAATCTAGGCAAGGAGGTAGGGCTTTGTCTGTGGTAGGCCCCAGTTTATGGAACTCCCTCCCGTTTTCCCTAAAACAGTGCAGGAATCACCTTCAGTTCAGGAAATGCCTGAAAACCTTTCTGTTCAGCTCATGCTAAACAATTATCTGCTAGCTCATATGAGGCCTCGATTTTAAATCATCCTCCATGTGGCTTCTTCTAAGTCTCTTATCCCAGGTGTCAAAAGCGCGGAGATACTCCTTCGGGGGTCTATTCATAGCGCTATATAAGCACGCAAATAAATAAATAAATTTCCAATTGTGTCCGTTATATAGATGACATCTTCATCGTATAGACAGGAGATGCGGAACAACTATTTAAATTCCATGACTGATTGAATGCAAGAACAACGGATTTAAAATTCAATTTGAATCACTCTCAACATAGAATGTCATTTCTGGATGTTGAAGTTTATGCCTCGGAAGGCAGCCTGGTGACAACTTTATTCAAAAAGCCCACTGATAGAAATAAAGCTCTCCATTACTCTAGCAACCATCCTAGGAATGTACGGGAGTGACCAATTTTTAAGGGTAAAAAGAAACTGCACTTTTAAAGATGAATACACATTGCATGCTAACAACTTGATAGGACGCCTCCGGGACAGGGGGTATCCTAAAAAACTGTTGAAGAATGCAACGAAGCGAGCCTGGTGGACACCACACGACCCTCTTTTACAGAAGAAAGACAAAAAACTACTGGACCGAATGTTATGTGTGACCACTTTTGGCCCGAAGGCCAACCTTTTCAAGAAAATAATCCTTAAAAAATGGCATTTGATTAAAAATCTAGAACAAACTTTTGCAGCACCTCCTCTTTTTGCCTTCAAAAAAGATAGTAGTTTTGCCAACAAAGTAGTACGGGCGGCGCTACCTAGAGCTCCCACAAAAAACACACAACAAGACCTTTTGGGCCTTCAGCCAATTTTAGGACATCATAAATGTGGCACTTGTACTAGCTGTGACCAAACAATGGAAGGATCCTTTTTTTCCCACAAAAATGTCCACTGGAAACTAACCCTGGGCGTAGTTGCTCGTCGCGCTGTGCAAAGCTACAGGAAGATGTTATTGCACTATGCGAGCTACATGTAGCTATGCAAGCGTGCGTAGTTGCTTATCGCGCCTGTTCGCGATGCATTTTTCTTGTTCTGGAGCGCATTGTGCGTGTTCGGGGCACTGTTTGTGTGCTCGTCGGATGGTATCTCGCGAACTTACCCATGCGGTCGCCTATGGGCACGGCCATCTTGTTTCAATAGTCCCACCCGCTCGTGATGCCCTATTTCCTGTTCCGGGTCGATATTGCTTGTTCGTGACGATATTGCGTGCTAGCGGGGAAATATAGCGCAAACGTACCCACGCGGTTGCGATGGGCGCAGCCATCTTGTTTTTCACTCTATGCTATGGTTCTGGGCCTGATTTTCTATCCTCCCTCAATCTTTGCAATCCTTAGTTTTTTACACAGTTTTTCTGACTTTTTTTATTTATCATCTATCTCTCTCTGTCCCTAAATTTACATTTTGCATTTTATTTCTACTTTTACTGCGTTTTTTTGTACTTGTCTACTGTTTTATATTACTTTTCTTTAAGCTCCTACTTCTTCCCCCTAACTTTAATTTTTCCTTTTCGCCTGCTACACATCCCAGAACCATGGCCAAGGGTAGCAGCACTGCCGGCTCCAAGGGAAAAGCGCCTGTGCCCAAGAGCTGCCTGCCGTGGTGAGGCGGAGGTGGCCCCCCTTGCTTTTATTATCCAGCGCCACCTCCCCTTGACCTTGGCAGCAGGCAGCAGGCCAGGACCCGGGTACCCTACCCAGGAGCGTCACCGTCAGTGGGCTTTGCTCCATGAAGACCTCTGTTGTGTCATCCAGATAGGCCTGGACCATCCGCTCAATGGTCAGGGGTGCTCCGATTAGCTTGGCCTCTTTTGCCTTTGCATCAGCAATAGATTTACCAAACCCTTTTCGTATAAACCAATCAGTTGCCGTTTTTTTTATGTGGCTGATGATCCTGTTGGTGCTGTTGTTGATGTTATTGGTAGTGTTGGTGACTGCTGGGAGGCAAACATACTGCTCTCAGGCTCTGAATTAGAACTGGACTTTGGATGCCCTGTAGTACTTGTTCTTTCCTGCGGTGGCGGGCCTCTAATTAAGAGCCATTCGTTTTTTTAAATCAGTGGCTTCCTCAGCTATCAAAGTTTTGTACTTGGCAACATCCACTTCTGAAAAAGGAATTACTGCATTACTGTTCAGAAAAAATTTGTACTGTGGATCCAAAATTGTGGCAGTAATGTAATGTCGATGTGACACAATGTTATTTCGAATCCTTGTATTTTCAGATACATGAAGGCCTAAGGTGTCCGCCAAATAATATGCGTCTACTTTGTCATCCACACCTGCATACGTTTCAGACACCTCCTTCAGCTGTTGCTCTAGCATGTACAACAATGGGATAGCTTGTCCTCCCTGCTGACTTCACATGAGAAGACCTAAATAGGAAGTAGTATCTCTGTCAGGCATTTAACGAGGTCCCATTGACCCATCTCAACGATCATGCCTTTCACAGTAGGATCCCCTAATATTTTCATGACATAAGCATTAAGTGGTATGTACTTCTCAAACAAACGATCAAGCATGTAATAAGTTGAGTTCCAACGTGTTGGCACCTCCTGGATGAGTGCTTTGACTGGCATTTTATGCTCGTGTTGAATGAGCCTTAGCTGCTTCTGGGCTTTAAAAGAATGGTTGAAATGTGTGCATATTCTTCTGCAGGTGGTCAGTAAGTTGCTGACTTTGCTTTATTTTTTCAGAATGTCTTGAACAACAATGTTAATGCAGTGTGCCAAACACATGACCCTGAAATAGCCACCATCTTTCATGGCCTTAACTACCTTACTGCCATTGTCCGTGGCAACAAAACCAATGTTAAGCCCTCTTGGTCGCAGCCACTCAAAGACCATGCAGTTAAACCCATCCAAAATGATTGCAGCAGTATGAGATGTATCTATCGAAAACATGTCTACAGTTGCATCTTTGCGAGTGCCATTAAAAATCTCAGCAGTGTCAACACCTGTAGATATCTTTTCTCTAACAACCGAAAAAGAGATCCAGTGTGCAGTGATGCACAGGTAATCAGTGGCTTGGCAACTGGTCTACATGTCTGTTGTCAGGTCGATACTCTGAACAGCACTCTGTTTTAAGGCTTTTCCAAGCAATTCCAGCACGTCATGATGTAGTGCTGGAACAGCAACTCTGGTGAAATAGTAGCAGCTGGGAACCTTCCATTTTGGGCAGAGGGTTGTCACAAATTCCAGACAACCCACCCCTTCAACAAAAGAAAAAGGGAGAAGGTCCAGTGCTAATATTTTAGCCAGCTTTGCATTGTACAAAGGTGCTATTGTGTGGTTGCGTTTCTACTGCCCCTCCGGCCCAGTAAACATGCTAAGAATGGTAGGCTGCATGGTATTCCTTTCTGTTAGGCTCAAAGCCGCACTTTTTTCATTGCAGTACTCCTTGGTGTCTCAGGCTGACTCTTACTCTTATGCCACTGAGATGTTGCAGAGGATGCGGGCACTACCACTGCAGTGCTGGGGACAGGGCTACTTTGTGTACCACTACCAGAGAGAATGTCTCTCTCTTCTTCTTCTTCTTCTTCCTGTTCCACCGTGAGCAGACCTTTTACTCGTTTATCCCCACCAACAGCAATGGTTCCAATTTTTATGCAACATAGGGGGTCCTCACTGTTGATTGCGTGGTGTTTTTTAAGATGGGTCATTTGGCCTCCGGTATCATAGTTTGTACCAAGCTTACCACAACTAACAGAGGTATCACAAATGGAGCATATAGCAATGTTCTGCTCCTTTTCGCTAACCGTAAAGAAGTCCCACACTGGGGAGCTCAACTTTTGTCTCCTGCTGGAGGTGCCACTTCCAATGCTGGATGAACTGGAGGGTGTGCATTACATTTGACTCTGTGACTATGCAGTACCACTGCCTACTTCTGCTGAGGTGGTGCTTGTGCTGGATGTTGGACGCTGCCGGCCCTTTGCTAATGTAAATTTGGAAGCTGGAGGTCGTGTTGGTGTTACCTGTGTTGGAGGTATGCGAGCTACATCCCTTGCAGCCATTCTGGATGGGGCAATAATGTTGGTCTCCATGTTCTCGGGCCGGGAGTGATGTTCGTGATGACTGGCTCATCATCCTTATCCTGCTGTTCTACATTGACCTCCATAAGTCTAAGGCTTTCTGGAACCTTCCTGTTCCTTAGCCTGGTCTTGGGATGTGTCTCCCTCTCATGCTCAGGTTGTTGTGGCTCCCAAGTGCAATCTAGATCATCAGAAGGCATGTTTATCGAAGAACTCAATGGACTAACCCTCCTTTTCCTTGCTGGGGATTTGGAAGACAATGGATCTCCTGAATGAGTGGCTTCCTCTTCTTCTTTCTCTGCATGAGGCTCAGTTTCCTGAAGTGCCGCTACTTCGGGAGGAACAACAACTACTACTGCGGGCGGTGGTTGCGGCTGTTGTTGTTGACAACTTATCTTCTGTGTTTCCTCCTGCATTGATTGTGCACTACTTTGAAATAGCGATACGTTTCGGTCAGGCTCAGCATCACTGCTTTCCACCATTAGGCTGGCTACCTCTTCCACACTCATCTGCTTGGGCCTGGGTTGGTGGGACGGGCCCTCTGATGCAGATGTGCTGCCGGAGGCCTCATTTATGGTTTGCCAAATAAGGTTTTGGGCGGCACACCAGACTTAAGTGACACTTCCTTCTTCTTCTGTTCCTTCTTCTCAATAGCAACTTTCTTGGTACTGGAGGACCTGGTACCTGCTTTCTTTGGGGCCAACATCTTCAGATGTCAGCAGCACTCAGTTGCACAAGTTGCAGAGATGTCTGGTCAGGGCACTCACATGTCACGCCGTGTACAGCAGCAGGACGTCTGTCTGGCACCACAACGGTCGATGATGACACACCTCCTCCTCAGTCTTTTGTGCACCTAAAAGCAAAAAGCCAGATGAACACCAGTCAAACGATAGTACAATCAAACTAATATAATATATAACTTCTTAGTGTGTGGTGGTCACAATAATTAAATTTTAGTAACTCAGTGAACAACAACAGTGTAGCCATTTATGAGACTTTGACAGCAAGGCCAGGGCTTTCCTGGTGTACTGTACAGTGTACACTCAGGAAGAATAAGAATAGCAAAGAACAAAAACATAAACGTAGTGGAGCCGGTTTGCCCTAAAGTTGTCATCACGTGGGATGGATGCAGCATCAGGGAGGAACAACAACACATACACATGCAAAAAAGGCATTTATTTAAAACACCCAAAAAGTAAAATGTACCTCATTAAAAAAAACACATTTTGAAAATCAATCCAATGCCATCCATGCCATACATGATGTTAAAATTCAACAAACAACACAAAAACAGTTGTTTAACTTTCATGCACCCATGGTGATTGATGAGTACCTCTGGGACTACTGGCAGACAAGGCCACAAGCTTGGAGGCCTATAGCAAAAGCACAGTGGCTGGTCCCACAAAATTGCTTCCACCACTTTGCCAGGCCACTCACAAAAAAGTAGAAAAGGAATACAAGACAGACAATGCAGGACTATGGCAAAAGCTCAATGCCTAGCTTTAGAAAATGGCCGACACCCACATGGTCATGCCACCCACAATAACAAGAAAGTACATACAAAGGACAGAAACAGGAAGTTGGAGTCTCTGAGGAACTTCCTTCCACTTTTAAAAATGTTTAAAAAAATAGAAATGACTCCATGCTCCAAAAACTACAGCAAAATGACAACCTGAGGAGTTTTTTAAGCAAAAAGAACAAAATCATCATTTTTGAGAAGGTTTTATGTTGCTCGCGAGATATTGTTTGCCAGATTACAAATTCTGAGTGTTCGGCATCGCAAACTGTACAAAAAGTCCTTATCACGAGAGCGAATACGTATATTGAGTGCGCGAAGAAGACAAAAACTGTAAGTCTGCGTTGTCGTGCTGTGTAGAGTTGCCAAAACTATGTGAGCTGAACTCCTAGTGTTACCTACTGGCTGAAAAGCCCTATGTAATTAACAAACACCCAAGAACTGAAATTCCACTATAAAAACCACATTTTGCAATTCAATCCAATGCCATCCATGATGTTAAAATTCAACAGACAACACGGAAACAGTTTTTATGCACCCATGATTTGTTGATGACTACCTCTGGGCCTGCTGGCAGACTAGGCCACAAGCTTGGAACTGAAGCCTCTGGTAAAAGCAAGCACACTGCCTGGATGGCTCCACAAAATGGACGCTAGCCACCCACAACAAAAAGAAATGAAAGACAGACAATGCAAACCTATGCCAAAAGCACACTGCCTGTCTTCACAAAATGGCCCCCACCCACATGGCCAGACCACAACAACAACAAGCATAAGGCAAGGGGAACAAAGAAAAAACATGCAGGCCTATATGGAAAAAGAAGTACACTTCTAAACTACCTCCACGAAATGACCCCAAGCCACATGGTCACTCACTGTCACAGGCCATAGAAAACAATGAACTGAAGCGGGCCTATGTATGACCAGACAAAGGAGGCTTGCTAAACAACACAGCTTTAATACAAAATTGCAAAAATGAAAATCAACAGGGCCTCGAAAGGATTGGAAAGTTACACATCAAGCACACACACATCCAACAAAGGTATTTAAACTGTTCGTAAAAAAAGCCCCAATCAACCAAACATGTACACCAATTCTCCAACTTACTTGTAAAATGAAATCTCAAATCCAAAAGTCCTCAAATAAATCTAATCCAATGATATGATGCAGCAGACAAACACAAAAAGTGATCCTTCCAGCTCCAAATCCAAATGAAAGTGAACAGCACATGGACAAAGCACTGGGAGGAGCCTGCTGGACAGGAACAGGAAGTTGGGAACTCAGGGGCACTTCCTTCCTCTTGAATAAAAGCGTAAAAAAAAGAGGACTCCTTGCACAAAAGACTACAGCCAAATCACAATCTGAGGAGTTTTTCTGAGCAAAATGATCATTTTCGAGAAGGTTTTATCGTGCTTGACAGATATTCTTAGCCAGAGTGTAGTTTCTGCGTGTTTGGCAACGCGATCTTACCAACACTGCCACCGGAAGGAAGATAGCGGGTCTGAATGACGTGTTCGTGTTTGCACAGTCTCGCTGGATCATGCAGCCGGATTCCAAACCTCCTGATACACGCGAACTGATAGAAAATCCAGTCGGAGAACGCAGAATCACCGTAAGTCATTACCATGCCCGCAAGAACGCATATTGAGTGCGCAAATAAGTATAACAACTAAGCTACGCTGTAGATTGCGTAGTTACGAAACTTCGCAAACTCCGCAAGCGGAGCGTAGTTCACCGCCCAGGGCTAATACAGTTGAAGAACTATACTTCGCCATATATTGAGGAAAAGGTAAAAATAAAAATGTTCATACCCATATAAATTTATATATACATGATTTCTATCTTGATATATGTTTTTTAAAGGCCTTGATTAATTTTTAAAACAATAAATGTCACATTGTCTTTCATTTATATCCCTTTTGACTATCTAAATCCATTTTAGAACCAACGGAGTAGGTCTATATTGTAACCTACACAGAATGCAGAATGTGACATGAAAAGTGCCAGAACTAACTGATCTGTTTTCTGAAGGGCCATTGGGAGGGCATGAGTCTCATATACCTGTGCACTAAAATAGCCTTAGTTTATATTATGAGTGTGTAATGAATTGAAGCCACAATCTTTAAAATCTCCTCTCACCAGAGCACAAACTGCTTTGATATAATACAACTGCCTTTGCACAGTTCAACAAAGAACCAGTCTGTTCTCTGTTTGTCATGGAATCAAAGTCCTCAATGGTCTGTGAACAAATACTTTATAAAATTCAAGCCATTTACTTTGGAAATAATCAGCCATTTGAATAATAATGTTAGATAAGAAGAACATGAGAGCTTATATACTCAAGTGTAAAGCCACTAATCATTTACCCCTTTAAAGGAATATATGGACATATAAACTATAAGTGTGCTATCAGCGTAAATATAAGACACACTGTTGCATGATAATGAATGTAAATGCACAGAAGCCAATGAATGAGTTATATGGCTTATGTCCTCAATGAGTTACTGAGCAAGTGCAAAATTTGGGAAGAGATGTACTAGAAACATGAGACGCACCACAGTCCTTCTTACTCCATCCTCCTGTGAGAGCAGAGACATAGTAGAACATAACTGTGTCTCTATGAACGTCTTCCACACGTGTAATAGTTAAATAGTTTAAAGGGACAAATGGGCTAGACAGAAACAAAATACATTGTGGAACACCTACAGATGACCAGATTTGAGAAGTATCACTTGATTTTGAACTCTGTAATATGTATGTTGAAGTTGACTCTTCTGATTTAATCTGTTTAGTGTCCATGCTGTGATGAGCATTTTGCAGGCCTATGGGCCTTGTTTTGTATAAGTATTTAGTGATCCCAGGTGAGCAAAGACTTTAGCACTTTTATGTTCTAGACATCCATGCATAATGGGTAAATAAACTCTGTGATGGTGTACAAAGCAATAAAGAATAAGTGCACGGTTCAGCCTGACCAATCAGCATTTATGCCATGCAGAAGCATCTTTTGCAACCTGCGGCGGCTGGCGCATGTGTTACTTGAGCTCTGTCTGGATAAGGACCAATGTGCCCTCACCTTCCTAGATATAGAAAAGGAATTTGATTCAATTCGCTGGGAGTATGAGTGTCTGGTGCTCAACAGAGTGGGGCTGGGTCTCAAATATATTGCTTAGGTGAGGCTGCTCTACGCTCGGCCGCTGATGCTGGTATGCACTGGATGCCTAGTGTCAGAGATAATCCAGCTGCAAAGGGCAACTAGGCAGGGATACCCCCTCCCCACTTTGCTGTTCACTCTGGCAATGGAGTTGGAAGTGCAAACTGCCTGAGGTGCTGCATAGTTGGGGAATACAGGTAGGACATGGGGATGACTCTATGGTGCAATTGCTGCAGCCAGACATTACGGCTCTGAACGTGTTGAATATGATTATGGAATTTGGTGAGCTCTCTGGCCTTCATGTGAATCAACTAAAATCTGTGTTGTTTTCATTAGTACAGTTGTAGGAAATAGAGGTCAGCCTGCTCCTCGAATCAGGAATATCTTTCAGCATTGACGGGGTTCATTATCCCGTTATACACTTAGAGCATGGTGCACAGCAGTACAACACATTAATTATGGGGTAGGTGCTCAATAACCTGAAACCATCCATTAAATTCTGGAATACCTATCAATTCTCCCTGATGTGGAAGATTGCCTT
The DNA here is from genome assembly GCF_964263255.1 of Lissotriton vulgaris. Classification (NCBI taxonomy): domain Eukaryota; kingdom Metazoa; phylum Chordata; class Amphibia; order Caudata; family Salamandridae; genus Lissotriton; species Lissotriton vulgaris. Next base: position 94,135,428 of record NC_141699.1, on the reverse strand, counting down.
AATCAAAATGGTTATGTTACCCCTGCACCTTTATGTATTGCAAGTAGGGGTGGACGGCAATCAGCGTTTGGCAAAAACACCACAAACTGCTGCATGGTGGAGCTTTTGCCAGCATCGACCCCTACATTCAACTGAGATGAACTTGAGGGAGCTTGTCTACACTCAACTATGCATTGTTTTATGGTCATGGGCTCCATCTAGTGACAGTAGATCAGAGACTCACATTCTTCTGTGAGATTATTTATTCTGACATATTATTCTGTACTCAGTCAGCGATATGTACGGTGGAGCTCTCCAACACATCCTGGCGGCAAAGTTCTTCTTCAGTCTCCAGCAGACAGAATGGAAGTGGCATCTTTTGAGTCGTAGTGACTTTCCCAGTCAATACAGAACTTTGGCAGCCCAATGTGTCTGGGTGGGTTGTGCTAGGCCAGCTGGGATCCCCCGCTCCTGTCTGTGCTCTACATTCTCTCATATGCACATGGATTGTGTGCATCACTAAGAGTGCACCTTGACATAGCAGTGCACAGACATGCGTCCGGTTCACCTGCCAGAGTATGCATTCACACTCCGTCCTGGTGCACAATAAGTGTGGTGTGCTGACTGCAATAGGAGGTCTGTGCTGGATGGAGCTCTTAGTGCAGCACTATTCCTACCACCACATAGAGACCCAAACCTCCTCTGTATATCTGGGCAGCACTTTGAGAGGAGTACTTACATGAGTGTGTTACACCCTGTGTAAGTAGCAACCTCCCCCATGAAGTGGGGACTCCATCTTAGGTATAGGGATAGAGCTTCTCTGCTGCAAGAAGCTGAAAGTACTTCCACTCTTCAGCCTCTCTCCAGGAGAACAATAATCCGTTCTTGGAAGTAGGCACCTTCTTTCCTTAACAATTCCAACCAAGTTCTCAGAGTGCCACACTCGGAAGATGTCCCTTCACAGCTGGCTTGTACACACAGCATGGGTAGAAAAAGGCTTGTCCGCTTTATCATCTGAAAAAAGCCTTCTCTCTCGCAGACTGGATTTCCAGATGTCCCAGATCCCACTCTAATTATGGTGACATTGCTAACACAGGCTCTTTGTGGACCTGTTGTTGGCTGGGCAACTGTGTAGGGTAGGACTTGCCTCACTGAGATTAGAGTAGGGTAAAGCTGGAATAGCAGTACCTGACCTCGAACTATACTAGCTTGCCTCATCCCCACAGCATGCAGTGTATTAGTTTGATGCCGAACCTAATTGGGAAAAATCCTTACTAGCCAGTACCACTGGAAACCAGGACCTGGGGACCCTCCTACTGTGCGGTTATAATATGTATGGGTCTCTGTCGCATGTGTTGAGAGTAATGTGCAGGTTTTGGGAATGGGCAGTATGGGTGGTGCTCCCTATGGCACTGTATGTGCCAGAACTGGAGGTATGTCAAATCTGGCCCTTTGCACAAATATCTCTAACCATGACTATAGCCGGGTAGCGGGAGGGGGCTGTATCAACTTGGATGGTCTGCATTCATTGGGCTGCTGTATCACTCTAGAGGAGGCAAAGGAGATGTTTGGGCTGGGAATATGCCAAAATTGCTGCCACAGCTAGAGAGATATGGCCTGTACTTGCAGGTGCTCCTGATCCAACTCGGACTATGGTGGCATTTTATTTATTTATTTATTTATTTTTGCCATTTGTTAAGCGCACGATTACCCATAGGCGTCTTGGCGCTAACATTGGTGGGTGGTTGAATGCTTATTACCCATATTTCAATTGTCCTGGGGGCTGATAGGTCCCGGTCTCCCCCCAAGGTGGAGGACACGTGGCAGCGAATGAGTTCACCATTACCACTGAAAAATGGCATAGGATACATAGGGTATGCTGAAGGTCTCTGCCAATGCACTATGTAAACTCATTCAATACAACATTGTCCATATTACGTACCTCTCCCCCAAACTTCTACACTCAATATACCCCATTAGAAATGTGGGTTGTTCACAATGTGGACATTTGCGGGAAGACTTCTTTCATCTTGTGTGGTGCTGTCCTCGGATAGTATGCTATTGGAACATGGTCTTCGGACTCCTGCATAAAGCTACAGGATGGCTGATACCTAGGAAACTGAAACAATGCCTGGTGGGGTTGGTCCCTGCAAAGAAAAATTGGAAGGTAAGCAGGGAATTTGCACTTCTTGGACTGACTCTGGCCAAACAATGTATAGCCATTAGATGGCATAGCCCAACACTCCCCCTGAGGACTGATTGGTTGTGGGATCTGGCTGGGTGGGCTGGTGCGGTTAAGGCACATATGAAAAAAGTAAGGCACAATGACAAACTGACAGGTGAGCTGCTGCCTTGGGGAGCCATGGTCCATGACCTCAATGGTGACAATCACTCAGTCCCCGTGACTGAAGAGAGCCACAGAGACAATGAGCCTACACGGACCTCATGGGGTGGAGAGTGATGACCCCATGGGGTGGTTGCACACTGGTACCGTGACCTAGAAATACACAGGTGGATGACCTGTTGTGGTTTATCTGCAATATATTAATGTATTTTTTATTTTATTTATAAAGTTTTATATAGCGCAAACATGATCCCAAAGGATATCAGAGCACTTTACAATTTGAGGGAGAGGAGGTAATAGTTGCAGTACAGTCATCAAAAGGAATACCAACCCAAACAAATCAAATATGCATATCAAGCAAAAGGTTACGAACAAAAGGGACATGAAAAGGAAATATAATAATTGGACCATAGAGAACTGACGAGTAAAGCTGAATAATACCAAAGGCAGGATTTAGGGTGTAAGTCCAGAGCATTAGAGCAGACGATCCGAGATCCTTTTAAGGTACGTACTTGTTGATGAGGATTCTTTTTACTACCAATTTGAAGGCAACCTTGGAGAAGATTCTGCGTATTTCCGGTGGGAGAGAGTTCCAGATCTTCGGCACAGAGCCAGAGAAAGCTCGTTGACATGTTCTCTTTTTGCGAAAGATCTGTGGTTTCAGGAGGAGAGAGTTAGCATTCCTAGAAGGTCTACGCGACCGGATAATTCTAGCTTTTGCACTAGATAACTAGGGGTTTTGAAATGGAGTGAGACAGACAGGCAATCTTTAGCTGAATTCTTACTTCATAGGGCAACCAATTTAGGGAGGTGGAAATTCTCAAAGTGGGCACAGAGTTGAGATTGGATGCATTTTTCTAGGAGTTTGGCTAGGGTGGGGATTGTAGAGATAGGGCGTAAGTTGTTAAGGTCCGTACTATCTGCTGTAGGCTTTTTTAGGATAGGTGTTACCTGACCAGCTTTTAGGCAATCCGGGATCGTACCTTGTGAGAGAGACACATTGACAATGTTTGTCCAGATAGGGGTGTTGACCTCCTTCAGTTCTTTGAAGGTGGACGGTGGTAATGGGTCACTACAATGATTAGATGGGTTGATACTCTGAAGAATCTTGTTAGTGTATCTTTCACTGAGAAAAGTGAAGGTGCTCTATGAGGCATCGTTCTTGGTGTTCAGGCTGGTCGGTTACATTTTCTCATATAGGGCCGGGGGGCGGGGGGGGGTCGCAGACCTCCAGGATTGCAATAGCGTCTTCCTGGAGTCAAGATCTATATTGATGAGTCTGGATTTCTCAGCAACGAAGGCAGCCAGGTCATCCCATAAAGGTGGGCTCACTCCAGAGACTGAGCGGTTTGGTGTTTCTACTGATTGTTGTTTCACTAGCTCAAAATGTTTCTTGGGGCGATTAGTGGCTTGATTGAGTTGGGACCTGAAGTAGTCAGCCTTCGCAATCTTGATTTGTTTGCTATAGGCACTCCTTACCGTTCTCAGGATTATTAGTTGGTCCAAAGATGGATTTGATTTCCAGGATCGCTCGGTTGCCCTAAGGTTGAAGCGCTCTGTTTTTAAGTTGTTGTTGAACCACGGTTTGGAAATGTTAGTTGGGGCATTTTTTTGTTGGAGTGAAGCAATAGAATCCATGATGCAAGTGATAGTAGAGTTGTAGAAGTTAGTGAGTGCATGTACCTCAGTCAGATCAACTTGAGGAGAGAGGGCAGATATACAGTGGGTTGCTAGATCTGCGGTATTGATATTTCTGAGGTCCCTTTTCCAAATCTTCAATTTCGTTGGTTGAGACTTTCTCTGGGAGACTTCCATGTTGATAAAAAAGAAGATGCAGTGATGATTGGACCAATCACACGGGGAAATGGTGTCCAATGTGATGGTGTGATCTTTGTGGATGATGAGGTCCAGAATTTCACCTTTATTATGGGTTGACTGGTGGTCCTTTGGATGTTGGCCTATAAAACGAGGTGAGCATGGGGTTCTTAATGCTAATTTGTTTATTGATACTTCATGTTATGCTATAGATGGCCTTGGCAACATTTGGAATTCCACATGCTACTTCACATAATTTCACCGTGATCATTTGTAACGTGCTCTGATACCTGCCTTGGTCAAGTATATACAATATAAAACTATATAAATAAAAAAATATAGTTGTAATGATCGTTAATATTTCCTATAATATGGAACTGTATAATATTGAAATGCCAATAAAAACATATTTAAAAAAATGAATATGTACAATTGTTGCCAAGGTGTCATGTATGTGTTATGATCCAATTTCATTTTCTCCTGTTCACAGGTGAAGTACCGAGTGCTTCTTGAAATGATTTTTGTTCTGGGTATTGGTGGATCAAGTCAATTCGGCTTTCAATTTTCAGTTCTCAACTCCCTTTCTCCGGTCAGTATATTCCATCCAAAAGCTTCTATTTTAAAGTGCTGATGGGTTACATTTTTAGGTGTACTCTAAGTAGTAACGTGTGGCATGGGAGTTAAAGCACAGTGGTTCATCAGAGCTGACCATTCCTTGTATCCAGGTTTGAAAAATACCATGCACTCTCTGTGTTAAGCTAGAGACGATGTTTTATACTTAGTGATTTCACCATTAAAGCAAATCACTATAAATGAAGGAAACTGACTGTATCCAGGCCATAACTACATTTGCTTCTCTGCCGCTTAAAATCACAGGCAACCTTTGTCCCTCAGAACTCTAACAAGAACTTTAATTCCTTTTTCTTATTTTCCTTTACTAAAATACACCTTGCCCAAGATGGGATCCATTCTAGAAAACTCATCACAAAAATCTCATGGGATAAATGTATGTACAATAATCTCAATATGAAACATTTACATAGTCAGCAATTTTGCTCAAAATCCTATGTGGATCTGACCAGAATGGATCCACTAAGCACAACCTTTGGTTAAAGCAAAAACTGGATATGTTGACAGAAGGAAAAGGAGCACTCCACTCAGGAAATGCTCAGTAAATTACCTATTTCTTCTGAAGTGAAAAATCCAGTGTGCATCCATGGTCCAGCGAGATCAAGATCCATAACTCTTAAGAATGCACAGCCATCCCAAGGTGAATGTGATGCTATTGTTCTACAACTCTAGACTAGAGTTACAAAGTGCCCAAACTTAGCAAATCGTTCCACACCACAAGTGCCATCACAAACCTAATGCAAATGGTACTGTTAGAAAGTGCAGGTTGTGCAAGAGGGTGCCTCTCTCGCTTAGACCATGTGTCACGTGGCCCATAGGGACATTGTGGTTTACACTAAGTTAGCATGAGCCCGCTGCAGCTTGCCTGCTGCTTTGCACACGTTACTACACGTCTTTATTTTTGCAATAATTTCTATGGCTGTTTTCACATGAAAACTCATTGCTGTGCTCACTCTTTGCATGTTGCTGGGATTTTGACTGAACATTATCTGCAAGGTCGAACAACAATGCCCCTTGTTATTTTGTTTTGGCCAGGCTTTAGCACCTAGACAAAACATACCGATGCAGCTGTTGTTTGGACAGCATACTTTAGTTTTATTGGGATACAAGAAAAGGTAGGACACACTTGGAGAGGGACCTTTCCAGGGCAAAGAGTGAGACAGCACCTATGATGTGGATCTACTTTCTCCTGTCTATAGGCTAAGGTATAGGCTAAGGTAAGGGGTATTCTGTCAAAGCAGAGAGATCTTCTAATGTATAATAATACTACTTCTTAGCAAGGGGAGGGAGGTTAGGCTCTATTGTCTATTCATCATGCGATCTCCCTTCATGATTTATGGACTGGCTGCTATGCTGACTGTATTTGTATTATTCATTTTCCTGTATGTTGTGGCATGTATATTGCAGGTTAATTAATTAATTAATTGCAGGTTTATATAGCGCTAGGATCGACTCCCGGAGGAGTATCTCCGCGCTTCGACCGCTGCGAAACCCTTCCTGGCTTCCCTGAGAGATGGTCCCTTAATGGGTATCTCCAGGGTGAGACCAGGCATCCCCGGCGGTCTGGTGGGGCCGTTAGTGAAGATGAGGCAAGCTAATGCCCAGAGTTGCCGAGTGTGATCGCTGATCAGAGTGGGCACCGAGGCGAGAGAATTATCGAGTCCGCTGACCCTGGTCCAGAAACCTGCCGCGTCGGGAATCGAACCCTGGTCCCGGGCCATCCTCTGCTCTCGGGTCTGCCGCCTCTAACCAGTGAGCCACACTACTTCACTAGGGCACATTAGTTAAAATATATATTGTAAACTAGTTTGTGTCTCTGTCAGATCTTAATGTGGACAAGTACAAGAGTGTGAGTGAAAGGGTGTGTCCTGTTACCACAATTCCTGATGGATCTTGGAGTGTTGTGTTCTGGGGTGTTTAATCAGTTGTTTCTCTGTGTGTGGACGCATGCAGGCTGAGGAAAGCTGAAGCACTGATACTTTTTAAACAAGCACTGTTGTTAGTCATTGCTAAAAACTAAAGATCCTTCTTTTTAAAATCGCCACATTTTACTTTCACTTACCTGTTCTTTCTCGAACCGCTCTGCTCCCCGGTTCACCACGGGCTATCCCGGAGGGAGTATCCGGCACCATTCCCCACTCACTTCTGGCAGGAGACCGGAGCGGGTGTATCTCTCACATTACTCAGCCCACATGTCACATACATCGCGCAGCAGATGCGCACAGGGGAACGTCACCAGGCAGCTGAAGGCGCTCCAAATGCAAGCCCGTCTTCACCCGTCTGCGTTCGGCCGGCCCATGGGCCAGACTTCTGTTCGTTCACTGCCCCACATCAGATCCTTTAATTCACATACCCTACGGAATCTAAGAGTAACAACATCTGACAAATGCCGTCTTCTGTGGAATGTAGCAAAGGTACACTCTAACTGTCCCCATTGTGGGTTCAACTTTCGGCCGATCATTACAGCACAGTTCCCCCCTATAAAGCACGCCAACTTAAAGATGTTTCTGCTAAACTGCAGATCGTTCCCTAAGCAAGCCATGGAAATTGCCCTACTACTAGAGGAACTCAATCCCACTGCCCTCTTCCTGATGTAAACATGGCTTACTAATGAGTCAGAGCCGGTCCTCACCCAAAATCTCCTGTGTGGTTACCTCATACAACGGGAAGACCGTAAAGAAGGCGGAGGAGGGGGCCTAGCAATCGTTTTTAACTGCAGCATCTCTCCAGATCAGATTTCAGACAGCGAGAGCTTCCTCTACTCCATAGACATCTCCCCCACTACTACCTTCTCTGGGCTACTAATTGGACCCATGGGGCAATTTCTCAACACCCTCTCGACGACCATTGCAAATCTAGCCTGCTCGCCATCAAACTTCGCAGTCTTAGGGGATTTTAACATCCACCTGAACAATGCCATGTCTAACTGTGTGCTGACGTGGCTAGTCCGTGCCTTCACTGTTTCTCCATCCAAGACGTCTGCCGCCTACCCCTAGGCTGAGACCCCTGGGATGCTCTGTGAGCCAACCAGCACCGTTCTTAATGACAACCCGGTCCTGAAGATGATCCTGATTGATAGGATCGAAACGTCATCGACCGTTCAGCGCAACTGATGGCACATTTTCCATTGTGGCTCTGATAAATAACCCGTCAAATCTTTTCATATTACGTTGAGCCTCATTGTTCACTTGATACACTATATATATTAAAGCACCTCTGCACCATGCCCCGTTTCTGCTGATCACAATTGTCACTTGCGTCACCACTTTTTGTGTCACATACAAATTTAGAGCACCAAGTCCAATTTGGGTTGTTTGATATTTGTCTCCTTAAAATGCTGCTACAACTGTATACATTATTTTGTTCTTAAATTATATGATGCCATGAGCACATTTCTAAAACCACTACTTGAGTCTCCTTGTCTCTGTTCTCATAATGCTTGATGCATACATGTCTAATCACCTTTCAGAATAATACCAGTTGAGATATTGTTTGTTTATTTTCTTGAACCTACCCTAATCTCAACACGGTTTAACGGTCATACTCCTGTAGTTTAATACAACACTACATGAGTTCCCTGGCGGAGACTGTCCTTCCATTTGGCATACAAATCATCACCTACACTGATGACTCTCAGCATGTGGTGGCATTAAACCATCCCAAGAATTCACCAACACATGAGAGGAACTTTCCTTACCAGCATGTTACAGGACACATCTGGAGCACTGTCATCTTTTGGGACAAAATGGCAAATTGTCCACTTGGAAAGGTGTGCTCATGCCTTGAGCCTGAGAACTGTGTGCACCGTGCCAAGATCACAGAGTTCTAAAGAAAGTCAAAAATGTTATAAAGAGAACAAAAGCTCATTGTAAAAGTATTTGCGATACACACAAACGTACATAGAATTCTTGTTCCACAAGCAAAACTAGAAACAACAGGTTAAACGAACTTGATGAATCAATTTATAAGACAGCTGAATAAGATCGCTTCAAATGTATATCAATTGACTGTTTATTTCATGAACAAACATTCATGCTTAAAGAGGATTAGTTACTGGTGCCTTGGGACACATTATAAACATTATTTATGACTCTTAATAGAAATGTATTACAGTTTTCTAGGTGATGTTGAAGAATCTCAACAAAAGCAGGTTCTGCAAATTGATTTGTGCTGGTTATAGATTTCTACAATAGACAATAACAATTATCTGTTGTGCTTATCCTATGCACTGCCTATTCATAAATCTCAGGAATTTAGTTTATATCTACCATTAGTAAATATTTGTCCAAAGATTTTAATGAAGATATGAGTTAAGTTGCCCTATCTGAAGGTAATACATAAGGTGTATCGTTACTGATTGATTTTGAATACAGATTTTCTTTATTTTCTTCATGAAAAGTAGCTTAACAAGGTTAAAGGATTTCATCATGTATACTACAACAGGAAACAAGTTTTATAGCACACACATATGGAAAGAGTTATCTATTTGGCAATTCAAAGCAAAACAGGCATTTATTTTTAACAGTTTTCAATTTTTTGTTATTTATATTTTTGTGATGGATAACCCCATATATGTTAATTCTATTGCTTGGTTTGCAGACACAAAATCAAGGGCAGCACTTTTGTTGGACAATAATTATGTTTTAATTTCCTTTTTTTAGCTCATCAAGAACTTTATCAATGAGACATGGGTGGGCCAGTACCACTCAGCCATCAGCTACAATACCCTCACCTTTATCTGGTCCTCCATTGTGTCCTTACCTGCTTTGGCGGCCATCATTGGGTCAACGGCAGCAGGATACCTATCAAGAAAATATGGAAAGTATGTCTTCTCCCAGGTGTGTGCACAATTCGCTACAAGTGCAGGAGCCATACATGCTCTTTAGGATAGCCACATTAAATAAATATTTGTATAGCTAATTTAAAAGGGAATCACAATATATAGTTAATGGTTGTGCTGACATAGTTAGTGGTTACACCTAAAACCTGGCATGTATAGCCTTGGCCAAAAGGCATGGTAGAAAACGCTTAAAGTATTTGACCAAAATATTATTGATCGCCCTAAAATCTTAAATGTGAGTTAGAGATAAGTGGTGCTTTGGTTCATGTGTATGCTCCAAGTCATGTTAGATAAACCAGTGAAGAACAAGACATTTGTCGCCTATCCTCATTGTGTACTTATCTAGACTTACAATCTCTAGTATTTACATTAGTGCCATGGAATTTCCCTTGTTAGGAGAAGAAATTGTGGGGCTGAAGCTTTCAATTTCCTGTGGTTGAGTGTACATGCAAGCTGTCCCTCAGCTATCCTTTTCCCCAAGGCAGACGACTTCAATGTTGCATAATGTTACCCTGGACTCAGGAGTTCAGTTGATTTAACGTTCCCTAATTCATGCTGAAGAATCCCAACAAACCAGAACTGGGTTCTAGCCTACATTTGAGGAATTATCCAGATCACTGTACTGTTTTAATACTTTTCTGATAAACCGTTATCTATTTCCTCTTTTGCCTTCCTCTCATAGGTCTTCCATGCACAGGGCAAATGATCCATCTTGTTGTTCTTCCTTATGTGCCTTCTCGTGCATTAGTGGTCCCTGTTCCACGTGTCTGTTTTCCCTCTCTCGCCTCACCACAATAAACATTCTACAGTATCCCTTCTAGTTTCATGGACCTCATCAACGCCCATTCCAGTCCCCTACATTAAACCAATGAGCTGTGACATCCTATCCTCGAATTCACCAGTGGTGTTATTGCCTCTGAATGTGGCACGTTTGTGTATAGAAATTGTCTGTTGCTGTGTAGATCCAAACATTGAATTTGACTTATTTCTAGTTATGAAGCAGCACAGTTGTACAACTTGCAGGAAAAGTTCTATCTTAACTTAGATCCTGTTTCAATAGCTTTTTTCAATAAACGTAAAATCAGAAGTTCCACTAATAGTAGGTTACTGTAATTTCCCTTTACACTGAGACCTTTTTGTCTGTCAAAAGCTCTATTACAAAATACAGATGTGCCGGTCTGCAAATATTCATAAGCAGGCCCACTTTGCAGCATTGCATTTGCACATCAAACCTAACCCAAAATTGAGTTGGTGAAACCCAGAAGCACATTAACTCAGCACGGAGGTGCAGCACTGCCCAGTTGATGTACATGAACCTATGTCTGCTTTCCATGCATATCTATAACAAAGTAACATAGTCCAATCCCCCCTCCTGCTGTGTTGTTACAGGAAAAGGAGCCTGCTATTGGCCAATTTATTTCTGGTGGGTGCCTCCATGATTATGGGCTTCAGCAAGATTGCAGGGTCCTTCCAGATGCTTTTGATTGGACGCTTCATCGTTGGCATCTATACAGGTATGTCTTACTCTTGTTGCTGGTCTATGAACCCCACTGATTGCAGATAAAGCAGGAATGTATTACAAAGTCGTTCAGGTCTGGTGTCTCAGCGGGCTAATAAACCCACTCCAGACATCTGTGTTCCATCTTATGGTCACAGTTTCAGATCCTAAAATGTTCATGCTGTTTAGGTCTATACAATGAGTACAATTTAGTTGGGTAACAATAGACATCTATTATTTCAGTACCAAGATACCCTCATGGTCGATGCGTGTACAGATGCATGTTATATCAATGCAGTTACCTTCTTTGTCTATCCACATTAGACATTTCCCCAGTGAACTCAATATTGCTATTCTTTTCCAACTTTACCTTGATATTTGATTTAGTCTATAGATGTATCATATTCACTTCGGATTCCAACCACTGTGACCACTCAGATCACCAGGCCCTTCTGGTAGGATCATTGTACTCCTGGAATGTCTTTCTATTTATCATTGACGGTACTGACACAGATAGCCCATCTTTCCAAAAATGTCTGTGATAAAGAGTTCCCTGTAAGTCAGTCATGTCTGGTTGTGGGGCACTGACTTAAATTTAAGATTATTAGTGCACGTACTACAAAAGAAGTAAAAGTTGAATATAATACACATTCATATAAGATTTTAAAATTGTAAAAAATCTTGGAACACAGTTACACATAGAGCAGGAACTCTGTCATGAATTAGAGCTACTCCCACACTGCCAAACTCTCAGATACTCAACATTTAGAGTTTGGGGAACCGCTGAGTTTTAGATAGCAACGTTTTACTTGGATTTGGCATCTTTTGACCAGGGTCATTCTATTTTTGTTTTTCTGAAAAGCAAGGGTCATATCCTTATGCCCCAAAGGACTTGCCACTGATAATTGCCTTGTATATGCTCGGTGGAAAGAGGGATCTATTTTTCCACTGATATATGTTAGAAATGATTAACACTATTGACACCTCAAATCTTAAACATTTTGCATTCACTATTGAAGTGTAGAGTTCCTAAGCACATATTTAGTTGGAAAAAAATCACTTTTTTCTCAAATTTCTGTGCGGGAAAGTCCCGTAATCTAAGTGGATCCACACATTTCCTACTACCCAGCATTCACCCAGGTCTCCCAATAAAAATGGTACCTCACTCGCGTGGGTGGGTCAAGTGCCCGCGACAGGCAAGGGCCCAAAAAGTATTGAGACAACATCAAAATTAATTATCATAAGACAACCTGTTTTTGCAAGGGGAGTCCCATGAGTTTTTGTCCCCGGTCTCAGCCGTCATCAAGGGAAAACTACCAAACCCACACATTTTTTAAAACTAGACACCCGGGGAGACCAGCAAGGTATGGCTTGCATGGGTCCCCCTACATTTCCCTATCCAGAATCCCCTGCAAACCTCAAATTTAGCTGAAATAAATCTAATATTCCACATATGTTTGTGTGGAATCATTGTAGCAGCACAAATGTCCTACCCCAGAGCATTCTCCTTAATGTCCCGAATAAAATGATTTCGCACTTGTGTGGGTGTCCAATGCAGAATATTTAAAAAAAAGTAGCGCTTAGAATTCTCGGTGCTATACCCTTCTACCCTATGTTTTGGACTCTTCCCAGTCACAGGCATTTGCCCTACCCACACAAGTGAGGTATAATTTTACTCAGGAGATGGAGGGGAACGCTGTGGGGTAAAACATTTTTGCAGGCACGGTGATTCCACCCAAAAATATGTGGAAAATATATTTATTTCAGCTAGATTTGAGGTTTGCCCTTGCCTGTCGCGGGCACTTTACTCACCCACGCGAGTGAAGTACCATTTTTATCTGGAGACCCAGGCGAATGCTGAGTGGTTGGAAATTTGTGGATCAACGTAGATTCCAGAACCTTGAGAGAAAAGAGATTTTTTGAATAACATTGAGGTTTGCAGGGGATTCTGGGTAGGGAAATGTTGAAGGGACCATGCAAGCCATACCTTGCTGGACTCTCCTGGGTATCTAGTTTTTATAAATATGAGGGTTTGATACGTTTCCCTATATGGCCGCCGAGCCCGGGGTCAAAAACCAGGTGAACCTCTTTGCAAACAAAGGTTGTTTTGTGATAGGTCATTTTGATGTCTCCTCAATACATTTTGTGCCCTTGCCTGTCATGGGCACTTTACCCACCCACACAAGTGAGGAACCATTTGTATCAGGAGACCTGGCGGAATGCTGTGTAGAATGAAATTTGTGGATCCACGCATATTCCAGAACTTTCCCACACAGAAATCTGAGAAAAAAGTGATTTTTCGGCTAAATTTGAAGTTTGCAGGGGATTCTGGGTAGGGAAATGCTGGGGGACCCACGCATGCCAGACCTTTCTGGACTCCCCCAAGTGATAGTTTTCAGAAATGTATGGGTTTGGTAGGTTTCCCTAGATGGACCCCGAGCCCTGGGCCAAAAAATCATGGGACCCCCCTTTGCAAAACCAGGTTGTTTTGTGATAGGAAATTTTGATGTCACCTCAAAAGGTTTTGGGCTCTTGCCTGTCACGGGTACTTGACCCACCCACACAAGTGAGATACCATTTTTCAAGGAAGACTTTGGGGATTGCGGGGTGAGTGGAATTTTGTGGATGCACACAGATTCCAGAACTTTCCAGCACAGAAATGTGAGGAAACTGAGTTAAAAAAACACACATTTTGAGCTTTGCAAGGGATTCTGGGTAACAGAACCGGGTGTGAGCCAGACCAGGCACCCCATCCTGGATTCCTCTGGGTGTCTAGTTTTAAAAAATATATAGGTTTGCTAGGTTTCCCTAGGTGCCGGCAGAGCTAAGGTTCAAAATCTACAGTCAGGCACTTTGCAAAATATAGGTACTTTTTAATTGTGAAAATGTAGTGTGTCCACGTCATATTTTGGGCCATTTCCTGTCACGGGCACTAGTCCTACCCACACAAGTGAGGTACTATTTTTCTTGGAAGACTTAGGGGAACGCGGGTGGGTAGAATTTTGTGGATCCACTCAGATTTCAGAACTTTCTACCACAGAAATGTGAGGAAAATGTGGGTTCTTTAAACAAATGTTTAGGTTTGCAAGGGATTCTGGGTAGTAGAACCTGGTGAGAGCCTGTCAAGTCACCCCATCCTGGATTTCCATGGGTGTCTAGTTTTCAAAAATATATAGGTTTTGTAGGTTTCTATAGGTGACGGCACAACTAGGGTTCAAAATCTACAGCTAGGCACTTTGCAAAAATAGGGTCAGTTTTCACTGTAATAATAAAGTGTGTCTACGATGCGTTTTGAGCAGTTTCCTGTTGCGGGCACTAGGCCGACCCACACAAGTGAGGTACAATTTTTATCGGTACACTTAAGGTAACACAGAATTGCAGGGCAACTGTTATTACCTATTGACTTTCGATGCATTTCTTCCTTCCAAATGAAAGACAATGTGTTAAAAATAAGTCATTTTGAAAAATGCCCTAAAATACTCATGCTTGTATGGCTCCTCACAATTTTGGAAATGTGCAAATATCTACTGTTTATAAACTCTATATTTTGTTCCAATTTAAGAAATACATAGGTGTCTTTCATACAGTTCCTTCCATGTATATATTTTCCCAAATTAATTGCCGTATAACCGGTACATGATAAAAAACCATTGCAGACGCTGATCAGTTATTGGCTCTGGGTTCGTCGGATTCTTGGTGAACGTACAAGTCCTATATATCCCCACAACAAGAAAGGTCCAGCAATTGTAACAGTATATTGGTTTCAAAGAGCTGCCATAATTAGAAGAAGTTACAGGTAAAAACGTTGACACAAAAGGCTGTTTTTTTCAACTAATTATCAATTTTTCCTATATTCAACTGTTACTGTCTGTGAAGAAACCGTGAAGAAGTTACACAAATGACCCCTTGCTAAATTCAGAATTTTGTCTACCTTTTTAATATGTAATTCTTTCTAGGATCCATTATTGCTTTCATACCCATTTATACCATTAACTGGAAGGAGGTTGAAATAACAAAAAATAGCAAAAATAGGCTTTGTCCCAGACAAATATCAAAACTGTGTAAAAAATGTTGGTTTTCTGACAAAAGTCTGCTTGTCCCTGAAAGCTGGGAAGATGGTGATTGAAGCACCACAACCCCTTTCTTTATACTATTTGCAGGGAAAAAAACAAGCACTTTAATCTGTAGCCCTTTTTTCCAATTTTTCAACAAAAAAATAAAAGAGATTTATCTGTTTTTGGCTAAAGTCCTCTCCAGGAGAATCCACAAACGCTGAGTACCTTTAGAATTCCCATGATGTTGGAAGAAAATGACTCAAATTCGGTGTGGATACCTTATGTGGGCAAAACGTTACAGGGGCCTAAGCACAAACTTCCCAAAATAGCTAAAAAAAAGGCTTAGCACATGGGTAAGGTAAGGTAATACTTTATTGTACAGTTAATTAAAACCATTACAAACCATCAACAATTAAAACAGTTTCATGTTTCAAACCGGCCCTGGATGACAGGTTGCAACATAAAGCGATACATGCCCCTCAGTTCCAGCTAGTGGAAGGTGGCGGGCGCAATGGGGGCAGCTGCACTGCTGCGGGCACTGGCTACCAGCCAGACTGCCATCTGCTGTGCTTCTGGATGGTGATGCACAGCGTGTGGAAGAGCTCCCCCCACACCCTGCCAAAGGTGGCTTCAGAAAACTACAGTGCTACTAGTGGAAAATTGCAGACATTCTGAAAATGGTTCTAGTCTTTTCCTATTGCCTTATAATAATAATAAACTTTATTCGGATTTTTCAGAAATTAGAAATCCATAAAAGCAGTACATAGTAAAATCTGCAGTGCAAAGTAGTTACAAATAACATGGAAGTTACATATCTAATTAAAAAAATCAATTAATTTGTTCAATACAGTTATTTTAAAGATTTTTTCTGTGTCTGTATATACACTTCTTTTTTTTTTTTTTTTTTTTAAAAACATAATCTTCGCCGTTTTCCAAGATTCCGGAGCTTTACCGGATGTGCCTATAGAGTTCACCGCTAAGCAGAGCAGAGGGAGTAGCTCTTCGGCGCAGATCTTATATAATTCAATCGGAATCGTGTCCTCCCCTGCCGCTTTATTAGAAGGGAGCGAGAACACCGCTAAGCGTAGTTCTTCTAATGTGTAATTAAATTCTAAGTTGTCCAAAATCTCCTGATCTAAAAAGTGTCCCAGAGAGAGATTATCATTTAAGTAAGATTGGATCTGCTCTGGCCTTGCCCTACTCTCAGGAGTATATAGTGCTTCGTAGTATGAAGCAAATTGCTCCATTATATCTCCAGGCTGTGTGTAGATAATACCATTAGGGCCTTTTATAGCTTTAATTAATGTAGAAGCTCGGTCTTCAGCTACTTTGTATGCCAAGAGCTTTCCTATTCGATCTCCAGATTCATACTGGGATAATCTATATTTAAGTAACTTGCCACAATTTTTTTCTTTAAAAGCGCTTTTCATGCCTGTGCGTATATTTATAAGTCTACTTTCCAGGAGTGATATGTCTCTGCTATTCCGATCCCCATCTCTGAGCTTATCTGCCAGTAGTTTTTCTATATGTAAAATATTGTCCATCATTAACTTTGTTTCTCTTTTCCTTGTTGCATTTTGTTTAAGTATATATTGTTGGGTTGTTCCTCTAATAAAGGCCTTACAGGCATCCCAAACTGACAGCACACTAGCAGAATCTTTATTAAATGTAATGAACTCCTCTATCTGTTTTTTAAGCATGGTTACAAAGACCTCATCTGAGAGTAAGTACCTTGGAAAAGAAAAAGTGCGTCCTTTTTTTAAGCCTGAGGCCGTATCAAATATAAATATTATAGGATTGTGGTCCGATGAAATTTTTGGCATGACCTTCATATCTCCTCTCCTCATTAGTTCGTCTGAGGCCCAAGCTAGATCAATCCTAGAGCAGAGTTTATGAGGAGCAGAGTAGTACGTAAATCCAGGCAGACCTGGATATAAGCTACGCCAAATGTCTTTTATATTGTGTATTTTAGCTAGTTCCAGTATTGCTGCTCTTGTTTGTCGCATGCGTAGCCCTATTCCTTTTTTAGTTGTATCCTGTTGGTAATTCATAACACAGTTAAAATCTCCCATTAGGAAAGTTCTCCTGACCAAGATAGTAATTCAATATTCAACCAATCAAATAACCATGGCTCATCTTTGTTGGGGCCATACACTGAACAAAAAACATATAAAGTGCCCTCCAATCTTATTTGCATTATTGCCCAACGCCCTCCCTTGTCTGCAGCCGTTTTAACAACTTCCCCTTGCCAATATCTTTTCTTTAGGATAGCCACACCTCTTATTGGTGCATTTAAAGTAGTGCAAATCACCAAATCGTATCCTAATTGACTCAACAATTTTTTATCTTTGTAGCATATATGGGTTTCTGTAAGCATTACTATCTGTGCATCATACATTTTAAGTTCTTGATAAATTAAATTTCTTTTAGTCTTATTGTTCAGACCAGAAACGTTCCAGGCCAGACACCTGCAGTTCGTCATTTTATATACAATAAATCAATAGCCGCTTCCCTTATATTATTTCTCCATAAAGCTCTCTTTCTTGTTAAGTACATTGTAGCTTCGCCATGGCTTGTCTTGTCATTTTTGTTTCCCCCCCCCCTCCTTCCCCCCCCCGTACCAAAGAAAAACACCCCCCCTTTATACCTGCTGCCTTTTGGTAGGGCAGCCTCTCAGCGGTGCAACCACCCGCCACTTTCCACCACCCTCATTAAGTATGTCATTTTTACTAAATTTAGCATATCTTAAATCCCTTATTCTCCATTTTATCCTTTGAGCTTGTCAGATTAATCAAACCCTTTCCACTAACCATACCCTGAGGTGTAGTGTTATGTCGCTTACGCTTTAGTAAGCTTATCCAGCACAGTTTCTGCCTCCTTCACTTGATTAAGATAGTACGTATGCCCGGCTTTTATAACCTTTAAGCAAGCAGGCTCTTGGAGGAAGACCTGAGCCCCTGCAGTCTTGAAAGAGTCAATTAGTTGGCGCAGATTCCATCGTCTCTCCATAGTAAATTTACACAGATCTGAGCGAACAAAGAAGGTCACGTCTTCCGTAGTAATCGGAGAGTTAGGTTTAGCTTTTAAAGAAACAGCCTGTCTCAACAGAAAATTTCCGAAATAAATCAAAAAAGGACGAGGATACTTATTGTCTCTGTTTCTATTAGCTAAAGGCAACCTGTGGGCTCTTTGAATCTGAGAATCCCAATCCCAGTCCGCAAGATCTGGGAAGGCACGTTGGCATAGTCTGACTATATAGGCCCTGGGGTCCGCCCCTTCAGCCCCCTCCGGGATCCCAAAAAGTCTGAGGTTCTGCCTTCTTTGCCTATTTTCCAAATCCTCCATCTTGGATTGTAAGGCCCGGATTTCTTCCTCGTGTCTAGTACTTTTTTGATTGTGCTTGGTCGAAGTCTCCTCAACTTGTGCCACCCGTTGCTGAAGTACCTCCACTTCTTGGGTTACTTTATTCATTTTCCCATTGACCTCCAGCAAGTACGACTGAATTTTAGAGTTATCCTCCTTTAGTTGTGAGAAATGCTGTTGTGCCTCTTGTCTCTGTTCGGTCAGCATATGCAAAATTAGAGCCATAGAAGGGGTCTCCAAGGAGGAGACTTCCTGGTGTAATTCCTTCGTGAAATGCCCGGCCTGATCAGTTTCTTCCTCTGTTGTGGCAATAATTTTGTTCACGTTTAGGGCCGTCTCACTACCATCCTCCCTTAAAGTAGAGTCTAGTTGTACATCTAGTACTCCTTTAGGGCCGGCTACTATCAATTGGTTTGTAGAGGTGGACGGATCATCAGCCTCTATATCTTGGATATCCTGAATATCTTGATTAGTTAACGGCGAAGTTGAGGGCACCATGGAACTGTTGCCTGATAAGCGTAAAGCCATTGTTTTTACACCTCCCTTAGCTTTCATCCACTTACGTAATGGACTATCATCAATAATAGGTTTTCCACAGTTATTAGCCTGATTTATTGTAGAGGAAAGAGTAGATTGATTAGTATTTTTCTTGCACCTTATTTTATTTTTAGCTTTCCCTCTTCCTTTTTTCCGTGTCACTATTTTCCAGTTGTCCTGTGGGGAGCTCTCCATATTATCCTCCGCCTCATCAATTAATTCTTCATATTCATCATTCGACTCTTCTGGTGTTCCGTTGCTCTCTTCTACCTTGTCTATGGGGGTTCTAGTAGCCGGGGCTAAGTTTGGGGTATCAGTTGCCTCGACTGGTGTAACTGCGCAGCTCATCTGGGTCAGGCCGACACCAGTGGAGTCCCTTCTAATGTCCGAGACTGTGGGTTGTGCCTGTAACATCAGCTCGGCTGCCCCCTTATCAATATCCGTATCTTTCTCTTTATCCATATCAATATCCTCTAGAGCAGCTGTATTGTCTTGTATCCCCATCACAGTCACAGTCTCAGTCACCGACTCGATAACAGTCTCAGTTACACAGCCCTCCTTTCCTGAAGCCCTCTGGAGATCCCTCTTCAAATCTGTATCAGTGTCCCCATTTTCAGTTATTATCTGCTCAGTCTCAATACTGCCCCCTGCAGGCGCTGGATTTACAGCTATCTTAGCTCCTTTATCTTTGGCAGCGTTATCTTTATTGCTAGCAATTAGCATTAATGATCGCAATGATTGTTGCTTACCAGCCACGTATGCTGCTTTCTCCTGGCTCCCGGTGTTGAGCAAATTCTTAATAGCATTGACAGCTGTGATCACCACTTCTGTTCCGTGAGACTTAGCTGGAGTTTTAGTTTTAGCTGCCCCCGCCGCCGCCTTCTTCTCTGCTACCCCATTGACAGCAGCTGAGGCAGCATTTTCCTCGGAGTTTCCTGCTCCTTTCGTTGTCCTGGTGCTCCTCGCATGGATCTTGGGAGCCATGTCAGTGCTCCCTGCCTCCGAGTCGGTAGTGCTCTCTGCAGTCAAGGCAGCGCTCCAATCCCTCTTGACCAAACAGCTGGCTATGCTCCTGGTATCGGTGATTCCGACGATTTCCCTTGATCCTGGACCCGCGGAGCCAAGCCAAGTCAGCAGGGTCCAGCGAGCCCAGCGTGCGCAGCCTGTCTCCGCTCCTCGATCACGAACATCGCCGCAGCTGCAGCCGCCCACATGCAGTATCCGCATCCAGCCCTCCTGCGCTCTCTGAGCCTCGTACAGTCCGTAACAAGTAACCCGTCTCAGGTAAATCGTCCCGTTGTTTACCGCTCCGTTAGCTTTCCGCCCGTTAGGATAAAAGCATACATAAGTTGGTTATCTGTGTGGTGGTGGGAGCGGCGTTCTCAGGCTGCACCCGACGGCACCTTCAATCCGCCATCTTGGTTTTTCCTCCCGCAAGCTGAGACCTCCATTGGAATGCGGGTCATATCGGCCTATTTCTTTAATAAACGCCGATGCTAAGGCCTATTCTAAACTGATATCAAGGCGATTGGCGTCTATTATGCCGCAATTAGTTAATGATCAACAACATGGCTTCATAGAGGGAAGGGATACTACAGCCCATATCAATATGGCGATTACGGCATTTGATATTGCTGCAACTAACCTCACCCCACTCGGTATGATATTACTGGATGCAGAAAAAGCATTTGACCGAGTGGGGTGGGATTACTTGTGGAAAGTGCTAATGCAATACGGGTTTAAGGAACGCTTCCTTAGAGGCATACAGGCGATATACAGAGATCCTAATGCTAAAATCAGCTACGCGGGAGCACTTTCCTCAACTTTCGCTATATCTAGGGGGACTCGACAGGGATGTCCACTTTCACCCCTGCTGTTCGCCCTCTCTATGGAGCCTTTTATAAATGCCCTGCAGAATCAAGAGAAGATAACTCCGGTAGAGCATGAACATAAAATTCTTAAAATCACTGCATACGCCGATGATCTAGCCATATTTGCTACTAATGTTATAGATGCTCTAGCAGGAATTACAGAAGAAGCGGAAAAGTTTGGAGCTATTTCCGGTTACAAACTAAACTTTAATAAACTCAAACCATTATGAACTACCAAGCTAATCAATCTGTTACCGGGCTTTGCAACTCGGCTGTTTACTTAGGGGTGACAATATCTTCTAAAATAAATGAAATAATTAAACTGAATTACGAACCTTTACTTAAACAAGTTACGTTGATGCTTAAAAAATGGCACAAAATTCCGATGAATATTTTGGGAAGAATTAATTTGATTAAAATGAATCTTTTGCCCAAGTTTTTATATCTCTTTCGTTCTATTCCCCTTCGAGTTAATAATATTTTTTTTAAGAAGTTGGTAGGAATTTGCAGCAGCTTTATCTGGAGCTATAAAAAACCTAGGAGGTCAATAGCGATACTAAAACTACCTTTAGAGAAGGGTGGATTAGATTTTCCGGACTTTAAGTCTTATTATTTTGCATTTTTTATAGGGCGTTTTAGGAGTCTATTAAATAAAAATAAAACCTTTTTTTTTCATCAATTTATGTTAGGTAGAAACTCATCTCAATTTCTAACAAGAATACAAGACCCGAACTTCTTCAAACGAGTTAAATTCAAGACAGCAAGGGACGTGGTAGGGTTGTTTAATTTAGTCATGAAGTTTTGCGACACTTCTTTTTTTCACTCTGATTTGCCATTATGGGATAATCCAGGGCTACCAGGTATTTTTAACGATAATTTTGGGAGAGAATGGGCCGATTATGGGATCAAGAGACTGGGAGACCTATATGGCCATGAGGGGTTTCTACAGTTTTCCACTTTACAATTAATTTACTCGCTACCAAGTGAAATGGCACTTAAATACTTGCAAATAAGGGACTATCTTATACGGAAAATGAACTTAATAAAAATTACTAGCTCGGATATTTGGGAAGTTCTGTATAGCTCTAAGGAGAAATCTATAATAAGCAGAGGATATAAACAATTAATCCAGCATAACTCGGATGATTGTCCCAGATTCTCTCAAAAATGGACGCTTGAATTGGGAACTAATGTGACTCCTCAGAATATCTCAAAGGCTTTCACAACTCTTAATAAAATAACATACTCCTCTAGTTTGAAACTTCAATTATATAGAACGGTCAGCCAACTTTATCACACCCCACAGAAAATTTCTAAATGGTCACAAAATAATGAACGTACCAAATGCCCTAAATGTGATCTGCAAGCAGCTGATCTTATCCATATGATCTTTTCTTGTCCAGCACTGAACTTGTTCTGGCGAGAAATAGAAACCACATTATGTGAAAAACAACTGATCACCTCCCCACTTACCTCATCTATGGTTTTACTCTATATACACGAGCGGGGCCACGATAATAGAAGCTGGCTAGACATAGCGATTTCTTGTGCTAGACTGGTAGTAGCTAGAGCCTGGATCTCACCAAATCCACCTCAGAGGACGGAATGGCTAATATTACTTCATGAAATATACACAATGGAGAAGGCCCTTGCTAAAAATAGGACCCGGAAAACGGTAGATAGATTTGAAAAGATTTGGGCTAACTTTGTATAAATATTTAGTGTTTTTTTTTCCTTGCTTTTTATTTTCTTATAAATGTCTTTTTGTTCGGCCAAGTTGTAACATTTAAAGATTGCTGATCTTACTAATTTATGGACTTTTTCCCTGATGTCACTTTAAAGCTTGCTATATTCGTATTTTATTTTTTTTCTTTTTCCTTCTGAACTGCAATGTCTCTTTGCTTGTGACTTGTCTGTCAAATAAAAAAGTTTAAAATAAAAAAAAGTATATACACTTCAAGAAGTTAAGAACAGGGTAGCATGTGGCTTCAGTGTCCAAAAGCTGCAGACTCAACATGGCTGGTCGACATTGTCTAAGACCCCAAGATTTTAGGAGAGTCAATAGCCAAACTTTACGATGTTCCTGATAAAATTTACAGAACAAGACGGTGTGGAGGGTGGTTTGTGTTGATTTTTCGTCACAAGGACATAAAGGTGGATTTGGGTCCCAGACGTTTGGGGTTGGAAAAGCTACCAGCTTGTGGAATATATTTAGTCTGAATCTTATCGGAAGGTAGCGATCAAAAGTACCAATGTTGAGAGTTAAGTAGGGCTGAATTGAAAAGGTGGATTGGACCGTTATTGCGTGTTGAACGGACTGTTTCCCTACTTCTGATTGTAATCTCAGATTTTCCAGGTGACCCAAGGCTAATGTTTTTAAGTTGTTCTTTGTAAGTTCTCCAATTTTTTCAGGATTTGTGTAGTATTGCTCTACTCCGAGGTCGATGAAGAAGTTCCTGATATAGGCTAGCCAATTAATTTTTAAAGCATAGTCCAAGGACATTGCATCTGCCAGTATCGTCTTTGTGAGTTCATTTTTTTCTGAAGCCCAAATGCGGCGCAATATGAGTAGCGGTTGTATTTTTGCAAGATCTTCGATATGTGGGATGCCCAATTCTGTGTGGCAGGCATAGATCGAAGATCGCTTTGGGGCTGATAGGAGAAATCTAAAAAAGTTATTTTCTGCTACTTGCAGGGAAGTGACGTCCGTATGACCCCATAATCCTGCGCCATATAGAGCTGTCGATTGGCATTTGGCTTTGTATATAGTCAGCAGTTCCATGGGCGGTCGTTTTCCCAGTTTTTGTGTAAACGTCACCAATGCTGCTAATGCTCTTTTAAAGCAGTGTTTCCTGGCTTCCACTGCCTTTTTCCAGGAGAGTTTGTTGTCTATTGTGACTCCCAGGTAGCAATATTCAGTTGTGGAGTCTATTTTTTGGGTGTTAAGGGTAATGGTTTTTTGATGTTTTCTCCCGACCCCGGCCGTCATCACGAAAGTCTTTTTCACATTTATGTGAAGATCTAGGGTTCTCATAAATTGAGAGTATCTGTTGAGGGACTTTTGAAGTTCGCAGGGGGTTCGTGCCAGGAGGACAGCGTCGTCCGCGTAGAGCAGGGCGGGGATCGGGCGATGTTTAGCCTGCGGGAGATCCCGGGCGCCCTTCAAAAGCTCTACCTCCAGGTTGTTAGTATAGAGGGAGAAAAGGAAAGGCGCCAGGACACATCCTTGTCTGACCCCGCGCTCCACTCTAAATGACGCTGTCAGTTCCCCCTTTGTGCCATATCGAACTCTTGCAGAGGGATTGGAATAGAGTTCCCTTAAAAAGTTCAGGAGTGGCGGATCTACCCCCATTTGGGCTAAAAGGGACCATAGTTTAGTATGAGAGACACAGTCAAAAGCCGTGGACAAGTCCACGTAGATCATGTAAAGTTTTTCTTTTTTGGCTTGCACATATTTTCCAAAAATAACCGAGAGGTTTAGGGCTTGTTCCACGGTTCCTAGTCCCTCTCTAAAACCAAATTGTAGATCAGATAGTATACCTCTCTCCTCCACCCAATCCTGAAGTCGTTCTAGGATCACTCTGCCTGCCATCTTCCCCAGTGAATCCAACAAAGAAATTGGGCGGTAGCCAGCAGGGTCCGGGCGGTTACCTTTCTTGAATATCGGTACCATAATGGACCTTGTCCATGACTCCAAGATTCCTTTCTTTGCCGTTGCGGTGCACACCCTTGTAATGATCGGGGCCCAAAGATCTATTTTGTATTTAAAAAAGTCAGCCGGGACTCCGTCTGGGCCTGGAGCTTTTCCTTTTTTGGTTGAATTCAGTGCCAGAAGGATCTCAGAGATTTCAAAGTTTATATCAATAGGGTATGTTGGAGATATTTCTTTTTCCTCTTCTGTTTCTTGATCCGAGGATGATTTTTGAAAGATTTTAGTGAAATGGGATACCCATTCTGCTGCTTCTATTGTGACTTCAATTTTTGGGAGTGTGTCATCAACCAGAAAAGGAGTTCTTATAATTCTCCAGAAGGCTTGAGTGTTTTTATCCTGTGCACTGGTATGGAGTTCATTCCAAAGTGCTTGCTTAAGTTCCTCTTTTCTGATTTTGTGGTATTCCCTTCTTAGGATGGCTATAGTGTGAGGATCCCTTTCGTCTTTGTTTAGAGCTAGTTTAAGTTTTGTATGGGCCTGGGTAAACTCTTGATTAAACCAGCTTTTTAATCGGGGTGGTCCAGCTTTGTGTTTTGCTGTGAGTAGAGCCTTTAATTTGTCCATAATTTGGGCGAAGTTGTTAAGAAAGTTCCTCGTCTTCTGTCGATATATCCAGTCAATTCTTAATTTGGGGGTACTCTGACTTTATCAGCTCTTTAGTGAGTTCCTCTGGGTTTATCTTCCCCCACTTTATTGAGTACCCATTTAGTTTATCCATGCTTATGTTTTCCTGGGTCAGTGCGTTGGCTATTATCATAGGAGGACACTGTTGGTGGTTTGTTATCACTTCCATTTTTAATATAGCGTGATCGCTTTGGGAATTCGGTGTGACTTCAAAGTTTTTTACTCTAGGTTGTAGGGTTGCTGATATTATTATGAAGTCAACCGTAGTACTGAAACCTCTTCCTATATAGGTCGGTGCTAGTGAGTTGGTTCCATAGTCCAAGGTATTTGCTACTTGGAGGTCCAGATCTGATAGGAGATCGTTCATTAATCTGCCCATGTTGTTGTGCGAGAAGTGGATAAGAGAAAGACCTTCCTCTGTCACCATACCAGGACATTTTTGCTTTGGTTGGGTACAAGTGTGGAGGTTAAAGTCACCTACCCATATTATAGATACCGCACCGCTTGCTCCTTGTTTCTGTCTAAGGGTAGTTAGTTTTTTGTGGAGGTGAGCCAGGACTCTCTGAAACTCTGGTTCGTCAAGGTTATTATAGAGGTTAATAATGACTACGAACTCTTTTTTCGGTAAGGAGAGACCAAGGATCTGGAAATTAGGGTCCAGTTCGATGACATTTGTTTTGATGTTTTGAATAGTGTTGGCTACATAGATGTTTAGTCCTCCCTTTGGTCTACCCTTCTGTCCCAACGACGCAGGGGAGAAGTATGTCTTATACCCCTGTAAATGCTGTTCTAGTTGTGACCATGTCTCCTGTAAGGAGATTATTTGATGACTGTGCACATGGTACATAATTGTCCCATCCTCCACCTTTGTCCTTAGCCCTGCAACATTCCAGGAGATCAGGCTTAAAGTTGTTGGATTGTTCTTAAGGGTTTTAACTATTTGTAGTTCACTAGGAATCTCTGGGTCTGGAGGGGCTAGAGGAGAGTCCGGAGATACCAGTGAGTCAGTGCTATTTAGAGACTGTTCTTCTGGCTGTGGTGGTCAGTCGACACACTCTAGGGCACTATACTTATTTGTTAGGAGAAGACCATTCCAACCATCCCAACGTGGGGGATCACTGTAATTTCTCCACTGTTCTTGTCCTCTCCATTCATCCCTTTCTCTGCCTCGGTGGTTGGGACCTAGTGGGTTGAAAGGGGGGGGCCGTCCTTGCCACGGTTGCTGCCACTGGTGAATAATATGTTGTGTGGGTTGAGGGGGTTGCTGCCACTGTTGGGAAAAGTGGTGTGAAGGTTGAGGAGGTTGAGGGGGTTGTTGCCACTGGAAAGTTGTATGTTGTGGTATTTGTGGGAATCGTGGGGTATGTGGAGGCTGCTGCCACTGATACGTAGTGTATTCTGGGGGGTGTATGAACCCTCTATTTGCTGGGAAGGTAGAGCTGGGAACATTTTGTCTTGAGGGTGTGGGTAGGAAATAACACAAGGGAAGAGGGTTTATTTGGGTGGCCGGTCCGCTGCTGGGTGTGTTGCAGATATAATTTGCTGCCCCTATCTCCCTAAATTTGATGGTAATAACGTCACCCGCTATGGTCTTCATGTTCCTGCCCACCCAGTCTCCTCTACGTACAGAAAAAATCTCACCACTGATATGAGTAGGTAAGGGTTTATGCAGTTGGAGCCACTGGGCACATTTATTCCTTAGCTCTGCGAAAGTTTCTCTTACACCCTCCTTCAGTGGTGGTACAGCCGTTAAGACTACCACGAAGGGGGAAGCTTCCGGCGGCAGATTGATTATTTTAGAGCGAGACTGCTTTGTCTTAAGTTCTTGAGGTTTATCTAAGGGGGAAGATACTGCTGGAGTAGTAGTGTTCCCATTAGTGCCTTTAACTTGGTGGTTATCTGTTTTGGTTGGACCTGTAGAAGCTTTCGGAGCTGCTTGAGTTGCTGAGGCAGAACCTACGGCAATAGGGGTGAATGGGGAAGCATATGATTTACTCCCTTTTTGGGTTAGAAGCTGTATAGCTGGTGCCTTACTAGCTAGTGGAGTATTGGGCTTGATCGATGTGTCTGTTGCATGCTTGGTGCAGGGTGTTTTTTTGGGAAGTATTTCTTTTGCCCCATGCGGTTGTGACAGGCCGTTCCCGCTTATCTTGTTACCACATTTCGAATTAATTAGTGATGTGAGTCTGTCAAGCTTCGATATTAAAGGTTTGATTTGTGCCGCTATTGTGGCTTCGAGGTCTGATTTAAGGTCTATTACCATGTTTTCAACCCAGCAGGGTATGCCTGACGCAGAGTTGGGGGTAGGTGAAATCAAGTTGTGATTCCTGACTTTTGCTTTGGGTTTTTCCTTAGTCTTGGGCGCAGCCTTGATGGAAGTGGAGGTGTCTCTCCCTGATTCTATCGGTTCTAGAGTAATTCCTGTATCAGGTATATGGGGATGACTAGCTACACTCTGCTCTGGCTTGTCAGGTGATTGGCATGCTTCTAAATCTGGGGTAGCCTCAAGGTCAACATATGACAAATCGGAGTCTGATTGAGTCACGGATAAGTCTACTGCGTTCGGGACAGTCAGCATGGGGACAGCTGTTAAGGGTAAGGGTAGAGAACAATTATTAACGGCCTGGTGGGAAGGGGAGCTTGCAGTTGCAAGGGAGCCCAGAGATGAGCGTTTAGCATTCATGAGATCCAGGGAGACTCTTTTTTCCAACAGGATAATGCTCTTGTCAATGGTTTCATTGACCCGGGAGATGAAGTGATCTATGGGACCGGTCACTTGTGCCACGGCCGTAGCTTTTTTAGTGTTGCTTCTAGTTCTGGTACGCATGGTGGTCATCTACGATGTAAATCAGGTACTGCGAAGTGGGCCTCACGGGAGGTAGATAGTGAATCCTGTGGCTGGCCACTCTATGTTGAAATGTAGGATGAGAATCACTGGTCCGCCTACCTTTCGTGTGATAGAGAAGAAAAAATGCTGGGGGTCTGGGCCAGGGCCGTCCTCTGCCGTCCTCGAACGGCCTCAAACGGCCCTGTCTTTGCCCAGTCTTCGCCCGGGCTGCGTCCCGCGCTGCGGGAGTAAGGTGTTGTTAAGTAGGGGGCGTAAAGGGCGGGGGGCGGGCCAGCAGGGAGAGCGGACCGGAAGCTATACGTCGGCCTTGCAGGGACTTCTGGGAAATGAAGTCCCCACACGCTCGCAGCCCCGCTGGAGCCTCGCGCCTCTCACCGCCTTTCCGCTTTGCTCCGATGTTGTTCCTCCCAGCTGGTGTGTGGCTTCCAGCACCCACAGACGAGGCGGCACCCGCGGAGCGGGTGCAGCGAGAAGTGGGCTGGAGAAGAGGGCTGGAGGTCTAATGCGCTGTTGTGGGTATGCACCTGTTACAACGCATTTTTTACAACGCACTACCACTACAACGCAGGCATTACAACGCATACCATTACAACGCATAGCGCTGGGGGGCGCTCTAGGATAAGAGGTAAGTTTAATTTACTATCCAACACCTTCCCTAGGGTCCACGGGGACTGGAGTTAGAATAGTAAATTATACTTACCACTATCCAGCACCCCAAACCGCTATGCGTTGTAATGGTATGCGTTGTGAATACCGCGTTGTAATGGTATGCGGAGTAAAAGTATGCGTTGTAACGTCATACATCCGCTGTTGTGCCTCTTGATTCTGGCCAGGTACGTCCGTTTTGGTAATAAGCGTCCCGCTCGCTAAAGGGCAGGAACGCTTTTGAATGCCTTTGATGGGCGGGGGGCGGGCCAGCAGGGAGAGCGGACCGGAAGCTATACGTCGGTCTTGCAGGGACTTCTGGGAAATGAAGTCCCCGCACGCTTGCAGCCCCGCTGGTGCCTCGCGCCTCTCACCGCCTTTCCGCTTTGCTCCGATGTTGTTCCTCCCAGCTGGTGTGTGGCTTCCAGCACCCACAGACGAGGAGGCACCCGCGGAGCGGGTGCGGCCAGAAGTGGCCTGGAGAAGAGGGCTGGAGGTCTAATGCGCTGTTGTGCCTCTTGATTCTGGCCAGGTACGTCCGTTTTGGTAATAAGCGTCCCGCTCGCTAAAGGGCAGGAACGCTTTTGAATGCCTTTGATGGGCGGGGGGCGGGCCAGCAGGGAGAGCGGACCGGAAGCTATACGTCGGTCTTGCAGGGACTTCTGGGAAATGAAGTCCCCGCACGCTCGCAGCCCCGCTGGTGCCTCGCGCCTCTCACCGCCTTTCCGCTTTGCTCCGATGTTGTTCCTCCCAGCTGGTGTGTGGCTTCCAGCACCCACAGACGAGGCGGCACCCGCGGAGCGGGTGCGGCGAGAAGTGGGCTGGAGAAGAGGGCTGGAGGTCTAATGCGCTGTTGTGCCTCTTGATTCTGGCCAGGTACGTCCGTTTTGGTAATAAGCGTCCCGCTCGCTAAAGGGCAGGAACGCTTTTGAATGCCTTTGATGGGCGGGGGGCGGGCCAGCAGGGAGAGCGGACCGGAAGCTATACGTCAGTCTTGCAGGGACTTCTGGGAAATGAAGTCCCCTGCACGCTCGCAGCCCCGCTGGTGCCTCGCGCCTCTCACCGCCTTTCCGCTTTGCTCTGATGTTGTTCCTCCCAGCTGGTGTGTGGCTTCCAGCACCCACAGACGAGGCGGCACCCGCGGAGCGGGTGCGGCGAGAAGTGGGCTGGAGAAGAGGGCTGGAGGTCTAATGCGCTGTTGTGCCTCTTGATTCTGGCCAGGTACGTCCGTTTTGGTAATAAGCGTCCCGCTCGCTAAAGGGCAGGAACGCTTTTGAATGCCTTTGATGGGCGGGGGCGGGCCAGCAGGGAGTGCGGACTGGAAGCTATACGTCGGCCTTGCAGGGACTTCTGGGAAATGAAGTCCCCGCACGCTCGCAGCCCCGCTGGTGCCTCGCGCCTCTCACCGCCTTTCCGCTTTGCTCTGATGTTGTTCCTCCCAGCTGGTGTGTGGCTTCCAGCACCCACAGACGAGGCGGCACCCGCGGAGCGGGTGCGGCGAGAAGTGGGCTGGAAAAGAGGGCTGGAGGTCTAATGCGCTGTTGTGCCTCTTGATTCTGGCCAGGTACGTCCGTTTTGGTAATAAGCGTCCCGCTCGCTAAAGGGCAGGAACGCTTTTGAATGCCTTTGATGGGCGGGGGGCGGGCCAGCAGGGAGAGCGGACCGGAAGCTATACGTCGGTCTTGCAGGGACTTTTGGGAAATCAAGTCCCCGCACGCTCGCAGCCCCGCTGGTGCCTCGCACCTCTCACCGCCTTTCCGCTTTGCTCCGATGTTGTTCCTCCCAGCTGGTGTGTGGCTTCCAGCACCCACAGACGAGGCGGCACCCGCGGAGCGGGTGCGGCGAGAAGTGGGCTGGAGAAGAGGGCTGGAGGTCTAATGCGCTGTTGTGCCTCTTGATTCTGGCCAGGTACGTCCGTTTTGGTAATAAGCGTCCCGCTCGCTAAAGGGCAGGAACGCTTTTGAATGCGTTTGATGGGCGGGGGCGGGCCAGCAGGGAGAGCGGACCGGAAGCTATACGTCGGTTTTGCAGGGACTTCCGGGAAATGAAGTCCCCGCACGCTCGCAGCCCCGCTGGTGCCTCGCGCCTCTCACCGCCTTTCCGCTTTGCTCCGATGTTGTTCCTCCCAGCTGGTGTGTGGCTTCCAGCACCCACAGACGAGGCGGCACCCGCGGAGCGGGTGCGGCGAGAAGTGGGCTGGAAAAGAGGGCTGGAGGTCTAATGCGCTGTTGTGCCTCTTGATTCTGGCCAGGTACGTCCGTTTTGGTAATAAGGCTATTGCCTTATGGTGACTTATGAATGAGACCACAGACTAGCATCTTTTCATACTTTTACAAAGCGTTACCGTCTTGACCTCTTCAAAGCGCAGAGTTCGTCTCTGGTAACTCCTAGTAGTGAGCATTGAGCAGAGTCACATAGGAAGCCTGATGTCAGCAAGATGCACATTTTAAAAGCCATTTCTTTAAGGATGAGCAGGTTTCTTTTTTTTTTTAGAGCTTGGTTATTATATCACAGTGCAGTTTCTGAGAATGTTACTGCAACTCCGCAGGTGGGCAAAACTCTGCAGAATCTTTTAGAGTTTTTACATAACTCATTGGAATTCCTCAATGCAGTGAGTTCCACCCGCCCCTAAAACCCACACTGATTCCAGCCTTGGATTTATTAATACATTCAACCACAGAGAGTACCTTAGAGGTACCCCTGAAACCTACTAGTTCTCTAGTGTGCTGGTGGATTGGTATAGTCCAGTCTGCCACCACAGACAAGTTTCTGACCCTCCAGTAGATGAGAACCTCCGGTCACAGAGGTAAGGACCAATGCTTGCTCCAGCAGGCTGGCTAGTAAATGTGCATGCCAAGGCCAGAAGCTTCAAAGCTTCTGCCTCCTTTAATATGTGACCTTGGCTTCCCCTGACCTGAGGATTGCCACTCCCTGCCCTGTGGCCCATATGACACCAGGACAGGTTGGAAATTAGTTATGCAAGAAGGTGTAGCGAACACCCAGGTCAGTCACAACAATATGGCTAGCTGCCTGATGTGCCCCATGAAAGGGAAATTCCACCATCTTGATGATGGAGGAATTAGGAACTCTGAGACAGGGTTTATTTATATATTTATTTTAGCATTTGTTAGGCGCAAAACGACCACAGGGATCCCTATACACCACAATATCAGAAGCGTGAAGGGAAGAAACACCTGATACGTGACTAAAAAGCCAAGTTTTAAGATGCTTTTTGAACAGCCTAAAGGTGGGGCTAGCTCGAATGCCACCTGACAGCTTTTTCCAGTGAGAGGGCACAAAGTAGGAAAATGAGCGACCTCCCATTCTGATTTTGTTGATCCTCCTTGGACACAACATCCCCGCGCTTGCTCGAACTCAATTACAGACAGGGGATATAAGGTATTAACATCTTGCTGAGGTAGACCGGCCCATGCCCTTGTAGAGTTTTAAATACCAGACATAGAAGCTTGAATAGTTCTCACTTCCTGATGGGCAGCCAGTGGAGTAGATGCAGGAGAGGTTTCGAAGGAGAACGGGATAAGTACAAGACGTGCAGCAGTATTCTGCACGACCTGCAGTCTAGAAAGAAGATCTTACCTAATCCCTACCAGAAGAGAATTACCATAATCCAGCCTGCTTACTAATAACGCCTGAATGTGTGACTTTCTGGCAGAAAGGGGAAGCCAAGGAAAAATCTTTCTGAGCATACACATCAAGCCGAAGCAGCTGCCCGAGATGCTTTTCACGTGTTGCTCCATGGAAAGTTTATCATGTATGACAACACCTACATTTTTCACCCACTTTTTTTAGGTGGGGGGATCACACAGCTCTGGAGGCCACCAGTCAGTAGACCAAAACTCCTCTGCTTTCCCAAACAGCACTATCTCAGTTTTGGTTGTGTTCAGCTGCAAAAAATGTGCAGTCTTTAACATGCACTATCTGAATCTTTCTCTTGTCGTTGCAGGAACTGAATTGATGTTGATGATCAGTTGTGTATCATCTGCAAATGATCCGGTGTCGAAACCACAGGATCTGATAATAGA
The DNA here is from genome assembly GCF_964263255.1 of Lissotriton vulgaris. NCBI lineage: Eukaryota > Metazoa > Chordata > Amphibia > Caudata > Salamandridae > Lissotriton > Lissotriton vulgaris. The sequence goes on along the minus strand of NC_141699.1, from coordinate 94,102,624 downwards.
GGCCAGAAAAGATACATAAATGTTGAATAACGTGGGGCTTAAAATGGAGCCCTGTGGGACCCCTTTGTCAACAGCCGAGATATGAGACTTTATCGACTCAAGTTGGACTTGCTGAGTTATGTCGGCAAGGAAGCTTTCAAACCATCAAAGTGCCATTCCTCTGACACCAATATCTCATAATCTTTGCACTAGGATTTGATGGGAGATGGTGTAGAATGCGTCCGACAGGTCAAGAAGGATTGACATAGTAGGGATCCCATTGTCTAGGAACAACTTGATTGTATGTGTGACTTCAGTTAGTGCAGACTCGGTGCTATGCGAAGCACAAAAGCCTGACTGAGAGGAATCAAGCAAATTATTCCATTCAAGATACAAACTAACTGCTTATTGACAAAGGTTTCCATAACTTTAAAGAGCAGAGGTAGAATGGAGATAGGCCTATAGTTTTGGAGATCCAGAGGATCGGCCAGGGCTTTTGTAAAAATAGGTCTAATTTGTGCTGGCTTCGATTTTTGAGGGAAAGTGGCTGCAATTAGAGGTTGGTTACATATTTCAGCAATGGGGGTTGTTAGATGCTGTGATGATGAAAGGGGGAGCCATGTCAAGAGTGGAACCAGATTTTATGTGATCCAGCAATGAGTGGACTTGGTCCGGAGTGATGGCCTTAAACGTTTCCAATGAGGAAGAGAAGGGAGCCTCGAGGTTGTATGAGATCACACTAGGTTCCAACTGTAATTTAAAGGAGCTGTAGATTTTATCAATGTTTAGCTTAAAGTGGTTGGCCAAATCATCACAGAGCTGCTGAGTATGTGGGATGGATGAGTTGTTCACTCTTGGATTGGTGAAATCTTTGAGAATTTTAAACAATTCTTTGGAAGAATTCTTAGGTTCGGTATTTCTAGTCCCCAAGTGAGATCTTATAGCGCAGTTATATTTCTTTAGATATAGTCTGAGAGCTGTTCTATATGATAGTTTATCTACCTCTTGTTTGGATTTTCACAATTTCCTTTCCCATTTTCTGCAGACATCTTTTTCTTTCTTAAGACTGTCTTTGTACTAAGATGCTGGAGCTGGCTTTATCCAGGTCTTCACAACTTTCATTTGGGCAAATGAATCTTAGAGCTTTGGTCAGCGAGCCCTCAAGTGTTTCCAGTGCCACATCACTGTCCATAGAGTTCTGAAGGATGGGGGCTTTAAATACAGGGTTAAATGAGACAAGGGTCACCTTCCTCCATGGTCTCTGTCGAACTTAGATATATTGGGGTTTATTAACACAAATTTTAGGGCTGCATGATCTGTCCAGGTCTATGGGGGGTCAATTACTACATCCTGAGCATTAGAAAAGATGTTATTCAATGTGTGTCCGGCTATATGAGTGGGGCTCCAACTTTGGGTAAAATGCCAAGAGATTCCAACGCTGCTATCAACCCAATGGAATCTAGGTCAGAGGTGATGTCAAAATGATGACTAAAGTCTCCTATTAACAGAAAATTGTGTGATTGCCAGGAGAGAGGTGCAAGGGCTTCCATAAGTGAATTGCAGAAAGCTTTTTTGTTACCCCCTGGGGGATGATAAACCACAGCTCCCATCCAACTGGGGCCATGAGCTAACCAGGGCCGGACTGGCCATAGCTGCCACCGGGCAATTCCCCGGTGCGCCACATGAGTGGGGGCCGGATTTGGGCCCCTGGGGGACGATTTTGTTTCATGGCCTTTTTTGCAACATAGCTGCAAAATCGGCCCTGTAACAAAATCGGCCAAAACCGGCCTTGGCAAAGAGCTCGGGGGCACCCCCAGCCCCCGGGGGCAGGGTGCCCGAGCACTTTGTCAGGGCCGGTTTTGGTTCTCAGTCCGGCCCTGGAGCTAACTCAAGTTTAAATGCCATCAGCTCCAAGCTGGGAGTGGATATGGAGTCCAGACACTTAATTCCCAAAGGTAGCCTAATTTGCTACAACCTGAGGTAAGTGATGATGCCAGCATCTTTTCTGGTTCCTCCGCTTTGTCAAAAATCAGATAAGGGGCATCTGGGTAACATGACTTATGATGATGTTACATTTACAAACATGTTAGCACAGCCTGTAGACCCACTATCAGCATTGGCAAACTCTGCTCTAACTGGCTTAATTGAAAGTACATAAAGTAATCTGATATCTGTAAATGGACCATTAGCTGAGCTAGCAAATACTGAAATGAAATCAAATGGGCAGGAGGATATACACTAACCCTGGGCGTAGCACTTCGCTACGCCCACGGAGTGGGTATAGTGGTGCCTACTTCGCCATTTGCGAAGTAGGCGTAGCAGGCAACAGCGAAGTTGCCCGCCAGTTGCCCATCACCCGTCTCCCTCCCGCCCTCCCTAAATACTTAAATAACATTTTAGAAATGATTAAAAACCACTTACCTTGTCCGCCGCATCCCCGGGGTTCCCACTCGTCATTGCGCGATTCGCGCCGCCGTCTTGGATAGAAATGTAATTTAAGTATTTAGGGAGGGCGGGAGGATGGCGGATGGCACGTAGTGGGGCTTCGCCAAGTGTGTAGGTGGACGTAGTGTCTCACCCACTTCGCGTAGCTGTGCGAAGCCCCACTACGCCCAGGGTTAATATACACTTGCTAAAATCTTTGCGACTGACGGCTCAGCAAATGGCAGAATCACCTATAATGGGTACTGCTAAACAGCATAGCGGGTCCGCTGAGTATGTTGAGCCACAAGTCGATGTGTCATATTTGTCTTTTCCTTTAATCAACATTGATGATTCATCTGGCTACTAACTTGAGGCGACTGCTAATTCTTTGTCTGCTAAAAAGAAACAACACAATTTCAAAGCTATCAAACAAACCAGAGCTGGCAGGAAAGCTACTGAACTCAACAGCAATATATTCCAACAGCAAAGTGGTGCATTGACAATAGCACAATCCAAAGCAAAAGCAAAAGATCAGTACAGCCCCCTACGTAAATAGGAAACCTCGAAGGGGGAAGTTAAAGCTATTGATTTGGGGCTATCTGGTTCTGGGCAACACTTGGGGCCATATGTAGGTAGGCAAATACCGGCCGGTAACGGCCGAAATTTGGTAATTTCGGCCGTTACCGGCCAGTATTTGGAAAATGAGATGTAGGGCCACCTAAAATACAGATTCGGTAATTTTACCAAATCAGTAATTTTACCGAATCAGTAATTTTACAGATTCAGTAAAATTACCGAATCAGTAAAATTACCGAATCCGTATTTTGCGATGTAGGTAGCACTGTAATCAGTGCTACCGGGCTTTCAGAATTCGTTATTTACCACCAACTATAACTTGGTGATAAATAATGAAAAGCCTTAAAAAAGCATTTTTTTTTGCTTTTCAAACGCTGCCATGTTGCAGACATACATGCCATGTTGCAGACATACATGCCCTTAGGGCATGTATGTCTGCAACATGTGCACCCATACACGATTGAGGGGTGCAACAGGGTGTCAAACTGACACCCTCCCACCCTTCAATGTTTCCACCAATTGTCGAATCCTATGGGCCTACAGGCCCATAGGAATGAATGGCAATTACAGAATCGGTAAATACTGATTCGGTAATTACCGAATCTTACCGATTTGGTAATTTAAAAATAGAAATTACCTACATCCCATTTACCTACTCTTAAATACCGAATCGGTATGATTCGGTATTTAAGAGTAGGTAAATCGAGATTACCTACATCGGGCCCTTGGTATTTATTGGTGGTCAAAATACTTTTTCTACTCAGCCAACAACGAAGCATCTATCTAAAAACCCCAGGGATATCGGGCCTCTAATGCTTCTGAGGTGCATGAACCAATACAACATGCAAAGGAGGTCTCTATGACAACGAGTGTCCCGGAAGCTGTGACCGCACCAGGAGAGGTATTAACATCGGAACCCTCACTAGCCTCAATAATGCAGGCATTATCAGCACAAAGATCTGAGGTGCAGGAATACTGCACACAGCTTAGGGCGGACAATGTTATGATCCAGCAATGATTGGCCACAGTGACTGGAAAGGTGGCCGAACTTATAGCGGAGGTGACGATATTACAGCAAAGATTGTCTGATAATGAGGATGTGGTGTCACACTCTACCAATCTACTTCAAGATCATGATGTTAAACTTAATGATATACAAGGAAAGGTTGCAGACCAGGAGAAGTGGTAGCATCAGAATAATCTGAGAATATTTGGGATCCTGGAAGGCAGAGAAGGCTTTGATCCATGAGCATTCATTGTTCAAATATTTCAGAAAGCTTTCCCTGATCTGGCAGATTGGGATTGGGACTCTCAAATCCAACCAGCTCACAGGCTGCCAATTTTTCTCAATCAAGCAGACCAGTCTACTCTGCGCCGACCACGATCAATCCTTATCTAGTGAGGCAATTTTCTATTGAGTCAGGCTATCGCTATCAAAGCTCGGCCTATGACACCAGTGTCAGTTGAGTCATTTTCCATCATTGCGAGATCTGATCTATGTAAAACTATGATGGATAAAAGATGGAGAATGCAACAGCTTATTGACTCCTGAAAAGCACTTGGCGCTTTGGTCTATTTACAAGAGCCTGCTCGATTGAAGGTTATTAAATACGGTAGCTCACAGATTACTACTCAGACCAGGAGGTTTAACGATCTATAAACTGCAACAAATCTCCAATAAGTTTTCTGCTTGGATTGTTTAGGCACTTGGACACTTGGTATTTTGCTTCTGAATTATGATAATCTCTGTATTTTCCTGTTTTTTCTTGAATTGATTAATCGAATTATTTTTAATAATAGCTGGTAGGCTTTTGGAGGGCGCTGCTTCTCTACACTGTCTCAGATCGACAGCAGGTTGGGGGGTGATTCCTTTTCTAGAACATTGGGTGGGAGGGTGTGGGATCTTTTCTGAGATGGGGCTGTTTATCAGCCAAATGACAAGTGGAACACTGAAACACACTGGTATCAGGGGTGTAAAAAACAGGGGGTACAGATTGTACTTAAAGCGAATAAGGAGATAAATCACAATGTTCTAATGTTTACGTGTAATGAGCTTATTTCTTTTTTGTTTCTTGTATTTAAAAGTTTTTGTTTATCTAAATTCCTCAGGGACAACGGTCAGGTAAAGCCAAAGTTAGGTATGAGCCGGATCTGTCATATGTCTTATTATGGGGACAATTAGATGTATTAGATGGATCGTAGCTTAGCTAAATTCCCCAACTAAATGACAACTGGTTAGATAAGAGCTTAAGATATATAAGCCACATATGGTAATTTTGTTAGAGACACACCTGGCTTACAAGGATAGAGGCCTGTTCAAACATTTGGGGTTTGAGATGCTGAAATGTATCTCAAAGGGGGCAGCAATTAGAGGGGTTGCGATCCTTAAGGATTAACATTCAACTTTCAATAACATTAAAAAAGCTTCTGACCCAGGTGGCAGATGGGTCATTATACAGCTTGAAAGTTAAAATAAAAAAATGATCTTTGTGCACCATACGGACCAACTTTGGATGGTCCTACACTTTTTAATAAACTAATGTGGGAGTTGGTAGACTGGCAGGGAGAAATAATCATCATGGGGGATATTAACTGCACTTCAAAATACGATATCGACTCAACAAATCGATTTACTTCCCGGAGAATGCGTAGGGCCCGAAAGTCAATTTATGAATTGGCGCGGCTCCATGGGTTGCTAGACTTATGGCGGACACTGAATCCTACTTTACCAGGATTTACGTATTATTCTGGGCGTCATCAACACTATATAGATTTAGTTTTTGTGAGTAATAGTATCTTAGCAAAGGCACAAATAGAGGTCTGTCTGCACTTATCATAATCCACTTCTGACCTGTTTTTATCTCTCAGCTGAGGTTAAGAGTAGTCGATCTTTCTCATTTCCAAGGCACTTTTTATTCAACCCTCAATTATTATATATACTCAAGGAGCTCTTACTGAATTTTTTCAATCTAACATGGAAACTGCCTCTTCTTTCACCATATGGGATGCAATAAAGGCTTACATAGCAATATATCTGTCATCTGAATAAAACCTATCTAAGTAGTCTGAATGAAGCCTGTGATACACTAAAAAAAACTTGAATTAGCGCACGCGGTGGAGCTTATGTCTAAGGGATGCAACACCAATTTAATATACTCTTCTTTAATAAATACACAGGCAATTCTGACACAGCAGTTTAAAGAGAAGAGCGCAGCTCCTTTTAACAAAACCTGTTCTAACCAATATGAGTACGGGGCCAGGTCGGGAAGATCTTAGCTTATCAGACTACAGATAAAAAAGCTAAAACACCAGTAGACTCACTTAGGGGTGGAGATGGCCTGATACATAATTCTACTGAATCAATTTTAGAATAATTTGTCCAATTCTATATGGAGCTTTACACTTTGACCGATGATGTGGATGAAACTCTAGTGGAGTAATATTTACAATTCTGAGATCCCCACTTCCTGAACCTGGAGGCAGCTGATTATATTCGACAAGATATTACTGAAGAAGACATTTCATCTGCTATAGCTGCATTGCCATCAGATAAGGCTGTTGGAGAAGACGCTATACCAATGGAATTTCACAAATCATTTTGAAACTCTCTTCTTTCGCTACTTCTGGCTGTTATATACCAGATTGGGAAATGTTTAGAATCCCTTAAGTCTTGGAATATGACTAATATTGTTTTCTTTCTTAAAAAAGGGAAGCCGGCGGATGATTGTGTGTCTTACACCCCAATATTTCTCATCAATTCCGAAGCTAAAATCTTTGCCAAAGTGATGGCTAATCGTTTGGCTCCTTACAAGCCTGGTCTTGTATCCAAACATCAACATGGGTTTATAATTGGTAGAGATATTACCGCACATCTTAATACAGCTATAACAGATTTTAATATGGCTAACAAGACACATCACAATTTGGGGATGGTGGTGTTAGATGATGAAAAAGCATTTGATTGGATTGCATGGGATGCATTATGTTATGCTATATTATGTTATTCAGATTTGTATAGCACACACATTTAATCCGTGGCCGCTATACTCAATAAAGAGGTCACCATTTTTTTATATATGTTTAAAATTATTTGGCTTTTTTGTCACACTAAAAGGATCAATGCACAATATATAATCAATTTTCTTTGCCCACATATATAAATCTTGATACAAACAGTGGATGCAAACAAACAATTCTTTTTAACAAACACAAATACACAACATGTACACATTTATTGTCCATTGGACCTTTTTGTGTGATAAAAAATAAAAAACATTTTTAAAACATAAAAAATAAACGGTGACTGCTTTTATACACTCCAGTGCTGTTCCTTAGACTTATCATACATCTGAAATCCTGCTTGTTTGCTGTATCTAAGGGAGGCGTTAAATGGTGCTACATAGTCCACACTTGTTCCATGTCTTTAAAGGATGTTTGAAAAGTCTCTATGATACCACACTTGTTTTTGCACCTTCTAATCCTACGGTGCCACACTATTTTCCATGTCTTTGACACAAGTTTGCACTGGCCTTAACTACCACACTTGTTCCATATATTTGTAGGAAGCTTGCACTGACTCTGCAGTACCACATGTTCTATGTCTTTGAAGGAAGCTTGCACTGACTGGCCCTTCAGTAGCATAATTGTTAAGTGTGTTTGAAGGAACCCTGCACTGGCTGGAACAATTGTTCGATGTCTTTGATGGAAACCTGCACTGATCGTTCAGTACCACACTGGTTCAGTGTCTTTCAAGGAAAATGTTGATGCTCTTGACCAGTGATGTACGTCTTATGCATGTGAGCCAGGAATCCCTATGCTCTTTGTCCCTCTGCTCTATGTATTTATTTGTGCTTTTGGTCTGACCAAAAGACTGTTTTAGCTATCTCCCAAGCCTCATGTTTTCACAAAAATAATACATAATCTTGCTTAGAGAAAATAGTCTTTGGGTAAACCCACTTCAGTTATTCATCAGACAGAGTGTCAATCACATATTAGCTCAGCTCTTCAGAACAGCATGCATACAATTGGACAGTGGATCAGCCCTCTTAAGTCACTGGCTTTCTTGTCAATGTTTGGCTAGGCGTAGTAGACAACAAGTGGTCTTGAGGATGTCAAGCAGTCTAAATAACAGTATTTTGCCTACTCACTACGTGTTACTCTGCATGGAGAGGTGTCCAGCTCGTGGACTTCTCTTTAAGATGATTCTCCAGCAGCTCCTGCAAATGCAGCCTTGTGCTAATTGATTAACGAGAGTACCAGCTGCCTTGCTGCCATTGCTAGTGCACCACAACGTTTTTTGCAACTGCAAACTTCAAAACAGCGCCACTATTTTGAAATGGTAGACTCCATACTCTGCATACGTTTTTACTGTTTACAGATGGCAGACAAGCGTGAAGCTTTGTTTTTAATTTTCTATTGTCACATGCCCTCCACATTTAGGGCTCGATTCATAAAGGTAAACTTAGACCAAAAGTCTAAGTTTATGACTTTTGATATTCACAAAGGAAATTTATGCGTAGTATTTTCACATCCACATTTGGGGCAGCGATTCCCCACTTGGAGTGTGGAGATTCCACTCCGCACCTGGAGTGGACTCTCCAACCCCTGAGAGGCAGTGGCGTCACTAGGAGGGGGTGGTGGGTGCGGACCGCACCGGGTGTCACCCCATCATGGGGGGACACCAATCTGGTTAGTTACGCTGGCTGGCTCGCTCTGTGCTGCACAGTGGAGTGCAGCCTGAGCCTCAGCCTTGCCCTCACCTCTCTGCTGCCAGTGCTGCTTTATTTTATTCATAGTGATGTGCAGTTGCTGTTGCGCACCTGCTTACAAATTAAAATACAGTATACTGTAGTCAGTGCACAGCATGTTGCCACGTACACACCAGTGGTGATGATGCGGGTGCGATGCGGATGCACGGCGTACCCAGTTTGTGGGTCCCAGGGCCGTCAATCTTAGCGCTACCAACGACAGCCCTGGGACAGGCCCCGCGCGCTGTGCTCCTCTGCTGTGACGCATTGCGGCGGTCACGCGCCAGGGAGGAGACGAGACGGCAGCGCAGGGGAGTGCATGTGGTATGCTGCACTAGAATAAAGAAATCATCACCAGCCACCCTCTTCTTTGATATATCGCGATCGCCCGGCCCGACGTTGTCAAATTTGGGACTGACTCAGACTCAGTTCTTGGTTGATGGGTCCGGAGGCAGAGGTGAGAGACTGAGAATATCATTTATAAATTAATTGAATGAAGTTAGAATTAGAAATGTGGCAGTGCAGTGGCAAAGGAGAGCTTTAAAGAGTCTTGTCAAGGAGCGATCATCTAATCAGGATTTATTTTAAGAGCTGGTGTTGTTCGCTACATTATTTATGTGTGTTGCTGTGTCGGTTTTCTTTCTACTCCTCCTGGGTGCGTGCCAGCATTCATCCACAGAACCCAGGTAACACGTGGCTGCCCCCGATGAGGCCAGGCCCCCCGTCCGCCCGAGGACAGTTACTGTCAGAGCCAGAAACTCTCTTTATACCCGGGCCGTCCCAGTGTACTCTGCCCACCCAGGGTTATTTTTTAGACCCGGGGATTCGGGGAATATCACAGGAAAGACATCCAATGTCAGTCTACACCTCAGAATGATTCTGCCCAATGGAAAATCACGCGCCCCGGGCCCGGGAAGCTCCCTCCCTCGGACGGCAACAAGGGCGCCGGGTCCTCATTGCACTCGGCCCAGTGCCGTCCTATAGTGAGTTTGAAAAAAGTTGGTTCTATCATTTGTCAGAGAGGTTGAAAAGGGCTAGGCTGGCATCTCCCTTACGGTATAAGAATACCTAGCATTGAGTAAAATTAAGTAAAGTACAACTTGTATATATATTCTGTTCACCGACCAGGAAACACATTATACTTTGCTTGTGCCCTGAGTTAGAGCTGGAGGGTAGGCTGGTGGGTTAGAGAACTCTGGTGTTTGAGAGGTGCTCTGTGCTTAAAGCCATGGAGGGTGCTTTTGAGAATAGGCTGTCCTGCAATCTCAGTACTGCTTAGTGGATTGCATGGTGGTATGCGCAGGGATAAGGAGGAAGGTAGCACCAAGGAACCCAGCGACCATGCTATCACTCCTTTCCATAATCTTTAACTTCCTCCTTGCAAGAAACATAGTGTGTTTCTGCAGCTAGGGTTGATAGTGTGTTTCTGCAGCTAGGATTGAACTCTTCATGTAAGTCACTTCTTCTTGCCTAGGTAAGTTGTGTGATTGGGGTGGTTGAATTTGTTGCGGTTCTATCTTAATTGGCACCCTGTGGTATCAATGAGAAGGCTTAAAGTCCTGGTGAGGTGGTCATTAACAGATCCAGAGGCAAGTACTCATATCCTGTTAAGCTGGGAGTGGGTTAATCCGGGTGTTTCAGGCGCATGAATAGTGAGAAGTCTGGGGGTGACTACCTTGTCCCCGTGGATTTTGAGATGTGTTTTACCAGGATGACGGCTATCTGCCTTGTTGATCTAAAGATAGTTTGTACCCAGCGCTGATGACCCGATAGCGCCCAAGAAATGGGCTAAGCCTAGCAGTGCTACTCCTTTAAAGACCTCTAGGTGAAAAAAACGGATTCATCAACACCAGTAAAATATTTTGTCTTTTCGCAAACACCAGAAACAGCACTGAAGACTGAGTGTTCTTGTTCTGTGATACCAGTTGTCCTACATGGCCTCTTCATGGGCAGGGACTGTAGGTAGGGTGTTTCAAGCCGGTTGTTTTTTTCTGCCTGTTTTCCATCATCCCTGCCAGTTACAGTGCCCTGCCCAGCAGTCTCACAGATATGCCACAAGGTTGGCAGCCTCCCTGTTTGTCCATCTTTGACCACCAGCCCTTCAGGCTGGAACCTCTTGCCATCTGTGTCCACTGGCGGACTCGGAAGTCCATGCGGTAAGTTGTGAGGGGGTGACACCATGAGTTACCCGCACCGGATGACACTAACCCTAGTGACGCCACTGCTGAGAGGAATTTCCACATTTGGGCCAGAACTCCAGGTGCGGAGTGGAATCGCCTCACTTGGGGCCGAGATTCAGCCCTGTGTGTGGAAACTCCTCCCCAAGTGTGGAAACCCACTCCCAGAGTGTGCCTGTGAAGATACTACTCTTAACTTATCTTTGGGAATACCGAAAGTCATAAACTTAGACTTTTGGTTTAGAAAACACCCATTCTGCTTTTTAGAAGGAAACTGGGACATTTTGGATGCCAAGACTCTTCCTTGCAAAAATATGACATGGTCTGCAATGCTGGCCCAAGTGTGGCTAATGGGAGATTAGATAACCTCAGTGGGCAATCAGGCTTTTATTAATGGCCTGATGCTCCAAATATGCAACCAGTGCATCCTATACAACCATCTATCCAAACTCAGCTCCTTCCTAGTAAGAGGTGTATATGTGTATGAGCAGTGTACTTGTGTGCGCCAAGGATAGCCACTAACTTTATTGAGTGCATTGTGAGGGATGTGCCTGTGATAATGGAATGCAGGATTAACATTGTCTTTTGAGAGTGCAGGGTAAGTGAGTGACAGGTTAAAAGTTGTGCCTCTGTGAGTTTAGAGTGAGGCATATGCCTGTGTGCATGCAGCATGGAGGATGAACCTATGTGAGGGTAACGGTGTGCATTTGTAATCCTGGCATGTTGTGTCTTTCTGTGTATGCACTTTCCAATGGCCCAACCCATTGGCTTTGTTTATGCTTATTAGAGATATGGCTTTGATGTACAGAAATACAGTGCAGAGAGTGCAAATACAATTGTGTGTACATGAGATTGATAGTGAGTTTTGATATAGCAGATGCAGACTATGTTGAAGGTGGTTGAGAGGTGTCCGGGGCAACTGACAGACTGAGACGTCACCCTAATGAGGGTACCTAGTTACTTTTCATGCACTAGTGCCCATGGCAACCTAGCTGCACCACTGTAAGATGACCAGTTTGTCTGACTCACCTGAGTTGCAAGGTCAAGGCTTGCCATTAATGGAGTAATCCTTCATTAAGCGACAGTAACCTATTTAGCATTGGAACACTGAGTTGCTTCTCCCATAGGTTTATTACTAAAAGTACTTCTATTTATCTTCTGATTAACTCCGTTTCTCTACTAAACCTTAGGCACTGTGCTAAATATACTTGTTTCTCACAAAACTAGTTTAGTTTATTTTGTTTATTGTGAAAACATATGAAGTGGTGACATTATTTTCATTTGCAATGCTTTAAGTAGGTATTTTCCCAGGTGAGATGGTTTATTTGATGGTAGAGTGATTGCATACTGACAAACTGTTATGTTGGGCAATGATTCTAACTGTATCATACACAAGGAATTCAACACACTCTTCTGTCCTTGATAAGGCCAGTCTCTTAGTTGCTAAGATACCCCAAATGTATATTAGCTTTATGCACATCAGAAAGATTCTATATAAACGTATGATACTTAAATCATTCATTAAATCATTCTAAAAGGCTTTAAGAGTATGCTCACACGACTATCTTGTTTCTTGCTTTATTTTTTAAGGTCTTGCTCTAACTCTGAATTGGCAGTTTGTGGGAGAAATTGCACCAAAGAAACTTCGTGAATACACAAATACCACTATGTATCTTTTCTACAGCATTGGGTCAATCCCAGGACTATTCCTTTCGCTCAGGTTAGAAAACCTTAACTACCCATTGACATGTTTACTATATTAAGTTCCATTCAGCTCCTTCATCCTCATGTGCTTTTTCTCTTACTTGACTCTCAATATAGAAAATGTATTGTTGTCGTCTTAGCTTCTGAATGGTGAGCAATGTTAAGAAATTTTGAAGTCACTGAGGACTCCAAATCTGCATAGGATAATTTTTTACCCTGAAGTACAAAACATTAATTTGCAATATTACAATATTAAACTACCCACTATTCACAGCCAAACATAATTGTACATACATTCCTAATAGTTCATGTAAAGACTCCTTTTAAAAGTGCTTGCTGAATTGAATTGCTAGTGTAAAAATAGTTTACAATCAAGAACTCTTCAAAAAGCTTTAAAAATAATTCAAAACATCTAACAAGAAAGGGAGTAATTTGAAGAGGGGCGAAAGTCCTTCTGTCCTGCTGGGTCACTGAAGGCTATTGCTTCTGCTCCTCTGGCAAAGGACTGTTTGTTTGATTTACAATTCACCATCACTAACATGACATATCCTTTGGGACTTGCAATATGGTGGACAGGATTGCCATTGTGTTTCTGACTGAGCAACTCACTGCCAAGATCTAACAGCCTGATTCATGTACATGCCGTTTTGCGTGTCCCTAATAGCGAATCATAGCGAATCGCTATTGAGGACACGCAAAACGGCATTCATGTAGGAATTGCTACTTAAATAGCGATTCCTACATGTTCTTTATTTGCGAGCAGCAATTTGCTACTCGCAAATACTCCCCAATCATTCCTATGGGCCAAGAGGCCCATTGGAATGAATGGGGATTTGCGAGTAGCAATTTGCTACTCGCAACTGAGATAGCGATTTTAAGGGTGCCAGGGGTGTCCAAAGGACGCCCTGTAGCACCCCTAAAATGCACTTTTGGACAGGTGTTGCGCACACACATGTCCAAAGGACATGTGTGTGTGCTACATGCAACTTTGAATGATGCTTTTAAAAGCATTTTTCTGAGTTTTTGCTATTTACCGACAGGTCTGACCTGTCGGTAAATAGCGGCCCCAAAAGTCTAAAATCGCAATTTTGTTGTGTGTCATGAATAGCATTTGAGGAATCTCTATTAGAGATTCCTTAAATGCCATTCCACGCAAATATGCGAATTCTTACATAGCGATTTTTGCATTTGGTATCATGAATACCAAATGCAAAAATCGCACTCGCTAAGGGCCAGATTCTGAGAATCTGGCCCTTTGCGAGTGCAATTTACCTACATGAATCAGGCTGCCTATTCGTCCCTAAGTCTCAGGTTTAGGTGACACTAAATTCCTAGGACAAACCAGATCAAGAAAATGCAAGGAATTACTTGTAGTAAAAATTGCAATTTAGAAAGCAAATTGAGGAATGATTATCTAAAAGAATACAACATATTTCACATAGAAAGGTAATACTACACCAATAAAGTTATTATAGAGAATTATTTATTATCCAAATAACTAGTGTGAGTATACATATATAAACACATAATAGAATACAGCAATATTCTAAAAGAATCAATCTGAACCACATTGTACTAATCACCATTAACAAAGTACCAGCAGATAAAATATGACAGTTCATGGTTATCATCGTTCAGTCCTTGTTCCCACCCCCAACAGCTGGGACCACGAGAAATTGTACCTCCTTGTTGGGGCTAATATCAATAGCCGATCCTATGCACTGGGGCTTCTCTTTACACTCAGTGGGTCAGTGGTGATCACGTTTTCCCACAGGGCTGGCCACGTTTGGCGGCACTGTTGCAGCCAAACATTTTCGCAGTGGTTTACCCTGAGTGAGACCCCTCAGACAGGACCTGGCACCAGGAAAGCAGCCCAAGCAGACTCACACAGAGGGGGATGTGATACAAGGTCAGCACTAATGCAGTCGTTTCAATGATGCTCTGGGTGGGGCAGTGGGCCCGCATGGATGACGCTCTACTGGGAGACTGTGAGGTGGACGTTTGAGATAGCGGGGTATCCAGATGCCTTCTAAGACCAGTGAATTCAGCTTGAACGATCATTACCCCAGCAGTTCTGGACATTCTCTGCTGCCTGTCTCCGTCAGTCCTTTACTTCTGACCTCCTTTTGATTATACCCAAAACACAACATGGGGAGTGAGAAACCATCTGGCCATGTATCACAACAGAAAATTGACACATTTACCAAATAGGTGGCCCCCGACAGACGATGCTGGAGCGACGACGTGGGTCCCGTGCTCACTACGCCACTGGAGTCAAGCTATCCTGGCTGAAGACGACTGATAGCCAGAAACCGGTCCTAGGATGCTTAATTCCGGTCCAGGGAAGACATGGCTTGGCAGTTTGGGCTGGACTGTTCCCTTGAGGCACAGGGTCAAGACATATTTGCATATGGCCATGTCTGAACTGGGGTGGCTTGGTGAGCAAAATAACGATGGATTAAACCCAGATCTGTGACTGGGGTGAATGTTTTGCCATTGTCCAACATTCCGTACATCATCTTGTGTGTTTTGCTGTTTACCCTATGTGGGAAAGGTATGCCCAGACGTGGGTCCTGTGCTCACTACACCACTGAAGTCAAGCTATTCTGACTGAAGACAGCTGATAGCCAGAAACCGGTCCTAGGATGCTTGTTTCCGGTCCAGGGAAGACATGGCTTGGCTGTTCGGGCTGGACGGTTCCCAAGAGGCACAGGGTCAAGACTGATTTGCATATGGCCATTTCGGAGCTGGGGTGGCTTGGTGAGCAAAATAACGATGGATTAAACCCAGATCTGTGACTGAGGGTGAATGTTTTGCCATTGTGCAACATTCTGTCCATCATCTTGTGTGTTTTGCTGTTCATCCTATGTGGGAAGGGTATGCCCAGACGTGGGTCCCGTGCTCACTACGTCACTGGAGTCAAGCTATCCTGGCTGAAGACGGCCGATAGCCAGAAACCGGTCCTAGGATGCTTGATTCCGTTCCAGGAAAGACATGGCTTGGCTGTTCGGGCTAGACTGTTCCCATGAGGTACAGGGTCAAGACTGATTTGCATATGGCCATGTCTGAACAGGGGTGGCTTGGTGAGCAAAATAACGATGGATTAAACTGAGATCTGTTACTGGAGGTGAATGTTTTGCCATTGTGCAACATTTCGTCCTTCATCTTGTGTGTTTTGCGGAGCGACGAATGGCAGCATCCAACCTGCGTAGGTGTTACAGACATCCGCCATTCTGCAGGCGATCCAAGACCTCAAGGACACTGGGGGGGAATGGGGGATCTGAAAGTATACCTGTCCCTGATCCAGCAAGATCTGGGGAATACAGCTCAGAGGGCTGCAGAGGTAGCGGGCAGATTCTCTGAAATGAAAGATACATTTAAATCACAAGTCCCGCCTTGTGACCCTGCAGTGCCTTGTTGGACACCTGGAGGCCCGGGATGAGGATGTAGTTTGGTGTGTAACAATCTGAGCATTGTGGGTATTCCAAAGGGCACAAAAGGATCTCACCAATCTCATTCAACTTCGATTGGCTGAGAAGTTGGTTACCTATATCAGAGATTTCTGCCTGCTTCATTGTTGAATGAGCACACTGAGCATTAACTGCGAAACACCCAATGGGCTCCCTGCCTTGCCTCTTCATTGCCCATGTTCGTAATTATGTAAACTGGGATGCCATCCTCCAGGTGGAGCATAAGACTGGCTTGCTTACGTACCAATTCCTCCTAGTAATTATCTTCCCAGACTACACCCTAAATGTCCAGCAACAGAGGTGATCCTATTCTATTTTAATCATCTGATTTGTACAGATCCTGGCTACCCGACAATGGGCTTCCCCGCGCTTTCAACAACTGCTGGAGTGAGGGTAGTTAAAAATTAATGGGATTAGAAATACAGGTAAGTTTTTACTTTCTTTCTAAAATTCATAAAATTGTCATCTGTGCTCAGGCTAATCGTCAGGGGGTTCCAGAAAAGTGAAGAAGCGACCTCCACTCCTAGCTCTCTGAACTCTGGGAACAGCAAGAAGCTCAAGCTCCTTTAAGGAGGTGAAGCAAAAACTCAGGGCCATGGACATACAATACTTTCTCCTCTTATTGGCCCACCTAGAACTCACCTTCCAAGACAAACTTTTGTTTTTGATGACCTGGAAGAGGCCTGGAACTGGATTAAGGAAGGTCCTAATGTGTTCAGTGGTAATTTCTCTTTTCTGGGGGGTGATGTGGAGGTGGAAGGGGTGAGAGCAATGGGGATCTTTCAGTTGAGTGGCACACAGCTCTGCAACAAAGACTGCACTGTCAGGAGTGAAGGGCCTGTCCCCTGGTGCTGGCAAGATACCCTGTGTGGCCAGAGGCGGAGGCAGAGGAGACTGACAGTCTATATCATCCTCTGACCTACAGCCAGCCTCCTAAAACCTTGCATAGTAACTGACTCTGCCCTGACCGGCAGGTGCCTATGCAAGCTACTTAGAAGGGCTGATGAAACTTAGCAACAAATGGTAGCCTAGGCCTCCCGGAAATTTTTCTTTTATGGTTTGTGTTGGTTGGGGTTGGGGAAAAGGTAATTTTGGATAGTTGGGTGGGCGATTGCATGACAGGGGAGGCACACATCTCAGTTAGCCCAGTTTGCTACTGTCCTCAGTTGCACCTGAACAGATACTTCTCATTCACAAGGTATGGGGTGGAAAATGTGAGGAAGGAGATTGGAGGGTAACGTTTTGTTTTGACCCAGAGTTGGTACACCTTGATGCACTCAGTCAACAGGCACACAAGACACACACATCGAGAACACACACCTTGTCATCCAAGATGTCATGAACCAACCACATGGCTGATACATAACAGCTCATTTTTCCAGGGAGTCTAAGTGTCCTCTCATGGAAGTTCAATAGCATATTGGGCAAAATTAAGCGAAGGGCAGTTTTAAAAGCAACTCATAAATCCAACCTCGATATCTTCATAATCTAAGAAACCTTATGGGCAACAACTGCCCCACCTAGACCGAAGGGGATAAATGCATGCACATTATTTGTGGTTCCACCGGGACTCACAGGGTGTGGCTATTCTAGTCCATAATCATACCCCCCTGGTGGTGTCCAGGGTATGGCATGATGTTAAAGGCTGTTAAATATCGGTGATGGGCACTTAGTAGGGATCCCCGATTTCAATGGTTTGCATTTATGCTCCCCTGCCTCTCACCTATGATTTCATATGTACCTTGTGCAATCTCCTCATGGAGCGATGCAATGCACTGTGGATTCTGGGAAGAGACCTTAATGGGGTGGGTGACCCTGTCCTGGATCATTCCTCCTTGTCCACAGCAGCAGGACCCAGCCCAACAATACTCTCCACTTTTCTACACAATATGTCTCATGTGTATGTACGGAGAGCACACCACCCAACAGAATGTGGTTACATCTTTTACTCAGGTGTTCATAGATCCTTCTCTCACTTAGACTACCACACTACCACGCAGCAGGACCGAGGACGGAGCCTGGGGTGGGGCGGCCGCACTCCCTGGGGATATCAGGAAAGGGAGTCTCCCCAGGCCCGGCGGATCCCCATCTCAAGCCCCCTGGTGGAGCGGCATGCAGGGGGACTGAGTGCAGGACCCCTGGACCCCATCGGGGCTCCCAGGTACAGAGGATGCCTCCTCGTGCCCGCGTGCCGCATCCCAGGCACCACACCACACGTTTGCCAAAGGGACGGAGCCCCGGCCTGGGGGTTGTCCTGGCCCATCCAGATGCCGGCTCTGGATCGCCTGGCTGAGAGGGGTTCTGGTGTATCCAGTCCTTAGCAATCTGGAGGCAGGGTACATCCCCTCCCCCTTCCTGGTAACCCGTGTGTACCGCGAGTCTGAGGGGACCCAAGGCACAGATGTGCCCGACCTCCTGGAGCCCTGGATGGGAACAGGGAGGCAAATGAGCCCTCATAGGGACTTTCAGGGCAGCCTGGCCATCTGGTCGCCCCATTGGAAAGCATTGCGTGGGACCAGATGGCCGAGGGGATAGGCCAAGCAGAGGGAGGCTCCCTGGGCACAACAGAACTCTGTCTTGCAGGCCTAGACTTTCAGGGGAAGCCTCCCCAGCCCCGCAGGAGCCCATCCCGGGCATCCTGCCATGCAGCAGGACAGAGGACGGAGCCCGGGGTGGGGACGCCGCCCTCCCCAGGGGCCCCATTCAGAGCTCCTGAACCCATCCAAGCAGGGGGAAGCTCCACAGGCATGACGGAACCCCGTGTCGGTCCTTTGGCAGAGCTGCAGGCCGGGGGGCGGACCCAGGGCTGGAGCACCTGACCCAGGGGCCAGAGGGGCCCCTGGACCCAGCCAGGACTCCCTGGCCTGGGAGAGCACAGGAAGCCTCCACAATCGTGCAGGACCCTGTGCCCGGTACCCTGCCACACGGCTGGCCCGTGCGACCAGATGGCCCAGGGGATAGGTGTGACCAGATGGCCAGGACCGAAAGGACACCCATCTGCCTGCCCCATGCCTTCATGGGATGGCTCTCGCCTGCCAAAGCAGGGATTGGGACTCCGTGTCCCAGGGGGGTGGGTGACCCCGGCTGGGCCTCAGGGACGGGGAGGACCACCGGAGCTCTTGGGCCCGGACGCCTGGGGGAGGAGCCCAGAACCCATGGAGCTCATCTCAGGCACTTTACTACACCGTGGGCTGGAGGAGGGAGCCCCCAGATGGAGGGGAGGTGTTGTCCGGGCATTGCCCATCTGGTCCCTGGCAAAGAACCACCAGCCTGGGAGGGGAGTTCCGGCATACCATGCTCCTAGTAATCCGGAGGAAGGCTACCCCTCTTTCTGGGAACCCATGCGCACCATGAGACTCAGTCAGTTGCACCTATGTCAGGATTTGCACAGAAGGTTTTCGGGGGTTGTCCTCCCGTTCTGATTCTTTTATCCCACTGTACTCGTTTTCAATAGTTACAGCCTCCCTGCTCCTCGTCAGAGTGTCGCCGGCTCTCTTCTTCGTTTCAAAGGAGCAGGGAGGCCGTAACTATTGAAAACGAGTACAGTGGGATAAAAGAATCAGAACGGGAGGACAACCCCCGAAAACCTTCTGTGCAAATCCTGACATAGGTGCAACTGACTGCAGCGGTTTGACGCCAAGAGAATAGGAAACTCTGCAAGCAGAATACAACGGTGGCTCCCTCCCACAGTGTGGAAGGCCTGGCATCTGATTAAATAAGATAGACAGCCTCAGAACAAAATTCAACCGATGCCAACAGATCGTACAAGACTGGGGCACAACATTCCACTAAAAATTAAAGTGGACTCTAACATAAAGACTAATATTAAAAGAATCGGTCCTGAAGAAGGTGTCTTATAAGGTAAACCGAAATGCCCCGTCAACTTTAATCCGTGATTCTTTTTATTTTGAATTCACTTGTATAAAATTATGTTTATTGATATCTATGTCTGTTTTTACTGCTCTTTTTAATATTACGATACGACTCAATTTGTATCAAAAGAATAAACTCGCACTCTTTTACCAGAATTTATTTGTATTTGTATTAGTTTACATTAATGTCACCCTATATCTGAAGTATTTTCTGATTTTCTATGTATTAGGTGCATATTAGATATTTGTTGCATATTGCTGCTAGATCCTTACTAGATACCCAAACTCTCAGATGCATACAGAATTTTTCCATTGGATAACAGGTCTTGTGGATCTGTGAGAGCGGGACATCCCATAATTCCTACACATATTCCCCCGAGTCCCAGACAACTACTAAGAGGGGGGCCTCCTTAAAACATAGTCTGTAGGTGCCATTTCTAAGCGAGTTATGCCAAAACCCTCTTCACCAATGGAAAGGGTTTGACATGGCAAATCCATTGATAGGGATCACCATGAGGTTGCTCCATTGCAATCCACTATTACAGCTAGAAGTAATTGCACCCACTTCCCCATGTTATCTTATGGAAGAATAAGACGCCTAGACAGAGAAAACACACATAGTATTCCTCACTACCTGTGTGCCCGTGCACTAGTGTGTACACAGACCTGCGATGACAGGTTGGCCACATAATCCCAGCATCAGTGGTACAAGTGTGCTGACCCGCGTCTGCAGACTGGACACAGGTTTAACTAATATGTGTGTCTGTGCCCACGCACAAGCCTGCGATGGCAGGCGGCATACACAATCATGGGTACAATAGGGATGGGTGTACACATAAAGCAGCCTACAATGGCAGACTGCTCATGGGTTTAGTGACAGTAGATGCCAGTGATTAGCTCTAGCACCTTAGTTGTGAGTGAGCGCTCACAACCCTACCCAGGCCAGCCAGACTCAGTTCGACTCTTTATGGGTGCAATTGCGCACACCCCGCCTCTGATGGCGGACCGGGCATCTTGCCACTAGCACTATGGGTGCCATCGGACAGATACAGGCCTGCGATGGCAGGGCTGACCGAGGTGTTAGAACCCAAGGATACAGGCACACAATGCCATAGGTGCCAGGGCGCATCCTCAAGCCTTCAATGGCAGGCTGGACATGTATCTGAAACAACACTAGGGCCGGTGCATATTCCCAAGCCTGTAATGGTTGATTGGGTGCATAGTTAAGACCCCCCAGGTACAAGTGTACACTCCCAGGTCTGAATTGGCAGACCGGCACCTGTTTCTGAACACTGTGCCCGCACCTGTTGCTTTGCTGTGTAGGAAGGCACAAGCACTTCCACACAGCCTTGATAGTGAGGATGTGCTTAGGGCCCTGAGGTCACACAAGAAAATCAGCAACACCCCAGGAGTATCGCATGAGAAGAGCCGAACTCCACGGCAGTTTAATCCCCACATGTGGGGGTTCCTTACTACCAGGGAAAGGGACATCCATATGTAGCCACCTGGCCTTCAATCTACTACCTCCTGCACCTTTCAGGGCTTTCCCAGGGGGTGCCCTCATTGTATGGGACAAACCCACTCATAGTTGGCTGATTCCTAAGTGATGCCAACCTGGACAGGGGCACACTGGCGCACCAAAGGCATGCAATGGCAGGCCAGATACAGTGTTGACAGGCTGTTTGGTGGGTGGCACATTCAGTGCTACGTCCCACTATTAGCCAGTGCCATTCCCACCCCTGGTATGTGGTGTACCTGCTTATGGTTACTTACGGGGCACATGGAGGTATGGTACCTAAACCCATCGCCCAATGCGGGCAAGGCAGCCGTACACACCTTCCCTCTGCAGTACAGAGGAAAGGTGCCCATATTCCTAAGGGCAGAGAAAGTCAGCACAAAGTAGGAGGAAAATGCAATAGGGTTTTGGGTTAGATTACCTAAGGAGGGCCATGTCCAACATGACCACCTCCCAGCCGAAGCCAGGGCAGTTGAATTATTCCCTTGATAAGCTGCCTGGCTCAGGACGATGGACCCCGGACGAAGGCCCACCACTGCAGTGGTACCCCCCCCAGCTTTAGGCCCCATAATCCTAGTAGGATCCCTCTTGCCCTTTCTCGGGCCCACCCCTGGGTGTGGCCCCCAATCTGATGGGTGGTACTGCCATCCCAGCCCCCGGGCCACCTTAGTTCACTGGACCAGTACCAGGGCGAGGGTGCCAACAGCCGCCATGGTCCCTAACCAAGCACCCGGCCACCCAAGGACGTTTGTCCTCTGTGACTCCAGAAAGTGGGGCCCAGTGGTAAGGGATGGCTTCCTGTACATTGTCATCCAGCTACGAGTCTGTACTAGAGGACTGGCGAGGGGTCAAGGGTGAGTTCTTTTTTCCCCTGCCCCTTTTCCTGGGAATCCGTACCTCCCACTTCGGGTAAGTACTTTCCTGGTGCTGGACTGGGGGTTGCCAATTTTGGCCACTCCTACCCATCCTACTATGACGGGGGACCCTCCTCAGTGGATTTGTTCTTTCCAGCATAGACCTCTACTTTCACTGTCAGGTCCCACAGGTACGCTGCAACCATTGCTACAATTTGACCCTATTTTTAGGGTTTGAATATCCAATTCTTTGAGGCTCAGCACGTGGGCCATGTTCTTTTCTTCTATGGCTAGCCTCTTCTTAGTCAGGGGTTGCCCTGTTTCCACTTTGGCAAGAGCCTGCTCTTTGCCCAATTTAGCAAGAGCTAGGGCCTGCTCCTTGTCCTGTCTGGCAAGTTCTAATTATAGAGACCTTACCTCCCTCAAGGCCTTCAGCTCTTTAGAGGAAATTCCCCTGGAGGACACACTGATAACTCGGGCCAAGGAGATCCCACGTCCCACAAGACTCAGGATCTCTCTCACCATTTACTAACCCTTCTGGCTGGGCCTCTGCTCGCAGAGCGTTCTTAAAATCATCCTTTGTGTCGCTTTCCCTTTCAATCTCTTCCCTCTCCTGGCAGAACTGTTTGAGCTGCATCCCCGTAGACCGGTTAAGATCAGCCAACTCGAACAAGTCCTCCTTAGGGAGGGAGATCCAATCACCTTCAGCTACTGACAATCCCCCGCTTTCAATGCTCTAGAAAGGGTGGGAGAGTGTTTGGAATGGTTACACCCAAAATGTGGAATGGCTTGCCTCTCTCTCTTCGTACAATTGAATCTGAAGCCGTTTTTTGATGTGCCTTGAAGACTTGGCTTTTTCCAGCCTCTAGACCTCTGCTGGCCCCTTCTGTTGCTGTCTGCTTCAGCGCTGGGTCACCCCAGTTGGGGGTAGCTGTTGCGCTATATAAACTTAAAATAAATAAATAGGGAGGACCCAAGGCATAGTGGCAAACTAGGGAGAGCTGAAATAGAGATCTATAGGGAACAACAGTTACCAACCTCTTGGCCAATCTATCGATCAGTTACACTGCAGGAAACAAAGAAACATATTTGCCTTCTTGAAGTTGTGATATGCATATATTCACTCCGTACTGCTGTGCAAATGCAAATCCTTCCCCACAGCTGCTACAAAATGTTGGAACGAGAACCTTCTGGTTGGCTGAAGGGATGCCCCCAGTCAGGCAGAACCTACTGCTCCCCTCAAGGGAGGGTGATTGACCTTGCTGTATAACTCATGCTCACCCTTGGGTGGCTTGACATGGAGAAGTTAGGCTTACTCCAGAGGCAATGTGTAAAGCGATGGCACAGCAGTCACTGCCTGTCTATAGGGTGGGGAGATAAGGTACCTAACCCCATCGTGTATGCACCTCTGGTCCAATGTGGGCAAGGCGGCTGCACGCACCTTCCCTCTGCAGTACAGTGGAAAGGTGCCTGGATTCTTAAGGTCTTGTGGAGAGAGTCAGCAAAGACTAGAAGGAAAAAGAAAACAAGTTTTAGGGGTAAATTCTCCTAAGAAGGGTAATGTCCAACAACAGGTCACCCGGCTCTACTGTTGGTAGACTACCAAAAGGCATTTCACTTGGTGAACTGGGACTATCTGTTCCCCCTCTTGAGCCGGTTTGGCTTTGAATAAAAATTCACCAGTTCAATACAACTGCTATACAGAGTGAGAGTGTGCATTGAATGAGCTTTGTTGGACTGGTTCAACATAGACGGGTGCATTCGCCAGGGCAGGCCCCTCTCCCTACCACTTTTCACCTTGTCAATTGAACCCCTGGCAGCATGGGTGCACATGTATTCTCTCTTCCGTGGCTCCCAGTGGTCTCTGATGGTTAGTGACAAAAATGTCCTCTACACAGACAATGCCTTATTATATCTGAACAACCCTGAAATGATGGGGCCCATGCCCTTCAGATTATCCAGGTCTTTGGTGCCTACTCCAGCCTGCATATGTTGAGGCTGTAGTGTAGTTCCTATATTCCCAATAGGATCTGCGCATTGGAATAACATAAACAGCAGTGTAGACGTAGGACTGAGGTCATCTAGGTCTCTACTGACTATGTTAGACTTAATTAGTTTTGCCAGCCAGCTCAGAGATCACTAGAAACTTTCTCGAATGAATAGGGAGGGGTTAACTTCCCTGATTTAGACAAGAAGGGATTAGCTTCTGACAACCATATAACATGACAATTTTGCTCCCCCAGAATAAGGAGTGTATCTCCAGAGTCGTGTGAAAACAATAGACCGCTATTTCACTCAGTCAATCGTGCATGCTTAATTTCACCAGGGTGCAGAGAAAATAGAAAGACGGGCGTTTTCAATAAAAGGTGATATTTTATTGAGCAGTCTTCTTTCTCATGCAAGAGAAATGAATTGCCAGAATTGCAATACTTATTATGAAGTAAAGTACGTACAGTAAAAGGAGTATTATAACATAATACTGTAAAAACATTGATATGGTTTCTTAGCCATATGATACTTTAAAACGGATAAAATATTTACATACATAAAAACATTGACCAATGAACTCAACTGGTGCTTCTAAGATACGCCTACCCCGGTTTACCTGACCTAAGCCTAATACGTGTGAAGGAGTAAGTAAGTTGCAGTTTTAAGTTAAGTTGGGTTTTTTGCCAAGAATCTGAATCAAGAATTCTCTCTAAGGTTTGAATCAGCTCCGTACCTTGGTTATAGAATGAAGGAGGTCTTGTATCTCGTTTCTCAGGGCTCGATCTCCCAGTAACCTGCAAGGATGACTGGAAACACCAGAGCTGGATTTCTCGGCGTGAGAAAAGGCAGCTTCTCCAGTGTGTCAAAGGGGAGGGGCGGCTTCCTTCGGCTCTTGCATCAACTGGGCTTCGGATAAGTAGATAGCCCCTCTGCTCCACACCACAGTGTGTTGCTTAAGGGAAGTGTTGGTATATTTATACCTGGAAGTTGCCGTGTTTGACGTAAGGTTGGACATAAGACGTCAATAAAAGATGTCACTAAGAACTGACTGTTCCTTTAGTGCTCGCAGGAGTTCAATGACAAATCAAAACAAAGACATGGGGAATTCCCAGGTTGCTGAAGGTTTGGTGTGTCGAAAGAACTCGTTGTGCTCTCTAGGAATCTAAGGAAGTAGCCTTGCCGTATTTGGGATGCGTGGGCTAAGACTGAATATGGGTAAGATTCTTATGCCTTCATTAGGACATGATTTATCATAACCACATAAGGGCATGAATCAGGAATATTTAATTAGGGTCCTAGATACATTCACAACACCCACTCCACGTATAATGTCCATCATTACTAAATACTAAACAATATATAAACATACTAGCAGCCCGCCCCAGCGTTGCCTGGGGCAGAAATGGGTTGGGGGCAGCATTTGAGGCTTGCATGCAGCCCGCCCTGGCCCCCGCCCGCCACGACATTGTCTGTTCCCGGAGCCTGCGCCCAACCTCCCGCCCCCACCCCCTCCCGCCCCGGCCCGGCCTGGCCCCCTCCCGGCCCGCCCCGACCCGGCCCCCTCCCGCCCATGCCGCCTGATCCTTACCTCAGCCGTCGGTCCCGATCCAGGTGCCCCGCCCGCACAGGCCGCCACTTAGCCCAGCAGCAAGCAGGGCCGCGGCAGTCACTCCACGTATAATGTCCATCATTACTAAATACTAAGCAATATATAAACAAATAGGTATGCATGTGTTTTCCAACCCACCTCAAAATACAATGAAATGCATTTGAAATGGTATAGATACACGAAATGAGTATTATACTGTACGCTTTCAAGCAGAGCTATCATTCAGGAAATGCAAATATGAATATAGGCTGAATGCAAAAATTACATTTATGAAATGGCTCTGAATACAGAAAAAAGGTTGAGACCATTTCATCACAAAGCTATATAAGATTGTACATATGCTAGAGGCTGATTAAAAATATTGTCTCTAGAGTCTCTAAAAATAGAATTTCTGTTCTCTAAGAATAGTTCTACTTTAAGCAGAGTATCATGTGCCAAAAAACAGTAAATATTTTGGAAATTAGGGGAAAATAATTTCATTCTCGGGAAGGGAGAAAAAAATAGTTTCACTGTCTTTTTGGAGTTCTGTTGATCAAAACTGAAGGCCGAATTCAGAGTTCAGGGAACGCTGAGAGCTCGCTTTTTCAAATATTATTCTCGTTGTTAGAGGAGAACATTACTTCTGATAGGCCAGTAAAAAATTTGTCTACAACAGTAGGTGAAAGTTGGGCCAACTCCGAAAAGGTGGAAATAGCATATGTGTGATGCATTGCCATAATCGATGTCAGGATCAGCAATGTTCACAGAAGGGTACCTGTGTGGTGCCGCTTTCATCTCGTACCTCACCGCCACTTAATCGTAATGGTAAAGTCTCAACGAATGCCGTCATCAGAATAGGTAGCCGCTGGGGACAACACGTTGCATGAGTCGTTACAGGATGAAGCAAAGCGTCGATATCCAATGGTGCTGCTGATGGTAGTGTAAGACAAATGTCCAATACGCATTCTTCTCGGCATAGCAGACATCGAAGCACAGGTAAGATGCAATTTTGCCAAATTGGTCTGAATGAAAGAAACCAGGTAGTATTCAGATCTCTTAGCCGGGCCAATCCGAGGACCTTAGTGATACGGTCTCTGTATCGTATTGCTAGGATCGTTTCTTCCATCGTAGCCAGAGTTTTGTCTGTGACTTATCCATATCCATATCGGAGCAGAAGGAACAAAAATAAAATTCCTGCTACGAGTCTCAAAATAAGAGGCAGGCCACCGAAGAGCGAATGCACAAAATTCGGGAAGATGCTAAGAACTGCTTCGAAGGGTGTTAGCAGTCCCGAAAAAATTGTCTTAAATACATGTGCGATGCCACTGGTATCTGACATGTTTAAGATTTGACTTAACATTTCTACGAAATGCACCAGGCAATTTGTCGATAATAGGGTATGTATAGGCTGTGGGGTTTTAGGTTTAAACCTATAATAACTGATAAAACCCCACCGAAAGATAAATAGCCCTCACCGGTGAAAACATATAAACACTGAAAAAACACCTGCACAACCACAAACTAAATGCCATTCAAAGAAAGGAAAATGAGAGTGAAAGAGTCATTATTTTCTTCCTGAAGGTGTCAATACAATCTAACTTTGTTATACAAGCTAGCAGTGAGGAAGACTTGCTAACATTATTCTCCTTGAGTTTTGTTCTTTAGGGATGCCACTAAAATGTTGTTTCTTCTTCCTTTTACTTTTTTCAGTTTAGTGGCGATTGGTCTAAAGATGCAGGGTTTAGTTTCATGTTTTAGGTCTAGTTTAATTATTGTATAAACTGTAGAGAATCAGAAAATATCAAACTCATATTTGATATTTTGGCTGCATTTTATTCTTTCACTGATAGGTAAAATGGCTGGTTTCATAAAAATCTTTCCTAATATGTGTCATCACATTTACCCACAGAGAATTCGGTAAAAATGCTTAATACATCAGACCATAGTTTCTAGTGGATCAGTATTGATAGTAGGTGAATTACCAACAGCTCAGGCTTTAAACATTCAGTGCAAGGTATAGTGACAAGTATATATATCACCAAGCATCTTGGATAGTGGTGAAAACATGACACCAGACTTTTGGAATGCATTTAACTCAGTGTCACTTGTAATGCTCTGAAAAAAAGGTTCTTTCCAAGTTCAACAAAGATTGGAGTGATATTGTTTGTATTTGAGTGATTCAGCTACGTGTATAAAAAAGTTGTGTGATGACCTGTCAAAATTGATACCCGAGGTGAAGTGATTTCCTGTAGGAGATCCTTGCCATTTGTTAGATGGTATGCTGAAAGCATCTTTACCATCTTCAGAGTTAATGAGGGATGCTATTGCTTTTTTAGTCCAATTTAGACCATTCTGGTGCACTGTTGTCTTATGCACAGGAACTAAAACGCACATATTTATCATTTTGTGCTTTATGGGGCATCAAAGAAAGAGTCATCCCAACTGTGTCCCTTAGCTGATGGTTCTCAGACCAAGGGGCTATGAATGCTGAGTGGGGCTTTTCACAGAAGATTACATGGGAAGGAAAGAGCGAGCGCACATGACCCAAAGGCTCACTGAAGAAGTATTGTATGGTGTACTACAATAAGATTGATTTGCAAAAATCTATTTGGCACTCATATACACTATAAGTACACTGTCTATATACCATGTTCTTTCAGTGCAGAAAGCAAGCAATAATAAAAGCAAAAACGTTCCATAAACACCGGAAAAACACTTTTTCTGTTGTTTTTAGTGGCACGAAAATGTGTAACCACTGATAACAACTGTTTTTTAAGATATTGAAAACACTGAAAAAACCCCACCAGAATTTACCAAAAATAGAAACTGAAAACAGGAAAGCCTAGGTATGTATCTCTGCCGCTGTCCTTGCAACTTGCAGGTCATACGTCTCTTTGGACGAGGTTAAAGGCACAGTTTTCTCTAAAAGAATAGACTTCATTCTGCTTAAAGTATCAATTCGAATAGAAGAGATATTCACATAAGGCCATATTGCCGCCTCCATGTCTGGATTGCTGTTTGGATACAATACTTGCATACAGCAAATGACCATGGCCGTCACAGTTACGAGATAGGCTTTTCCTGGCACCATGCCACAGCAGCTGTGATCACTTATTAGAACGTAGCTACCGTTGGAAAGCTGTCTGAAAAATGGCTCTATCTGTGTAGTAGGGGTGCCCTGAAGATGACATGAAAGGTTGTTCGAAGAACTTTCACAGGTCCCATGCAAGTTAATACCTTGACACAGGAGTGTCCTGCTTAGTGATTTTTTACAATCATTACCACTAAGAAATACCTCTTTTTTCCCTTCACTGTAACATTTGTGTGTATAAGGTAAATTCCAGGATGATTTGATGTATCCTTTACCCAACCTTTCATACAGGCCTGCTGGTATATATTTTTGGCAGTATTGAAACTGAAAAGTCGTAATCGGGATTGTAATGGTGCCATGCATTATCCATTCAATGACAGGTCTTTCTGACATTGTCAATGGTAATCTCTCAAGTTTTTCAATGCTCAGTATCATATAGTCTGCTCCTTTTTGTGCCAAACTGATTTGTTTATCAGTAAGGTTAAAGATAGAAAACAATGACGTTGTGTTGATTAATCGCCATGGCACATAGCCTGAACGCAGGTTTTGCAACGTCCAACCTAGCTGTACAATAGAATGTAATTGGGACTGGCCATGTTGTAACATTAGCATGTCCTGCTCTATTATATCAATAGCAGATGATACAATGCTTTCCAGTGAATAGATTCTGGAGGACAGAGTCGTTAGCCCATTGTCCACTACAGAAAGTGATTTCTCCAAATTGATACGGTAAATTTCCCGTATTTTTTCTGCAGTTTCAATTTGTTTCAATTTTCAAGCTTCATTGTAAGCTGCGTATATACCGGCGTATATGAAACGTTTTTGACGCTGTTTGCGAGGTCCCATTATGAAATCTCGCAAGTCAGCACCTTCTTTAAGTAAAGTTAAGTGTTGCTTTATTTCAGGAAGTGTGGATTTCTGTAGCCAGTCAAGGCATAGTTTTCCTACACTATATGTGGTTACTATCCCCGGATGTTGTCTCTGGGAATATCTAGGGTCTGGCCTGTTCTGTTTGAACCCCTGTATTTTGTTCAGGAATCTATTTTGACAGTTATTTGTGTCTATGAGCCAGATCAACCATTTTTTCCAATCAGGATATGTTCTGTTTTGTTTTAAAATATAGGACACGTCTAACCCCTCATCTGTAGTGGTGTTTCTATCAGGCATAGGTTTTGGTATAGACGGGTTATTTAAATCTTTTATCTTAGCTAAGCCAAGACGGGTTGTTTGCTGAATTGTGTCATTCAGGAACATTATTTGTTCTGGGATCATGCAGGCTCTGAATAATGCCATTCTTTTGTTCCCCAGATGGTTTTTGTTTCAATGTTGTTTTTCCAAAACTCAAAACCAAATGTTGACATTTTGTCATAAATTTTTTCAGAATAAATCAATTTAGTATTAGTCAGCATATTTTTCATTCCTTTCTTATTTTACATCTTGAAATAATTCGATGAACCCTGTAAATAAACATGTTCTGTAAATTTTGCTGACATTTCTAAATCTGACATCATATTATTAATGTTTTCAAAGTCCCAATCATCAGAAAACGAACTTGGTGTCACAAAGTCACTTAATGAAATCTTGAATTGGTGTGGATACTTCAAGAGCTCTACCGGGCCATAGATTTCATAGTCAGTTCTGTCCCATGCTGTACCACCAGGTATAGGCTTTGCTGTGATGTTTACGGATGATAGTTCTCTTTTCTCTATGTGAGAGGATCTGTGTGGTTTCAGGACCAGGTTGATGTTCTGACTTGCTGTGTCCATTGTACTGTATTTTCCATCAATACATTTTCCCAAAATTAAAACTAGGATTAGCCAAAGTAGAAGGATAAGTACACCTAATACAATCCATAGTTCAATTCAAGGGGAAATCAGATATGTTTCTTTGAGTTGATGAAAAAGTTCTGTAATTTTCATTTTGAAAGTTTTTGTTGCTGGCTTGTCTCCATGTTCACTAGGATCATCGGAAAAGTCATCAAAGTTGATAAAGTAGCCAGATGCAGTTCTGTCAATTGGTGGGATTGCTTCCGGATTTCCATTGATCTTTGCATTTTCTTTTGTTGCATTTGTATAGTCCGAGGCTACATCGTTGTACACTGGTGTTTCTTGAACTGTTGCAAGTTGGGTTTCAAGAGGCACAAGTTCAATGGCTT
This sequence comes from Lissotriton vulgaris, assembly GCF_964263255.1. Classification (NCBI taxonomy): domain Eukaryota; kingdom Metazoa; phylum Chordata; class Amphibia; order Caudata; family Salamandridae; genus Lissotriton; species Lissotriton vulgaris. The sequence goes on along the minus strand of NC_141699.1, from coordinate 94,071,482 downwards.
TGTTGCATAGTTCTTTTTTATTCACTGATGGTTTATCGAAAGTGATTAGTCTTACAGTTTGAACCTCTTGGATTGTAGCAAGATTTGGTCTTCTGCTATTTCTTGGGACTCCACTGGGCCTACTACTTATTATTGGCCACATGATTGTGGTTTCACCAGGTCGATGGAAACAACTCTGTTCTCCTTTTTACCAGCAAATGGCGGTAGTACTACTGATCTTGTTCCGCTGACAGCTAAGACAGGTACTGCTTTTCTGTAAGAAGGCCCAAAATTCTTCTTCACCGCGATGTTTTCTCTGACCAGATCCCCAATCTTTGGAATCCAGACAGGTCTTGCTGGGACAGGTGGTTCTTCAGTGGTTTTTGGCTTAGACTTTATATTACTAACAGCCACATGCATCATTGTAGGAATTTGCGATTCCTAAATTTAGGAATCGCAAATTCCTATGCATCAAGAAATCGCAAAAGTTTTTGCGATTTCTTAATTTTCCTTATTTGCAATTCCTTAATTGCGAATCGCAAATAAGGAATCGCTTTACATTGATTCCTATGGGCCTAGAGGCCCATAGGAATCAATGGGAAGGCATTCTCATTTTGCAAATTCGCAATTAAGGAATCGCAAAATGAGAATGCAATTTCAAGGGTGCAGGGGGAGTCCAAAGGACCCCCCCTGCACCCCTGAAATGTCACGTAAGTACATTTTACTCACACACATGTCCCAAGGGCATGTGTGTGTGTAAAATATAAGTTTCAAAAATGCATTTATTTGCATTTTTGAAACTTTTTGCAAATTACCATGAAGGTTTACTTCATGGTAATTTTCCCCTTCCAATTTGCGAATTCGCAAATTAAAATAAATCATGCATAGCATTTAAGAAATCGCAAAATTTGCGATTTCTTAAATGCTATTGCAATTTGAGAAATCACAACTTTGCTCCCCCAGAATAAGGAGTGTATCTCCAGAGTCGTGTGAAAACAATAGACAGCTATTTCACTCAGTCAATCGTGCATGCTTAATTTCACCAGGGTGCAGAGAAAATAGAAAGACGGGCGTTTTCAATAAAAGGTGTTATTTTATTGAGCAGTCTTCTTTCTCATGCAAGAGAAATGAATTGCCACAATTGCAATACTTATTATGAAGTAAACGGATAAAATATTTACATACATAAAAACATTGACCAATGAACTCAACTGGTGCTTCTAAGATACGCCTACCCCGGTGTACCTGACCTAAGCCTAATATGTGGGAAGGAGTAAGTAAGTTGCAGTTTTAAGTTAAGTTGGGTTTTTTGCCAAGAATCTGAATCAAGAATTCTCTTGAAGGTTTGAATCAGCTCCGTACCTTGGTTATAGATGAAGGAGGTCTTATATCTCGTTTCTCAGGACTCGATCTCCCAGTAACCCACAAGGATGACTGGAAACACCGGACCTGGATTTCTCGGAGTGAGAAAAGGCAGCTTCTCCAGTGTGTCAAAGGGGTCCTTCGGCTCTCGCATCAGCTAGGCTTCGGATAAGTAGATAGCCGCTCTGCTCCACACCACCGTGTGTTGCTTAAGGCAAGTGTTGGTATATCTATATCTGGAAGGTGCCGTGTTTGACGTAAGGTTGGACATAAGATGTCAATAAAAGATGTCACTAAGAACTGACTGTTCCTTTAGTGCTCGCAGGAGTTCAATGACAAATCAAAACAAAGACATGGGGAATTCCCAGGTTGCTGAAGGTTTGGTGTGTCGAAAGAACTCGTTGTGCTCTCTAGGAATCTAAAGAAGTAGCCTTGCCATATTTGGGCTGCATGGGCTATGACTGAATATGGGTAAGATTCTTATGCCTTCATTAGGACATGATTTATCATAACAGCATAAGGGCATGAATCAGGAATATTTAATTAGGGTCCTAGATACATTCACAGCAAGGCCAAATCATCCACATACCCAATTGCTCAATGCCCTTCAGACATTTAATGGGTAATTGCGCGGTGGGTGTTCCCATTGGAGTTTAAATACCTGGGGTCTTCATCATGGAATATAGGGCCCAGGCATACAAAACTAACCTGCAGTCTCAACTGGAGGGCTCAATGAAAGATGTGAAATACTGGTCCTTTTTTCCAAGGCTCCTCTATCAGCTAAAGAACCATCCCTTCCCGTTGGGGCAAGCCTTTTTCATCAAGGTCAAGTCCTGGTAAGAGACCTCCTGTAGGGAGAGGAGTCCCCTGGATCTCCCTAGAAAAGTGCTGCTGATCTGCTATTGAGAGTGGTATAGCTACCCCAGAGACACTGTTATTTTACAGAGCAACGCACCCCCTGATAATCAATGACTGACGGTTTGGGGTTCCGGTGACCTACTGTTCTTGGTGAACGGGTGGATCATGGATCGCAGCAGCCTCCCCCACGAGCTCTATGGTGGGAGCATCCCAAACTCTTTACCCACCGCCACAAACTTTGTTCTGGCTGTTTGGGTGGATGCAGAAAAATCCATGGGATAGGTGTGCAGGCTCACTCTGGAGGCCCACTCTGGAGGCTGACTAGGCTCCAGCAGGCCGCAGCCCGTCATGAATTCCCCACATGTACACCATAGGTATATACACTTTGGGCAAAATTCTTCAAAACAGGTCACTAAAATCCTGCCCATACTTGCTAGAATACCACATGCATCACACCCAGTTCTTCTGCTATCTCTAGTTCTGGCTCAAGGTATACATGTTGTCTAATGCAAACATCCACAGAATCCTAGCCTTTGAAGGTGAAGATACTACTTAGCAATATTATGGAACACAAACTGTCCCTTCTATATCAGACACTGCTGCACAACCAACCGGACCCGTTGACTGGGGTAAGGGAGGTATGGGTGTAGGACTTGGTACCACTGGAGGACGAAGACAGAACTAAGGCAGTGGCTGTCCCTAGGAGGCGGCGATGGCCTCTCAGTTCTGACTAATCTGACTAATCCAGCAGAAACTGCTACACATACATTCTGTCTGCTGTTCGGGTCTATTGTCCTTTTGGGGTGGGGGATCCTGGGAACCTTGGAGATAATATTGAGCTGGAGATACCTAGAAATCCACATTTGATCCTATTATACATCACAGGTGATATGGGGTAGCAGATACAAGAAAACATTGCTTTGGTTTCGCTTAATGATCGCTAAGTGAGACATAGCACGGGCATGGAAAGACACTAGAGACCCTTCTGTCAATAGATGGACCACTGCTATGGATCACTGCATGAGTCTGGAATATCCAGTTTACTTAACAAGGTGGTGCCCACATAGTGGTCCGAACACAGAGGGAAACTTTTGGAACCCTGCCCGCCCAGAGCATGGTTAATAGAAGGAGAAGCATGCCTTCATGGGACCACAGTTGACTAATGGCAGGAAGTGGAATCAGTGTTTATTGCTCTTTATTTCTTCACAACTGGGAATTACTTGATGTGGCTACCAAACTGGCATGCTAATGTATTCTGGTTTGACTCTGTTTTGTCTTACTGTTGACCTTGCACCGTGTATTGGCATTGCATGGTTAAATCAATGAAAAAGTAAAAATAGAAGAAATAGAAAGCTCCAATCAGAAGTCACTGTTCACAGTTGAACGGGTCCTAGGTGCAATTTCAGAACAACCACTAAGCAGCAAAGGTCAGATGCCCCAAGCATACTCACAACAATTTTACCTTTTCTTAAAAAGTTTTTAAAATATTTTTTGGGGTAAATATTCAGAACATAATACAATAGGAAAATCAATAAGTGTAAATTATATTGTTACAGCATAAGAGAGAAAAACTGAGAGGGGGGTAAATCATATACCATCTAAGAAAGCAAATATCTGTATATTGATATTTCAAAATGCATTAATATAGGAATAAACAAATAGAATACAATTATTAGACAACCAAAATACATAAAATTCATGGAGGTTTAGGTTCTTCTTTAATATGAGTTATCTGAGTATACCTTACTTGGAGAAGAATTTAAGAAATTTGTTATAGGTAACCAGAGAAGATCTATTTTAAATGCAAGAGCCACATAATGTACATATGCTCTAGCTAATCTGTAATTATATCAGACTCCATACTACCTTGCCTGAAAGAATACTGAAGACACATCTTTCCATGACTTGGTAATCTGTTGAAAGACAGTAGCAAGGAGTAAATCAATTATACACAGGTCATTGGATTGGGATGACCAAACCTCAGAAATGCTCCCCAGGAAAATATTAGTTAAATAAAATGGGACTTGTGTATAAAATATAATGTTATAATACATTTATAGCGCACACAGATAATCAAGAGTATCCCCGTGCGTGCAGTGAGCGTGAAAGCGGAGGTTCTGAGATTAAATGGGCTTATTAAAAAGTAGGGTCTTTAATTGCTTCTTGAACAGCCTAGTATTCCGAAGCTCCACGGGGAGGGAGTTCCAGGCTTCCACTGCTTTGACAGAAAGGGAGCTACCCCCAAGCGAGTCCTGCAGAAGCGAGGGACCACTGCCAATTGCTCCACGGTAGAATGCAGAGTCCTGCGAGGGACATAGAAGGCAAAACGCCTCCTAAAATACACCGACCCTAATCCATACAGGGCTCTGTGAGCCAGAGTAAGGGCTTTGAACTGAACTCGATAGCCCACAAGGAGCCAGTGGAGGTCCAGCAGATGCTGTTTCATGCTTGATCTACCTGGAATTCCCAGCAGAAGCCTGGCAGCCGCATTCTGTAATGTTTGCAGTTTTTTTAGCAGGTAGCCAGGTATGCCAATGTACAGAGCATTGGCATATTCAATGCATGACAAGATAAGAGCACAATCCACCATTTCCTTGGCAGGCCTGGGTAACAAGGGAAGGAACTTTCTGAGTGATTTAAGTGTGCCAAAGCATACCCCAGCAAGCCTCTTAATCTGCACGGAGAACCTAAGGTCTTCACTAAACCAGACCACCAAGATCTTAGCGGAGTTACCCACTGCGTTAGGCAGAGGATACTCTTGTAGTGTAGTTCCTATATTCCCAATAGGCTCTGCGCATTGGAATAATATATCCTATAGATTAGACTTAGGACTGAGGTCAACTAGGTCTCTATCGAATATACTAAACTGAATTGTGTGTGCCAGCTAACTCAGAGGTCACTATAAACTTTCTCGAATACACAAGAAGGGATAACTTTCTGACAACCGCATAAATATTACAACTTTGTTTCCCAAGAATAAGAATATATCTCTCAGTCAGGGAAACAATAGATAAGTATTTCACTCAGTTAATCGTGCATGTTTAGTTTCTACAGAGTTGCAGAGAAATAGTGAGACAGGTGTTTTCAATAAAAAGGGTTTATCGAACAGTCTTCTTTCTCATGCCAGAGAAGTGAACTGCTACAATCGTTATGCAGACTGCAGAGTATAATGTGTACAGCGTAAACAGTAATATGAATTAATACTGTAAGAGCATTGTATGGTTTCTAAGCCATATAAAAATACTGCATAAATAACATTGACTAAAATACTCAACTGGTGCTTCTAAAATACGCCTACCCCAATGTGCCTAACCTAAGTCTAGTACGCAGGAAGAAGTACGTATTGTGTAGCATAGGTTTTGTTTTTGCCAAGAACCTACCAAAGGTTTCTCTAGGTTCCAATCAGCTGCATACCTTGGTTAGAATGAAGGAGGTCTGGTATCTCTATCTCGGGACTCGATTTCCCAACACCCCGTAAGGGGAGCCGGAAACACTGGAGCTGGATTCTTTGCAGGAGAAAGGCAGCTTCCTGATCAGTGCATCAGCTGGAGAGTCGGCTTCCTTCTGCACTTGCTGTAGCGAGCTGTGTCGGGCAAGTAGGTCTTCGAACTGCTCCGAACCACCGTATCTTGCTAGAGCATTTGTAAGTATATTTATACCTTGAAGGTGTTTAGGAATGCCATAGTTTGACGTAAAGTCAGGCATATGAACGTCACGAAAGAACCCCTAGGGAATAGTTGTTCTTTGTAAAGTAACTGAGTTCTTGGAAAAATCAATATTCAAGCAAGGGGAAGTTCCCTAACTGCTTAAGCTGGTTTTCCAAGAAATCGTTGTGACGTTTGGTACGGGTGGAAGTAACCATGCTAAGCGTGGGCGTAAAATCCGTTTCGCGGGCGAATTTGCAGATTTTAGACGATTTCGCGATTCGCGAATCGCGCAAATTTACCCAATAATCCGCAAATTCGCAAGCTGCGAATTATTTTGCTTGGTCGCGCTTGAAAAATACAATATCGCGCGCGCGACTTTGACTCTGAGCCTGCCACATTGGTTTTCTCCCGATTTTGCGTGTGCTGCGCCATTTTCGATCTTGCTGCGTGATCGCGCGAGAGTTTTTTGAACGCAATTACGTCATTGCAGCTTGCCATCTTGCACGATGAAAGTTTGACAATGCGAGTACGTCATAAACACCCGCGACGGCGCGCAGCTGACTTCCAGCGGGAGGTTTGAACAGATTGCGTTCCGGAAGTTGCAAAAATTGCAATTCTGCACAAGAAATCCACCGCAGGAAGCATAAACCTTGTGAAAATGATGATTTTGATCAGAATAACTCCTGAGATTGACATTTGGCTGCACTTTTTGGTGCAGGAGTCCATTTTTTGGGGGGGTGGGAGGAAGTAAGTGCCCCAGAGTCTCCAACTTCCTGTTCCTGTCCAGCAGGCTCCTCCCAGTGCTTTGTCCATGTCCTGGTCACTTTTCATTTGGATCTGCAGCTGGAAGGATAACTCTTTGTGGCTGCTGCTGGATATTTGTATTTGAGGACTTTTTGGACTTTGGAGTTTGGATCACTTTTGGACTTGAGATTTTACAAGTAAGTTTCTGTTGTTTGTTTGGGGCATTGCAGTTGAGGCAACTCCAGTTCTAAAACTTTTTTCACAACTTTAAGAAAATATATATTGTGGTGGGTAGCTAGCCACAGTATCCAGTAGGCCCAGGGTTAGTCATGGGTGCATGATACAACTGTTTCTGTGATTTTTTTTAAACTTAATTCTTATTTATGTCATGGAATATAGCTCACTGTTATATGTTGTTTTTTGTTTTAATTTTGGGGTGCCAGTAAAGCCTCACTCGCCAGTAGGCCCAGGGGTACTCAGTGGTGCTTGGGTCTAGTCTTTCTCTGAGGTGTCTTGAATTTAAACATCATTGAGGGCATGGATGGCATGGGATTGTGGTGATTTTTGAGTGTTTTTCGACTTTTTGGGGTGGTGTTGTGGCCTGGCCATGTGGGTGGGGGCCATCTTGAGGCCTGGTACAGGCAGGGCCTGGCCATGTGGTTGGGGTCAAGGGGCCATTTTGAAGGCAGGCAGTGTGCTCAGGCCTGCACCCACTTTGTCGTGCTTTCAACCATTATGCCCAGGGCTACTCAGTGGTGCATGGGCCTAGTCTTTCTCTGAGGTGTCTTGAATTTAAACATCATTGAGGGCATGGATGGCATGGGATTGTGGTGATTTTTGAGTGTTTTTCGACTTTTTGGGGTGGTGTTGTGGCCTGGCCATGTGGGTGGGGGCCATCTTGAGGACTGGTACAGGCAGGGCCTGGCCATGTGGTGGGGGTCAAGGGGCCATTTTGAAGGCAGGCAGTGTGCTCAGGCCTGCACCCACTTTGTCTTGCTTTCAACCCTTATGCCCAGGGCTACTCAGTGGTGCATGGGCCTAGTCTTTCTCTGAGGTGTCTTGAATTTAAACATCATTGAGGGCATGGATGGCATGGGATTGTGGTGATTTTTGAGTGTTTTTCGACTTTTTGGGGTGGTGTTGTCGCCTGGCCATGTGGGCGGGGGCCATCTTGCGGCCTGGTACAGGCAGGGCCTGGCCATGTGGTGGGGGTCAAGGGGCCATTTTGAAGGCAGGCAGTGTGCTCAGGCCTGCACCCACTTTGCCTTGCTTTCAACCATTATGCCCAGGGCTACTCAGTGGTGCATGGGCCTAGGCTTTCTTTGGGGTGTCTTGAATTCAAACATCATTGAGGGCATGGATGGCATGGGATTGTGGTGATTTTCGAGTGTTTTTTGACTTTTTGGGGTGGTGTTGTGGCCTGGCTTTGTGGGTGGGGGCCATCTTGAGGCCTGGTACAGGCAGGGCCTGGCCATGTGGTGGGGGTCAAGGAGCCATTTTGAAGGCAGGCAGTGTGCTCAGGCCTGCGCCCACTTTGCCTTGCTTTCAACCATTATGCCCAGGGCTACTCAGTGGTGCATGGGCCTAGGCTTTCTTTGGGGTGTCTTGAATTTAAACATCATTGAGGGCATGGATGGCTTGGGATTGTGGTCATTTTTGAGTGTTTTTCGACTTTCCGGGGTGGTGTTGTGGCCTGGCCATGTGGGTGGGGGCCATCTTGAGGACTGGTACAGGCAGGGCCTGGCCATGTGGTGGGGGTCAAGGGGCCATTTTGAAGGCAGGCAGTGTGCTCAGGCCTGCACCCACTTTGTCTTGCTTTCAACCCTTATGCCCAGGGCTACTCAGTGGTGCATGGGCCTAGTCTTTCTCTGAGGTGTCTTGAATTTAAACATCATTGAGGGCATGGATGGCATGGGATTGTGGTGATTTTTGAGTGTTTTTCGACTTTTTGGGGTGGTGTTGTGGCCTGGCCATGTGGGTGGGGGCCATCTTGAGGCCTGGTACAGGCAGGGCCTGGCCATGTGGTGGGGGTCAAGGGGCCATTTTGAAGGCAGGCAGTGTGCTCAGGCCTGCACCCACTTTGCCTTGCTTTCAACCATTATGCCCAGGGCTACTCAGTGGTGCATGGGCCTAGGCTTTCTTTGGGGTGTCTTGAATTCAAACATCATTGAGGGCATGGATGGCATGGGATTGTGGTGATTTACGAGTGTTTTTCGACTTTTTGGGGTGGTGTTGTGGCCTGGCTTTGTGGGTGGGGGCCATCTTGAGGCCTGGTACAGGCAGGGCCTGGCCATGTGGTGGGGGTCAAGGGGCCATTTTGAAGGCAGGCAGTGTGCTCAGGCCTGCGCCCACTTTGCCTTGCTTTCAACCATTATGCCCAGGGCTACTCAGTGGTGCATGGGCCTAGGCTTTCTTTGGGGTGTCTTGAATTTAAACATCATTGAGGGCATTGATGGCTTGGGATTGTGGTGATTTTTGAGTGTTTTTTCGACTTTCCGGGGTGGTGTTGTGGCCTGGCTATGTGGGTGGGGGCCATCTTTAGGCCTGGTACAGGCAGGGCCTGGCCATGTGATGGGGGGTCAAGGGGCCATTTTGAAGGCAGGCAGTGTGCTCAGGCCTGCACCCACTTTGCCTTGCTTTCAACCATTATGCCCAGGGCTACTCAGTGGTGCATGGGCCTAGTCTTTCTCTGGGGTGTCTTGAATTTAAACATCATTGAGGGCATGGATGGCATGGGATTGTGGTGATTTCTGAGTGTTTTTCGACTTTTTGGGGTGGTGTTGTGGCCTGGCCATGTGGGTGGGGGCCATCTTGAGGCCTGGCACAGGCAGGGCCTGGCCATGTGGTGGGGGTCAAGGGGTCATTTTGAAGGCAGGCAGTGTGCTCAGGCCTGCACCCACTTTGCCTTGCTTTCAATCATTACGCCCAGGGCTACTCAGTGGTGCATGGGCCTAGTCTTTCTCTGGGGTGTCTTGAATTTAAACATCATTGAGGGCATGGATGGCATGGGATTGTGGTGATTTTTGAGTGTTTTTAGACTTTTTGGGGTGGTGTTGTGACCTGGCCATGTGGGTGGGGGCCATCTTGAGGCCTGGTACAGGCAGGGCCTGGCCATGTGGTGGGGGTCAAGAGGCCATTTTGAAGGCAGGCAGTGTGCTCAGGCCTGCACCCACTTTGCCTTGCTTTCAACTATTATGCCCAGGGCTACTCAGTGGTGCATGGGCCTAGTCTTTCTCTGGGGTGTCTTGAATTTAAACATCATTGAGGGCATGGATGGCATGGGATTGTGGTGATTTTTGAGTGTTTTTTTACTTTTTGGGGTGTATAACTGATGTTCCTCTGGCTTCCATTGCTTTTTAGGTGCACAAGAGAACCACCAGTGCCAGGAAGAAGTCCTGCAGCGGTGTGTGCAGCACAACGTCGGGTGATGTCACGTGTGGCCAAAGACAAGACAACTCTGCAACTCGTGCAACTGCGGCCTGCTGTTCTTACATCTCAAGAAGATGGCCCCAAAGAAAGTTGGTCTTAGCGCCTCAGCGAAAAAAGTCACCAGTGCCACTGCCAGTAAGAAGGAGCAGAAGAAGCAAGTGGCACCACCTACCAAGGAAACTGGTGTGCCCACCCACACCTTTTTTGGGAAAATAAAAACTACGCCTGCAGCAGCGGGGTCCGCCGGGGACCAAGCTGGAAGCCGCACCTCTACTACTTTGGGCTCAGTGCCACCACGCCAAGCTAGATCCAAGTCCATGAGTGCTGCTGATGCGGCCACTTTACTTTCTCAGTCACCATCGACCAGTGATGTTGGCTCATCACAAGAAAGTACCATCCAATCAACGCCGGGTGTAACTCAGCTGACGAGTGTTCAACAACCACAGCCACAACCACAGGTGCAAGTAGTACAAGCGCAAGTACATGGGCAAGGAGAGGCGCAAGTACAGCCGCAAGGAGAGGCACAAATAGAGGCGTAAATATAGCCGCAAGGAGAGGCGCATGGACAGGTGCATGGAGAGGTGCGACTAGAGGTTCATGGAGCGGCACAACTGCCTACAACGCTTGTTCCTCCAGAAGTAGGGGCAAATCAGGAAATTGCTATTCAATCAATCAATCAATCAATCAATCAAGGATTTATAGAGCGCACTACTCACCCAGAGGGTCTCAAGGCGCTTGGGGGGGGGGGGGGGTGCTGCTACTGCTCGAACAGCCAGGTCTTGAGTTTCTTCCTGAAGGAGAGGTGGTCTTGGGTCAGGCGAAGGTCGGTCTGGAGGGTGTTCCAGGTCTTGGCGGCCAGGTAGGAGAAGGAACTTCCTCCTGTTGTCGCTCTTCGGATGCGGGGGACGGCGGCGAGGGTGTGGTTGGTCGATTGGAGGTGGCGTTTGGGAGCGTAGAAGTTGAGGCGGTTGTTGAGGTAGCTCGGGCCTTGGTCGTGTAGGGCTTTGTGTGCGTGGGTGAGGAGATGGAAGGTGATTCTCTTGTTGACGGGGAGCCAGTGCAGGTCTCTCAGATGTCCGGAGATGTGGCTGCGCCGGGGGATGTCGAGGATGAGTCTGGCTGAGGCGTTCTGGATCCGCTGGAATCTCTTCTGGAGCTTGGCGGTGGTTCCGGCGTAGAGGGCGTTGCCGTAGTCCAGTCGGCTGGTGACGAGGGCCTGGGTGACCGTCTTCCTTGTTTCGGTGGGGATCCACCGGAAGATCTTCCGTAGCATGCGCAGGATGTTAAAACAGGACGCGGAGACGGCGTTGACTTGTCTGGTCATGGAGAGGGAGGAGTCCAGGATGAAGCCCAGGTTGCGTGTGTGGTCTGTCGGTTTGGGTGCGGTGCCCAGGGCGGGGGGCCACCAGGAGTCGTCCCAGGCAGAGGGCGAGGAGCCCAGGATGAGGACTTCCGTCTTGTCTGAGTTCAGTTTCAGGCGGCTGGTCGTCATCCACTCGGCTACGTCTTTCATCCCTTCGTGGAGGTTGGTTCTGGCGGCGGCGGGGTCGTTGGTCAGGGAGAGGATCAGCTGGGTGTCGTTGGCGTAGGAGATGATGTTAAGGTTGTGTTGGCGTGCGATGGCCACAAGGGGGCTCATGTAGACGTTGAAGAGGGTGGGGCTGAGCGAGGAGCCCTGAGGAACGCCGCAGATGACTTCCGTGGCTGCAGATCTGAACGGTGGTAGGCGGACTCTCTGTGTCCTTCCAGCGAGGAAGGAGATGATCCACTCCAGTGCCTTCTCCTGGATTCCGATGTTGCTGAGGCGCTGCACTAGGGTGCGGTGGCAGACAGTGTCGAACGCCGCGGAGGAGGATGAGGGCCGCTGTTTCACCATTGTCCAGCAGGGCTCGGATGTCATCGGTGGCAGCGATGAGGGCGGTCTCGGTGCTGTGGTTGGCTCGGAAGCCAGACTGTGAGGGGTCGAGGAATCCATTCATCTCGAGGAAGGCGGCCAGCTGCTTGTTGACGGTCTTCTCAATGACTTTGGCTGGGAACGGGAGGAGCGAGATGGGGCGGTAATTCTTGAGTTCGGTGGGGTCCGCTGTTGGTTTCTTTAGTAGAGCGCTGAGTTTGGCGTGCTTCCAGCTCTCAGGGAAGGTGGCGGTGTCGAAGGAGGTGTTGATGATGTCCCGCAGGTGGGGTGCGATGACAGCGTCGGCCTTGTTGAAGACGTGGTGGGGGCACGGGTCGGTCGGGGATCCGGAGTGGATAGAGTTCATCGTGCAGATGGTGTCTTCTGTGTTGATCTGGGTCCAGGCGCTGAGGGTGGTGTTGGGGGGCGTTGGTGCGGTCGTTGGGAGCGTTGTTTGTGGGCTGAAGCTGTTGTGTATGTCAGCGATCTTGTTGTGGAAGTAGGAGGCGAGGGAGTTGCAGAGGTCTTGCGACGGGGTGATGTCGTTGTTTCCGGCGTTGGGGTTGGAGAGCTCTTTCACGATGTTGAAAAGTTCCTTGCAGTTGTGTGCGTTGTTGTCCAGCCGGTCCTTGAATGCTGTTTTCTTGGTGGCACGGATCAGTTGATGGTGCTTCCGGGTGGCGAGCTTGAGGGTGGTCATGTTGTCCGGTGTTGGCTCCCTTCTCCAGGCTTTCTCGAGGGCTCGGCAGTTCTTCTTGGAGCTCTTGAGTTCGTCGGTGAACCATGGGGCCTTCTTGCTGCCGGGTCTGCTAGGCGGGGTCCTCAGTGGGGCGAGGTCCTCTGCGCAGTTGCTGATCCACTTTGTGAGGTTGTCGGCGGCCTGGCTGGGGTTCGCTGAGCTGGCGGGAGGGTGCTGGCTCAGGGAAGCGGCGAGCTGGTCTGCTGTGATCTTGTTCCAGTTTCTTCGAGCAACCTGTTGCTGGTGGTGGTGGATCGTGGATCTTCTGAAAGTGAAGTGGACGCAGCTGTGGTCCGTCCAGTGGAGTCCGGTGGCGTGGCTGAAGACGATGTCCTTGCTGGATGAGAAGACAGCGTCGAGTGTGTGTCCGGCGAGGTGGGTGGGGTTGGTCACCAGCTGCTTGAGTCCGAGGTTGGCGAGGTTGGCGAGTTGTCAAGCAGGGTGGTGGTGTTGCGGTCGTTGTTGTTCTCCAGGTGGAAGTTGATGTCCCCCAGGAGGATGTAGTCAGCGGATGGGAGGGTGTGCGTGCTGATGAAGTCGGCGATGTCTTCGCTGAATTGTGTGCGTGGTCCCGGGGGTCGGTAGATGAGGGTGCCTCTGAGGGTGGTTTTGGGGTCCGTGTGGATCTGGAAGTGCAGGTGTTCGGCGGTTGTCAGGGTGTCGTCGGTGTTGGTCGTGATGCGGATGGTGTCCCTGTAGATGATGGCGATGCCTCCTCCCGTCTGGTTGCCTCGGTCTCTTCGGGTGATCTTGTAGCCCTCTGGGATGGCGATGGCGATGTCGGGCGCTGAGGAGTCAAGTTCAAGAGGAGGTATTCGACGAAGCCACTCCTCCTGATGATGATTATCCATTGTCTTCCAGATCTCCAGCAAGAAAAAGGTCAAGGAGGGATACTAGAAGTTCTTCTTCAAGCCCCCTTCCTTCTGATGATGGTGATGTTGATTGGAACCCACCCATGCGGTCTGAGAGTGAGTCACCCCATGATGAGCCGACAAAGGTAGCTAAGCCTAAAAGGAAGGCTCCCGCAAAGCTTCCACTTATGGGTGATGACAACGAACAAGAAGTGGTATGTTCTACTGCTCATGAACAGTCGGACGATGACCCAGTCATCACAGTCGTCACTCCAGCCCCAGCAGGCATGTAGCAGACAGACATTTTAACCCTAGCCCGGATGGCTGCTGAGCGGGATATGGGCGGCATGGCACTGGTACCACCAGCGTTAACTACAACATCAACACGACCTACAGCTTCCATCTTTTTTAGTCAGAAGGGCCGGCAGGGATCTCCATCCAGCTCGACCTCAAGTAGTGGTGCTGTAAGTGAACAACAGAAACAAATTCAGCCACGCCTATCCTCCACTTCATCTGGCATTGAAAGTCAAAGTAGCAGTAGCACCTCCACCACCAGAAGACATCACCAGTCCGCAGTTTGGGACTTTTTTACTGTTAGCGCAAAGGCGGAAAACGTGGTCATTTGTTTGATTTGTAAAGCATCAGTTAGTCGGGGTAAGCTTGGTACCAACTATGGTACTGGAGGCCAGAGAGGTCATCTCAAGTTACTGGGCAATAGCTTGCTTAATCTCCACTATAGCCCCCCCGCGGCGGGATGCCTGGCTTTCACCTTGGGGATGCCCAGTACGGGTTATCTCACAGGGAAAAGCCAGGACGGGTTCCCAATGCAAGCGCCGAGATGCCCAAGGGTAAGTCGAGCGCTATATAAGAACACACATACATACATACATACACCACCCTATCCAATGGGAAGCACACATGAGGAAGATCAAGGAAGCCAAAAGCAAAAAAAATCCCAATGTATCCCTTGATATTGAATCTGATGATGACGAGAATCTGATTGTGCAGGGGGAAGTGAAGAAGCGACAGACATTTTATCCGGTACACCTGGTACCCCTGGCAGCAGCACTGCAGTGGTATCGCCCACACCCTCTACCCCTGCAACATCTATGAAGCACACTAAGAGTGTTGGAGAGACACCAATGCGAAAAACTACATCAATGGGCCTAACTGGTTTGAAGAGGTCATCATCATCATCATCACGTAAAATGATCCAGCCCACCATTAGCAGAATGTTCTGGTCAGAGGCGCCATTTGAACGCAACCAGCCAACGGTACGTCTGTATAACGCAAAGCTGGCTAAAAGGCTAGCGCTGGACCTTCTCCCTTTTTCTTTCGTGGAAGGGGTGGGGTTTCTAGAATTAGTGGCAACAGTCTGCCCTAAATGGAAGGTTCCTAGCCGGTCCTATTTTGCCAGAGTTGCGGTTCCAGCACTACATCAAGATGTGCTGGAGGTGGATTGGGGCAGCTTTGCCGAAGAGTGCTGTTCACACTATACACTTGACAACAGACATGTGGACCAGTTCCCAAGCCCTTGGTTACATGTGCATCACTGCACACTGGGTCTCTTTTGCAGGGTCTTTTGCAGGGGTTAGAGACAAGTATAGTGCAGTTGCTGACCTGGACACAGTTTTTCAAGCTTCTCGGAAACATGCAACATTAGCCATGTTTGCCATGAAGAAAAGTCATACTGCAAAAAACATTTTGGATGAGTTTAAAAGTAAGGTCTCTGAATGGCTGCAACAAAGAAATCGCATAGTTGGTTATGTTTCCACGGATAATGGCAGTAATATAGTTAGGGCCATGCAGGACGGTGACTATTTCAGAGTGCCGTGTTTGGTGCACTGTATAAACCTGGTTGTTCAAGATTTCTTGAAAAATGAAAACCAGGTATAGAAGTTACTGACCACCTGCCGAACAATCTGCACACATTTCAGCCATTCTTTTAAGGCCCGGAAGGAGCTGAGGACCATTCAACATAAACGTAAAGTGCCAGTCAAAGGACTCATCCAGGAGGTGGCAACACGTTGGAACTCAACCTTTTACATGCTTGAGCGTCTGTTTGCGATACAGAAAAGGGGGTGGTGATGAACAGAGTGTCTGAATTAAACAGACCACTCTTACCCAGTCCTAAGATCAGGGCTTGATCCATCACCGTTATTTATCTCACTGCCCCATCCCAGCTCAGAACCTGGCTATATGCAAATCAGTCTGTCCCTGGCCCAGTGCATCATGGGAACAGGGCAGACTAAACTACCAAGCCAATTCTTCACCAGAAAGGAAACAAGCTACCGGGGACCGGTTTCTGGCATTTCAGCCGTCTTCGGCCCGGCTTGCTTGAATCCTGATGGAGCAGTGAGAAAGGGACTCATGTCTGAGTATACCCTGCCACACCTATAGTGGCTAAAAACGATACAGAAAAGGGGGTGGTGATGAACAGAGTGTCTGAATTAAACAGACCACTCTTACCCAGTCCTAAGATCAGGGCTTGATCCATCACCGTTATTTATCTCACTGCCCCATCCCAGCTCAGAACCTGGCTATATGCAAATCAGTCTGTCCCTGGCCCAGTGCATCATGGGAACAGGGCAGACTAAACTACCAAGCCAATTCTTCACCAGAAAGGAAACAAGCTACCGGGGACCGGTTTCTGGCATTTCAGCCGTCTTCGGCCCGGCTTGCTTGAATCCTGATGGAGCAGTGAGAAAGGGACTCATGTCTGAGTATACCCTGCCACACCTATAGTGGCCAAAAACGATACAGAAAAGGGGGTGGTGATGAACAGAGTGTCTGAATTAAACAGACCACTCTTACCCAGTCCTAAGATCAGGGCTTGATCCATCACCGTTATTTATCTCACTGCCCCATCCCAGCTCAGAACCTGGCAATATGCAAATCAGTCTGTCCCTGGCCCAGTGCATCATGGGAACAGGGCAGACTAAACTACCAAGCCAATTCTTCACCAGAAAGGAAACAAGCTACCGGGGACCGGTTTCTGGCATTTCAGCCGTCTTCGGCCCGGCTTGCTTGAATCCTGATGGAGCAGTGAGAAAGGGACTCATGTCTGAGTATACCCTGCCACACCTATAGTGGCCAAAAACGATACAGAAAAGGGGGTGGTGATGAACAGAGTGTCTGAATTAAACAGACCACTCTTACCCAGTCCTAAGATCAGGGCTTGATCCATCACCGTTATTTATCTCACTGCCCCATCCCAGCTCAGAACCTGGCTATATGCAAATCAGTCTGTCCCTGGCCCAGTGCATCATGGGAACAGGGCAGACTAAACTACCAAGCCAATTCTTCACCAGAAAGGAAACAAGCTACCGGGGACACAGCCAGGTTCTGAAACTGGAATGGTGCAGTGAGCTAAAAAACGGTGTTGGATCTAGCCCTGATCTCTTGACTGGGTGAGAGCTTTCTGCTTAATTCATAGACTCTGTCCCTCACCACCCCTTGTTGTAAATATTTTTGTCCACCCTAAGCGTGGAAGGGTATTCTCAGATGTGAGACCCTTGCTCATTGCACCATCAGGATTCAAGCAAACCGGGCCGAAGACGGCTGTAATGCCAGAAACCGGTCCCCGGGAGCTTGTTTCCTTCCCAGTGTAAGAATTGGCTTTTGTAGTTTGGTTTGCCCTGTTCCCATCATGCACTGGGACAGGAACAGACTAATTTGCATACAGCCAGGTTCTGAAACTGGGATTGTGCAGTGAGCTAAAAAACGGTGTTGGATCTAGCCCTGATCTCTTGACTGGGTGAGAGCTTTCTGCTTAATTCAGAGACTCTGTCCCTCACCACCCCTTGTTGTAAATATTTTTGTCCACCCTAAGCGTAGAAGGGTATTCTCAGATGTGAGACCCTTGCTCATTGCACCATCAGGATTCAAGCAAACCGGGCCGAAGACGGCTGTAATGCCAGAAACCGGTCCCCGGGAGCTTGTTTCCTTCCCAGTGTAAGAATTGGCTTTTGTAGTTTGGTTTGCCCTGTTCCCATCATGCACTGGGACAGGAACAGACTAATTCGCATACAGCCAGGTTCTGAAACTGGGATGGTGCAGTGAGCTAAAAAACGGTGTTGGATCTAGCCCTGATCTCTTGACTGGGTGAGAGCTTTCTGCTTAATTCAGAGACTCTGTCCCTCACCACCCCTTGTTGTAAATATTTTTGTCCACCCTAAGCGTGGAAGGGTATTCTCAGATGTGAGACCCTTGCTCATTGCACCATCAGGATTCAAGCAAACCGGGCCGAAGACGGCTGTAATGCCAGAAACCGGTCCCCGGGAGCTTGTTTCCTTCCCAGTGTAAGAATTGGCTTTTGTAGTTTGGCTTGCCCTGTTCCCATCATGCACTGGGACAGGAACAGACTAATTTGCATACAGCCAGGTTCTGAAACTGGGATGGTGCAGTGAGCTAAAAAACGGTGTTGGATCTAGCCCTGATCTCTTGACTGGGTGAGAGCTTTCTGCTTAATTCAGAGACTCTGTCCCTCACCACCCCTTGTTGTAAATATTTTTGTCCACCCTAAGCGTGGAAGGGTATTCTCAGATGTGAGACCCTTGCTCATTGCACCATCAGGATTCAAGCAAACCGGGCCGAAGACGGCTGTAATGCCAGAAACCGGTCCCCGGGAGCTTGTTTCCTTCCCAGTGTAAGAATTGGCTTTTGTAGTTTGGTTTGCCCTGTTCCCATCATGCACTGGGACAGGAACAGACTAATTTGCATACAGCCAGGTTCTGAAACTGGGATGGTGCAGTGAGCTAAAAAACGGTGTTGGATCTAGCCCTGATCTCTTGACTGGGTGAGAGCTTTCTGCTTAATTCAGAGACTCTGTCCCTCACCACCCCTTGTTGTAAATATTTTTGTCCACCCTAAGCGTGGAAGGGTATTCTCAGATGTGAGACCCTTGCTCATTGCACCATCAGGATTCAAGCAAACCGGGCCGAAGACGGCTGTAATGCCAGAAACCGGTCCCCGGGAGCTTGTTTCCTTCCCAGTGTAAGAATTGGCTTTTGTAGTTTGGTTTGCCCTGTTCCCATCATGCACTGGGACAGGAACAGACTAATTTGCATACAGCCAGGTTCTGAAACTGGGATGGTGCAGTGAGCTAAAAAACGGTGTTGGATCTAGCCCTGATCTCTTGACTGGGTGAGAGCTTTCTGCTTAATTCAGAGACTCTGTCCCTCACCACCCCTTGTTGTAAATATTTTTGTCCACCCTAAGCGTGGAAGGGTATTCTCAGATGTGAGACCCTTGCTCATTGCACCATCAGGATTCAAGCAAACCGGGCCGAAGACGGCTGTAATGCCAGAAACCGGTCCCCGGGAGCTTGTTTCCTTCCCAGTGTAAGAATTGGCTTTTGTAGTTTGGTTTGCCCTGTTCCCATCATGCACTGGGACAGGAACAGACTAATTTGCATACAGCCAGGTTCTGAAACTGGGATGGTGCAGTGAGCTAAAAAACGGTGTTGGATCTAGCCCTGATCTCTTGACTGGGTGAGAGCTTTCTGCTTAATTCAGAGACTCTGTCCCTCACCACCCCTTGTTGTAAATATTTTTGTCCACCCTAAGCGTGGAAGGGTATTCTCAGATGTGAGACCCTTGCTCATTGCACCATCAGGATTCAAGCAAACCGGGCCGAAGACGGCTGTTATGCCAGAAACCGGTCCCCGGGAGCTTGTTTCCTTCCCAGTGTAAGAATTGGCTTTTGTAGTTTGGTTTGCCCTGTTCCCATCATGCACTGGGACAGGAACAGACTAATTTGCATACAGCCAGGTTCTGAAACTGGGATGGTGCAGTGAGCTAAAAAACGGTGTTGGATCTAGCCCTGATCTCTTGACTGGGTGAGAGCTTTCTGCTTAATTCAGAGAATCTGTCCCTCACCACCCCTTGTTGTAAATATTTTTGTCCACCCTAAGCGTGGAAGGGTATTCTCAGATGTGAGACCCTTGCTCATTGCACCATCAGGATTCAAGCAAACCGGGCCGAAGACGGCTGTAATGCCAGAAACCGGTCCCCGGGAGCTTGTTTCCTTCCCAGTGTAAGAAATGGCTTTTGTAGTTTGGTTTGCCCTGTTCCCATCATGCACTGGGACAGGAACAGACTAATTTGCATACAGCCAGGTTCTGAAACTGGGATGGTGCAGTGAGCTAAAAAACGGTGTTGGATCTAGCCCTGATCTCTTGACTGGGTGAGAGCTTTCTGCTTAATTCAGAGACTCTGTCCCTCACCACCCCTTGTTGTAAATATTTTTGTCCACCCTAAGCGTGGAAGGGTATTCTCAGATGTGAGACCCTTGCTCATTGCACCATAAGGATTCAAGCAAACCGGGCCGAAGACGGCTGTAATGCCAGAAACCGGTCCCCGGGAGCTTGTTTCCTTCCCAGTGTAAGAATTGGCTTTTGTAGTTTGGTTTGCCCTGTTCCCATCATGCACTGGGACAGGAACAGACTAATTTGCATACAGCCAGGTTCTGAAACTGGGATGGTGCAGTGAGCTAAAAAACGGTGTTGGATCTAGCCCTGATCTCTTGACTGGGTGAGAGCTTTCTGCTTAATTCAGAGACTCTGTCCCTCACCACCCCTTGTTGTAAATATTTTTGTCCACCCTAAGCGTGGAAGGGTATTCTCAGATGTGAGACCCTTGCTCATTGCACCATCAGGATTCAAGCAAACCGGGCCGAAGACGGCTGTAATGCCAGAAACCGGTCCCCGGGAGCTTGTTTCCTTCCCAGTGTAAGAATTGGCTTTTGTAGTTTGGTTTGCCCTGTTCCCATCATGCACTGGGACAGGAACAGACTAATTTGCATACAGCCAGGTTCTGAAACTGGGATGGTGCAGTGAGCTAAAAAACGGTGTTGGATCTAGCCCTTGAGGTAATATAAATTTTATGGTCAAGTTATGTTCCCTAGCGCGTACCCCACCGACTCCATGTACGAGTTAAAGTTCATGTAACTTCCCTCCTGTACCAGCTATGAAGACGCAAATACATTTGCGTCCAACGTTAACTTGTCCTCTTTCAGACCCACCATGAATGGGTTGGATGGTCCGTTCCTAAGTATGCTATGCCAACGTCTTTTTGTAGTGTACTCCTACGTTTTTCAGCCCTGGCTGAAGTAGGCCCTGAATCTCTGCCACCGAACCTCTTTTCTGGCTTCTGACTCCGAGAAATCTCTGCCCAGGCAGCCCCCGTATTCGTGAACTCTGACTTACTTCTAGCGCGGCCCTCCGTGCTCAGCTCAGCCTGCTGCCTGCCAAGATTGACTATAACCTTCGAGTTATCTGTTTCCCTCCCCGAAAATACATTCCAGCCTGCTAGCTTCAGTAAACATCCTTCCTCAGCTACAGGGCTAAAGGGCCGACCTGTCTCTATGCAAGTAATTCATAGCCTCTGTTGCCATGCTTCCATGGAAGGCCCCTTGCCCCACGCTTCTCATACAGACACCCAGGCGCTTATACACGCACTCACAGCAAGTATAGAATAGCTTCTGCCCTAGAGACCTTTCTGCCCCGATAGCTTAGTTCCTAAACATCAGATATCAGATATGACAGAAGCACAAGTTGATCTGACATGCCAGACTTCTGTCTCTTTCCGTCAGTGTAAATGTCAAGTCCCCTGCACCCCTCTAATTACACGTCATACAGCTGCGCGCGCATCCAAGCTTCCGATTTCTGCTGACATTGCAACATTCTGTTAGCACCACCCCTTGGTGCCACCCACTTGTGTCACCTATCAGTGACGTTTCCAGAACACACCTCTAGCTCACGCCTCTTGATTACGTACATGTGCCACGTGTATATTGTTATCTTGTCTTCTCTCAGCTGTTACGCCTCTTGCACTGTTACTTATGGAATGAAATAAGTATATAAGCTATGTACTGTTAATAAAATGTAGCGCTCTATCCCTTCTGACATCCTGTGTGGTGGTCAGAACATGATATCCTGATTCCTTTATGAGGAATAAACCCCTTAGAAACTCTTACACCACGGACTCTGTTTTCCTTCATTCTGATTGAGTTATTATTGATTAAGTACTTACCTGCATAGAAATTAAGAGAGTAAATTAATTATTTACGTCATTTTGGTGCCCGAATAGGGACCCCTCCCCCACCTCACGCGCCGGTTGGCGCGTTGCATACTGTGTCCCCTGCCATCAGTTAGATGGAACACACGTGTACTGGCAGGATTTCCTGCATCTCCCTCTGACCCACGGAGGTGACGAAGACTGCAATCAGTGCCCAGACGAGGCGGTGAGGAGTGCGGAGGATCCCGACCAGAGCCCAGCCGAAAGAAGCAAGGTCCGAGGTGTGAAGAGGCCCACCAGTTTTCCGAAGTTTTCCGAAGTTTTCCGAAGTTTTTCCGAAGTTTTCCGAAGTTCCGAGTCGAGTCCAGTCGAGTTTTCCGAGGCCTTCTGTTTTCCGTGCTTCCCGGTGAGTACCATTGCTGGGTCGTATCTAGACGGGTTTGGGTACGCAAGTCCGGTCTGCACTGTTTTTAGGCAGTGTATCTGTACTGTTTAGCAGTATATCTAGTATTCCGAATTTCTGAAATTCTGCACTGTTACAACAGTGTATCTGTACTGTTGAGCAGTACATCTAGTATAGAGGGGTAGTCATCTATGTTTTAAATGTTTTTGTAATTAATGTCGTGGTATGAATGTGATTGTTTTTGTGCATTATTGTGTTTTCTTGTATAAATAGTTACAGTCGAAATTGAGTATCAAGGATCAAGCATTTCAGTATCAAGTAGGCACAATGCCGTTTTTCAACAAGTTAAAGCAGATAGGAACTAGGAAAGGGATGTTAGAGGAAGAGATTCCAATCCCCCCTAGGGACACTCCAGGTAATTTCATGTATAATAAGCATGGCATAGACGCCATCCTGTATCTAGAATTATGGACCGATTATACCAAGCACTTAGAGGAAAGATACCGATGGCCAGTTAACGGAACATGGGATGCCGAGTGCATCATAAAGGTAGAAGAGGTATTACGGAAAAAGAAAGCCAGACAATCTCAGAAAGACGCCATAGAATTTTGGCGTAAGGAATCACGTAAGCGTGCTGAAAGAGCACTCCGTAGAGAAGACAGACTTAAAGAATCAGAAAAGGCCCAAGAAAACGAATTAGTTACTGAGGGAATTCGAGTAAAATTAGAACAAATAGATCGTATCCAAAATAGCCAAGTGAACAACATGTATCTTTTGGCCGAAGGTACCCCTGACGCCATTTCAGAAATACCGAAAAATTTGCCGTCACCATTGGTTCCGACTAAAGTAATGCACAAGACTACTAAAGATATATTCCTAAATTCCTATCTAGACGATGTAGCACCAGCTTACACCAATCTGCCTGTTCGTGCCCTGCCTACAGACAGGGACGGGGGTGGTATTCCGCCCCCAGGTCACGTTCCGCCGGTACCGCAACAGACTTCCCCTGTTCCGCCAGCCCCGCCACTTCCCGTACTCAAAACTGACCTACCGAAACCACGTTTGCCTGATCCACCTAAACGACAAGTTCACGTTCAGATACAGACTCCCCAGGGAGGTAATGTACAAGCGTCCGCTTCAGGAGGTGCGACCGCGGGTCCTCAGACCCCGCCACCAACTCACAGATTCAATATCAAAGATATGCAGAGTCCTCTCACATACAGGTCTCCCCACTCCTCTAATTCATCCCGCCTCGACGCATTGAAAGAAAACATGTCAGTCTGCAGATATGATCCAGTACCCGGAAAGGACGATTTAATGATATTGGCATCATTACGGTTAAGATCCGCTACTGATAGCTTGTTATGCTATGCAGTAATGAAGGATCGTCTAGACAGAATATATGAGTTTGTTCAAACAGGAAAGGACTCTGACAGTATTAAGGATGCCATGGAGAAACAGAAAGTTGGCATGCAAGCACTGATACTACGATTTTTCATAAACTGTCTAATAAGAGAACGAGACAGGCCCGGAACAGATCAGAGTGAATTAGACGCATTGAACAAGTGGGGTCAAAATATAGCTGATGGAAAACATGACAGACAAAATTGCATAGAGTCCATGTACAAGAAGATTAAGAAAGCAGTGATAGCAGTACACCAGAAAGAGAAAGAAAAGGCTTCCTCCGAGGAGGAAGAAGTACAGGAAGAATCCGAAAGAGATATAGGAACAATAGCATATGTAGGTAAGGGAACTTACCTTAGGAAGGGTATCCGTCCGGAGAGCAAGAGAGTTTTCTTCTCTGCCTTAACAAATCCGAATTCTGCTGAGCATCAGTTCCAGGAAACTGATAAACGGCTTCGAGATCGAGTTGGGTACCATGTACTCAATTCTATGGATGAACAAGAACTAGCCCGATCAGCTGTATCATGGGCCGAAAATGCAGACATATATAATGATGACACAGTAGCGCAGACATTTCTGAACCTCTCCCCCGACGAACAGAAATTAGCAGGTGTATACATGATTCAGCACCTTCTTATCAAATACAGGAAACACTATTCTGATCCAGGTCCTTTACACGAAACACTAGAAGCACTACTGATGGATAGATGGAGAGGCTTAAGCACTAAATTAATTCAAATAATTCTAGAACAACGACACAGATATGATACCTTTGTAAGCTCTGAATATGTTCCCGCCCCACCTCCAGAAAGGAAAATGTACCATATGCAGTGCGGGGGTGGTATTGAAAGTCAGAACCCCTTACGAGAAGTGCACCCTGTTATGGGTGAGGATAAAATTTTGAAACGCGTGTATGTACACACGCCTCTGACTAAATTAGAACTGTTAGAAATGAAGAAACTAGTACCATGCCATGATAAAGACCCTGCAGGTTTTCACAGAGAGCTTAAAGACATGTTACTGATGGGAGATTACACGTATGATGACATCATGAAAATGTTGAAAGTATTATTGCCTACGGGAATATTCGAGAAATTAAAGGAAAAGGAATGGGAGGTGGGAGACACAAAGATAGCATGGGCAGAAATAGAGGAAGAGGAAAAGAAACGGGTCCCAGGGTTAGGCCTTGGGGACAAAACTAAAGCATTACCAGGTTTGATAGTACAGGTCCTGCCCAGATTGTTGACAACTAGAAAAGAAGATTGGGACGCAATTTCGTCCTGTAAACAGAAACAAGATGAAGATACTAGTGACTTCTATTCAAGATTCGAGAAATGTTTTATTATTAATAGTGGCCTCCAGCCAAGTAGCGAATCGTACCCACATCTTTTTGTATCAAAGTTAGTAGAGAATTCCCTACCGTTAGTTAAAAATAGAGTATATAAAGTCGAGAGTACATGGCAAGCAAATACGCCATCCCAGATGTTACAAATGTTACAATATCACCAGAATAGAATTAGGGAAGAACAAGATCAGGAACAGAAACGTATGAAAGACACGAAAATGAAAATGTTAGTAGCTCAGACGGTCCCATCCGACAGTCACAGAAAAGGTACGACCCAGACAAGTCACACTACAGCTCCCGTTAAAGGGACATGTAACTACTGCAAGCAGCCAGGTCACTACGTACACGAATGCCCAGTTCTGAAACATAACATAGCGACAGGTAAAACTAAAGAAAGACCGCATCCGCCTAGACAAGACCATAACCAGCATCAGTCTACACAGAATACGCAGCCTATGCATGCATCCGCACAGACAGCACAGACCGTAGCAGTACCACAGCCACAGCCCATTGCTGCAACTCAGCAAGTTTCACAACAGATGTACCAGTATGCCCAGTCTGCTTACCCCGAATATTCCCGATATACATGAAACAGCCTAGAGAGGGAAGGTGGCTTGCCTCTTATTGAGATTCCTGTAGATCAAGAAGGTCCTTATGTACACAGTCAAGTATTGGGAAAAGACAGAAAGTTTTTAATTGACACAGGGGCAAGCCGCACTACAATAAGTCATGACGAAGTTCCAGGGGCACCCCTCTCAGGCTCACAAAATGTTTCCCTTGGTTTTTCGGGACAGCCTATTGTAAATGAAGTGTCCGAACCAGTTCCCCTGGCTGTGGGTCCATTATCACGCGTTACAGACCTGTTACTCACGAAATCATGTCCAGAAAATCTATTAGGAATTAAAACATTGAAGGCTCTAGGAGCTATAATCTGCTGTTCCCCGGAGGGAGTTAGACTCTTTCTGCGGGATTTCAAGGGTCACTATGTTCTGCGTGAGTTTGACGTCAGATTGAAAAATGTACCTGATTACTTGTGGGCAAAAGGCCCAACAGATGTAGGATGTATGCACATTACACCATACCGCGTTACACTCAAGGCAGGTGTTGTATTACCCAGAATCAGACAATACAAGTTACCACCCGATGCTGTAGTGGCTTTACTGAAAATCATTGAAGAGCTCATTGCCCAAGGAGTGGTCATCGAGACCGACTCCAATATCTGTAACTCACCCATCATCCCGATTCTTAAACGTACTGATCCCAATGCACCGCCAGTATATCGGCTGGTGATTGATCTTCGAGAATTGAATAAATGCATTATCCCACAGTATCCTGTGGTCCCCGATATCTCATCCTTATTGACTGCTATTGATTCAGAAGCAACGTTCTTCACTGTAATTGATCTCAAGAACGCCTTCTTCAGCGTGCCTATTGATCCAGAGAGCCAATATCTCTTCGGATTCTGTTTAAATGGACGCAGTTTCAAATTTTCGCGCGCACCTCAAGGATTCACAGAAAGCCCCAGCATCTATAGTCAAGCACTGAAGAGACAACTAGATTGTATTCAAATGCCAGTTAACACCGCTTTACTGCAATACGTCGATGATCTGCTGATCACCGCACGAAGTGAGCCCGAATGTGAAAAAGCATCATTGACAGTTCTACACTTTCTGGCCGACAAGGGACACAAGGTGTCTCCTTCGAAGCTACAATTCTGTGTTCAGCAAGTTGTGTACTTGGGTCACTTGCTGTCCAAAGTGGGGAGACAGCTCACTCCCGATCGCATTCAGTTAATTGCAAATATGCCACAACCCCAGACACAAAAGGAAGTGCGGGCCTTCATAGGCCTCACCTCGTACTGCAGACAATGGATTCCCCAGTATGCATTTCTAGCCAAGCCACTCATCCAGTTAACGACACAGGAGGCAGCGACTTCGACTGCCCTCCCTTGGACTCAGGAACACACACAAGCTTTTGAAGACTTAAAGAAAGCCTTATGTCAAGCACCAGTTTTAGCGACACCATGTTACAACAAACCGTTTACACTTTTTGTTACAGAACGTGATGGTACAGCGTTGTCTGTCCTCACTCAAGATCAAGCAGGTTCACATAAGCCTTGTGCTTATTTTTCTAGTACATTGGATTCAGTAGCCCAAGCACTCCCTGCGTGCTTAAAGTCAGTAGCAGCAACAGCGTTAGCAATCAGACAGAGCGATTCAATTGTTCTAGGTCATCAGTTAACAGTACAAGTTCCACATTCTGTAGAGGTTTTGTTAAACAGAACCCAGACTCAACACTTGACTATAGCACGATTGACAGGTTATGAATTAACACTATTCCAGCCACACATAGAAATCAGACGCTGCAGTATCTTGAACCCAGCAACACTGTTACCTACAGTTATGACAGATCCAGCTCCACATGATTGTATAGAAATAATTAATGCAGTAACTAAGCCTAGACGAGACTTAACAGATGTCCCATTGACAAATCCAGACCTGACACTTTATGTGGACGGTTCATGCATGAGAACAAGTACAGGAGAATTAGTGGCCGCGTATGCCGTGACCACTGAAACTGAAGTTAAAGAAACACATCGTATTGATACACTGTCTGCTCAAGCAGCCGAGCTCATCGCTCTGACCCGAGCTTGTATTCTAGCCAAGAACAGAAATGTTAACATATATACTGATTCCCGTTATGCCTTCGGAGTTGTACACGACTTCGGAGTCCTCTGGCAAGAACGAGGTTTTCTGACTTCCCATGGGACCAAGATACAACATGGCCCCCTCATTCAAGCACTGTTAGAAGCAATACATTTGCCCTCGGGCATATCAGTCATGAAGTGTAAGGCACATACTAAAGTCACAGATTCTGTTTCCCAGGGTAACGACCTGGCAGACCAGACAGCAAAACATACAGCACTAACTCACACCCAGATTACTGACATAACAAAAACAATAGTACCAACAAAGTGTATGGCAGTTAGAGATCCCGCCCTAGACGTAATTGATATCCAGACACATGCTACTCCAGAGGAGATAAAGAAATGGACTGAACTAGGAGGGATTCAGACAGATCAAGGTTGGGTGACGAAGGGAAAATCTATATGGTTTCTCCCCGACTCAATGGTTCAGGTCATGATAAATACAGCACATAGCCCGGCACATCTAGGAGAGAAGGCGATGTTAGACAGTTTACAGAATCTCTGGTACAACAAACACTTACGAGCAGCAGCAAAACAGAAAGTGCGTACTTGCATGATCTGTTGTCAGTTCAATCCAGGTAAAAGCGTCCCTGTTGAGCAAGGAGGATTTCATCCTCCCGATCACCCTTTTGAAGTCCTCCAGATGGATTATATCCAGATGAATAGCTGTCGAGGTTTTAAATATGTCCTTGTAATTGTTTGTGCTCTGTCCCGTTGGACCGAAGCATACCCAGTCCCAGACTACACTGCTCCGACCACTGCCAGACAGTTGGTTCGTGAATTCTTCCCACGGTACGGTTTGCCCCGTGTCGTGTATTCAGATAACGGACAGCCGTTCTCGTCCGAGTTGATGAGACAGGTTTCCCTTTTGCTAGGATATCAGTGGAGGTTCCACTGTGTCCGACATCCCGAAGCAGCAGGCCTTGTAGAAAGGCATAATCAGACACTAAAAATCCGCCTTGCCAAGATCTGTCAGGAAAAAGGGGTCGACTGGATAGTCGCCCTGCCCGTGGCACTATTCTACATGAGAATGGTCGCCCATTCTAGATCAGGGCTATCCCCGTACGAAGTGGTCTTTGGCAGACCACCGAATATGTGGGGGACGCCCATTCCGAAGAAAATCACTGATGTTGATTGTAATATGTTGACAGATTACCTTGCCTCCTTGATGTCTGCACTCCAATCATGTCGTTCACAGGTTGCCGCAGCCTTCCCTGACAACACCGATGTAAAGGCGCATGAGGTCCGTCCTGGGGACCTGGTACTCGTCCGGAATTTCGACCGGAAAAGTCCGCTGGAGCCCCGTTGGAAGTCTCCGAAGACCGTCCTCCTTACGACCAGGACCGCTGTGAAAATCGAGGGGAGAAAGGGGTGGGTCCATACGAGTCACATCAAACTTTGCAATGAACTAAAAAACGGACTGAAACAGGACTCTGACTCGTCCACCCCCACCAAAGACTGTGCTGAAACGAAAGACTTTACCGTTACCGAACGAGAAAAGACTCCCCAAGAACTATATCGAATGAAACTCAGATCTAGCAAGTCAGACAGTTTAATTGTTTAAGTCCTCCCCTAGGTGAATCGGTTAAATAGTTTCTGACATGTATCCCCTAGATCGAGATAGAGAGAGAGAGAGAGAAGCAAAGAAACGTACTTACTGCAAATCACTGCGTAGTCACTGTATAGTGACGTTGTTAATAATGTTTTTTCTAAGTATTCTAATTATTATTGCCAGCATTCTGCTACCTATATATTGGCCTATTTTCAGGCGTGAACAATCTGCTTACAATGTCTCTGCTGAACACACTTTTAGTGAACTTCCTGCACATGAACTCTCTTACAGACTTGCGCTGCGCAACAATACATTCATTAGTATGTTACATCATTCCCATCAGACAAATAATGCTACCGACTGCTGGATATGTGGCCGACTCCCTCCCTACCAGAATTACAAGGGAGCTCTGCCCCTCTTTCCGTACCCGTTCACTCACAATGGCTCCTGTGGAGCATGGTTTAAAATAATTAATTCCTTAGATCCTGATATTGCTGTTTTCGATGGGGGCTGGGTTTGGGGAAACTTGAACTTAGTCCTGATCAACGTCTGTTACCCTGATAAAGAGGGACTTCCCACTCGAATAGGAACTGATCTAGAAAATGAAGTATATGGATTAGGTAATTACACAATTAGCCTTATGATCCTTACTGTTGAATCCGAAGCTGCTCCAGTTTTGCCCCATATGTTAGTATTACCAGTCACAGGTGAATTATGTGTTAGCAAGAAAGGTTCAGTACACGTAGGTCATAGTAAATGCACTACTGTGGTCGAGTTCAGTGATCATGGTAAATCGTCCTTTAAAGCTACCAGTCATTCCTACTTTGTTTGTGGTCATACCGCATACATACGTTTGCCTCCAGATTGGGATGGTACCTGTTACATTGCATTCCTTCTGCCACCTGTTTTTCTAGCTCCCCCTGATTACCATAGAAATACGAATCTAGCACCGAATAGACCCAAAAGAGATATTCCCCTTGTCGACTACACAGAAACGGCATGGGAACAGTACACTGATTTCAATAAAGGATTCTTTTTCTTCCTAGGACCTGTCCAAAACAGTAAATTGATACGCAGATTAACCAGAACACTTGAAGCAGTAGTACATGAAACTGCCTCCGCCTTAGGTAACTTAACAGAGGAGCAATCTGCTATGCGGGTTGTTGTCCTTCAAAATCGTCTTGTAATTGACGTCATCTTGGCAGATAGAGGTGGAGCCTGTAAGGTCATCGGGTCAAGTTGCTGTGTTTTCATTCCACAAAATGCACCATCTGTCTATCAAGCTATTACCCGTCTGCATAAAATTGCAAATCAGATACATCAGAATCCAGGCACCTGGACTTGGTCCGGTTGGTTCTGGACTACGTTAACAGCTTGGGGATGGAAGATCTTATCATTCCTAGGTATTGGCCTTGTTATAGTATTCAGCTGCTGCCTGTGCCTACAGTGTGGGCCAGCGATTTGTGGACTGTGTGCCACATCCTGCATTGAGCATTCCAGTTGTCTCTCAAACAGTCAAAGAAAGAAAGATGAACATATAATGTTACAAGAACAGACTGATCGATTCATGAGGATCGATATATCATGAAGGGTCCGTAGGGAACAAGGAGGGAATGAGGTAATATAAATTTTATGGTCAAGTTATGTTCCCTAGCGCGTACCCCACCGACTCCATGTACGAGTTAAAGTGCATGTAACTTCCCTCCTGTACCAGCTATGAAGACGCAAATACATTTGCGTCCAACGTTAACTTGTCCTCTTTCAGACCCACCATGAATGGGTTGGATGGTCCGTTCCTAAGTATGCTATGCCAACGTCTTTTTGTAGTGTACTCCTACGTTTTTCAGCCCTGGCTGAAGTAGGCCCTGAATCTCTGCCACCGAACCTCTTTTCTGGCTTCTGACTCCGAGAAATCTCTGCCCAGGCAGCCCCCGTATTCGTGAACTCTGACTTACTTCTAGCGCGGCCCTCCGTGCTCAGCTCAGCCTGCTGCCTGCCAAGATTGACTATAACCTTCGAGTTATCTGTTTCCCTCCCCGAAAATACATTCCAGCCTGCTAGCTTCAGTAAACATCCTTCCTCAGCTACAGGGCTAAAGGGCCGACCTGTCTCTATGCAAGTAATTCATAGCCTCTGTTGCCATGCTTCCATGGAAGGCCCCTTGCCCCACGCTTCTCATACAGACACCCAGGCGCTTATACACGCACTCACAGCAAGTATAGAATAGCTTCTGCCCTAGAGACCTTTCTGCCCCGATAGCTTAGTTCCTAAACATCAGATATCAGATATGACAGAAGCACAAGTTGATCTGACATGCCAGACTTCTGTCTCTTTCCGTCAGTGTAAATGTCAAGTCCCCTGCACCCCTCTAATTACACGTCATACAGCTGCGCGCGCATCCAAGCTTCCGATTTCTGCTGACATTGCAACATTCTGTTAGCACCACCCCTTGGTGCCACCCACTTGTGTCACCTATCAGTGACGTTTCCAGAACACACCTCTAGCTCACGCCTCTTGATTACGTACATGTGCCACGTGTATATTGTTATCTTGTCTTCTCTCAGCTGTTACGCCTCTTGCACTGTTACTTATGGAATGAAATAAGTATATAAGCTATGTACTGTTAATAAAATGTAGCGCTCTATCCCTTCTGACATCCTGTGTGGTGGTCAGAACATGATATCCTGATTCCTTTATGAGGAATAAACCCCTTAGAAACTCTTACACCACAGACTCTGTTTTCCTTCATTCTGATTGAGTTATTATTGATTAAGTACTTACCTGCATAGAAATTAAGAGAGTAAATTAATTATTTACGTCACCCTGATCTCTTGACTGGGTGAGAGCTTTCTGCTTAATTCAGAGACTCTGTCCCTCACCACCCCTTGTTGTAAATATTTTTGTCCACCCTAAGCGTGGAAGGGTATTCTCAGATGTGAGACCCTTGCTCATTGCACCATCAGGATTCAAGCAAACCGGGCCGAAGACGGCTGTAATGCCAGAAACCGGTCCCCGGGAGCTTGTTTCCTTCCCAGTGTAAGAATTGGCTTTTGTAGTTTGGTTTGCCCTGTTCCCATCATGCACTGGGACAGGAACAGACTAATTTGCATACAGTCAGGTTCTGAAACTGGGATGGTGCAGTGAGCTAAAAAACGGTGTTGGATCTAGCCCTGATCTCTTGACTGGGTGAGAGCTTTCTGCTTAATTCAGAGACTCTGTCCCTCACCACCCCTTGTTGTAAATATTTTTGTCCACCCTAAGCGTGGAAGGGTATTCTCAGATGTGAGACCCTTGCTCATTGCACCATCAGGATTCAAGCAAACCGGGCCGAAGACGGCTGTAATGCCAGAAACCGGTCCCCGGGAGCTTGTTTCCTTCCCAGTGTAAGAATTGGCATTTGTAGTTTGGTTTGCCCTGTTCCCATCATGCACTGGGACAGGAACAGACTAATTTGCATACAGCCAGGTTCTGAAACTGGGATGGTGCAGTGAGCTAAAAAACGGTGTTGGATCTAGCCCTGATCTCTTGACTGGGTGAGAGCTTTCTGCTTAATTCAGAGACTCTGTCCCTCACCACCCCTTGTTGTAAATATTTTTGTCCACCCTAAGCGTGGAAGGGTATTCTCAGATGTGAGACCCTTGCTCATTGCACCATCAGGATTCAAGCAAACCGGGCCGAAGACGGCTGTAATGCCAGAAACCGGTCCCCGGGAGCTTGTTTCCTTCCCAGTGTAAGAATTGGCTTTTGTAGTTTGGTTTGCCCTGTTCCCATCATGCACTGGGACAGGAACAGACTAATTTGCATACAGCCAGGTTCTGAAACTGGGATGGTGCAGTGAGCTAAAAAACGGTGTTGGATCTAGCCCTGATCTCTTGACTGGGTGAGAGCTTTCTGCTTAATTCAGAGACTCTGTCCCTCACCACCCCTTGTTGTAAATATTTTTGTCCACCCTAAGCGTGGAAGGGTATTCTCCGATGTGAGACCCTTGCTCATTGCACCATCAGGATTCAAGCAAACCGGGCCGAAGACGGCTGTAATGCCAGAAACCGGTCCCCGGGAGCTTGTTTCCTTCCCAGAGTAAGAATTGGCTTTTGTAGTTTGGTTTGCCCTGTTCCCATCATGCACTGGGACAGGAACAGACTAATTTGCATACAGCCAGGTTCTGAAACTGGGATGGTGCTGTGAGCTAAAAAACGGTGTTGGATCCAGCCCTGATCTCTTGACTGGGTGAGAGCTTTCTGCTTAATTCAGAGACTCTGTCCCTCACCACCCCTTGGTGTAAATATGAGCGTCTGTTTGAGCAGTGCATGGTAATCAATGACTATATCTTTACAGTAGGTTCTACTACTAATGACTTGAGGCTAGAGTTTGAGGAATGGCAGCTAGTTAAAAGCCTGACAGACATGCTTCGTCCTTTTGAGGTCTTCACGCGTGAAGTCAGCAGGGAGGACTGTTGTTTGAGCAAAGCTATCCCATTGTTGTGCATGCTAGAGCACCAACTGAAGGTGGTGCCTTCAACGTTGAGAGATGATGGTGGAAAGCAAGCTGCATATCTGTTGGCGGAGAACTTATTAAGGCGCCTAGTTGCCAATGAAAGGCTTCAAAAGATACATACAGAACAACATTACATTTGTGCCACTATTCTGGATCCACGGTACAAAAAGGCAGTGGCCAGTAAAGCATTCATTCCTATTGATGAGGCAGATGTTTCAAAGTACAAACATTGGATAGCTGTGTCAGCCAGACGGTTCAAAAAAGATCGGCAGAGAATTCAAGGAGCCGTCAGAAGTCCAACTGAATCTGCAGGCGATCCAGCGTCAAGTTCCACTTCTGAATCTGTGGCCGAAGGGAGTCACTTTCCCTCACAGCCGTTAACGACACCAGCAGCAACCCTATCATCATCCTCACCTGCACCAGGCCCAGCCATAATATTGTCGGAAGCGGATTGGCTAACTCATCAAGGGTTTGTTCGTTCCAGTGCTGAGAAGGCCACAGATGGTACACAAAGTGGAGCAACCATGGAGAACCTTGAGTTGATGGTGCAGGCCTATCTGGATGAGCTAACACAGGTCTTTGTTCATAGGAACCCATTGCTGTATTGGTACAGGAAAATGGCTCTATGGCCACTGATCGCCAACCTGGCTCTAAATTATTTGTCTTGCCCACTCGCAAGCGTGTCTTCTGAACGTGTTTTCAGTGCTGCTGGTGCCATTGTAACTTCAAAAAGGTGCCGGCTCTCGGCCAAAAATGTGGAGAGGTTAACGCTGATCAAGATGAATCAGCACTTGATACCACCAGATTACAAAGTACGTGAATGCACGCAGGAAGAAGAGGACACCGACTTAGGTGACGGAAGTTCTTCTCTGTTACCTGACCTACTCCCGTCTCAAATCATGGAGTTGGAGGACGAGCTCTACTTCCCTGACACCGAGCCCTGAAAATGACTTCCTTTTTTTCGTCCTTATTCACTTTTATTCCTGTTTGGCTTTCTTTGTTTTGCAACTTTTACCACAACAAAACTATAATCACCTAATCACAACAAGTCCATCAGCAGCACTGTCTTCATCTTATATTCCTTATTGATTCGAAGGTTCCTTAGTCTGCATTCCTGAGGTTCACAAGTTCACAACTCAATCATGCTCCTTTGTACTCCTCCTCCAGACTCCCCCTATCCATTTCCCTCCACGTTTAGGCCCTGTTCTGTCCCTGTCCTCAGCGCCCAGCAAGTAGTGGCCAGCTGCTACGTTTAGGTTTTGGTGCAGTGGCGCAACCTGGACTTTGATGTAAGTTCTGTGCTAAGGTAATTTCTGCGAATTCTCCTGTGCTGCACCTCTGAATGTGTTGATGCAACATGTGTCTTGTTCTTACACCTCTGAATGTGTTGTTTATGCATCATGTGTTCTCCTATGCTGCACCTCTGAATGTGTTTTATGCATCATGTGCCTTGTTCTTACACCACTGAATGTATGTTTAAGCAACATGTGTTTTCGTTCCCAGGCCTATACCCCTAAATGTACGGTCATATTTAGTTGGTTGTTTTCTCCTACTACAGGTGTTCCCTGTGAGGTCCTGGTTCCCTGCGTAATATTCTCCTAAGGATGGTTAGGGTTGCGTAGGTGGTACTTACCGTTTACCAGTAGTTACTGGTTGTGTGCTAAAGTGATTTATACTCTATGTTCTAAGTGCTAATTCTAACAGTCTTTCTAGTTATAAAAGTGCTAATTTGTGACAGTGGTATAGGTGGCCCTGTCTTGTACATATCCCCTGTAAATTCTGCCAGTGCCTGTTGGCACATTGTGAAGTGTGTGTTTTTATCTAATGTGTTTTGGTGTAATACAAAGGCTATTTTTTTTTATACATAACCTTGTGTGGAATTTCCTTTGTGGTGGGCCTTGGGTGTTGTTGCTGGGGGTGCATGCGCAAACACTTAACTCACATTGCCTCCGAGTTTAGCCTTACTGCTCGTGCTATGTTACCAAGGGGGTGAGCAGGGGTTATCTTGGCGCGTAACTCCCTTGTCCTGACGTGGAAGTGGTGGTCTCTGACTGACTTTGGCGCAAGCCCCGGGCGGCCAGGGATCCCATTTCTAACATTGGCTCATTCATAATGATGTTGGCAATGTTTTAGGGGGGTTTGGTGTTCTTTGGTCCAGAATTGGCAGAATTTTGGCAGAATTTTGGCCTTTTTGGGTGTTTTGCGGGCGCGTGTGTTTGGGTGAAAACTAAGTGAAAACTAGTGAAAACTAGTCTTCTTCTTCTTCAAAGAGCGCAGTGGTTCGATTTTGTTCTGCCTTGCTGAGATTCTTGTGAATCGCTGGCACAAGTGACTGTCCAGGTGAGTTTCAAGAGGATCAAAGTAGTGTAAGTGCTGAAAACAGCAATATTTTGTGAACAGCGCAATTTGCCATCTTTTGAATATACCAGTATTGCATGTTTTTGGGGGGCTTCTAGGTTTCTGTGGGTGGGTTTTGGGGTCAGGGAGCACTGCTGGCACAGTCTAATGTTGATTGCATTTGTTTTTCAAGAAATCCATAGTGGATAAGTTGAGTTATGACCTAGCTGCACAGCGTATTTGGACTGAATTGAAGGTAGGCCCATTTTTGCTTTTTGCCTGTTTGGGGGTGTTCTGCTTTTGGGCGGGTGGCTGCAGGGGTCTGGGGGCATAGCTTGGAAGGTCTAATATTGGAATGAAATTTTGGACCAAATCGGAGGTGAAAAAGTTTTTTCATTTTTGCTCACTTGCCTTTCTTTGGGGTGCTGTTTGGGGGGCTTCTATGTTTTTGTGGGTGGGTTTTGAGGTCTGGCAGCACTGCTGGCACAGTCTAATGTTGATTGCATTTGTTTTTCAGGAAATCCATGGTGGAAAAGTTGAGTTATGACCTAGCTGCACAGCATATTTGGACTGAATTGAAGGTAGGCCCATTTTTGCTTTTTGCCTGTTTGGGGGTGTTCTGCTTTTGGGCGGGTGGCTGCAGGAGTCTGGGGGCATAGCTCTGAAGGTCTAATATCGGAATCAAGTGTTT
Source organism: Lissotriton vulgaris (assembly GCF_964263255.1). Taxonomy (NCBI): domain Eukaryota; kingdom Metazoa; phylum Chordata; class Amphibia; order Caudata; family Salamandridae; genus Lissotriton; species Lissotriton vulgaris. The sequence continues at coordinate 94,035,028 of NC_141699.1, read as the reverse complement.
AGGACCAAATTGGAGGTGAAAAAGCTTTTTAATTTTCAGGCGTTTCGCTCCCTTTAGCATTTTCGGGGGCCTGTTCGGGGGGCTTCCTGGTGTTTGTGGGTGGGTTTTGGGGTCTTGGAGCAATGCTGGGTATGGGTAGTTTTGATTGCAAGTGGTTTGAAGAAAATCCATGGTGGCAAAGGGGAGTTAGGGCCTAGCTGCAGAGCGCGCGTGGAGTGATTTTGGAAATTTGCCTGAAAATTTCCAAGTCCCCATTTTTGTAGTTTTGCTTTTTGGCTGTTTGGGGGTCTTCTACTTGTTTCTGCCTGGGTTGATGGGTCTGGGGCCATTGCTAAGAATGTCTAATACCGGATAAAAGTGTTTTGGATAAAATACATGGTGGAAAAGTTTTTCACTTTTTAGAGTTTTCGCTCACTTTTGTGTTTTTGAGGGCCTATTTGGGAGGGTTCCTGGTGTTTGGGGGTGGGTTTTGGGGTCTTGGAGCAATGCTGGGTATGGATACTTTTGATTGCAAGAGGTTTGAAGCAAATCCATGGTGGCAAAGGGAAGTGTGGGCCTAGCTGCAGAGCGCGCGCGGAGTGATTTGGGAAATTTGCCTGAAAATTTCTTAATGCACGTTTTGTAGTTTTGCTTTTTGGCTGTTTGGGGGTCTTCTACTTGTTTCGTTGACTGGTCTGGGGCCATTGCTGGGAATTTCTAATACCGGATAAGTGTTTTGGAGAAAATACATGGTGAAAAAGTTTTTCACTTTTTAGAGTTTTCGCTCACTTTCGTGTTTTTGAGGGCCTATTTGGGGGAGTTCCTGGTGTTTGGGGGTGGGTTTTGGGGTCTTTGAGCAATACTGGGTATGGATACTTTTGATTGCAAGAGGTTTGAAGCAAATGCATGGTGGCAAAGGGGAGTTAGGGCCTAGCTGCAGAGCGCGCGCGGATTGATTTTGGAAATTTGCCTGAAAATTTCTAAGTCCCCATTTTTGTAGTTTTGCTTTTTGGCTGTTTGGGGGTCTTCTACTTGTTTCCGCCTGGGTTGACGGGTCTGGGGCCATTGCCGGGAATGTCTAATACCGGATAAAAGTGTTTTGGATAAAATACATGGTGAAAAAGTTTTTCACTTTTTAGAGTTTTCGCTCACTTTTGTGTTTTTGAGGGCCTATTTGGGGTGGTTCCTGGTGTTTGTAGCTGCAGAGCACGCACAGAGTGATTTTGGAAACTTGCCTGAAAATTTCTAAGTCCCTATTAGTTTTAATTTTTGGCTGTTTGGGGGTCTTCTACTTGTTTCCGCCTGAGTTGATGGCTCTGGGGGGATTGCTGGGAAGGTCTAATACCGGATAAAAGTGGTTTGGACAAAATCGGAGGTGAAAATTGTTTTGCGTTTTTGCTCACTTGCTTGTCTTTGGGGTGCTGTTTGGGGGGGTTCCGGGTGTTTGGGGTGGGTTTTGGGGTCTGGGAGCACTGCTGGCACAGTCTAATGTTGATTGCATTTGTTTTTCAGGAAATCCATGGTGGAAAAGTGGAGTTATGACCTAGCTGCACAGCGCGTTTGGACAGAATTGAAAGAAGGGCGAAAATATTCTAAGTATGAGATTTTCCATTTTTGCTTTTTGCCTGTTTGGGGGTGTTCTGCTTTTTTGTGGGTGGATTGGCAGGTCTTGGGGCATTGCTGGGAAGGTCTAATACCGGATAAAAGTGGTTTGGAGAAAATCCATGCTGAAAAGCGCTTTGGCACTTTTTTTAAGTTAGGGCTCATTAGGGTTAGCACTAGCAGCAGGATTGCATGTGTTTGGGGGTGTTCTAGATTTTTGCAACTGAGTTCTGGGGTCTGAGAGCACTCGTGGGAATGTGTAATTTTGGTTGCAAGTGGTTTGAAGAAAATCCATGGTGGGAAAGGGGGGATTTGGCCTAGTTAAAGAAAGCGTTTGCCACTATTCTTAACTTAGGGCTCGTTAGGGTTAGCAGTATTGTATTGCATCTGTTTGGGCGGGGGTTCTAGATTCTTACGACTGGGTGGGGTCTTGGAACACTTGTTGGAATGTCTAATTTTTATTGCAAGTGGTTTGAAGATAATCCATGGTGGGAAAGGGGGGTTTTGGGCATACTTTCTGAGTGCGTTTTGGCACGATTTGAAATTAGGCCTCTGTGAGGTAGCAGCAGTATTCTGCACGTTTTTGGGAGGGCAATGTGGGGTGTTCTAGATTTTGGGGATTGTCATCTCTGAAAGTGACAGTATAATTTTTGCACTACACAGCGTGCCTTATATATTTTTTCTCCGTGTCTTTAACAATTACTGTTGTGTTTTTCCATCATCAATTACAGGCAGGCTTTTACCCTGTGCCATCGATGTACTGCTCAGGCTTACAATTAGCGATCCCCAAATCTGCATCAGGCAGGCAGTGGACAGTGTGTCTGGTCACCAAGATTGATCGATGGAGCATCCGATGGAATGAAGGAGTACCGCGAATAAGAGGAATGGCTAAATGCATCAACTTCACAAATTCAACGGGACAACTACAAAAACAGTAACAGTATCCAAAATTCTCCTTATCTTTTGATCTCTGCTTTGTTTGATCTCTGCTTCAAATTCATCCCTCCAGCTATTTGATACGTCTTTGCTATGTTTAACACTAGTTTAATGTTCTAAGTGTTTATTCTCTCTGAGGGCAGAGATGCAAGTGAAATTGCGTAATGACTGCAGCCCTGTACTGTCAACTTGTTTCTTCGTAGTTACTAGTAAGTTGCAGTAAGTAGTAGTACTACTTTTCAGTAAGCTAACCATCCATTTAGTAAACAACTTCTGGCATGCAGTAGTGCACTTCCTTTATGTCCCTTTAAAGATTTATCAATATCTTCAAATCCAAAGATTTGTTTCTCTTCATTTGTTGTTTGACTGTCCATGCTGTGTTTTTTTTCCTCTCTACCAAACTTTCCCAAAAACCCCCATTCCCATCCAATTATCAAACCATAACCCTCTTCCCCCGGGCTGTGTGGTATTTCATTGAGGTGTGACTGACAACAACAATAAATTCCACACACTTGCTGGGGAGGACAAGGTCAAAGCAACCAGAAGTTCATGTGCACCACCGTGGATTGATAAGAACATCCTCCTCCTACACGACATGAACAATCAAATGCTTAATGTTTACCTTACGTTGGCACTGCTTAGGCTACAATTTAGGGCACTGTTCTGTACTGTACTATCTATTGTACTGTTTCTATGCTACGCTCAGGCCACTCAATGTTTAATTTCCTCTTTTTTTCATATGGTGATACTGCCAGTTTGTACCACTACTGCTACCAGACCAACAATGATATTGCATCCGTCGAGGATTCAAGTCAACAACCAAACTTAATCACCATTTGCAATGCAGCCAGCCCTGGGGCTACGCCGATTCTCAAACACAAATCACAGGTAAGATAAACATATTGGAGAGGTAGTAGAACAATGGGCTAGGAGGACTAAGTTGGGAGGAGAGCAGAGACTGACAGTACTACTAGTAAAGTACAGTAGTAGGGCTACTAAATGTACTAACTCGGTTACTTGCCTTTTGGTATATTTCAGGACTAGATGTTTCATTCATGCTGGTAAGTTTGAAGAAAACAAACGTCCAGTAACCACCGCCAACCCCCACACAAAATAATATATGAACGCGTATACTGTGTTTTTGAAAGAAAAGTAATTATTAAAAAATATATATTCGTGTTGTTTTCAGCACAACAATAATAAAATTAATTACCCGAACTCACCCCCCCTCCCGATCCCAACCAATGTCAAAAAGTCCAAAAGTCCCCTTTCCCAAACACCCAATTCCCACCCCCCAACAGTCTTTAAAAAAGGGGCATGGGACAGTCACTCCTCCAGTGGCGTAGTTTGGCAAGCTGTTGCTGCATGTCCCGCTGTTCTTTGCGGAGGTCCCGGAGCTGGCGCTGATGTTTTTTGGCCAACCGCTCCAGGTAGTCCACTCTTCTGCGTAGCCGACGCACACGAACCATCCAGGATCTGGGGGGGCCGCTGATGTTGTTGCTGCTGTGCGACGGTGGCGGGAGGCTGTAGGGCCACGGCTCCGTTTCGCTGGAGGCTTCTGGCTGGTGGACCCGGGGGCAGTGGAGGAGGATGTAGATGTTGATGTCTCCTCATGTTCCCGAGCCCACAACCGCCGATACTCGGCACAAATAGCCTCCAGCTTACGGGCCCTGGCCCGGACAGCCATCTCCTTACGGGTGAGCTTTTTGGGAGTAGCATCTATGAATAAAGGAAGAAAAATACTGTATCCAATAGTCTTTAACATAAAGTCAAAATAATTCAACGGAAGGTTGACACTCAGTAACACCAGCAAGTAGAAAACACAGTATAACATTTTGGCATGTATCTTTCCGCCGTCTTTCTAAGCCTGTGACACTGTGAGTTTCCGGAATTCCACTAGCAGCACTATAGGTGGACTCACTACTACATACATAAACAGAGCGTACTAAAAAAAGGCCTTTTTTACTTTTTTTGCTAAATAAATTACTGGTACGTGAACTTGTGGTAGCCGCCATAATGGCAGCTCACTCAGCTTTCACCCAAGAAATACAGACACAGGCCAAGATGATGCAGACTTGCAGTACTTTAAGCAGTACATGCAGGTGGGGATAGGAATGTCTTACCTTTCTATAGGGGTGGCACTGCCACTGGCCATACTTCATCCACTCAGCGTCTGCTCTACTTCATCATACACCTCTGCTATTGACGAGAAGGATAAGAAGATAACATCCAGGCTTCCAAAGTACGTCTATGATTCTTCTTCATGTCTCAAATGTACCAAAAATTATTTTTGTCAACAACCAACTAACACCCTTTTCATTATATTTTGGAAACCGCCGTCTTCTTTCTTATGTTGAATTGCATTCAACAAAACCATTCTTTACAGTCATAAATATTAAGACTCGCTCGTCCTTCGTTTCACCCTTCTTTAACTTTTCGTTCTTCACATCCCTAAACTACATCTGATATGACTTGGCTTCACAATAAAAATTTGCCAGCTGAGTTGAAGTGAAATAGAGGGGGCCATTGGTTACCAGAGAAGTACCGCCGCTATTGCTATTAAAAGTCAAGGTTGACTGTCTTCTCCGTGATAGCCCAAAAAGTAGTTCTAAATTAGTAAATGTTCTTGACAGTACAGTGTACTCATACTAGTGTACTGTGTACTACTGTACAGTACATCATACACTCCTTTGCGAGCCTACTCAAAAAAAATTTAATAAGTAAGGAGTATAATAACTTACCACCGTCCGCCGCCGCTGAGTCTTCCCCCCCAGCTCCTCCTGTTGGCGCCGCCGCATCCAGAGTGGACCCCTCCGCACTGCTGGCCCCGGCACTGGTGGTCATCTGTGCTGTATCAGATGTTGTGACGTCTAGGAAAAACATGTCATATTTTCATATGCCATACACAACCCCCTATTTTGTCTCGTAATGGAAGAAAATGTTACATAACACATTTTTTATTACTGGGATTGAAAAAAAGTAACGGTTTAGGGGAGGGTGTTAACCTTTTATATGCTTATTCCATTAAATGCTACACTTCTTCTTATGACAACTGATGAATGCTTGCTTAACGTGCACCATTTTTCTCATTACAGAAAGAAGATTCCATTGCCCTTCTGCCAGACGATTCACCAACTACTACTAAGTCATCACCAGCAGTACTTTAAGTACTTTAAAGAAGGTGGGGGCTCCCGCACAGTTATTCTAATAATTTCATGTGTCTGTTACCAACTAATATTAAGTTTGAGTCATACTAATTTCATTCATGGGAATGTTGTTTAAACTTTAACGTCATTTTCAGCCATCAGAATACTACGCTATTAAAAATAAAGAAATAATGTTTTCATTTCTTAATTGAAAATAAAACTTTAAAACTAACAAACACGGTGTGGTTTTTGTTTACGAGTGAGTGAGCGGAAGGGTTTGAACTACTGCACTTGGCAGTCATGTTTCAGTGACTCAGATAGGCCGGGACTCGAAGGTAGTCTTCTTCTGTTCTTCTGAGTCGTAAAATCATTGGTCAGACATTCTAGATAGTCGGTCAGGGGATTTGGGGTTCAACTTCTGTTCGGACTGAGGTATGTCGAAGGTCGAACTGCACCTATCATCAACAATGTCCTATTTATCTTGTCCATACTTCTTTGTGTGCAGAATAGTCCCTGAAACACTAGCGGTATGGGATGTGCTCCTCTCAAATCAAAAAGGCAACTGCTACCTTTTACTTGGTGTAAACAATGACATTTTGTTGTTGGAAATTGTCAAAGCACTTACATTAAGAAGACTGGAATAGACAGCAAGGGCAACCCAGAGGACTGCACTCATTGCCTAGAGCTATTGCTGTATCAGAGTTTTGTTTCACACCGTTTGCCGAATGGGCAAGCTTAGCTACCTCCACAGACCGACTCATATTTGTAAATAGTAGTAGCACAGAAAGTGATGGTAGAGGCAGGATAAGAATGTAGAAAGTAGTCTACATTAGAAGAAGATCAAAGACTATTTTGTAAAACATAGAATTATTAGGAACCAGTTTGTAATGAATAGGAGCTGTAAAAGTTAGAAAAGTATAAGTATTAATATAACAATAGAACAACTTACTGGGGCCAGTAGAAGAGCCTGCAAGGGATTGCTCCTGTCCACATTCTGCCACCGGAGTCTCTGTCGCCGCCGGCGCCTTGCCCCTGGGAGTTGCTGGTGATAATGAAATAAAGAAACACAACATGGATGATTGTTTTTTGGGAAATATTTGATTTCTTTGTACTCAATCTAAAATTATGTCGGGGAAACCAATTAACATCAATTGCATCTGATCTGGTCAACTAGGAGGATAGCAGCACAGTATTGCAGGATTCGCAGACCGTCTAATAGGAAAGTTATGTAATTCACTAACTACATCAACAACAAAAAGGTTCTACTACGACTGCCATTACTCAGCAGCACGAGACGTCGCGTGACAGACACAGTCCGTCATCATGATTGCAGACCACTAACAAATGTCCTATAACAAGTAATAAATAATATACTCAACGTATCAATCCACCACTATCTCTTCAAAGTGGCGGCAGCAGGAGTACAAAGAAGGACTAGACTTGCGTCTACTGTCTCTAGCAATACGTGGTAATGCTGTCAAATGACTAAAAAGTTGCAAACAAGTAAGCATAGTAGCAACGCCAATAACCAGGCGAGCACCTGCAATGACAGAAGCTATTTAAACATTAATTTACCTGCAATGTAATCTAATCAGCAGCATTCGTACTCATCAGGAAAAAAAATAGATTAGCAATATAACAGAGCAGAAGGAAAACAAGTAGTTATTAAATAGCTACTTACCAAGGCCAGGGATCTCCACACCGAGCAGGTCGAGCATGTCATGCTCCCGGTCCAGGATGTCACTCCACCGGTGCGTCACTTGGTGGTAGGTGCGCCAGACCCCAGACTCCTTATACATGCGTCGGCACACCTTCTCCTACAGCTGGCGACGCTCCCGGAGGATGTAACCGGAAGCAATCCGCCCACCTGCTGCCACGGTCTTAGGGAGGTGGACTTGGACAAAAACCATCAAGGCGGCCACCTCCACCGCAGAGAAGATCTCCCTGGGCTGCACTTCCTCCCCCCTCAAACGCCCACAAGGGTGTCGGGTACGGGGTGGTGGGCCCTTCCCCTTGCCCTTGTCGCCTCCCTTAGCCATGGTCCTGGGCACAAGAAGAATGAAAGAAGAATTGGTGTGAAAAAAAATAAGAGAGAGAGCAAAAGAAATAAAGTAGGTAATAAAGTAACAATAAATTTAAAAAAACACAAAATATAGATGTAGGAAATTGAAGAGAGAGATAATAAGCAAAAAAAAACAGAAAAGTTCAGAAAAACATAGGATTACAAAGATGAAAGGTGGATAGAAAGGTAGCATGCCCAAAACCATGGCAGTGAATGAAAAACAAGATGGGCGTGCCCATAGAGGACCGCGTGGGTAAGTTCGCGCGATATTTCCCCCGCCAGCACGCATAAACGCCCACGAACACGTAATCACGTGCCGCATACGACACGAGCATGCAACGAGCGCCCGGAAACACGTCACGCAAACAAGATGGCCGCGCCCATACACGACCGCATGGGCAACCTCGGGGTCGGTGCGTTGTAAGCGGTCCGTGAATAAGCAAAAAAACGCCCGAACACGCAAAAAAAGAAATCAGCAAATTCGCACGAATTTGCGGATTGCAAGTTCGATTTCGCACTATTTCGAGTCCCGCGAATCTCACGAAATGGCAGAAAAACGAATTTTGGAAAACTGAAAGCACTTAGCAGGCGCAAAAGTTCAAGCTAATTTGTAATCATTCCCTGTAGTGCTTCCTGAGGGGCCCCTCCAGAGTTCAGTTGCCTACTTGCAACTATTCTCTGACCCTGCTCTGACCCTCAAAGCAGGGTCAGAGAATAGTTACAAGTATGGCACAATGCTCCTGTAAAAAAAATAACTGCAACAGGAAGGTCTTACAGCTAAGGAAGCAGGTGCCAGACTTGAAGCACAAATTCAGTGACACATTAACCAGTCCCAAATTAATTAATCTCAGTTGAGACTGGGAAGGTGTGCTTTGCTTTCCCCCATAATCTACAGTGGTGAACAAGAGGGTGGTAGTGGTGAACCAGAGCGCGCTGTGATAAACCAGAGGGGGGCAGTGAGGATCCAGAGGGTGGCAGTGGCAAACCAGAGGGTAGCAGGGATGAACCAGAGGATGGCAGTGATCAACCGGAGGGTGGCAGTGATGTACCAGAGGGAGGCAGGGATGAACCAGAGGATGGCAGTGATGAACCAGAGGGTGGCAGCCTTGAACCAGAGGGTGGCAGTGTTCAACCAGTGGGTGGCAGTAATGAACCAGATGGTGCTGTGATAAACCAGAGGGGGACAGTGATGATCCAGAGGGTGGCAGTGGCAAACCAGAGGGTGGCAGTGATAAACCAGAGGGTGGCAGGAATAAACCAGAGGATGGCAGTGATCAACCAGAGGGTGGCAGTGATGATCCAGAGGGTGGCAGTGGCGAACCAGAGGGTGGCAGTAATGAACCAGAGGGTGGCAGTGATGAACCAGAGGGTGCTGTCATAAATCAGAGGGGGACAGTGATGATCCAGAGGGTGGCAGTGGCAAACCCGAGGGTGGCAGTGATGAACCAGAGGGTGGCAGTGATGATCCAGAGGGTGGCAGTGGCAAACCAGAGGGTGCTGTGTGTGAGAAGTTGGCCTGGTATATGATGATCACTATTCTAGTGAGCACCTTGCACCAGTCCAAACGACCCTTAAGGTGATTGGTTGTAAGTCAACCTTATAGACCAGCTATCCTAGTGGTAGCATGGACAAAAGCAGTCTTAGGCTAAACTCAAGAGGGCATGTGAAGCCAGCTGTTTTACCATATGCAATCCTTTAAATACCAAATGAAAGGACACCACACAAATTATATATTATAAAATATATGTATTTATTTCTAGAATAATCCCCTTGACTCTTTATGAGCACAGGAGCACAAGCGTTAAACAAAGAACACAGTATAACATACAATAAGATGCACAATTATGGATAGGCAGGGTGGCCACTCAAACCATATATTAAGAAAGTGGTATAAGTACCACATCACGAACAATGAACAGGCCTAGGGCCTAGGGAATCGTTGGGCCTACACTGGACTAACGAAGGTTAGGACATAGGAGGCCCACAGGATGCGGGTGCAGTGTCTATAGGCAACCGCGTTTACCATACAAGTCAATGGTGCGTAAAAATCAGAAATTTATAGGTTTAGGAGTCTTCCGACTGGACTAGAACTTAGCCACTAAAAAGTAGGACACTAGAGGAAGCGGGTGCATAAGTGCCAAAGTGCGTTGGGTTTCTTTGTGGAGTTCTATGGAGCCTGGAGGTAAAGATGCTGCAGGCAGCCAGGAGAGAAGAGTCTGGTTGGATCCAAGTGTGGATCAAAGATGTAGAGTACCTGAAAGCAGAGGGGACAGAGTCTAGGTCACTAGCTAGTGACCAGGATGGAACCAGAACGGAACCAGGCAGTGTCGCGTTGCGATCAGGTGCTGTTGAGTAGTTTGTCTCCGCTGCCACGTGGACCAGGAAGGATCGAAGATGACCAGCCGGTGGACTCGAGCTGTTCCACAAAGGCTCTTGCTGTCGGCGGTGTCAGTTCTCGATTTGGAGTCACCAAACCTTGGCAAATGCAACCCAAGCAGGACTCGAAGATGTCTTCTGGATCGGACCGGGAAGGTCAGATCGATGGCTGCTTTTCAGGGGAGCTAGGGCCAGTCTGTAGCAACCAGACCAGCAGTGTAGTTTCGATGGATCGTTGTCACAGAGGCCACTAGCCAACGGGCAAGCGACCAGACAATGCGGCAAGCAGGAAAAGTCCAAAAGGGCCCCATGCAGCACTCGGTGAAGGTGGAGGGGTGATCTTTGGAGCACAGGCTGCTCGGGGCTGGGGCTTCTCAAACCCTAAAGCACAGCATCGAGGGTGCCTCGGGAGCTGCACAGGAAGCACTTTGTCGACTGGACCAGGACTGTGGATCAGGCTGTTGGATGTCTAGGAGTCTGGGTCTTGGTGATCTCTGTTGTTCGAGCTCCGGCGGGAGCAACGGCAAAGAACGTCTTGATGCGCTGATGGTGCCTGCTTGCACAGGGTGGCCACTCCTTGACCACAAAGGAGATTATTCAGTCTTCCACGTCGAGTGGGATGTTGAAGGATCCAGGGTTTCATTTCAAAGTTTCAGTCAGGATGATCTGGTTTGCATTGGCACAGCTCCAACCTTTATTCCAAATCTAGGGGCTGGATCTCCTGCTAGGTCCCTCCTATGGGTGGGACCCAGGAAGGGGGTGGTTACACCCCTTTCCCTTTGTCCAGTTTCGCGCCAGAGCTTTTGAACTGGACTTTGCATGGGACACCTTGTGTGCCCCAGGCAGCGTCTAGTTTCATTCAGCCCTTCCTGCCCCAATCCACAGCCTTGAACCAGAGGGTGGCAGTGATCAACCAGAGGGTGGCAGTGATGAACCAGAGGGTGGCTCTGGTGAAGCAGAGGGTGGCAGTGATGATCCAGAGGGTGGCAGTGATGAACCAGAGGGTGGCAGGGATGAACCAGAGGATGGCAGTGATCAACCAGAGGGTGGCAGTGATGAACCAGAGGGTGCTGTGATACACCAGATGGTGGCAGTGATGAACCAGAGGGTGGCAGAGATGAACCAGAGGATGGCAGTGATCTGATTATCCAGAGGGTGGCAGTGGCGAACCAGAGGGTGGCAGTAATGAACCAGAGGGTGGCAGTGGCAAACCAGAGGTTGGCAGTGATCAACCAGAGGGTGGCAGTGATGAACCAGAGGGTTCTGTGATAAACCGGAGGGGGGCAGTGATGATCTAGAGGGTGGCAGTGGCAAATCAGAGGGTGGCAGTGATGAACCAGAGGGTGGCAGGGATGAACCAGAGGATGGCAGTGATCAACCAGAGGGTGGCAGTGATGATCCAGAGGGTGGCAGTGGTGAACCAGAGCGTGGCAGTAATGAACCAGAAGGTGGCAGTGGCAAACCAGAGGTTGGCAGTTATGAACCAGAGGGTGGCAGGGATGAACCAGAGGATGGCAGTGATCAACCAGAGGGTGGCAGTGATGAACCAGAGGGTGCTGTGATAAACCAGAGGGGGACATGGATGATCCAGAGGGTGGCAGTGGCAAACCAGAGGGTGGCAGTGATGAACCAGAGGGTGGCAGGGATGAACCAGAGGATGGCAGTGATCAACCAGAGGGTGGCAGTGATGATCCAGAGGGTGGCAGTGATGATCCAGAGGGTGGCAGTGGCAAACCAGAGGGTGGCATTGGTGAACCAGAGGGTGGCAGTGATGAACCGGAGGGTGGCCGCGATGAACCACAGGGTCGCAAACAGGCTGGACACGTAGAAACAACATGGTCATGACCGTTGCAACCACACAAGTAAATTTGTGTTCTCGAACTTGTACAAAACCCTCGTGAACTGGCAAAAACAGCAAATTCGCATGAATTCGCAAGTTTTGCAAATTGCGAGTTCGCTTTTGCACCAATTCGCGGATCGCGAATTCACAAATTTCGCCCATACTTAAACCATGCCTGTATTTGGGTTTCATGGGCTATGCCTAAATAAGGGATTGCTTTCTATGCCTATATAAGGGCAATATGAATTGTACCTATATAAGGGCATGAATCCGGAAAATTCACTCAGAGCTTAAAACGCCACACAACACCCACTCCACTTTATTATGTACATTACTAAGTTCTAAACACAAAAAAAATATCTAAACATGACTTGTTAAAAACCCACCCAAAATACATAAAAATGCATTGGTACTAGTTGTACACGAAAAACATTTGTGCTGTATGCATTTAAAGCAATGTTTCATTCAAAGCACATAGATGACATTTTGAAATGCTATCCGAATGAATCACGGAAAATACATTTATGAAATGACTCTTAATTACAGAAGAAAAAGTTGAGACCATTTCAGGGCAGATTATATAAACTGGTTGATTGTGGACAAGGTCATATATTGTCTCTTGTAGGTTTTTCAAAGAATTCTAGTTCTCTATGAATAGTTCCACTTTAAGCAAAAATTTGGAAAAGCAAAACTTTGATCATAGAAAACATAGAGTTCCAAAGTTAGAAACTTTGTTTTGAAAAAATTAAGGTCGAATTCAGAGTCTCTCAGAAGACTGTGCGTCAAATTAAAATTCATTGTCATTGGTTGGAGAAAACATCAAGTCTTTAAAGAATTTGTCTACCATTGTAGGAGAAAGTTGGATTACCTTGTTAAGAAGTTTAATCACACATAGATGTGAAGCATCGCCGTCAGCATTGGTCGCATTAGCAATGTTCGAATTGGAAGGTACCTGTGTGCTGCTTTCCTCTCATACCTCACTGTCAGCATTTTGCGCCTATGATATCTCAATGAATGCCGTCATCAGAATTGGTAGCCGCTGGGGACAACACAGTACATGAGCCGTCACTGGTTCAAGCAGAGTATCAACATCCGTTGGCACGACTGATGGGAGAGTCAGAGAGATGTCTAGCATGCATTCTTCTCCACATAGCAGGCATGGTAGAACAGGTAAGATGCAATCTTGCCAGATTGGTCTGAATGACATAAACCATGTGGTATTCAATTCTCTTAAATGAGTTATTCCCAAAATTTGGACAATGCGCTCACAACACTTCATTTCCAGTAGAGTATTCTCCACATTGAACTGGGTATCGCTGGTAACTTGGCTTGCCATATCGAAGCAGTAGGAGCTAAAATAGTATTGCTGCAGCGAGTCCCAAAATGAGAGACAGTCCGCCAAACACACAGAGTGCACAAAGTTTGGAAATATACCTAGGACTGCTTGAAAAGGTGATAACAGTCCTGAAAAAACTGTCTTAAATACATGTACAATACCACTTGTATCAGACACGTTTAAGATACTGTGCATGCGCCGTTCGGAACTGGATAAGATACGACTTAACATTTCTGAGAAATGTACAGGGCAGTTTGCAGTTAATAGGCTGTGTATCTCTGCAGAGGTTCTTGTGACTTGCAGAACTTAGGTCTCTTTGGTTGAGGTCAATGGCACAGTTGTCTGCAAAAGAATGGCTTTCATTCTGCTTGAAGTATCAATTCGTATAGAAGAGATGTTCAGTGAAGGCCATAAAGGGACTCCCGGTCTGTCTTGGTTTTTGGAAACAATACTCGCATACAGCAAGTGACCCTGGCTGACACAGTTACAAGATAGGCTAAACCTGGCAACATGCCACATCAGTTGTGATCATTCAACATAATGTAACTTCCATTAGAAAGTTGCCTAAAAACTGGATCAATCACTGCAGCTGGTGAACCTTGCAGGTGGCAGGATACATTGTTAGAGGAACCATCGCAGGCCCCATGTAAATTATTACCCTGACAAAGTAGAGAACCACTTAGTGTGTTTCACAATTTTTACCACTAAGAAACACTTCTTTCCCCCCACTCCAACAATTGTGAGTGTATGGTAATTCCCAGGATGTCTTGATGTATTCTTTACCCAACCTTTCATATATGCCTGCTGGTATATGTTTTAGGCAATACTGAAATTGAAAAATTGTAACAGGCTGAGTGATTGTTCTGTGTATTATCCATTCAATGGCTGGTTTTTCAGCAACAGTAAATGGCAATCTTTCCAGTTTTTCAATGCTCAGCACCATATAGTCTGCTCCCCTTTGTGCCAGTTTGAGCTGTTTATGAGTGAGATTGAATTCTGAAAACAGTGACGTAGAATTGATTAAATATCAAGGCACATAGCCTAAATGAAGGTTTTTTAACATCTATCCTAATAGCATTATAGAACGTAATTGCGACTGACCATGTTGCAACATGACCAAGTCCTGTTCCACTATGTCTACGGCAGAGGATACTATGCGGTCCAAAGTATATATCCTGGACGACAGAGTCGTTAACCCATTGTCAACTACAGAGAGAGATTTCTCAAATTTAATATAATCAATTTCTCGTATTCGTTCTGCAGTCTCTGCTTGCATAATCGTCCATGCTTCATTATAAGCAGCATAGATACAGGCGTATATAAAACGTTTATGATGCGGTTTGGTAGGTCCTTGTAAGAAGTCCCTCAGATCAGCGCCATCTTTAAGTAAAGATAAGTGCTTCTTTACTTCCTTTAGTGTAGACTTGTGTAGTCATTCAAGGCACAGTTTCCCCAGACTGTATGTTGTTACTATTCCTGGATGCTGTCTCTGAACATATCTTGGATCTGGCCTAGTGAGTGTCTTATTCAGGAATCTATCTTGACAGTTGTTTGTGTCTGTGGGCCAGATGAACAATTTTTTCCAATCTGGTTCTGTTCTTTTTTTTTTCATCATTCGCCTCAAACCTCAGCTAACAGAAGATCAGAAGGTTGCCACAGCTACTCAAATAAGAGAAGTAGGCTGTGCGGTGATCTTTTCCGCCCTTCGTCCCACGCCTAACAGTAGCAAGAACCGACTTCCCTCCAGTTGCTGCCCTCCCATTGTTAAGGAGAGGGTGGTAGCACTCTCTCCAGGATTTAAGACTCAAGCAGGTAGCTAGGCAGGCCAAAGCCTGCTAGGTTACAGCTCTTTTCCAGCACAGTATGAGAGTTCAACTGAGGCTTAATCATAGGACAAAAAAAATAAACCCTAGACCAAAGTCCAGTTTAGTAGACTGCTCCAAATGGCGCGCTTCTTAGAGTTCTTCAGTCGGGCCAGATCTATTTGAGAGGTTTTATATACAGAGGATAACCACTCTGCTTGTATTGGGAGTGTTGTCTCAACCCATCTCTTGCATATTTCCCACCTGGCCAACAGAATAGCAAAAAATAGAAAATCTCTATCAGGGCCTGTAATGTCACTAAGTACACCAAAAATGATGTGTTTCAGGGACATTTGTATTGCATGTTCCAAAATAGAAGTTAAACAATCTCCAACTGCCCTCCAGAATTCTGAAAGAGACGGGCAGTCCCAAAACATATGCACATCCGGGAAGCTTTCCAAGTTAAATTTTTTGCACCTTGCAGATGGGTCCTTAGAAATTTTGGAGAGCCTGGCCGGGGAAATGTAAACTCTATGTGTCGTAAAATAGTGATTCCTCCTCAGCCAGGCTGGCTTTACGACTGAGAAGAGAATGTTATAGGAAGTCTTCCACAAGTCCTCCAAGTCTGTCTCCGGGATGATTTCCCCCCATAGCTCCTCGGCTAGCTTGAACTCGCCGCCAATAGCCTCTTCAATAGCCTAATGGAAAAAAGAGATCTCATTCTTCCCTACAGGCTTATTAACCAGATGTTCTTCCAGGGGATTCCCCCGGCCCAACAAACTCTTTGAACTGTGGGACCAGCTTAATAACTGTAAATATTTGAACTTTGATATGCACCCCTCCAACTTATCACTCAACATGGCCCACGGTAAGAGAGATCCATCAACCACAAGATCCCCCCCATACCAATAGCCCTGCTTTTTTCAAAGGAACTGCCAGCTGATCTTTTAGACAACTGGGAGTACCTGTGCTATTCCACATAGGAGCCAGCCTTGAAAAGTATTCAAGACCTATACATTTTTTGATCCTAGCCCATATTTGAGCTGCGCAACTTAGGACTTTCTGTCTGACTTTTTTGAAACATTTTTTGTCCCCATATTTGAACAGAAAGCCTTCAAGTGAAAACCTCAATTGTTCCAACATAGCTAAAAACATTTTGCCTCTCCCTGAAGTGTCTGGAGATTTTAGCAGCATTCTGGAGTGCGTTAGCTGAAAAGCCCAAGCATAGTATTGAATATCGGGGAGTGCTAGAGCGCCTTTCTCCCTTCTACGTCTAAGCTTCCTCCATGAAATTCTAACAGCTTTGGAAGCCCAAACAAAAGAATTAATGGAATGCTGGAATTTATCCAATAATGCTTTCTCAAAACTCAATGGGATGGTGTTAAATAAGAACGTTACCTTTGGCAAAATTGTCATTTTTATTAGATTTACTCTGCCCAAGATAGATAATGGGAGGTGAACCCAAGATTTCATGATTTCTTGACACTCTTTCAAGATACTAGTGACAGTGACTTTTGCAATTTTATCTATTTCTGAAACAATTTAATCCCCAGGTAACGCAGTTCTTTTTTGATTTGGTATCGGCATCCCGGCAGGTTCCATGACATAAGCTCGGTTTTATCCGCATTAACATCATAACCGGAAACTCTACAAAAATCTCTCGCTAACTCAATCACCCGAGGGAAAGAGGATTCCAGGTCCGACAAAAGAATAAGAATGTCGTCGGCATACAAGACCACCTTCCTCTCCCATGAGCCGCTCTTGAAAGGTGTAATAGCTGGCTCTTCCCTAAGACGCTGGGCAAATGGCTCTATTTATTAGTCGAAGAGGAGATGGGAGAGAGGGCAGCCCTGTCTGGTTCCCCTTTGATTTTAAATGGTCTTGTCGTCTGCTGTTTACCACCAGCCTAGCTGAGGGCTCACTGAAAATACGGCAGATGGTCCGGCAGAATTTTGGCCCTAAGATCAGCTTCTCCAAAACCACTATAAGGTATTTGTAATCCACCCTATCAAATGCTTTAATTGCATCCAATGTCATAGCCACCAGGGGAAGAGAGAAGGTGGACGCAAAGTCTATTGCACCATCAATATCATGAGTCAACTCAAACAGATTCCTACCTTTTACAAAGCCCTTTTGATCCGTATGTAAAAGCTCACCAGCCATGCCCCCTTGTCTGTCCGCCAATATCTTAGAGAAAACCTAATAGTCTGAGTTCAACAAAGATATTGGCCTATATGACCCGCATTTTGTAGGGGGTTTACCTGGTTTTAAGATTAGGGTAATATTCGCTTCCCCCCATGTGATAGGTGGTTGGGCTCCCTCTGCCAAAATTTTATTAAACATCTCAACCATGAAGGGATAATTATTTCATCCAATATCTTATAAACTTCCGCAGCGACGCCATCCGGCCCTGCAGCTTTACCCTTTTTACAATCTAAAAGAACCTTCCTGACTTCTTGATGCGTTATTTCTGTCTCCAAGCTTTCCCAATGAGTTGTAGAAATAGAAGGCAGCTAGATTGGAAGCAACCAATATTGTATGGATAGACTGTCAGTATCACTATCATCCTTGTATAATTCCTCAAAGTAAGCATGGAAGATTTCTCCAATCTCCTCCTCCCTGCTTATTAATGAGTTAGTGTGTACATCCTCTATTTCTTTGATGTGCTTCCTGACTCTATCCGATTTGGCCTTCCAGGCAAGTAGCCTACTGGCCCCCTCACCATATTCAAAGTGGGCAAGGTTGATCGACTCCCAAGAGGCTTTTAATGAATCTAATTCTACCCCTAGTGTCTCCCTTAATTCTTGTTCTTTATCGGTTAAGCCATTAATCCTATTCTCCAACACCTTCATTTGGCGCTCAGCAGATGTAATTTCCTGTCTGTACTGTCTGTTCTTATAAACAGTTTTATTTGTAATCAACCCCCTTAAAAAAGATTTCAGGGCATCCCATAAGATCATAATGTCTGCCAATCCTATATTAATTTCCAAAAAGGTTTTTAACCTCCTGGATCAGATGACCAGTTACAGTATCGTCTAAGAGGAGTGAGAGGTCGAAAGTCCACACCCTCTGTTGTTCACAACCTACTAAATCCAGACCACTGCATGTTCCGACAAATTGGGGGGGGGTCAAATATCTGATATTCTTTGTATTACACCTCAGATCATTACTAATCAATATGTAGTCTATTCGTGATTTATGTCTGTATTTTTTGTTATAAAAAGATACACTCAACTGTGTGTCAGATCGCTCCCTCCATCTATCACAAATAGCATGTTATTTCATCATTGCTTTTAAAAAGCCCCTGGATTTAGAAGAGACTGTAGCTCTACTTTTTGATGATTTATCCAATTTTGGACTCAAAACTATATTGAAATCCCCTGCCAAAATAGTTGAGTCAGGGAATTCTAAAAGATTCAAAAAGATGGTCTTTGAGGTTGAAGGATCGTCCTGATTAGAGCCATAATAACCTGCAATTGTAATAGGGATATTCTCTACAGAAATCTTAGTTATCACCCATCTGCCGCTTGAATCTGTTCTTACTTCTTGTAGTGTAGCATTTGCTTGTTTTTTACTAGAATAGCTACGCCTCTTACATTGGCAGTCTGACATGAACAGGCACAATGTTCCACCCACTGGAGCTTTCCACAGATATCGTTCATTTCTTCTCTCAACAGGTGGGTTTCTTGTAGAATAATTACATGAGCGGGTGAGACTCTTAAATACTGTAGGATTTTCTCCCGCCTGCTTTCAACTCATAGGCCATTCACATTCCAGGACAGAGAGTGCAATGTTTTCATGGTGGATAGAAACCTTGGAATTTACTCCAGCCTACAGTACGCCGGCACCAAACCAAAAACATAAAATCTTGAACTTCAGCTAAAGTAAGAGGCAAATGATTTTTTAAATTTTTTCCCCACTGCTCCCACACCCGTGCCCTCACCCCACCAGTCCAAACAAGCCTCTCAACCCTCCCTGGAGAACCCTACCCAAATTTACCTGGACACGTCCAACTTCTGCCTGCTAGCAAGTCCTAACTGCTCCCAAAGTTACTCTCTTACTTTAAGACTGTCATTATATACTTCTGCCACTAACTGCATGCCCAATTATATACTAAGGAAGCCCAATCTATTATGTGAATTATGTATACAAAAGACTGGGATAGTTGATTAGATTTGTAGGTACCTCCTAGACACAACAGCACCGGACGTCGCCTTCCTCACGGAAACCTGGATGAACACCTCCTCAGCCCCCGACATCGCCATAGCCATCCCGGAGGACTACAAGATCACCCGGAAGGACCGCATCAACCAAACCGGAGGAGGCATTGCCATCGTCCACAGAAACACCATCCGCATCACCACCAACTCAGACGACACCCTCACCACCGCCGAACACCTGCACTTCCAGATTCACACCGACCCCAAGACTACCCTCAGAGGCACCCTAATCTACAGACCCCCAGGCCCACGCACTCAATTCAGCAAAGCCATCGCAGACTTCGCAAGCCCAACCGCCCTCGCCTCCCCAGACTACATCCTCTTAGGAGACCTCAACTTCCACCTGGAGAACAACAACGACAGCAACACCACCACCCTGCTGGACAACCTTGCAAACCTCGGACTCAAGCAACTGGTGAACACCCCCACCCACTACGCCGGCCACACACTTGACCCTGTCTTCTCCTCCAGCAAGCACATCTCCTTCAGCCACTCCACCGGACTCCACTGGACAGACCACAGCTTCGTCCACTTCACCTTCAAGAAAACCCACCAACACCCGCAACAAGCCCCCCACAGAAGCTGGAGCAAGATCACCGCTGACCAGCTCACCACCTCCCTCAGCCAGAATCCTCCCACCATCATGACGGACCCCACCGAAGCAGCTCGCAACCTCGCACAATGGATCACCGACTGCGCCGATGAACTCGCACCACTGAAGAAACCACAGAGCGGGCCCCACAGCAACAAAGCCTCATGGTTCACGGACGACCTCATTACCTCCAAGAAAACATGCCGCTCCCTGGAGAAATCCTGGCGCCAGAACCAGACAACAGAGAACATGACAGCCCTCAAGAACGCCACCCGCAAGCACCACCAACTGATCCGGACCGCCAAGAAAACCACCTACAAACAGCGCCTGGACAACAACACCCACAACAGGAAGGAACTCTTCAGCATCGTCAAAGAGCTCTCCAACCCCAGCACCAGCAACAACAACATCACACTCTCGCAAGACCTCGGCGACTCTCTCGCCTCGTTCTTCCACCGCAAGATCGTCAACACACACGACAGCTTCGGCGCACAGACCAACGACCCAACAACCGAACCAACGCACCCAACCGCCACCCTCCGCACCTGGAACCCGGTCAGCACCGAAGACACCGCACGCACCATGAACACCATCCACTCCGGCTCCCCTACCGACCCATGCCCACACCACATCTTCAACAAAGCCAACTGCATCATCGCACCCCAACTCCGCGATGTCATCAACAGCTCCTTCGCATCAGCCACCTTCCCAAAGAGCTGGAAGCATGCCGAACTCAGCGCCCTCCTGAAAAAACCTACGCGGACCCACGGACCTCAAGAACTTCTGACCCATCTCGCTCCTCCCGTTTCCTGCCAAAGTCATCGAGAAGACGGTCAACAAACAACTCTCCGCCTTCCTCGAGACAAACGGATCCCTCGACCCATCACAGTCCGGCTTTCGAGCCAACCACAGCACCGAGACCGCCCTCATCGCAGCCACCGTTGACATCAGGTCTATGCTCGACAACGGGGAAACCGCTACACTCATCCTCCTGGACCTCTCAGCAGCCTTCGACACGGTATGCCACCGCACCCTGATACAACGCCTCAGCGACACCGGAATCCAAGGCGCGGCCTTAGAATGGATCACCTCGTTCCTCGCCGGCAGAACCCAGAGAGTCCGCCTCCCCCGTTCCGTTCAGCAGCTACCCAAGTCATTTGTGGCGTCCCACAAGGATCCTCGCTCAGCCCCACCCTCTTCAACGTCTACATGAGCCCCCTCGCAGCCATCGCACGCAAACAAAACCTCAACATCATCTCCTACGCCCACGACACACAGCTGATACTCTCCCTCACCAACGACCCCGCCACCGCCAGAGCCAGCCTCCAGGAAGGAATGGATGAAGCTCAGCCACCTGAAGCTGAACTCTGACAAAACGGAAGTCCTCATCCTCGGACTCTCGCCCTCCGCCTGGGACGACTCCTGGTGGCCACATGCCCTGGGAACCGCACCCAAGCCAACGGACTACGCACGCAACCTGAGCTTCATCCTGGACTCTTCCCTCACAAATGACCAAGCAAGTCAATGCCGTCTCATTGCCCTGTTTCAACACCCTGCGCATGCTCCGAAAAATCTTCAGATGGATCCCCACCGCAACCAGGAATGCGGTCACCCAGGCCCCCGTCACCAGCCACCGGGACTACGGAAACACCCTCTACGCCGGGACCACAGCCAAGCTCCAGAAAAGACTACAGCGCATCCAGAACGCCTCGGCAAGACTCATCTTGGACATCCCCCGCCACAGCCACATCTTTGCCCATCTGAAGAACCTGCACTGGCTCCCCATCAGCAAGAGAATCACATTCTGACTCCTCACCCACGCACACAAGGCTCTCCACGACACGGGCCCCAGGTACCTCAACAACCGCCTCACATTCTACACGCCTACCCGCCAGCTCCGCTCTGCCAGCCTCTCCACCGTCCCACGGATTCGCAAAACCAATGCCGGAGGAAGATCCTTCTCCTACCTGGCAGCCAAGACATGGAACTCCCTCCCCACCCACCTCCGGCTGACACAGGACCATCTCGCCTTCAGGAAGCAACTCAAGACCTGGTTGTTCGAGCAGTAGCGACCCCCCTCAGTGCCTTGAGACCCTAACAAGTGAGTAGCGCGCTCTACAAATTCCTTGATTGATTGATTGATTAGGTTCTCCAGAAGCTCATCCACTTCCTGCACTGTTTTAGCAAAGTAGATTTTATTGTTAAACATGATCTTTAATTGAGCAGGAAATTTTAATTGGACTGTTGCTCCTAGCTTCCTAAAATCATCCATTCTTTTCCCCAACTCCCACTGTCTATCCAAAGTGGTGTGTGAGAGGTCTGATCCAATTCCAAAGGAGAATGAAGAGTCTCTGGGTTTTAAAGGTTTCAATTCAAGGGCGGCTGTTAAAATCTCCGCATTGAGGGAAAAAGTTAGAAAGTTAATCAAAATCTTCCTGGGTTTTGCCAATTTAGATGTTTTCTAAACGGATCCCGATTAATTCTTTGAATAGCTCTCCTTAATTCCTCTTCCGAGGCTTCAATCTGTATTGTGTCCTTAATGAGAGATACAATAAAGGATTCGAGGTCCTCACCCTCCTTCCCTTCGGGTATATTTAAGAGTCGCAAGTTATTGCGCCTGGAATTGTTTTCCAACAATTCCACTCTTTCTCGAAGCACAGCTTCTTCTTTTTTGAGCACGGAG
Source organism: Lissotriton vulgaris (assembly GCF_964263255.1). Taxonomy (NCBI): domain Eukaryota; kingdom Metazoa; phylum Chordata; class Amphibia; order Caudata; family Salamandridae; genus Lissotriton; species Lissotriton vulgaris. The sequence goes on along the minus strand of NC_141699.1, from coordinate 94,012,454 downwards.
ATATCTGTTCTAACTGCGCCCAAACCATCTTTAAGGATTTCAACCACATTTTCCAAGGCCACCGTTCTTGAACTTAAACTATCCAGTTTTTTCTCAAGTGATTCGCAGAATAGTCGAATTTCCCCCTGGTTTTACTCTGAGACTGTGAACCCTTTTTTAATGTCCGAGGCATGGTGAAGAAGAGAGATTCCAGCAATCCCCCCTAGTAACCTGAAATTCCTGAGGCTACCAAGGGGCCCTCTAATGTTCCATCTGCCCCTGTGTTAGGCTCTACACTGATCTTTGCTGGCTCCTCCATGTTCCCAGCTAATAGCCTATTCCCTCCAGTGCTGACCAAGATTACAGCATCTTTTACTGGAGCAAACTGTGGCTTAATTAATTGTGTGTCTGGTTCAGAGGGGCTTGAGGGAGACCCTAAAGAAAAGTTTGAAGTGAGCAAAGTGTCTATTGCAGGAGCCAACTCAGAGGCTGGAGAGGGAGATGGTAGCAAAGGCAGGGAGAGACTTAACTCCATATCCGAAGGCACAGGCATTTTCAATAGCATTAACAGCTCAGACACCTCTTTCAGTGGCTCCCTCTGTTTCGCTACCTCTAGCACTTGCGGAAGCACTTTGAAATAGGATCTCAACGAGGGGGTTATTTTAATTTTAGCATCTGTTAAAAACCCTTTTTCCTCGAATTTTTTGATGCCCTTCTCTTTGTACTCTTGGTATGAGGAACTCTCGCCCATATCTCCCTCAGCACTTAAAGTTTGATAAGCTCGGTCCGTATGTGCTCTGTTAGAACCACCATTAATCTCACTACTCTCCTGAGTATTGGGCTTCTTCACACCAGAGCCTTTCCCTGCCCCTATCTTCCTACCCTTTTTTGACACTTTGCCTCCCAATGCTTTAGAGGCCCCACAGACTCTCCGAGCTTCTCTGCTTTTAACCCCCCGTGAAATTGGGGTATGCTGGGTGGGCTGAGAGGACACAGAAGACCGCGGTGCCAGTAGGAGATTAGCTGCTCCTAAGTCTCCTCTCCGACTGGAGTTATGTAGAGAATAAGGGGAAGAGGACTTACCACACTTACAGGCCCCCCGGAGCCCCGTTACCTCGAGACCCCGTTCTCCTTCCTGTGCTATTGTAGTTGCAAATGGACTCTGTCTCTTTGTTCCGACGTCTCCGAGCTCTGCAGCCTCTCCCTCCATCACCACCACCGTTGTTCCCTCCAGCACGAATGTTCCAGGCACTCCAGCTCCGGCTGCCAACGGCACACCGCCCGTGCTGTCTCTGCCTCGCGCCTTCCTGGAAACACTCCGAGCCAAGACCCCATGGACAAGACACTGTGCTGTGAAGCTCCGACCCCGCATCAGCTCCGGAGCGGCCCCAAAGCATCGCGGATAATCCAGGGGAAAACCAACACACATCTCCTGTAAGAGATATTTTCTTATTTCCAACTGCGCCGCAGTTAGAGACAATATTCGGCCATTTATCCTAGAATTGCTGCATGGTCAGAGCAAAAGGGCTTACCGCAGGCATGCAACTGCTCAGCTTGCGGCCGCCATGTTCTCCAATACGGATCTGTTCTGTTGTGAAGCAAAATAGTATGTACGTCGATCTCCCCCTATGAAGTGTTAATAATATCAGGTGTAGGTGTAGGTATGGATGTTTTTTTAACTCCTTGATCTTGGATAACCCAAGACAAGATGTCTGTTGGACAGTGTCATTCAAAAACATTATTTTCTCTGGGATGATGCAGGCTCTAAATAAGGCTTCCAATCCCTGCACTTGCCAGTCTTTTGTGCCCCAGACAGTTTTGGTCTCAATGTTGTCTTTCCAAAAGTCGAAACCAAATGAAGACAGATGAGCATAAAAGGCCGCAGAATAAATTTGCTTGGTATTTGCCAACATACTTTTCATTCCTGTCCTATTAACATTTTTAAAGTAAAATGACTCTGGATTTGAAACACTAAAACCTGAAAAGTATGGAAATTTGCCATAAAATGTTTTTGAGCTACCCTTTGGTGGTGTAGAACAATGTTCCCCTTGGTTACATTTAAGTGCATGTCTAGGATTTGTAGATCTGTGCAAGAAATGATGACCCTAGTGATTATAACAATACATTACAGTATTTATGATTTGTAAATTTTGCAGACACTTCTAAGTCTGACATCATAATATTAACAGTCTTGAAGTCCCAATCATCAGAAAAGGTACTAGATGAAACAAAGTCAATCAAGGAAATCTAGAACTGGTGTAGAATCTTCAACAGCTCTGCCGGACCGAAAATGTCATAATCAGTTCTGTCAAAGAGGAGATGGGAGAGGGGGCAGCCCTGTCTGGTTCCCCTTTTATTTTAAATGGTCTAGTAAGTCTTTTCCAGATGATGAAAAAGTTCTGTTGCTTGTTCTTTCAAAGTTCTTTTTACTGGCGTCGTCTAAGGTTCACTAGGATCTTTGAAACACATATCAAAGTTAATGAAATAGCCAGAGGCAGGTCTGTCAATTGTAGGGATTGCTTCAGGATTCCTTGAAATCGCTGGAACCACTTGATCACTTGTTACATTTGTATAGTTAGATGCTATTTCATTGCAGACAGGCGTTTCTTGACAAACTGTTATTTGGGTCTCAAGAGGTACAAGTTCCAAGACTTTGATGCATAGTCCTTCTTTTCGCACTGCAGAGTCTTCAAAGGTGATGAGTCTCTCAGTTTGAATCTCTTGGATAGCAGCCAGATTAGGGCATCTGCTACATCTTTGGAGTCCACTTGGCCTACTGCTTATGATCGGCCATATGATGTAGTTTGGCCAAGTCGATGGGCAAAAACCTGTTCTCCTTTTTACCAGCAAGGCGCGGCAGTAATACTGTTCTTGATCTGTGGATTGCTAGGACAGGTACTGGTTGTCTGTAAGAAGGCCCAAATTCCTTCTTGTCCGTGATCTTTTCTCTGACTAGATCCCCAACTTTTGGAATCCAGACAGGTCTTGCTGGGACGGTTGTGTTTTCTTCAGTGGTCGTTGGCTTCAGGAACACGTTACTTTGGCTTTTTTCTTATTTCAATTAAGTCCGGCAAAACAGCCAAACGGTCTTTGATATCAAAGGGTTTTTGTTCTACCACTGAAGTCTGACAATCGACATTCAAAATAATCATTCTTGTTCCAAAAAGGATTTCATATGGAGTGATTCCCCCTAGAGAACTTCTTGGCAGATTATTAAGACTACTTTGGACATTTATTAGATGTTTGATCCACCCATCACCCGAGCCTAATACCCTAGCTGTTATAGATTGCTTCATGTCCCATTTTTTTCTCTCCACTACCTCAGGATGGAATGGACTAGAGTACAGCAATGCAACGCCCAATTTAACCATGGCCTCTGTGTAAGCTTGAGAGCTAAACACAGTACCCTGGTCAGAATGTAGCGTGCCGACTGTGTATGTGCTGATAATGACTCGCAAATCTTTTATAACAGTTCGAGTGTCAGCCGAGTGCTGAGGCCACATCCAAATGAACCTTGTCTTAATATTTTGTGGGACCGCATTTGTCCATAGGGACGTCTGTTTGTAGAAAGTCTAATGCTGTCTAACAATGGTGTCTGTACTGGGCTGGCTACACTGTAGTCAGGTATCTGGCGGCATTCTCTGCCGCGATCTCTGTTGCAGTTATGGCAGTTAATTACGAATGTGTGAATGTGACCATTCATTCCTGGCCACCAGAACGTCTCTTTTAATTCTAGTATAGATTTAGAGATCCCTTGATGTATCTGACCCTCTCCCAAATGTGCTTTGTGTATCAAAACTATGTTTCCTGTTTGGAATTACTCTATCCCCCACTCCAGGAATTCGAGCAAAAGGAACAGAGTTTGCGTCAATTATGTATGAGTAATTGAGTGGCTAGTTTTGAGGTAACGCTGCACCGCTGCCTTTGCTTGTGGCATTGACAGCTAGCATTATTTTGCCATCTATTTTAATTTTTGAATGAGTGATTGCCGCTACGAAAGCCGTTTGTACAGCTGCCTTCGCGGCTTCATCAGCCAAAGAATTCCCTGCAACGTGAACGCCATCATGTTGATGACTCAGTGTATGTATCACGTGAACCTTTTGTAGTTCTTGTTGTAACTGAACTACTTGTTCCCAAAGCAACTTATGCTTGATTGTGCCACCTTTTGCATCTTTGAAACCGTTTTGAATTCAGTTTTGCAAGTATTCATTGTAAGATTGAACACAATAATATGAATCACACACTAAGAGTGTGGGGAATTCGCTTTCAGTACTTTCAAGAGCCTTCTTGAATGCTTGTAGTTCAGCTCGCTGAGCTGTACAATCTCCTAGAGATTGTGTTTTAGTGACCATAGGTCAGAATTTGCCATCTCGCCAGCGACCTTTAACGATCGAACACACAGCACTAAAAGTTTGTTTACCCCCTTAGTGGGTTGGGCTGATCCGTCAGTATAATTTATACATTCATACTGCTCTAGAGGCAGAATTTCAGTAGGCAGAGGACATTTTTGTTCGTATTGTGGAAATGCTTGTGTTTTCAAATAAGGGTCAAAAAGGTATTCAACATCTGTTGCAGCAAGAGAATTAACCCATTGTATCCATCTCAGATATAAAGCTCTAGCATTTGGATGCTCGCTTTTCTCACTGCCTCTAAGGCAGGAACAGGAGTAACGACCATTATGCGCTTACCCTGTGCGAGGGCTCTCTCTTTTGCTACTACAGTTTGAACTGCTGTCAGAATTTTTTCTGCTGAAGTGAATTTAATTTCTGCTTGTGTGTAGAAATGTGATTTGTAAGCTATTGGTACTTTTTCTTCTTCATTAAAGGTTAAGTATGTCCTGGAATGATTCGGATCTCTAAATTGGGTACGTTTACGTGTTTTTTGTTGCTAACATGTTTGTTTGCAATGAACGCAAATTTTCAGTGTGTTTTTTAATCCAATTGTTTCGGAGGTCTCTGGTTGGCACAGGTATGCGCTTGTGACAAACAGGGACCCTCGCCTCCAGTCAGGGCAAGGGACTTACTCCTAAACATAACCCCTGCTCACCCTCTAGGTAGTGTGGCACGAGCAGACAAGGCTAAACTTCAGGGCGTTTAGTAGTTAAGCATTTATAACCACATACAGTAATATAGTAATACACCACAAATGGACACCAGTCAAGTGTTTTGTAAAAGTATGTATACTTTATGTAAATATATCTCTATGCAGGCTTAATACAAGACCGTGATAACGTTTTTAGGATGAGCCACAAGATTGTTTCAGGCAAGCATTCTTAAAAATAGTTGCGTAGTTCTTTGGGTTGTGCGCGCGGCGCACTCTTGGTCCGACTCCTTTCACTGGGCTCACAAAGTCAAATGTTACTGTTCGGTCGTTGCGGATCTCGGGGTCTGGGGCGTGCGCACAGGGGGCACGAACTGAGGCACAGTACCTTGTGAGGAGCGGAGTCCGGTTTGCAGGCGCTGTTCACTCGGGTAGGCACCCCTAGTGGCTGGCAGCTCTCTCTGAGGTCGGCCGGCTCTGACAGCGTCTTGGTACGCGGCGGAGAGCTGGCGGACCTCTGGGAGTGGGGCAAGTGATGCGGGATGCGGCCGGTGTTCATGGCGTATGCACCGTAACTTCGGGGTGGGTGCAGTGGGGAGATGCGAGCAGGCGCTGCACAAGGCCACCAGTACAAAACGTATGGTATGCTCGGGGTGTGCGGTGCGGCCCTCAGAAGTCCAGAGTGCAGAGCGGGTCGGCAAGGTACGCTTTGTACGGGCCGTCCGGGGCTTCAGGCAGCACGTCTGGTGCGATTCCGGTGGGAGGGGCAAGATGAGCTCAGTGCAATGCGACCAGAGAGGGCGAGGTGTGCAAGTACGGGTGGCCCAGTGGGACGTACGGTGAGTGTCTCGAACTCGAGCGGGGCTCACACACGGCGGGGGCAGCCAGGCACAAGCGTCACAGCCAAAGGAAGGGACGGGGTGCACTGGGGATCATGGCTCCGGCGGGAGAAAGGCAAAAGGTCCACAGCAGACAGCGAAGGCAGGAGGAAAGCCCAATGGTCCTGGGGCTCAGTTAAGGGGGCAAGCTCGCTTCCAAGCATTTGGAGATCGTTTTCAGAAATGCACAAGTAGATTTCCAAGAGTCTTTCTCAGTCCTTCTCCACTCCTTCTCGCAGTAAGGCACCCACCACAGGCCAGTCTCTCAGGTCAGAGACAGTAGTCCTCCATGCAGCTTTCCCAGGTCCTTCTCTGCGGGCAGAGGTTCTTCTTGGCGTAAACAGGATCTGATTTCTTAGGAGCAGGAGGTGGAGCCAGCATTGTGGTGACAAGTACAGTCCAGGAGTACTCTGTTGACAGTCTTCCCCTCTCTCTTCACAAAGTGCGGGGCAGAGAAAGCAGCCGCTCCCCAGGGGGGAGCCCGCATTGAGGTGGCAGAGCACTGCCCTATTCAGGGTCAAGGGGCACTCCCCCCACCCATCCTGGTATAATCTCTCTATTCACCACCTGTCAGCCCCAGCCCTGTCACTCACAGTAACCAGACAGTAGATACACATACTAGCAGAGGCGGGCTGAAATGGTTGGGCAAGCAAATACTAACTTTCTAAAAGTAGTCTTTGCAAACACAGGATATTAAAATAAACTTTACTAAAAGAAGTATTTTATTATTCTGAGTTCTGGCATACTAAACTTGACTTTCAACCGTGCTCTCTGAGTCCGCTGGGATTATAGGGTGTAATAATTCCAGCAGTCCATTCTGGCCTAGGGAGAGCCGGTAGCCTTACAATAGTGAAGAACGAAAATGGCTGTAATTCACTTTTAGGACCGCCGCACACATTAGGGCTTGTCCTACCTTAGGCTTACAATGCACCCTGCCCTCGGGCCTACCATAGAGGTGACTCACATAAAGCTAAGGGAAGGTTTAGGTACTGGCAAGTAGGTGTCAGCATGACAGTACCAGACTGCACGCAGGTCCCGCAATGGCAGACCTTAGACATATTTGAAAAGGCCGCTTCTGTGGGTGGCACAACCAGTGCTGCAGGCCCACCAGCAGCATTTGTATTTACAAGCCCTGCCACTCCTAATTCACTTTACTGGGGTCTGTTAGTAAATCGAATAAGCCAATCATGGAAGTCAATAAAACATATACAGTTTTCGTTAGGGAGCACTTGCACTGTGGCACGGATTGGCTGTGGCACAGTGCCCTGAGCAGCTAACACCAGCAAAACACATGAGGCACATCAGCAAAAAGTGGAAGGGAGACTCACGCCAAGGTGCTAGGTCTAACACGTGTCCCCTCCAACTGAAATGTGGGGAGAACTACCCTACCCCAGGGAGTTCCTCATCACTAAGGTGGAAAAATCTGGACAGTCAGCATTGGCATGATCTGTGCCAGGGCGATGTTCCACTGTGAAGTCCATACCCTGTAGGGAAATGGACCACCTCAACAGCTTTGGGTTCTCACCCCTCATTTGCATCAACCATCTGAGGGGCCTGTGGTCTGTCTGAACCCGGAAGTGAGACTCAAACAAGTAGGGTCTTAGCTTCTTCAATGCCCAGACCACAGCAAATGCTTCTCGCTCAATTGCACTCCATCTCTGTTCCTGTGGAAGTAACCTCCTACTGATGAAGGCTACAGGTTGGTCCCAGCCCTCCTCAGTCATCTGTGAGAGAACAGCCCTTACACCATGCTCTGAAGCGTCTGTTTGCACTAGAGACTCCTTTGGAGAAATCGGGGGCCAGGAGCACCGGCGCCGTGCACATGGCAGTTTTCAGGGTGCCAAAAGCCTTCTGACAGGTGTCAGTCCAATTCACTTTCCGGGGCTGCTTCTTAGAAGTCAGCTCTGTCAAGGGTGCAACCATGTTGCCATATCCCTTGACAAACCTCCTGTAGTACCCAGTGAGTCCTAAAAATGCCCTCACCTCTGTCTGAGTCTTTGGGGGCTCCCAAGCCAGGATGTTTCGATCTTGGGTTGGAGAGGCGCCACCTGGCCGCTCCCCACTTGGTGTCCCAAGTACACCACGGATCCCTGCCCGATCTGGCACTTGCTCGCCTTGATCGTGAGGCCTGCCTTGCGCAGTGCCGTCAACACTTCCCAAAGGTGGTGCAGATGTTCTTACCAGGTGACACAACACTGAACACTGCTATGTCATCCAGGTAGGCGGCACTGAATTCCCCCAGCCCAATCAAAACCTGGTTGAGCAACCTCTGGAAGGTGGCGGGGGCGTTCTTCATCCCAAATGGCATAACCCGGAACTGGAAATGCCCATCTGGTGTGGAGAATGCTGACCTCTCCTTGGCCCCATCAGTCAAGGCGATCTGCCGGTACCCAGACGTTAAATCAAACGTGCTGAGATGCAGTGCAGCCCCTAACCGATCAATGAGCTCATCAGCTCTGGGGATGGGGTGCGCATCAGTATTGGTGACCGAATTGAGCCCTCTGCAGCCCACACAGAACCGGAGTTCGGGTGTGGCATCCAACGCGGCAGCCTTCAGGACCAAGACCACTGGGCTGGCCCAAGGACTGCTGGCGGTCTCAATCACCCCAAGAGCAAGCATCATTGAGACCTCCTCTTTGATGCAGGCTCTGACCCTGTCAGTCACCCTGTAAGTCTTGTGCTTCACAGGTGAACTGTCCCCTGTATCCACATCATGGACGCACCAGTCAGTGATACTAGGGACCAGGGAGAACAGGTCAGAGAACTGTCCCATCAACTGGCGGCCGTCATTCTGTTGTTCCAGGGTCAGGGCGGGTGAGAGGTTAACTCCATCGACTGTCCCATCCTTCTCTGTGGCGACCAGGAGGTCAGGAAGAGGCTCGGTCTCCTCCTCCATTTTATCTTCTGTTGCCAAGAGCATGCCCACTTCGGACCTCTCCAAGTGGGCTTAAGGTGGTTCACATGTAGGACCCGCAAGGGGTTCCTGGGAGACTGCAAGTCCACCAAGTAGGTTACAGGACTCTTGTGCTCCACAACCTCAAAGGGGCCTGTCCACTTATCCTGGAGTGCACAAGGCTCTACAGGGGCCAAGACCCACACCTTCCGACCAGGCTGAAGCTCTACCAGAGTGGCATTCTGGTCGTACCACCGCTTCATTTCCTCCTGGCTGGCTTGCAGGTTTGCCTCAGCAAGTTTCCTGAAACCCCTAGTCTGGTTCCTAAAGGCCAGAATGTAGCTATATATATTCTGGGGAGGTTTCCTGGGAGATTGCTCCCAGCCTTCTTTGACCAGACTTAGGGGTCCTCTCACTGGGTGGCCGCACAGGAGCTCAAAGGGACTGAACCCTAGAGACTTCTGTGGCACCTCACCGTATGCAAAGAGAAGGCATGGTAAGAGGACGTCCCACTTACGCCTCATGGGTTCCTCAAGACCCATAATCATGCCTTTCAGGGTTCGGTTGAATCTCTCAACCAACCCATTTCCTTGGGGGTGGTAAGGTGTGGTGAATTTGTATGTTAAACCACACTCCTGCCAAAGGGATTTCATATACTTGGATATGAAATTGGTGCCCCTGTCAAACACCTCCTCTAGAGGGAATCCCACTCGGGAGAAAATTCCCATCAGTGCTCATCCCACCACGGGGGCCGTCACTGTCCTCAGAGGGATGGCTTCAGACAAGGCTAAACTTCAGGGCGTTTAGTAGTTAAGCATTTATGACCACATACCGTAATATAGCAATACACCACAAATGGACACCAGTCGAGTGTTTTGTAAAAATAAGTATACTTTATATAAATATGTCTCTATGCAGACTTAATACAAGACCGTGATAAGCGTTCTTAAAGATAGTTGTGTAGTTCTTTGGGTTGTGCGCGCGGCCACTCTTGGTCGAACTCCTTTCGCTGGGCTCACAAAGTCAAATGTTACTGTTCGGTCGTTGCGGACCTCGGGGTCCGGGGCGTGCGCACAGGGGGCACGAACTGAGGCACAGTACCTTGTGAGGAGCGGAGTCCGGTTTGCAGGCGGTGTTCACTCGGGTAGGCACCCCTAGTGGCTGGCGGCTCCCTTTGAGGTCGGGCCGGCTCTGGCGGCATCTTGGTACGCAGAGGAGAGCGGGCGGACCTCTGGGAGTGGGGCAAGTGATGCGGGAGGCGGCCGGTGTTCACGCCGTACGCGCCGTACCTTCGGTGCGGGTGCTGTGGGGAGATGCGGGCAGGCGCTGCACGAGGCCACAATACACAACGTACGGTAGGCTCGGAGTGTGCGGCGTGGCCCTTAGAAGTCCAGAGTGCGGAGCGGGGCAGCCAGGTACGCTTTGTACGGGCCCCCTGGGGCTTCAGGCAGCACGTCTGGTGCAATTCCGGCGGGAGGGGCGAGATGACCTCAGTGCTATGCGACCAGAGAGGGCGAGGTGTGCAAGTGCGGGTGGCCCAGCGGGACGTACGGAGAGCGGCTCGAACTCGAGCGGGGCTCACACACGGCGCGGGCGGCCAGGCACAAGCGTCACAGCCCAAGGAAGGGACGGGACACACTGGGGATCACGGCTCCGGCGGGGGAAAGGCAAAAGGTCCACAGCAGACAGCGAAGGCAGGAGGAGAGCCCAATGGTCCTGGGGCTCAGTTCAGGGGGCAAGCTTGCTTCCAAGCCCTTGGAGATCGTTTTCAGAAATGCACAAGTGGATTTTAAGAAGTCTTTCTCAGTCCTTCTCCTCTCCTTCTTGCAGCAAGGCACCCACCACAGGCCAGTCTCTCAGGTCAGAGACAGTAGACCCCCATGCAGCTTTCCCAGGTCCTTCTCTTCGGGCAGAGGTTCTTCTTGGCGTAAACAGGATCTGATTTCTTAGGAGCAGGAGGTGGAGCCAGCATTGTGGTGACAAGTACAGTCCAGGAGTACTCTGTTGACAGTCTTCCCCTCTCTCTTCACAAGGTGCAAGGCAGAGACATCAGCCGCTCCCCAGGGGGGGAGCCAGCATTGAGGTGGCAGAGCACTGCTCTATTCAGAGTCAAGGGCCACTCCCCCCACCCATCCTGATGTAATCTCTCTATTCACCACCTGTCAGCCGCAGCCCTGTCGCTCACAGAAACCAGACAGTAGATACACATCCTAGCAGAGGCGGGCTGAAATGGTTAGGCAAGCAAATACTAACTTTCTAAAAGTAGTCTTTGCAAACACAGGATATTAAAATAAACTTTACGAAAAGAAGTATTTTATTATTCTGAGTTCAGGCATACTAAACTTGACTTTCTACCATGCTCTCTGAGTCCGCTGGGATTATAGGGTGTAATAATTCCAGCAGCCCATTCTGGCCTAGGGAGAGCTGGTAGCCTTGCAATAGTGAAGAACGAAAATGGCTGTAATTCACTATTAGGATGGCCACACACATTAGGGCTTGTCCTACCTTAGGCTTACAATGCACCCTGCCCTCGGGCCTACCATAGGGGTGACTCACATGAAGCTAACGGAAGGTTTAGGGACTGGCAAGTAGTTGTACGTGCGCAGTCAGCATGACAGTACCAGACTGCACGCAGGTCCCGCCATGGAAGACCTTAGACATATTTGAAAAGGCCGCTTCTGTGGGTGGCACAACCAGTGCTGCAGACCCACCCCACCAGCAGCATTCGTATTTACAAGCCCTGTCACTCCTAGTGCACTTTACTGGGGTCTGTTAGTAAACCGAATAAGCCAATCATGGAAGTCAATCACATATACACTTTTCGTTAGGGAGCACTTGCACTGTGGCTCGAATTGGCCGTGGCACAGTGCCCTGAGCAGCTAATACCAGCAAAACACATGAGGCACATTAGCAAAAAGTGGAAGGGAGACTCACGCCAAGGTGCCAGGTCTAACACCAATTAACTGTTTTGAAATCAGCTTTGATTAATTCGTAGAGAGGTTTAACCCTTTCTGCGTAGTTTAAAATGTAAGTTCTTCTGAAATTCAGGAAACCTAGAACCGACTGTAAGTTTTTCAGCGTTTTTGGAGGTTGGAACAGCACACATTTCTCTAGAAAGTTTGCTGCCAGGCTTTAGCCTTCACCTAATAACTCATATCCTAGAAAAAGGACGTTGAGGTGGGCAATTCTCGATTTCTTGAAATTGAATTTATACCCTTCAGAGGCGAAGCCCAATATGATGACCCTGTTCAAGTGCCTATCCAAGTCATCGTCTGTTAGATTGATGTCACTGACATATGATAATGCATCATCATCATAGGTTTGTAGTAACTCTGTTACTCAGGATGAAAATAACCCTGGACTATTCTTGAATCCCTGAGGGAGATGACAGAAGTGACGCTCTGTCCCCATAATTGAGAAAGCGGTCAAGTACCTACTTTCTGGTGCAATGTTTTGACAGAAGAAATCGTTAGAAATATCTAATGTGGTTTTATATTTTTTACACACAATGTTATTCACTAATGCTGCACTGTGTGCATTTTGTACTGCAAATGTTTTGCAACAAGAGTTTAAATGTCTGTAATCCAATACTAGATTATATGTATTGTCTGGTTTGGAGACAGGAAACAAGGATTTTTCATGGACGAGGTGCATGTTTCAATCACCCCTTGGTATTCAAGGTGATCTAATATTTCCCTGACCTGTTGTTAAGCTTCTTGCTTAACTAGGTACTCCCTTTGTGCAGTTGGGTGATTTTTTAACTGGATTTCATGGTGAGGCGAGTCCTCATCCCATCCTATATGATTTTTATATAATGCAGGAGTCTGGGCTACTGCCCATTTCCTGGCATATGTCTACTTTAAATAAATTGGAATGTGGTTGAAGAAAGCTGGCATAATGATTTCTTCTCAATGTGGACACTCCCTGACAAATTCAGGTGGCCAGTTTTGTTCAGCTAGAAGAATGTCATAACCCTGAGAGAGCCTCTCCCAAAAGAGTGCTCTTATTTTTCTAGTTATGTCCCCCTCCATCCAGAGTGTTACTTCATGTAACTTATGTGGGACACTAACCCTGGTATCTGCAGTTTCAACTTGGATATACTCATTCAAGTCCACTGTCTCCAGATGATCCTTCAAGTTCTTGCGAGCTACGGTGACTTCTGCTGCGCTATCCAACATTGTTTGAGCCTATTCCCCATCCTTGAGTTGTGTCCTCCAGATCCTGGGCATGTCTGATTTTTAGACCTGCTACCTTCTTTTTGGTGAATTGAGTTTTCTTATTTTTCTGAACGTATTGATCATCTTTAAACTTCAAGCGCTCTTCCTTTTGTTCTGACTGTCCTCTTCTTTCGGATTTCTGTGACGAAGTCTGAAAGGTACGAGAGGAACGTGTATCAGTATCTTGATATCTATCAGGTTTTATCAAATTATCCCTATTCCTGAGGTTATACCTCCTTTCAGAGGGCTCCTTTTGAGGAGACCTACCTCTGGATTGAGAACACTTCTCTTTAGAAGTTTGTTTAGTGTTCTCCCACTTCTTTCTGGGAGGAGCAGGAGGGTTTTTAATAAAGACCTTTTCAGGACTTTCTGACAGTTGAGGTTTAACTGGTGTCCCACCCAAGCTGTCTCTTTCTAATTCTTCATAGGACTTTTCAATTATTCTGGGCAGTTTCTCAGTTACGTCAAATTTTTGGCGGATCGCCAAGGATGCTGCTTCACCTTTAATATTAGCTAATATTATTGTTGATACTTATTTGAAATCTTTCAGTAGTTTCCTACCTAGATTTAGAGCAGACTCTGCCCCATATTCATTTTGAATCTGTCTCAGGTTTTCTGGTATTACGCCCATAGATGGAACACCATGTGTTTTGGTGTAGGCTGCAGCAAAGACTGTACCCCAAGTGTCGCAGTCCTCCAGATGTGGTGTGATCCCCATAGGTAAACAGATTGTTAGAATTCTGTGTTTCTTATGAGGGGTAGTATCCGGAAATACTGCCTCTACTTGAGTACTTTGTTGAGCTATCCAGAACGGAATTTGTTCCCGTTTTGTGGGTAATTTACCAACGACTTAGTGTAAAGTCTGTGGCATAATTTTATTTATGTTCACCTGGTAAGGGGTGTATTGTGGAATTCTTATTGCCGTTTGGACAGTAAAAGTCCGCATGACATAATGAACCAATTGTCTATACATTTTTTATCAGCTCTTTCAGTTGAACTAATAGTTCCCCATCCGACATTTCTTCAATGGCAGGATGTGGTGTAGAGCTGGCTAATACCGGCAATGTTGCTCCTGGTCCAGCTAGTGGACCGAACCTGGCATTGTGATTTATATGTTTTAGGGTGCCTTTAAACCAGAGCGCATGCTCCTGGTAAGTTAGTGGAATTTCTATATCCTCGAAAGGAATGTATTCCTCTGGTGGTTCATCTTCTTTGTAGAAGTGAAACACTTTTGTCCTTGGATTTGCTTCAGGGAAGACTATCCATGAATAGAATACCTCTGTCTGGTGATTATCATGTGCCTCTATCACAAAAACTACCCTACCACCTCTTGCTGATAGGCCATTTCATATGAGTTTTATAGTGATGGCTTTCCTTAAATTTTCTGGAATGCTTATAGCATCCTCGTCGGTCTCTTGGAGACCTGTGAAGTTTAAAATTTGTATGGCATTCTCGCCTGTTGCTCCACTGGCCCCGGGATTATCTTCATCGGTCATTTTGTTGACTGAAAGTTTGCAAAGCAAGTTTCAAGGATACAAAGATAAGGTGCACAATATTTTGGAACACTGTATCCTTCAACATTGAAAAACCAAAAACTAATACATAGGATTTTCCGTCCTACCCAGCTATAGCGGATATTACCCTTTACCCACTCCAGACGTATATTGGAGTATTACGGAAAAAAGGGGTCTCTGAGAAAAGCACAACTGAGTTACTTTAGTATCTAGCGTTAAATTAGTGCCTTGCCAAATGTTGGGCGACATGAAGTGTTGTTCCTATATTCCCAATAGGCTCTGCGCATTGGAATAATATATTCTATAGATTAGACGTAAGACTGAGGTCAACTAGGTCTCTATCGAATATACTAAACTTAATTGTGTGTGTGCCAGCTAACTTAGCGGTCACTAGAAACGTTCTCGAATACACAAGAAGGGATTAGTTTCTGACAACGGCATAAACATGACAACTTTGTTTCCCAAGAATAACAATATATCTCTCAGAGTCGCGGAAACAATAGATAAGAATTTCACTCAGTTAATCGCGCATGCTTCGTTTCTACAGAGTTAAAAAGAAATAGAGATACGGGCGTTTTCAATAAAAAAGGGTTTATTGAACAGTCTTCTTTCTCATGCAAGAGAAGTCAAATGCTGCAATCGTTATGCAGACTGCAAAGTATAATTCACACAGCGTAAACTGTAATATGAAATAATACTGTAAGAGCATTGTATGGTTTCTAAGTCATATAAAAATACATACATAAATAACATAGACTAAAATACTCAACTGGTGTTCCTAAAATACGCCTACCCTAATGTACCTAACCTAAGTCTAGTATGCGGGTAGAAATAAGTATAGTGTAGCGTAGGTTTAGTTTTTGCCAAGAATCTACCAAAGGTTTCTCTAGGTTCTAATCAGCTCCATACCTTGGTTAGAATGAAGGAGGTCTGGTATCTCTATCTCGGGACTCAATTTCCCAACCCCCGCAAGGGTAGCCGGAAACACTAGAGCTGGATTCTTGGCAGGAGAAGAGCAGCTTCCTCATCAGGGCGCCAGCTGGAGAGTCGGCTTCCTTCTGCACTTGCTGTAGTGAGTTGCATCAGGCAAGTACGTCTTCGAACTGCTCCAAACCACCGTATCTTGCTAGAGCAAGTGTAGGTATATTTATACCTTGAAGGTGTTTAGGAATGCCATAGTTTGATGTAAAGTCGGGCATATGAATGTCAGGAACAAACCCCTAGGTAATAGTTGTTCTTTGTAAAGTAACTGAGTTCTTGGACAAATCAATATTCAAGCAAGGGGAAGTTCCCTAACTGCTTAAGCTGGCTTTCCAAGAAATCGTTGTGACGTTTTGTATGGGTGGAAGTAGCCATGCCTGTATTTAGGTAGCATGAGCTTTGCCTAAATAACGGCTTGATTTCTATGCCTATATAAGGGCAATGTGAATCGGGAAAATTCACTCGGAGCTTAAAACGCCACACAACACTCTGAGGGCCACAGAGTCTCCCAGAAAGATGGGGGGAAAGATCCATACAAAAGAACCTCCGACTTATCCTCGTTGCACTTCAGCTGCGCTAGTGCAAGCCATTTGAAAACGGTAGAAAGACAGTTATGAGCTGTTTCCGGGGACAACTTGTTTTCCTTCCAAGTAAATAGGACCTAGGTATCGTCCGCAAAGGCCATGATATTGGCTCCCAGCTCCTCTGCAAGAAATATCAGGGGCGTGATATAGATATTAAATAGCAGAGGACTCAGAGTAGAGCCTTGCAGAACTCCCGTGGATACCCTTCTGGGGGCCAACAAGAATAGTGGCAGCCAAACCTGCTGGGTCCGATCCTCTAAGAAGGATTTAAGCCAATCCCAGGCGCGTCCAGACATGCCAATGTTTGTAAGACGGGCACCATGGGGCATCATATCAAAGGCAGCAGAGAGGTCTAATAAAATCAGAGCCGCTCTGCCACCTGCATCCAGGCACTCCCATATTGACTCCGACATTTCGACGAGAGCAGTCTCTGTGCTGTAAGTCACCCTGAATCCGGATTGGGCAGGATGAAGTGCTCCAGATGACTCGACAAAGGTGGCAAGCTGTCTGAAGACAGCTTTCTCACACACCTTTGCTACAGTAGGAAGAAGGGAGATAGGGCGAAAGCTAGTGTGTATAGTAGGATCCAAGCAGGGCTTTTTCAGAAGCAGTAACAATTTAGCCTGCTTCCATTACAATGGAACAGTGGCGGTCTGGAGAGACAGATTAATGATAACATTTGCCTCCGGATTAACCACCTCCGCAGCCCCGGCTGGTAACCTAGCCAGACACGGGTCTGTTGGAGAGCCCGACTTCAGTGATTTAAGTATAGACAGTGAGTCCAGCTAAACAATGGGAGAGAATTCCATCAGCGGGGAAACTGAGGAGTGGAAACTAAAATGTTTGGGATGTGGGACCCTGCCTGCTCAAGGGAGCTAGTCTCTAGGCTGTCCTGCATTGCCTGTATTTGATCAAGTAAGAAGCACAACAGCTTCTCACGCCATTCCACCGAAACAGGGAGAGCAATACTCTCAGCGCGAGGTGTTAAGAAACTCTGGACGATAGAGAAAATATCCTTACAGTTATTGTTGGCCCTAGCAATGCACTCCCCAAAAAAGCTGCTTTTTGCCTCCCTGATGGTTACATAAAAGTCTCTCTGAGCCCTTCTTAAAGTTGTTTTAGCCAGGGGGCAATATTCCGATCTCCAGCTACGTTCAAGTTTTTTACAGCCCTGTTTAAGTTCTTTAAGTTTGCCGGAGTTCCAAGGTTTAGAGGGTGCACTTTTTATTCGTCTGTTAAAGAGGGGCGTGTTTATAGATTCAATCGCCTCAGATATCCAGTTAGAAAGACTCTCTAGCACTCCCTACAGATTAATAGTGGCAGTAGGACGTGTGTCTAGCAGAGCCCTGCAAAAAACAGGGGTGTCTATTCTCTGCGACGGTCTACCTTGAGAAGAGAGGCTTCACGATGGTCCAGGAGAACTGGATCTGACCAAGAGACTTGAAAGAGTTCACTGATAGGTAAAGGAAACTTAGAACAGACCAAATCTATAGTGTGCCCCCCATTAGGAGAGGGAGAGCTGATCTATTAGGTCAATTGTGCCAGATTAAGCGAGTCATTCAATTCCCTAGTATCACATAGTGTTTATCTGTTACCAGATCTGTATCCAAAAACTATGAATAGTGGAGCAGTCATATAGCATGTGTTTAAGATCCGCTGGGGAAGCAGTACATAACCAAAAAGTAGAGGGAACATTGGGGTCAATTCTATGTAATTTGGCCGGTGTAATCAAAAGTCTATTATAGATAAAAAATAAAGTTTGAGGGCTATTTGCTGCCCTAGAAGATTTCCCTATTTTAGTCCAAATTTTATTCCATACTGGAATTGTGAACGAGGTTTACAAATAGTAATAGTGGAAAGTAAGTAGTGGAAAGGAAGTTAAGTGTTTTTAAATTTGAGATTCAGAAGGAGAACTACATAAAATCAACTTTATTATCAGGTGATGAGGGATTAAGTGTAGAGTTAGCAGATAATAGATTATAAGAAGATTGAACTGCTGCAATTAAGGATAACTGTTTGGATTGATATGAGGATAGAAGAGAAAAAGGAGATTGAGCTACCAAAAAAAGGAACAGAGAAGCCATCTTGAAAAAGTTGATGAGTCCATCTAAGTCCGTTGGCTAACAAATCTTTCCAAAAAACGAATTTGTTATTGATCTTAATATGTTTATTATACCAAATTAATGAATTTAAAAAACTGCTCATCTTCAGACAATATAAAAAGTGGTTGAAGGATTTTACGAGCATTCTTTAGAATAGGAGAGGATCATGCTAAGGAAGTATGAGAAAGGGAAATATAGTTCTCAAAAGAGAAAGGATGAACGAAAGACTTATCAAGGTCTACCCATAAAGGATAGGTTATAGAGTTATTTTCAAAAAGTAGACATGAGCACTGTTTAAGAAAGGAAGCAGTATGATAAGAATGACAATCCGGAAAGTTTACTCCCCCCCATATGTTTAGGTTTTTTGAGTTTGCAGATTGACATTCTAACCTTTTTATTGTGCATAAACACTTTGATAAAATAGTATGTAATTTATTATAATGAGAGATAGAAATATTGATCAGAATGTTGGATAAGTGGAATAATTTTATGGGAACTAACATCATTTTTATAGTATCTAAACTATGCCACCAGGAAAATATAAGGGATGCCATCGAGATGTGGACAAAATTAATATTGATTGTAAGTCTTTCAGATTTAAAGCAACAGTTTCTTTAATCGAGGCACTGAACCATAGTTCAAGATATTTAATTGTGTCAAAGTTCCAGTGGAATGAAGAAGAGGTGAGATCAGCATGAAAACATAATTTTAATAAAGGGAGACTTTCACACTTATCAGCATTTAGTTCAGAACCTGAAACAAGAGAAATATTATCTACTTCTGTCAAAAATGCTGGTAAGAAAGTCTGCGTTTGTGAGATAAAAAGTATTATGTCATCTGCATGAACTGAGAGTTTTAAATGTTTGTTACAATAGAGAAAATCTGCACCCCATAATCATAACCCACCCGTACTCCTTAAAATACCCCAACACCCTTAAACACTAATCCATCTTAACCCTATAAATATACCCTGTACCCCAAAACACAAACCTATCCCTAAACCCTCAAAATAACCATGTACCCCAAAACCCAAACCTAGCACTGAACCCTATAAATACCCCTGTACCTCAAACCCCAAACCTACCCCTGAACCCTAAAAATACCCCTGTACCCCAAAACCCAAACCTAGCCCTGAACCCTAGAAATACTACTGCACCCCAAAACCCAAACCTACCCCTGAACCCTAAAATACCCCTGTACCCCAAAACCCAAACCTACCCGTAAACCCTAAAAATACCCCTATACCCCAAACCCAAACCTAGCCCTGAACCCTAAAAATACCCCTGAACCCCAAAACCCATACCTAACCCTAAACCCTAAAACTACCTCTGTACCCCATAACCCAAAACTATATCTGAACCCTTAAAATACCCAAACACCCCAAAACATATACCTCAGTACCCCAAAACATTAACCCCTATACCCATACTTACCTTATCCAAACATTAAAAAAAAACATGCTTTTACCATTCATGCATTTACAACAAATTTCATTGTAACTTAATGCGTGGTAAAAGCATATAAAATGTAATGCCATGCGTTATAACGGCATTACGGAGTCATGTTACTTTCGTAAGGAAAGTATGCAGAGTGATGGTATCAGGAAAGAAAGCTGCGGAATAATGGGTGTTTACCCTCCCCCGGTAAGTACATTGGTGGCACGGCGGCCCACACCTCCAGCAACATACTCATATTTTTTCACCACCCATTTGAAAAATCCACAGGTCTCTCTCATTGATGGCCAGCACCGACATACACTTTTAGACACACCTCCCGCCACAAGGTCTTGAATTGCGAATTTTAGAGCTGGGGAGCTACGTTCGAATCTCAGCACCAGCTCAACATCCTGTAATTCCAGGCAAATTGCTCTGTCTCCCCGTCCCTACCACAAATGAATGTGTTCTTCTGTAATGTAAATTGTGCTCATGCCATGTTGTCGAGTTTGCGCTACATAATATTGCAAGGAAAAATAAAGTAAGTGCATCAGCAGTGCACTGTGAATCGGAGCGTTTCACAGGCCTGTCACATATAAGAAATGCTATCAAAACGAAATCCTACAAAACAATATACTACTGTCCGGCAGCAATTCATACCCTGACAACGTCGGGACGGGCTGCTAGTTGGTATATAAATGTCTACCCTTAATGAAACCACATTGTCGCTTGGCAATCAAGTGAGGCAATAAAGAATCTAAATAAAGAGCAAGTATCTTTGCAAATATTTCATAGTCCAAGTTGATTAAAGAAATAAGCCAATAGTTTTTGCATAAGGTATGATCCTTATTTTCTTTAGGGAAAATACATATTAAACCTTCTTGAAAAGACCCATCAGACTTTTGAGTGGAAATGATTGATGCATTTTAGGAATGAGAATTTTAGAGCAATGTGTATAAAACTCCACAGTGAAAACATCAGGTCCTGAAGAATATCTTCTTGACGAGTCTAAGATTCAAGAACATAGAGAAGTTGAAAGAACCTAGTAAATTGTAAGAGAATATCTTCATTTTTATAAACCATAGTGTTAATAGAGGTTAGAAGCGAATCAATCTTAGTGTGGTCTTTTTAATCCTAAGATTATTAGCAAGGATCTTCCCTGCCTTATTTTGATTGCCATATAGTTTAGCACTGGATTTAAGGAAATACACATTAGCAGCCCCAGTGGAAATTTCATTAAAAGCAAATTTGTCTTGTATAAGTTCTTCAAGGCAAGATTTTGATTTTATAGAATAAAAAGAATGCTCTAATTGTTTGATATGTGAGTTAAGTAATTGTATAGTTTTAGAGGAGGTTTCCTTTTCGGGGCTACAAAATAAATAATGACATCTCTAGAGGCAGCTTTAAAGGTGTCCCGAATAATTTGAGGAGAATTATCTGGGGATTCATTTTCTAGAAAAATGTGCTTGAAAAGTCATGAACACCAAAGGTGAAATTGGGATCCAAAAAAAGGGAGTTATTAATCTCCATCTCCTAATTCCTTCAATAGGTGGAAGTGGATCTAAGTCCAAGGAGACAGGAGCATGGTCTGAAATTAATATGGAACTTACATCAGAGTGAGATACATGTTGTGTAAGAGCTTTAGAAATAAACAAGTAGTCAAGTCAAGATTGAGAAGAGTGAAAAGGGATGAAAAAGTATATTCTTGAAGAGTGGAGTTATATAATCTCCAGGCGTCAACTAGAGATCTTTGACGTATTGCTGATGCAAATTGGGAATGCATATGTGAAAGAACAAATTTAGTTTTAGAACGTGTATCAATGAAGGGTTCAAAAACCATGTTACAGTCTCCACCAACTAATAGATCATCATCATTATACATCATTAATTTAGATAAAATCTGGGGCAAGACAATTTATCCGGATTAGTATAGGCACATAGATTAACAATAGTCATAGGTATTTTATTGACTAATATGGAAGCTGAGACGCATCTAACTTCAGTGTCAGCGTCTTGACCTATAATTTGAATATTTAAGTGTTTATGACAAAGAATGGCTATACCATTACATTTCCCCGGACCAGGAGAAGCAAAGATTTGCCCAACCCATTGACATCTGAGTTTAAAGATTTCTTTGTGAGTTACATGAATTTCTTGTAATAAAACAATGTCACCTTTCAAACCAGAAACATTTGATAAAACCCATTGATGTTTTATAAGTGATCCTAAACCTTTAATATTCCAAGATATAAATCTAAAAGCCATCTATATATTCAATGACAAGTCTAAAACTTTATTTTAAAAAAACAACAGTTCGCAAAATGCATTAATATCATATAAGCAATAAGATCTATCTATGAAGAAACAGCAAGATAACAGTAGATGTGGATAATATATGAGAGAAAAGCATGTATATGAGGTAATAGGAAATAATTAGTAGATAAAAAGAAAAGGGTGGAAAAAGAAAGAGGAACATGAAAAAGAAAGATGAGAAATATATAGTGAACATATGGAAAATCCAGGAAAGGAGTCATAAGAAGAGCATAGAATTGGAAAAGGAAAAAGGAAAAGTCCATGACAGAAAAAATGTAAGGAGTAAAAAAAAACACATACCAAAGACATACAGTGAAAATGGGGGTTGTGGAACCACATAAGGAAGACTGCACAACCAACCAGGAAAACTCCAGGACGAAAGCGGAAAGTGAAGACATCATCCAGATGGAATACAAATTACACAATGAGGAACCATGAAGACTGCACCTAACATGAAAGAAAGAGAAGAACTTATAAAGAAAAATAATAAGATAATAGTAAAACATGAGAGAAGAAGAAAAATAAATCTATATATAAAGACAATTTTAACAAGACAGTCAAGTATTGGATAAACGAGTAACTTCCATTTCCTCTTCTTTACAATTATCCAGGACCTGCTTTAGAAGATCAGGGTCTTCATAATTCGTGGTTTTTATTTTCATAAGTCACTTTGAGTAAGCACAGATGAAAAAGACAATATCTGACATTCAAACTCTGAGGCGCAGGTCTCATGTCCAAAAATGTCTTCCCCCTATCTGCAGTTGCTTTAGCATCATCCTGAGAAAAGAAAAGAGCAGATACTTGCCAATACATTTTGCCTTTAAGTCTTCCTGCTTGTAGAACTTTAGGCAGATCTGTATATTCCCAAAAATATAGAATAATGCCTCTTTGTTTATTTGGCGAAGATGTGTTTAGTGGGATACGACCTAGACAGTGTGCTCTTTGGATGTTAAATGATGGAATTTCAGGAAAACCAAGAATTTTTGGAAGAAAGGATTGAAAAAGGGAGAGGGGGTTAGGCCCCTCAAGGTCTTCTGCTAGTCCGTAAATACGTAAGCTGTTATGTCTGTTACGATTTTCAAGGTTTTCCACTTGTTGCTTAAGTTGTGAGATCCCCATATGGATAGAGGGTACTTGGTTCGCAACAGCTTGAACAGAGTTCACTCGGTTCTCTATTTGGTTAATTTTATGTTCCATATTGGACCATTTATCATCGAGAGTCTGAAGGTGAACGTTTGTTTCCTCCCTGTATGGTTTGAGTGCACGTATCTACTCAAGAATGAACTCCTAGATATTGGTGGTTGAGTTATAGTAGGAGAAGGTGGATCCATTTTAACTCATTTACCTGATGAAAGTGCTGAAGAGGAGGGCGACTTAGATACAGGTTTAGAAGTGGGACAAGGAGTTTTATGAGGCGCACTACTGACATACCTTGTTCCGACTCTTCTATATTATCCTAAAAGGGTTATAATCTGCTAACAGAGTAGAGTCAGTAGGACCTTCAACACTACGATGAGTAGATCTTATTTTCATTATAGATAATGCAAAACCAGAAACATTCCCATGGATGAGCTAAATAAAGGAACAAAACAACGACTTGACTAAATGGATCAAATCTCAAAAAGCCCAATGAAAAAGCCCTCTGAAAAAGATCTTCCACCAGCAGTATAGACTACAAGAAAAGTGAAAATGCGTTTGAAGTAAAAAAGTAAAGGTTTAAAAAAATTAAGTTGTGCAATCAACTGTGGCAGTCCTTTTACAACATCCAGAGGCAAAAATATATACTGTGACACAAAAAAATCCTTCATAGAATAAACATTCTGTTATGTAAATGCCAATACTACATCAAAGCATGAGTAGGATCGTCTTTAGTGACACTGAGCAACAAGAAACACATAGAAATACTATAAATCAGTGTTTCATTATGGGCTGTTGGAACCAATGAGGAGAGAAATCTCCAGAGGTGGCAGAACACATAAAATGGCGGAAGTGGAAAACCTCCAAGATTGAAGGTTGAAATTGGCAAGGTTCTCTCTAAGCTGAATAGCCACTGGACAATGTTAAATGTGCTTAAGTGTGTTCAGACAGTGAGATGTTGGGTAATGCACTGAACAATGGTTTTGTGATATATGTGTATTCCTTGGGTGACACATATGCATTCTATGGTTTGAATAAGGCAGTTCCGTTGCTGGCTGTGGTTGGCCAGGCTGCGTGTTGGTGTTTTTCTGTGATAGAATAAACATTATGATAGATACTTCCTGTGAAGACATTCACTTTGATTACAACAATTTTGGTGACGATTTGTCAGGCACAGGCCTGACATCAGAGAAATCCCTGCTTGGCTTCTGCTTCATGAGTTTGAAGTTTGAAGACAACAAATATTTAAAAGTCATTAGTCAGAGGCCTATGAACTCTCCAGTGTACCCTACTGCCTCCATCAACATCCAGGTAACTGCCGCTCAGTGCTAAGTGATCGGCGTAATATCCTGGCTTGACCATTCCGCTCATAGCATCAGAAGCCAGTGTGATGCAATTGGCATTGCCTCCAGGCTGGTCTGTGCCATAAATTCCAGCTGCACATGTGAGAGGTCTGACTACGTGTGTTTAGCATTGCCCTGCCAACGTGCTCTGACATTTTCTCTCACAAATGCATGACTATGCAAGAACTGACTGTTACCCTCACCGCACAGCACTCCAGTTTATGTTTCCCACTTGTTCTGATTTCAGTCAAGGGCCTGCCTGCCTTCAACCACTTAACGCCACCTCCCTGCTTAGCTCATAATCGTTCTCTGTATTGCTTGTAGAAGATGCTACACTGCCACCTACTAGTTACAAGTGTTGTAATCATAATTTACAATGTAATTTCATTTGATTATTTGAGAACTAGACCTCTACAATGGATGTAATCTCTTCTATTGTATCACCCCTCCCTTCGTTATGTTGCCTGGAGATCTACTGATTGACTGGGAGGACTGGATTGATAGTTTTGACAACTATATACTGGTGTTTGATAGTACAAGTGTTTGTGCAGTCAGGAAAAAAGCTTTGTTGCTAGGGTCTTTGGGCAGAGGGCCAACATGTCTTGTTAGGATGCTACCTTCTGTATAAAAATCAGGTTTGCCAAGCAAGTTATAGTGGTAATGCGATATCATACGTTTTATACACAGCCACAATGACCATCTGATCCAGTCAAAGATTTTGTGACTGATTGAGAGAATTAGCTGCAAAATGTAAATTTCATCAACTGATGGAAGAACTGATATGGCATAAATGAAGTGTGCAGTGTAGAAGCATAAAGATGCTGGAATGATTGTGACCTGTAGGTAATCCTACCTTAAAAGTAACAATGGGCGAAGGCCTCCGCTCCGCCCTTGCGAAGTGTGCGGAGATTTGCCTCCTCCGCATTCCGTGGAGAACACAGAGAAGGCAATTCTCTGCACACTCCGTAGTGAAGTGGAGTTGCCCAGCCCCGCCTCCACCTCCCCTATATTATCAATCAAATCTACATTACCCACTAGTACATTTAAACCTCTTGCCTGGTATGCAGCATCCTTGGGCTGCCCTCTTCTTCTTCCTCATAGTATTGATAATCCTTGAGAAACTGCACAGGCGTGTGCGCCCAGGCCTTTCTTGCAAGAAATGCACATGCCCAGTTTTCTCAATGTTTACCAATCCTGTGAGGAAGAGGAGGAGGGCAGCCCGGGGAAACCGCATGCCAGGTAAGTGGTTTAAATTTACTAGTACCTAATGTAGATTTAAATGATAATATGGGGGGGGGGGGTGGAGGCGTGTGGCGCAGCAGAGCGGAGTTCCACAGAGTTGTTTGCAATTCCGTGGACCTCCGTGTAGTAGCCCCGCTACGCCCACTATGCCCAGGGTAATTTCAAAGATGCATCATCATAGCTAAGGTGTTGGAAGAATCTGAGAAATGCATGCATGAAATGCAAAAAAGGAGAGCAGAAAACAAAGTCTGTGGTGTGGCTGTAGAGTATAGATGCCCTTGAATCAGACTTGGGCATTGCTGTAAAAAAATAAAAGAAATAATGGTTCAAAATTTGCCGGAACATCTAATACCATCTGGAAGTTATCACATCAAGAGGGTCCTGGATGTGGTAGTAATTATCACTTGGTGGACTCGCAGAACTGTTTAGCACTTGGAAGAGACTGCCGCAAGTGCGGGAAAAAACAACATTTTGCTCGCTTGTGCTTGTTGTTGTGGATGATGATGAAATTGAACAGAAAGTCTTTAAGAATAGGCTGGGAGGAGCCAGGGAATACATGCATGAGATTAAGCTCAGGAAAGGTGCAGTTCCTGTCAAACATGTGGCAAGAACAGAAGACAAGTTTTTTTTTTGTTCCTCTGACGGATAGGAAACGTTTCAGCAGAACATGCTTGTAGGTCTTTCCTCCATTACATGTAGATGGAAATGAGGTGGGGAGAATAGAGGACAAAGAGACTTAAAGGGTCCCTTCTAATGCCACCAATCCCTTGAAAATGACCATGATTAATACTCCCATGTTTCCTTCTTTGGAATGCATGTTCGACCCATAGGTCACCTCATTTTCCATAGTGCCTCAAAGAAGAGACATCCAATGTAGGGTAAAAAAGAATATTTCTCTCCTCCATCTTTCCTCAATAACATCTACTTCACCCCATTCCACTTCAAACATGGGTATGCCTCTTTAGCAGATCTTCTTGGGCAATTATCACACAAAACAAAAAAGTACAGAAGTCTAGCATGGAGCCCCTCTGCGAAATGACCAAGAGATAGTAGGCCTTCTGATTCCCAAATAGCAGATTTTGCAACCACTCTCATTGCTTTTCTTCTTTCCAAAGAGTTATAAAAAAATCCATTTGAAAGTGGTGTGAGTGTGAATGCAGACTTACTGGTGTTAGAAGGGGGAAGAGGTCTGTACTATCTCTAATAAAAAAGTGTAATAAATTCTTGATGGTGTTTTGTCTGGCTTCCATATCTTGCAAATATGGAAAATGATACAAATGAGCTAGCTTGGTGTTCCTTGATGCCGCATATAACTTATTCCTAATATAAGCACATTTTATATATTGCTAATGCAACATGTCCAGCATAGAGATGCAGTCTTTCAGTTCAGAGATCCCATCTGCAGGAATGTTTACTTATTACTGTTGCAATAAAAAAATATTGTACTAAAGCATAAATACTAATACATTTCTAAAATGGCATTCTACACGCACACCAACTATTACCCTACATTGAACAATGTTTGGGCAGTCCTAGTTTCAGCCTAGTATCAGTACATATAGTTAGGACAGATCTGCAATACCAGGGCCTGCAGAGAGAGTGAAAGGCACACTGTCTAAGCAAAGCACCAGTGTCTGAGGCCTGCTCAAGAGGTCCTCGGAAGCAGAAATAAAAACATCAAGAGGTGTGATATGGATTAAAAAATTGAGAAAGCAGAAACAGATCGGTTTGCTACAGAAACACACATTCTGGTATAGCAATTACATCTTATTACAAGAGGATCCTGTGTCCACTTTGATTTTGCGCCATATGAGCTTCTTTTTACATTTCTAAACATTTTAGCAGATTTTTAGGCTCTTTAAAGGTTGACAAATGCCCTATCAGCCAAACCTGCAGCTTCCCTACACCATTTAGAGGTGGAGAAACCAATGAGTTTCCAAGGACAGAGCATTAGCTGGCAATTAGACACCGAGTCAGAGACACACTGACACACACACAGTGTCTCACCAGGTGCACCATTAACACACAAAAACACACACACTTCTAGACAGACAGTCAGACAGACAGACAGACAGACAGACAGATAGAATGGATGGATGGATGGATGGATGGATGGATAGATAGATAGATAGATAGATAGATAGATAGATAGATAGATAGATAGATAGATAGATAGATAGATAGATAGATAGATAGATAGATAGATAGATAGATAGATAGATAGAGATAGATAGATAGATAGATAGATAGATAGATAGATAGATAGATAGATAGATAGATAGATAGATAGATATTGATCAAACATCTTTCTCTCTTACACCTAGTAGAATGCTTGAGGGCACCATGTGCTGTTTACATCTGGCCCTCATCTCTCACCTCTAGAGGACTTCTTCTGGGCTGTTTAGACTGTTTTAGGTCCCAGAGCAATTGTTCACACATGGGGCAGTGCCTGCCTAGTGACGTTATTGAGTAATGTGGCAATCTGACATGTTACCCTCCCTCCCCGACCGGACTGGTCTTTCAGAGGCAACCGACTATGAATATTTCTGTTTCTTTCTTTCAAGTAGATTTTTATAGAGGGATTTCTCACGGTTTCCTTTCTGATCTTTTACTTCCCCACTGGAGCTCAAGTTATGAAATGCTAACCAAGTGTCACACACTAGTACCAAGGCTCATTATTCAGCTTCATGTGTGTCCAACAATATTTAACTATTTCCATGTTTTTCATTCTTCTACTCTCTTCCTACTTTTTTTTATTGTCTTCATTGATTTTCAGCAGGTTGTACATAGGTCAAACTTTGTCAGCTTTAATATGCAAAGTATCACAGTCACATTTACTAGAACAACTATTGGTGGGGTACCAAGCAGTACTGTATACAAGTGTCCTAAAACATAAGTAGCAGTGTGTGCATGCCATTGAACGTTATTGACACTAGAACTATTAAAATGTTCTATATATATAGAAAAAAATATCGACTGCAAAAATATTAAGCATGGGCGGAAAATTCGTTTCGCTCGCGGATTTTGCGGATTTTCGGTAAATTCGCAATCCGCGAGATTTGCGAATCTCCCGCAAAATCCGCAAATCTGCGAGCAGCGGATTTTGCTCGCACTGTTCTCACTGTTCGCGTGAGTTCGCGCCCCGCGAATAAGTGCAAAATTGCAGAAATACGATCTTAGCAAAACTGAAACTACTTACCAGGTTCAAAAGTTCAGGCTCATCATTAGTAGCCATTTCCTGTAGTGCTTCCTGAGGGGCCCCTCCAGAGTTCAGTTGCCAGTTGCAACTATTATGTGACCCTGCTCTGAACCTCAGAATAGTTACACATATGCCACAAAGGTCCTGAATTACAGCTAAGGGAGACAAGCAGGAGCCAGGCTGGAAGTTCAAATCCATTAATCAGCCCCTAATTCATTATTGTCAGTTGGGGCAGGGCAGGTGTTGTAACTAATATTGCAACAATGAAAGCACGTAGCAAGTGCAAAAGATCACTAATCAGGAAGCACTAAGGAAGCAGGTGCCAGCTAAAAAAATATTCTGTGACACATTAATCAGCCCCAAATTAATTCAGGTCACTTGAGGCAGGGAAGGTGTGCTTGCATTGCCTTAATAATGTACACTGACTGGAAAACCAGAGGGTGCTGTGATGAAACAGAGGGTGGCATGGGTGGGCCAGAGGGTGGCATGAGTAGTCAGAGAGTGGCAGTGGTGACAGAGAGTGGCAGTGATGAAGAAGAGTGTCCCAAACAGGCTGGACACGTAGAAACAACAAGTTCGCGAAACTTGCGACCCGACAGGTAAGTTCGCAATTTGCGACATTGTACAAAACCCTCGCGAACTGGCAGAAACCCGCGCAAACACAAAAAAAAAATCCGCAAATTTGCGAGAATTCGCGGATTTTGCGGATTGCGAGTTCGCAAATCCGCAAAATTCGCGAACGCGAGATTCGCAAAATTCGCCCATGCTTAAAAAATATCGACTTTCATACCTTAACAGGTAAATGCAAAAATATTGACTCCTAAATATCGAGGTAAATAATATAGATGTAAAAAATAACAATGTAAAGGTATATAATATAAAAAAAATGTATTAAATATATTAATTACTAATATTATTTTTAACAAAATAAGTTACATTTAATATACCTTTAAAATAAATATAACAAATAAACTTTGGTAAGTGTTGGATAGAGAAGGAATTACATTTACTATTCCAACTCCAGTGAGCGCAACAGAAGGGAACATGTTGGATGGGGGAGGGGCAAAAATTACTATTCCCAATCCAAAGTGTGCAACAGTAGAGAAAGTGTTGGATGGGAGAGGGATTAAATGTACCATTCCAACTCCAGTGAGTGCAACTGTAGGGAAAGTGTTGGATAGCGGAGGGGCAAAAATAACTATTCCCATTCAAGTGAGTGCAATAGAATGGAAAGTATTGGATAGCGAAAGGGTAAAAATTACTATTCCCACTCCAAAGAATACAACAGTAGGATAAATGTTAGATAGATGAGGGGTACATTTTATATTCCCACTCCTGTGAGTGCAACAGTAGGGAAAGTGTTGGATAGCGGAAGGGTAAGAATTACTAATAATACTTAAACAGTTGAAAAAAAACAATATTTAATTATCTTTATTTAAATATATTAAACATATAAAAAGAACACATAAATCGTAAATCATAAATCGTAAATCATACGTTCTTATATAGCGCCTTTCACCGTAAGGTCTCAAGGCGCTTGCTTTGGGAACCCGTCCTGGCTTTTCCCTGCGAGATAACCCCCTACTGGGCATCCCCAAGGTGAAAGCCAGGCATCCCATCGCGGTGGGGCCGTAGTGGAGATTAAGCAAGCTATTGCCCAGAGTTGCAGAGTGTGAGCCCATGATTCTAGTAGGCACTGAGGCGAGAATTATCGAGTCCGTGGACATTTTGAGCTCAAGACCCTGCCGCGTCGGGAATGCAACCCTGGTCCCAGGTCTGACCTCTGCGTCCGGGTCTGCCTCCTCTAACTGGTGAGCCACACTTCTCTAATTATATTATCCACATATTATCATATTAATTACATATAACAAAAACCTACAAATAATATATGAAATAATCTAATAAATTAGTGTATAAACAATAATTATTTAAAAGTAACAAATATTAACAAATAAAAAAAACATATTTAAAACATATATGTATTTATTCTTTTTCATACCCTATAACACCACACCAATAACAAAACACTTCAACAGTTTTTTTTTAAATTTTTGAAAGACCTTTATTTAGAAAAGGGTGCACACAGCTATTCAGCCAAACATCCCGGAGGCATGGCAGCAAAATTAGAGCATCAAACTGTTTCGGCACACCCAGGAGAACTGCTCAGGATAAGAGAGGTCAATTTTTTAAATTAAAACAGGATATACACGGTAAATAGGTAATACAGTTCCATATGTTAACGAAAGGAAGAGAGAGTAAAGAAAACAGGAGGGGGTCGGCTACGGGATCTAAAGTAGATACAATCACCGGGTGGGCAGGGAAGCATGTCCAACTGTAGAGACACCCACATTTTGAAGCGAACAATATAAGCAAGCATACATTTCTGAAGACTCCCGACTAATGCCCCACCCGATGAATCCAATGACAGGAGAGGCTGAGCGGCCACAGTCCCAGCACCGCCCAAAAAGTCCAAACAGTTACCCGATACACTGACCCCCAACCCAGGGAGAGAGGAAAAAGGAAAGTCCAGTTAAACTAAAAAAGAGAAAAAGGCCATAGAAACAGAGAACGGAAAAACAAAAATACCCCACCCCCTAACCCCCACCCTGCACCACTGCAGATGGCTATGGCCTACCCCCCTAGCAGCGTGCCTATCGCCCAGCGACCAAAAACCCGAAATATAGTAGAAAAGAGATTTATAAAGGAAGGAAACACAGAAAAAGAAAGAAAAGAAAAATTAAGGGAGGAGGAGAAATACACATTCCCGGTCACACTGCGCCCCTCCTGCGACGTACAGTCCTGCTCATTAAACAATAAGCAACAAAGCAAAGTAGATTCGGTAGAACCCAGGAAAGACGTCCTACACCGCCCCGCCCCCAATACAAGAAAATGGCGGATCCCGGGTCCCTCACAAACCCCTAGCATCCGAGTCGAACACCAGTCTCACCCTTGACCTCTACGAGTGTTCACCATGAGTTCTGTACACCACATCCGCCTATTCACAGGATAAATCAAAAGTCCAGCCAGTCCACGAATCTGTGCGGTGAGTCCAACGGATATCCACAGTCCACCACAATCCTCAGCCGCCATGACACTCGCCACGGTACGACCAAATCCAGACCGTCTCATACTCCACCACACTGCACAGCCCACACGATCGATAGATGTTCGCTGTTTCCGTCGGGTCACAGTTTCAATAAAGTCATTGGGGGACGAGCTCGTGAACACGACCACAGGCGGACTCTTCAACGTGGGCGAACGATACACCATGGCGGCGGATTCAGCCGCACACTGCGGTACAGACATTGCAATCCATGCTTCGACACTAGACAGGCCTCGAGTCGTAGATTTCGGGATCAAAATCGGGGAAACGGCTCGCTTAGGGGGACCAGACAGATCAGAGTCATTATGCGATCGGGCAGTTTCAGTGGCATCCGCGATCGACTTATGTGAAAGAGCAACCATGTAGGAGCACAGACCTTGAATGGCGGCCATCACGGTTCGCAATGATGGCTCTTCTTCACCCCGCACCGCCGCGAACTGATCGACTCCAGACATAAGTGCGCCCTTCGGGTCACCCGATTCTCCCAGGGACTGAAGTGTGATGAGGGCAGGCGGGGGCAGGAGGCACACAGTCCAGCAGCGATAGGGCCTCTCGGACGGGGGCCCCACCCCGGCGGGAAGGGAACGCCGAGAAGGGGACCCCCGGCCACCCAGCCACTCACAGGATCATTACACCTCCTCAATGCGGGTAGAACCGCAGGCTCGCCACCAGTCCAGGGGCAGGTTGCTCTCCACTCCTATCGACCGGACCGTGTCTGGGTCCCCCGGCCGTCGTTGTTGCACTGCAACCCGGCAGGGTCAGTACTCGAGGTCTCGGCTCTCGGTCAGCGTTAGGCCTAGAACTTCCACTCGATGTAACTCCGGCAATCCGGGTCATAAATTTCCCAGGACCGCACCGCCAGTATCAGCAACGGGTCACCCACACGGGGGCGAGGCGAAAAAGCAGGATTTGTAGCAGGATATTCAAGCAGCAGGAGGAGGTTGACGGAGCCGAGAGCTTATGCGGCCATCTTCGTTCGTTGCTAGGCTCCTCCCCACTTCAACAGTTTTACTTACATTTATTTCCAAAATTAACATAATTAATAATCAATTAAAAACATCTTATTATTGAAAAAAAAAAATAAAGATGAATTGAGTACACAAGCTTTAACACTCTAATATCCACAACACACACCTACATAAAACTATAACATAATAAAATACAATTAAATGTAATGTGTTTAAGAAAAACTATTACTATTAAATAGCAATAGCAATTTTTTTAATAACTACCCTTTACCCCTTTAAAAGTAAAATAAAACACAAAAAAATGAAAATTTCCTCAAAATAATTATCAAATAATTAACGTTCATTAACAACTACATATTAAACACAAATTAATTCCTAACGTTAACTCCTACAAACACCACAACACACACATAAAATGAATTACTAAATGATCATAATTAATTACCGATTAATTAATTAAAAGTAATTAAAAACTAATTAATTCACCAATTAAAAATAATTTACTTCTCACACTTTACATCTAGAAAAACTACCACACCCAAATATAATTAATGATACAATTACCCAAATTAATTGCAAATTAATTAATTAAAATTAATTACCAACCAATTATTAATTCATCAATTAAAAATAAATTTCTTCCCACCATTTACACCTATGAATACCACAACACACGCCTAAAATTAATTACACAATTACCATAACAAATGACTAATTCATTAATTAGAATTAATTAACTACCAATTAGTAATTAATTAATAATACATTAATTTACACATTTAACACTATAACATCTCAACTAAACAAATACTAATAAATACAAATTAACCAATAAATTAATATAATTAAATTACTTTCCACCCTATTCTCCTATAAACCCACAACCCTCTATGGAACTAAACAATTAAAAAAAAAATTAAAAAAAATCATATATTTAATATAATTAATTACTTCCCAACCTATTCCCCTATAAACCCACAACCCGCTACGGTCCTAAAATCGCAAAATCTCAAATAAAAATAAAATGATAACTACTTAAAATATAACACTTATATTAAAAATACAAACAAATATTATACAAAATCACACATCACATACATATAAAATATATACTAAAATACATACCAATAATAAAAAACTATATTTTTTTACAACTATATTTTTGCAAACAATATTAAACACTTCAATATTTTTAAAAACAATATTTCTTACCTTAAGTCTATATTCTTGACCACGATATTCTTGCATTGATACTCATGACCCACAATATTAATGACTCAATATGTGTGTAACTTGATATTTTGTACTCAATATTCTGTCTCTGCACCATTATTCATGTATGGCCATATGTGATACAGAAGGGAGTAGAGGGGGGGGTGCCACGCATACTGCTTAAACGTGGAAATATGCTCATCCAAGTCCATATTTGACTTGGCTATACCTGTCGCAAGGCTCGCCAAATATGCAATCATTTGACTGTATGCTGTGTTGGGTGTGCATAGTGAGGACATGCCTCACAACAAGGTGAACTGGATGCATTCAACCTAGCCCCTATGAACAACAGAAACTCACACCATTGTGTAGGACTAGTCTGTGAAGGTGCATGTGGAGTATTAAGTTCTTGTGCTGTGTGCTCTACAACTAGTGTCCTCCTCAGATCCAGGAGCCAAGTGCGTGTAGTAGGACCAGTATACAACTTCCATGTCATAGCTATTCTATGTTTTGTCAAACCCAGGGCCAACTCAAAAAATGTATTAAGGTTCTCACATGTGTCAGAGTGTGTATTAATACCAAGTAGGAAGTGCGGATCCTGCACAGTTATTAACATGTCTGTTACTTCCGCTAGTGTTGCCACTATCGCATTCCAATATGTACTAAGTGAGGACAAATCCAAACCATATGATGAAAGGTTGCTTCTGAGGCTAAACAGCGAGGGCAGGCATCAGTAGAGGTAGGGTACATCCGAGCCAGTCTATGTGTCGTTAAATATGTGTGGTGTAAGTAATTGAATTGCATATACTTCAGCCTAGCGTTCGTGGATATGATTTTAGGATAACCTATACATTGTAACCATTGCTTATCAGTGATAGTGATAGACAGCGCTGAATCCCAATATATGCGAAGTGATGCTTATAGGGATGTAGGGTCGGGTCTGAGAAAGTTATAAATCGATGTCACCACATGTTTGCCTTTTCCATGTGGGAGTAGAGTCTGCAGTATCTGCGATGTGGAGGATTCTGTATGGTTATTCCCCCATGTTTGGATGATTTGTTGCAATAATAATGCATGGAGCATGTAAGTCCCCTGTGGTATCCTGAAGTCTTCTATTAACGAGATTTTTGCAGTTGTGAGTCTGCAAATAAGTTGCCCCAGATGACCAGTCATGCCACTCTCCAGTTCTCTAGCTCTGAATGTCTATGACAAGTAAATGAGCCCGGAATAATCTCAAAAGGTAGATTTGGGGCATATATTGTGTTGGTTGGCCTTTAGGCAGCACATATCTTAACCAGCTGCCCCTAGCCACCATCATTAGCACATTACCCTGTTTCCCCTGCAGCATAGTTGTGGGTCCTAAGAGTCATTCCATTATGACTGATTGTCGCTGCGGCAACACCCAAGAGGTCAGCTCGGTAATGCTACCCCCCGTGAGCCATCTCATTGGCCATTGCAGTTGTGCTGCATCATAGTAATGCTCATAGTTCTGTGCACCCAAACCCCATATGTTAGTGGCAGTTACAGTTTACGGAGTGCTACCCTGGATCTTGAACACCCCCCATATCAGAGAAACATGCAGCGACTCCAGATCTTCAAATATACTCAGTTGTATTTTATGAGGGAGTGCGGCAAAGAAATACGAAAGCCGTGGAAGTAAAAGCATTTTGGAAATAGCCACCCGACCCAAAGGGGGCAAGGGCAGGCTCGGCCAAAACGGAAGGGCTGTGCAAGCTCTAGTAATTACTTTACCCAGGTACCCATCAAAGATATCTGACCGGAAGTGATAGATTTGTACGCCTAAATATTTGAAAGTGTCAAATGCCCATTCCATTGGAGTACGGGGCTTAGTCTGTCTCTGGTCCGGTAAAAGCAATTTTATTGGGAACATTGCAGACTTGGACCAGCTGACCAGAAGACCTGAGACCTGAGCATCAGTGTCCAACAGACTCATCAGCTCTTGCAGAACAGTGACCTTGCGTCATCTGCATAGAGTGATACTATATGCTATTTTCTGTCTGCCTGAATGCCCCAGTCCAGCATCCATTGGTGCAGTTTGCATGCCAAAGGCTCCATGGCCAATGCAAATAAAATGGGCAAGAGGAGGCAGCCCTGTCTGGTACACTGCTCTATTACAAACAGTGGGGAGATGATGCGGCCTGTCTTTACTCTCGCATGCGGTTTCGTGTATAATATTCACACCCATCGCAAGTATTTAGGGCCAATTCAGAACTTTCCCAACACATCCAATAAATATTACCAATCCAAAGTATCAAACACCTTTTCAATATCTAAAGCTGCTAACCAAGGGGTTTCAGGTTCTGTAAAGGCCCAATCTAGCAATTTAAAGAGAGAGAGCAGGTTCAGGCCAGTGAGTCTCCCTGGGATGAAACCATTTTGGGCTTAATTTTTCAGTATGGGTGCTGCTTCTAGTATTCTATTGGCCAGTATTTTCCCCAACATTTTATAAGTGACATTTAATAGTGACATAGGTTGATATGAGGCCATTTGGAGGCAATCCCTACTCGGTTTAGACAACACCACTAGTAGCCCTTCGCTCAGATGTGGTGGAAGCTCTCCTCTCTCAAATGCCTCTCCATACATATTGGACAACTGAGGCACAAGCTGCTCTGAATAAGCAGAGAAGAACTCTGCGGGCAAGCCATCTGCTCCCGGGGTCTTGCCCGCTGCCAACTGTTTGATAGCATCAGATAATTCGTCCTCTAAAAGGGGTTCCTAAAGGAAATCATATTGGGATTGTGTGACCTGCGGGAGTTGGATTTGTGATAAAAATTGTTGTATGTGAGGGAGATCATCAGTGTTATTAGCGCTGTACAGAGAGGTGTAATACTTATTAAAAGAGTCATTAATCGCCTCATGTGTGTTCATCAATACACCTTCATTAGTATATATCGCTGTGATGGGGGTTTGCGAAGTCTCATTTTTCAACAACCAAGCCAGCATTTTGCCCGCTTTGTCACCTTCTGAATGTTCACAAGCTAGATATTGTTTATATTACTAAGGAAGATGGATGGCTTAGTGATAGATGCGCTGAGTCGTGAAAAATCTAGTACACAATATAAAAAGCTCCAAGGATAAGGTGAAGGCCATCCACCGTCAACCAAATGGGTAATGTGAGACAAAACCACATAAATTACAAAAAACAGTGTATATCCTGAGCTAATAGCAAGTGTCAATAATGTTATCAAATAAATCACAAAGAAGAGGAAGGTCTTCTTGTTTTCATTTTATTGTGATGTATAAAGGTATAAATTTTTTTATTGTATAGTTAATAAAAACCATTACAAAATTAAAATGCAGGACTGTTTAAAACTGATCGAAAGATACATAAATAATTAAGAATTAAAACCATGGGTAAAACTGATATCCTTTGAACGTCGAAAAGCCAAGTCAGTTATAGAAGAAACAGTCACAAAAAATGCAAGATCAGGGTATGTATTGGATCTTTGCAGAAGTTCCTCTTTTTTTCTCAAACTTGGTGATAAATTTAACTGCTCTATAGATGAGTTGCGGGGCCGCTGAGCACAGGACTTGTATGATCGCAGAACGGCAGGTGCGAATTTCGTATTCATTGAACTTCGCTTTTAACCTGTTCTGGCGTTCCTGGTACAGTGCGGGACAAACGCAAATCAGATAGATGAAATCTTGTTTTGCGACACCACATAAGTCACACTCCTTGGAGCCTTGGGTCCTCCAATTTGGTTGCTCGGCACTTGTTGGCAGGTTGCCCATCCTTAAGCTGAGGTATTTGAGTTTGACATATGATGAAAAAGCAAGTCCTAGATAGGCAGCCGGCGTGGACTTTTTGTATGATTGTATTGTCATCCAGGCATGTGAGCGATGGCTCAGGGTTGTCTTGTCATTGATCAGTGAGTGCCTATTGGCCACCTTCTTTACTGCCAGCTTGAACGTTGGTACAGGTAGCTTGGTTTCCCACAGTGCTACTAGTTCAGTGGTTTCAAGGGAGAGTTTTAAAAACTTGGGGCCCGATTCACAGAACTAACTTAAGACAAAATCCTAAACTTACTACTTTTGGTATTCACAGAAGTTAGGATTTTGTCTTAAGTTTGTCTTAAGACAGACTTAAGACAGACTTAAGTTAGGATTTTATCTTAAGCTTGTCTTAAGTCTGTCTTAAGTCTGTCTTAAGTTTGTCTTAACTTCTGTCAATACCAAAAGTAGTAAGTTTAGTATTTTGTCTTAAGTTAGTTCTGTGAATAGGGCCCATGGCGTACTGGGAATTGGGACTGTTATGCATTGCTTCCCACATGGCGCGATTGACCTCAATTTCCCGATTCATCCAGACGTCATACCAGAATTTAACCGTCTCATATTTTTTTTGCAGTACTTGAGACTGCAGGCCGAACTCGAGTCGGACCTGCACAGGTGATGCGTTGTGCGGTAAGCCGAATACGCGCTTGTAGACTCTCATTTGGATTTTGTCTATAAGCTGTGCAATCCTCCTGTGATGTAGCACGCTTCCATAGGCTATTGTTGGGAGTAGCTTGGCTTTGATGATGGTTTAGGGGGGTTGAACAAAGGGCCTTTGAGTTGGTTTGATGAACTGCTAAATGCGTGTAGCAAGGCTGTTCCCTTCTTTTCGATGCCGTTGAAATGCAGGGAAAAATTAAGGCGCTTGTCCAGTTGTATCCCCAAATACTTTCCACTACTTCCAATTTATTATTGTCTATTACAAAGGTTGGTGATGCTTTGCATAGTCGAGTTATTATCATAATCTTTGTTTTCTTGCTATTAATTTCAAGAAGGTTCTGTTTTGTATATCCGGCCAGTTCTTGCAAGAGACGCTGCAAGCCTATTTTCGTCACGTCTGAGAAGGACCACATCGTCAGCATAGGAGAGATGTGTTAAACGAAGTATTCCTAGCTGCGGTGGATGAGCATTGATCCTGTCTAGCCTTGATGTCAGGTCGGTCATGAATAAATTGAAAAGATGGGGGGCCAAAACGCAGCCTTGTTTTAGTCCGTCAAAGGTACTGATCTTTCGCGTTAGCCGCTGCCCGTTGTCGATCTTTACTTGCATTCAGGTGTTGGTGTACAGGTCCATTATTGGGTTTAACATTGAATCCGGCAGGCCCTGCTGCTTTAGTTTATACCAGAGTAGTTGCCTGCTGACACGGTCGAACGCCGCCTTAAAGTCTATAAAGCAGGCGTACAGCGCTTGATGATTTTGCTGACTTTTTTCGGCTATTAAGCTTATCGCCATGGCATTAGCCATAGTGCCCGTGCCGCGGCGAAACCCTGTCTGGTTTATCGGGATTTTCTTATTGGCTTCGGACCAATGTGCAAGGTCAGTTAACACCAGGGATGCATAATATTTGGCTTCAGCATCGATGAGTGCTATCAGGCGGTAATTAGCTGGATTTTTACGATCTCCGCCTTTATAAATGGGATTAATGATCGCCCCTCTCCAGCTTTCTGGGAGCCGACTTGTGTTGTTTATTGACCAAAACAAGATGTTGAAGTTACGGGCCGAGTAGTGGGGGTCCTCCTTGTAAATTGCCTGAGGGACGCCATTCGGTCCTGGTGCACTGTCTTGCCTACTTCTCTTTATTATTTGTAATATTTCAAGTTCCTCATTTGTCCGCTGTGTTTGGTCTGGACCTTCCTGTTTGTTTCCCCGGGTGTTTGACTGAACACGGACAGTGCTCTTCAGGGCCGCTATATTTGATGATTTATGTGAAATAGTTGCTGTTGTTATCGGGGGCGTCGGTGATTTTAATGAAAAGGTATCGACTAGATACTGGACCCATGCCTTTTCAGTGATATAGGTCATGCTTATTATTTGTGCTGGTCTGTTCAATGAATTTACTTGCAACCAGAATGCTCTGGAATCTGATTTTTTTATATTGTGTAATAATTTGGTCCATAAGTCAGTGACTCATTTGTTTTTTTCAGTCCAGATTAGTTTCTTGTATTGTTTCCTTGTTGATCGTACTATTTGCCAGACATTTGAATTTACGTTGTGACCATGGGCTCGCCTCGTGAACTTCCGCAGATGTCTTCCTAAGGAAAGTGTGGACTTGCTGAAATCGACATTGTTCATTGGGTGGGCCTTCTTTTTATGGTTTACACCAGTCTTGGGTAGTTTGTTCAAGAAGGCAGACCAAGTTTCTGCGCACAGTTCATTTTCTTGAGTTAGCGTTTGAAATAGCTTCTTAGCGTCCTGTGCTATTTGTGGTAGTGAATTACTCGTCCACCTTAAACGCTTCAGGTTAATTGTTGAGGTTTCCTCTGCTGTTGTTGGGGCTTGTGAGTATTTGAACGGTGCCAATTTTATTTTGACGTGCTGCATTGAATGGTCGCTATCTAGAGAGCTTATTATTTGGAACTTTTTGATTAATCCTATTACAGAAAGCAAGACTATGGTATAATCCAAGATTGTACTTGTGCTATGGCCTATGTAGGTGGTAGAGGGGGGTTTGTCCTGCTTAGTTCTTCCATTTAGCACTCGCAACCCTAGGTGCTCCAGTTCCCACATCAACTGCTTGCCCACTTTGTCTATCTTTTTTGCGGGCGGTATCTCCTGGGTTTCAACGCCCTAGAGTTCATTAGCAGTGATGATATTGTCCTCATCTTCTGGGCGATGTAAAAGATAAGCGTTGAAGTCGCCTGTAAGGATTATCTCCCATTCTGGTTGTTCAAGGCGGAAGCCAGATACGACGTTACCAATGCATTTGAATAGCTCTTTTTTTACTTTGTTTTTCGGGTGAGCATATATATTGATTAAGATAATAGTTCCAGTTTTTGGCTGTGATACCCTTTTGAGTTTGATGATTTGCATGTCTGCCGTGGGTGCGGCCAATTGGGAGGCCTTGATGTTTAATGCAGTGGTTATATAGACCGACAGTCCCCCCTTCGCACGCCATTGACGCTGAGTGCGAGTTGCACTAACATGAAAGCATAATCTGCCTGGAACGTCAATTGGCTCTATTAGCCACATTTCTTGTAGAGCTATAATGTCATAGGTATCCCAAGTGCCCGTTTTTCTGTTGTCATTTAGGATTTCTTTTGCACCAGCGATGTTCCAAGAAAGTACTTTTACTGATTTTCGATCGATTTTGGCTGCCCGGCTATAGGTTCAGTCTTCATTAGTACCTTGATTTTGTCTATTCGGATGTTCATTGTTAACGGATTCCGTACCCCTGGCACCTTGCAATACCGAATATGTAGGTCGACCTGCCCATGTGTGATCTTCTCTTTTGGCATGCTTCCTTAATAGGGGGGACGGATAACCTGGTGTTGCCTCTTCTTTGAGAGAAATTCCCCACTCTTCAAATTTGGCGGTTTCATTAGGAATTTTCTTGACAATTTCCGCATTCCTCCAGGTTGCAAGGGTACCTTCCTTAGCTGTGTTGTTGCTGAGGTTAATACATTCTTTTGTTAGTAGGTCAGTGGTTGTTATGTGGTTAAGACTCGGGATTGCGGATGTCAAGTGAAGGATATTTCCTCGGTTTAAATAGTCTTGTGAGCCTTGTGTTTTGTAGGTGACCGTCCTGCTATCAGCAGAAGCGGCCGCTCCGCACGCTGCTCCCAGCCTCCTGGAACTGGTATCGTTACCAAAGAGATCCTATCTCACACTCTGCTTGAGCCTGCACAGTTAAAGAAGCATCTAGTTAGTGCGTAGCGCTAGATTGCCCCGCCCGCCGAGCATTATTGTTTAAAACCGCCGAGGCCATTTACATCGTTAAGCTCGACTGCCAAAGTGCGCTGGTGCGACAGCAGTTCTTGTACCATGCTGCCTGAAATAATAAGAGTGCCTGTAATTGTTTATTGTATTTGCGCCTCCGCCTTTCACATCGCGCTCGCCTGCATTGTGCCCCAGTGTTGTTTGGAGATTGCCTGCTTGCTGCCATTTTGTTTGTTGTTGTCCTGCCTCCTTCCCCTGATCTCCACCCCGCCTCCCTGCTGACCCTCCCTCGCCCCTCCCCTTCCACTATCCATTTATGACAGATGCATTTGCGCGCAGCGTTCACGCGCAGCGGTCGCGCCCCATGTGCGCCGAAGGTGCGCCAAAGGTAAGCCCGTCTACGCCCGTCCGCGCCTGGACCGCGCCTAGCGCCAGACCCCCTGTCCCCCGCAAACCGCACTCCTCCCTCATAACGTATGACGCAACCACCCTCTTAGCCCTTAACCCCGGACGCTCACCACAATGCAACGAAGCTGCCCCAGGACGTACCCACGGTCCCTTCGCCTGCCACTCCTGCAAGTTCACCTGCATCAAAACCCACACCAAATCCACGATCTCCAAACACAGCTCCGACTCTAACCACCTGAAATGCATCCTGCTAAACACCCGCTCGATCCACAAACACGCCACAGAACTCTGGGACCTACTCCACACTGCGTCGCCGGACGTCGCCTTCCTTACAGAAACCTGGATGAATGCATCATCAGCACCCGACATCGCCATAGCCATCCCGGACATATACAAGATCATCCGAAAAGACCGCACCAACCAAACAGGAGGAGGCATCGCCATCGTCCATAAGAACACCATCAGAATCACGACCAGCCTCGACGATAACCTCACAACCGCGGAACACCTCCACTTCCAGATCCACACCGACCCCAGGACCACTCTTAGAGGCACCCTCATCTACAGACCACCAGGAACCCGTAAACAATTCTGCGAAGACATCACTGACTTTATCGGCCCACATGCCCTCCCCTCCGAGAACTACATTCTACTGGGAGACTTCAACTTTCACCTGGAAAAGAAAAACGACTGCAACACCACCACCCTTCTGGACAACATGGCCAATCTCGGACTGAAACAACTTGTTGACACCCCCACCCACTTAGCCAGACACACGCTCGACCCTATCTTCACCTCCAGCAAACACATCTCCTTTAATCATACTACAGCTCTCCATTGGACGGACCACAGCTGTGTTCACTTCAGCTACAAAACTACCATGACCCACAACCCCACACAACCTATGCCTCGAAGAAACTGGAACAAAATCAACACCGACCAACTCATCGCATCGCTCAACCAAAACCCTCCAGCCCTCTCATCAGACCCAAACGAAGCTGCCACCAAACTCAAACAATGGATCACTCACAGCGCTGACGAATTAGCACTCCTAAAAAAACACCAGATCAAACAAGGTAGCAAAAAGGCCTCCTGGTTCAAAGATGACTTTAAGAATTCCAAGAAACTATGCCGTACTCTCGAAAAAACATGGAGAAAAAACTCAACCACTGACAACCTGACCACCTTCAAGACAGCCACCCGCAAACACCACCAATTGATCCGATCCACCAACATATCAGCTTTCAAGGATTGACTCGACAACAACGCCCACAACAGCAAGGAACTATTTAACATCGTCAAAGAATTTACCAACCCCACCGCAGCCTCAAACGACATTACTCCCTCCCAAGACCTCTGCGACTCATTATCATCTTTCTTCTACAACAAAATCGCCGACATACATAACAGCTTTAAGAACATTTCGAATGAACAGCCCACCCCACCCACATCCAAACCCAAACCGCTCTCTAACAACCTTAACGCCTGGAACCCAATCACCACTGAAGACACCATCCGCCTGATGAACTCCATCCACTCAGGATCACCAACGGACCCCTGTCCCCACCACATCTTCAACAAAGCAGACTCCATCATTGCACCCCATCTCCGTGATGTCATCAACTGCTCCTTCAACTCCGCTACCTTCCCAGAAAGCTGGAAACACGCCAAACTCACTGCCCTCCTGAAGAAGCCCACAGCTGACCCCTCTGAACTTAAGAACTACCGCCCCATTTCCCTCCTCCCTTTCCCTGTCAAAGTCATTGAGAAAGCCGTCAATAACCAGCTCGCCGCCTTCCTCGAATCCAACAACTCCTTCGACCCCTCACAGTCCGGCTTTCGAGCCAAACACAGCACCGAAACGGCCCTCATTGCAGCGACAGATGACATCCGAACGCTACTGGACAACGGAGAAACAGTTGCCCTCATCCTACTCGACCTCTCCACCGCCTTCGACACAGTCTGTCATAGCACCCTCATACAACGCCTATGCAACATCGGAATACAAGGAAAAGCCTTGGACTGGATCATCTCGTTCCTCGCCGGGAGAACCCAGAGAGTCCGACTCCCCCCTTTCAAATCAGAGGCCACCGAAGTCATCTGCGGAGTCCCACAAGGATCATCACTCAGTCCCACCCTCTTCAACGTTTACATGAGTCCCCTCGCATCCATTGC
The DNA here is from genome assembly GCF_964263255.1 of Lissotriton vulgaris. Taxonomy (NCBI): domain Eukaryota; kingdom Metazoa; phylum Chordata; class Amphibia; order Caudata; family Salamandridae; genus Lissotriton; species Lissotriton vulgaris. The sequence continues at coordinate 93,968,065 of NC_141699.1, read as the reverse complement.
GCGACAACACAACCTCAACATCATATCCTACGCTGACGACACCCAGCTGATCCTTTCCCTCACCAAAGACCCCAACACAGCCAAAACCAATCTTCATGAAGGCATGAAAGAAGTAGCCGAATGGATGAAAAACAGCCGCCTAAAACTTAACTCAGACAAAACGGAAGTTCTCATCCTAGGATCTTCACCATCTGCCTGGGACGACTCTTGGTGGCCATCGGCCCTGGGAACAGCACCCATACCCACAGACCACGCACGCAACCTGGGCTTCATCCTAGACTCCTCCCTCTCGATGACCAGACAAGTTAACGCCGTCCCATCCTCTTGCTTCAACGTACTCCGTACGCTCAAAAAAATCTTCCGTTGGATCCCCACCGAAACAAGAAAGACGGTCACCCACGCACTGGTCACTAGCCGACTGGACTACGGAAACACCCTCTACGCCGGAACTACAGCAAAATTACAGAAAAAACTCCAACGCATCCAAAATGCATCGGCCAGACTCATATTGGACATACCTCGCCAAGCTCACATTACCGGCCACCTGAAAGACCTCCACTGGCTTCCCGTCAACAAGAGAATAACGTTCCATCTCCTCACCCATGCTCACAAGGCCCTCTACAAACTAGGACTCAACACACGACTGTCCTTCTACACACCCACCCGCCAACTAGGATCCTCCAACCAAGCGCTTGCCACAGTTCCGCGCATCCACAGATCCACCATGGGAGGGAGATCCTTCTCCTACCTGGCGGCCAAGACCTGGAACTCTCTCCCCACTCACCTCCGCCTCACACAGAACCACATTTCCTTCAGAAAGGAACTTAAAACCTGGCTATTCGATAAATAATGCACCCCCTCCCACAAGCGCCTTGAGACCCTATGGGTGAGTAGTGCGCTATACAAATTTCTGAACTTGAACTAGTTAGGGATAAAGAGTAACCTTCTCACTGTTGCTATTTTCGTATCATACAAATGCTCACGGGTGAACTGTATGTGGTCATTTGTCCGAATTCTCCTCATTTGGTGGTTTCCAAAGTCCTTTTCATCATCACATGAGTATTTTACTTTTTGGCTGTGGACATCGTTCTGTGGTTGCTCAATTAACATGCTTGCCTTAGCCTTTACTTTCTGACTAGCTCCTTTTTGACCACACAGTTCTGTGTTCTGCGCATGTTCACTGGCGGCGAACGCGGGGTGAGGACCTATCATTGTTGTAATTATTGGTCCTAAGCTTTGTTGCTGAGAATACTGATCTGTGATCATCTTTACTTGTAGTTGGTCTTGAGAGCTTTTGTCAGCTTTTGCTGTGACTTGTCTGGCGTTTTTTTTATCCCTTTTGTCTGATGTAGGGTTGGCGCCTAAGGTTGTGTGAGGGAAAAGAGATATTTTATGTTTGTTATCAACGTCTTTGATGACCACCCTTTGGCATCCCTGCTTGCTTGCCTCGTGGTTACAGTGTTCCTGCTCCTTGGTACAGTGTTTACTATCCTGCTGATGAGTATGTACTTTTTGTCAAGACTTGTTCCCCATGTTTTTGGTTCGCACTTTAGACTCCCTGGAATTCTGTTTGCTTGCGTGAAGTCACAATCGGCTATTTCCAGACTCCAATCTGCGCTACTTGAAGTTATGGATAGAGTTGAGTGCTCAACATTGGTTGAGTCCTCAGTTCCTAAACTTGTTGCATTCACAATCTCCTCTGTTAGTATGGGTGTTTTTGATCTTACCATGTAGGCTAAGTCGTTTGCTTCTATGGTCGTGTGCTTTTGTCCTTCATCTTTAGAGCTGCTCTTCAGCGTTTTACTTAGGAGCTTTGTCATTGTGGGTAGCTGGTGTGACCCCTCTTTAGTATCAGTTTTGGGTTTTGGTAACATTTTTGAACGGTTAAAGAGTGGAAAGTTGATCAGAGCCTGCTTGTTAGCAGGTATGCAGTTTGACAATTGATTTCTATTTTTTCTCGCACGTTTTTTCTGCTGTTTTGTTAGAAATTGCTGGTTGTTTGGATTTTATTTCCCGTCCTGTTCAAGTTGTTCTTTTTCTTATGATTCATATCTGTTGTTATGCCTAACAGAGGGTTTGACCCCTATTAAATTTTGTTCTTCTATTAATTCATCAGTTCTTGTTTTTATTAGCTTATTTTGCTTCATTTTTTGATCTATTGTTTGTTGTACTACTGCTGCTGTTGCGTCTTCCTTCCTCTTTTCAAATTTAGCTGTTTCTTCTTTAGGTGTGTCTTTGTAGTGGGCTAAGGTAATGAGTTCACTTCCGTTTAATATACTATTAGTGCCCTGGTTAGCATGCTTGCATTCCTGTAGGATGTCTTTGAGTATTGATGGCAAATCCTTCAATTTTTCCAGTATGGGACTACAGGTACATTTCGGGGGCAGTACCCAAGGGCGAATCTGGTCCTGAAAAATGTCAAATGTGTTAACCATGGTGTCCAATTTTTTATTTATACTGGATATATGTTCGGCTATTGTACTCATGAGGTGTATTTGAATGTCGAGTTTGTCAGACTGCATGTTTAGAGTTTTAATTGAAGTTTCCAGTATGCTGCCCACTGCGCTGTGTAGAGTAATTATAGATTCAAAGTTTTCATTGAGACCATGCTTTCCTGCTTGCTGGCACTGGTTTACTTTATTATTGTTTATGGTGGGTTTCCGGTATGAGTGTTCTTTGGGTGTCATAGCGGTTCGGTGGTCCACATTTCGTTGATGTGTTTTCAGAGCTTTTTGCAATTGCTGGGTCGGACAAGGCTGATGCACTTGAGATTTCTATTATTGATGGTTCCTTACGGCAATCAACATCAGGGCCATTGGATAAATCTGTATGCGCAAGGACTTCTACGTCCTGATTCGATCCACTGGATATCTCAATTAAGTTTTTGTTTAATAGCTCCAGGATCGATAGGTTGTTTTGGTGCCGTCCATTTAGAGTTTTTTCCTGTACCTCAGTTATGGTTGTTATTGACTTATTATACGGTTTTATTTGCTCTGAACCTTTTGCGCTTGTTTTGTTGTCTTGTTTTGCGTTATGTGATGTTGTGCTTTCTTTCTTATCCGGGAGGGTTTGGAGCTCCAACCAGGAGTTACACACCTTACTATTTTTATTGGATTTTAGCATTACTAGATATAGGCGTGACTCTAGCCTTGGGTTGAATAGCTGTTTGGATGTTCCTTGTAAGCTGCGTCTTGGCTGCTGATGTTATGACATCCATCATTATTGCCTATGACCTTTGGGCTTCCAGCCATTGAATGATCTAGATTTATGTTGCTTATTGATGGAACTGACAATATAGATATCCCTGTGGTTCTTTTTGGATTTTTGTGCGGTGTGCTTTTTTTTTAAGATTCTTCCCTGGCGCTGTTTATAGTTCTATTGATGACACCTGGTGGTGTTAGATGTTTCACTTGTTCTTGCACTGAATCATGACTTTTAATTTCCATGTGTACTTGAGCTTGTGTTTGTATCGTATACTTATTGTTCCCCTGAGCTGCTTGCATGCACTTGCCTGCATCTTCTGTTCCAGTGCTCTTTCCTGAGTTAATGTTAAAACAGGGCAGGGGGGTCTGTGAGACTGTTGACTGTGTGACTACTTTACTCGAGGACATTGGTTTATGAAGTCCATTTGGAGTTACTGGCATTGTATAGGTTGCAGATACAGGGTCCTTCAGAAATGAAAATTTGCCAGTAGGGTTCATTGAGCCAAAGATAGAACAGATTGGAGGTATTAATGTGGTGGTTGGGAGATTGGCTGCACTATCCTCGGAGGAGCAAGTAAGTGTTTTAGTTTCGGATTTTCTTTTCGTGATTTGTGGGGGATTCCTTTGAGTCCTCCCAGACCTCATCGTTCCAACCGGCTTGATATCGGGCACTCTTGTTGCCCTTTGGGAGCTTTGCGCTTATTCCTGTTCTTGGTGGAATGTCAGGATGGCAGAGACGGGGCGGGGGGGTTGACTTAAGTGTTAACCGGAACCGAAGGTTGTGATGGTTAGATTGAGAAGAAGGCGGAAATGGTGGCAAATAGTGAACAGAGCGTTTCTGGCCTGAGCTGTGACGGAGCTGTGACTTAGGCCTGGTCCAGTCGTTACACAATCTGTCCACTCACGGCCCCTCCACACTCCACTACCACCCTAAACAGCTGCTGGACACCACCTCTACCGTCACTATCACCTCTACCGCACAACCCCCCCGCCCCTCCTGACTGGTTCAGCTGCTCAGTCACTTTTAGTTCTCATTCAAAAGGTTGTGCCTGCTGTCAGTGGAAGCTTGGAGCTGGAAGCTGCTACTCCTTCGTGGGGTTTAGTGTTGCCTATGTCACTGGCGTCAATCGTTTTGGCCCACAGCTGGCTGCTTGCCACGCTCGGCTCCACTTGCCCCCAGCCTCTACTCCATTTCAAGCCTCAGCCCCAACTCGAGCTCCGGCTTGGGCTTGGGCACTTGGGCACTTGCCGCTCAATACAAGCTTTGCCGCACCCACTGCGCCCAATGGCACTGCCGCCGACAGTCCGGTCGCCTCACCTCCGTTTGTCTGTCTGTTCAAAGGAGGGGCAGATGGAGGGCCGAGTCAGTCCCTGTGCCGGTCCCGGCTCACCCTTTGTGGCTTCCGTGGCGGTTTCGGCGTTTCGGCGTTTTTGCACACTCTCAGCCGCTCACACACCTCGCAGACTCCTGACTCGGCAGACCGGCAAACCGGCAAATGTGGACTGGAGCCAAAACAGTCCTGTCTGACAAAGTGCAATGCGAGGAGAGGTGACTAGGCAGGCGAGGGGGGGCCGTGGGGCCGTAGGGCTGCGCTCTCTCCTTTCTCCTCTCCCCGCCCGCCTCCGCCTTCACCTCTTGCCGCTGCTCATCTCTCCTCCGCTGCTGGTGACTGCCGCCACGCTACATACACTGGATGGAGGACGCTAGATGCCGGGTGCTGAGAGCCAGAGGGGGCCGCTACCGCTGTTGCGCCCCTGATCGGGCTAGCTTGGACTCGGGCTCCTCTCTGCTTCTCACCGTTCATCCCCACCTGCAGCTGCGGCTTCAGCTGCGGTTGTGACTGCGGCTTCCCTACGGCTTCGCTGCTCTCTGCTCTCTCTGCTCTCTCTGCTCTCTAGCGCCACCACTAGTTTGAGCATTTTATTGTGATGATGTTCTTCTTACTACAATCTAGCCGCCAACACATGTTTCATCTTAGTAAAATAGACCAAAGACTTCTTCAGGGCTAGAACATTATAATATATATAGTCAAGAACAAACAAAATTCACAAATACAACATATCAACAGTTACTTCAGACAATTGTCTTTATTATAAATGCCATGTGTAAAGAAAAAAGTTGGAGGTGATTTAAAATAATATGACCAATCCAGTGTTGTCAACATCACACACCAATTGGAAATGTGCTACCCAAGAGAAAGAAAGGGACCACAACAAACCAATAGTGATCAGCCTGATACGCATAGAGCCAAAGTGCACACAATGATAATGTTAGATGTGTCTTGTAGCCAGAGTAAAAGTCGAAACTAGAAAAGGAAACTATATGAAATCAAGTAAAAGAACACCAATCATACCAAAAATCAAAACTCACCTATTGCTAGACCGACAATTAGCTTATTGATAGGTGAGTAGTAAAGGCGTGTAATAAAACATCTATCCAGGATCTATAGAAAAGTTAGCCAAAGAGAGATGTATCAAATTAACACCCAACAGAAGAATTTATTAAAACAAAGTAATAACAAATAAATAAAATAAATTCACTCACTAGGGGTCTGTAGACTCTTAATTCAATAATCGTAGTACGGAAGTAAGCTGCATAATCATAAAGGAGCCCACACAGACCTAGTGTTCATGGAGTAAAAAGGAAAACAAAAACATATATTTAACAAAACCGCAATTTAAACCTAACAAATCGGGCCATGTAAATCATCAGTCCTAAAATTCATGGTTCTTCCCAACAAACCATAAATAGAACCTGAAAACACAGTTAAATAATTCCCTTATCAACACCTAATATGTCCTCAGACTGACCAAATGCATCTTGAGTGGTGACATGTGTATATAAAGAAATGTATCCGTAATAGTATTAGTGAAAGGCAACAGACGCGCAATTATCGTCATTCGTCATGTACCGACCAGCTAAGGTTAATGAAAAAGCTCATGTCGGGTAATTCAATACGACAAAACTTCACGTAAAACTAGAAAATATTCACTCAATTCCCATAATACATATTTGGGCATATAAAATGTGGGAAGTTAAGTAACAACACAATGCCCGATCTCTCAAATCTACCATGTCTAACGGGCAAGCCAATTCAGACTCACCTGCGGATACGGTGTGATCCCACAGCAAAACGTGAAACTGGCGTGTAGCACAGGCGACATTTTGGAAATACAATATATAGAGCCGGTTTAAGCAGTAATCATAGAAATGGGATTAACAAAAGTGGGAGAGAATAACAGCTCAACTCCAACCAATCAGTGCAGCAACAGAGAGATGGGTGCCATGTTATGATGGAACGGAAATATCGGTCTATCTTAAGTAAACCATTATAAAATCGTAAAATAGCGTCATGTCACCAATTATAATATCCTAACCATAGCATGCTTAAGATACCACTGTCACCTAAGATAATATAAACCCATCCATTCAATAAGTCACAAAAGTCAACTAATGTAGATCTCTACGAAAATGTGTGTATATCATCCATATAAATCAAAAGGAGCATTAACAGCATGTAAATTGTAGTGCACGTGTGGAACGCGCATGCCTTTGTAAACAAGAAAGAAGGACAGTCATATAGCCTATATCTCTAAAACGGCTTATCAATCTCTAACCTAGAAATCACAAGAGAAACGACACCATGTGAGGAATATTTGGAAGAAAAAGTGAAAGTAACCCGAAGTAAAAAATACCAAATGACAGTAACTTGTCATCATACAATTGGTTTGTACATTTCAAAATCACAACACCCATTATTGGCAAACTCATATTTTAAAATATAAGAACATGTTACAAGCATCATATACAAATCCAATAATGTCTGATCACGCAATAAATTAACAAAACTCTAGTCATCAAATATCAATATCAAAGTCATCACATAAATCACAGTCTCCGAACATTATCAATCAATATTCTGATCTTTAGACAATCATCATTAATGGAGATCTATATTAAAAAGTAGATTAATGATATTATCACAGTAGCAGAGTAGTACAAACATCGAGTATTAGAAGTCACAAAAGGAGAAAATAGCACTGCTAAAACACTGAAAGTTTTTTCATTAAATGGGTTGACATTTCAGAGCCATTATGTGAGCAACAAACACCACGAGTTAAATATATACAGGACTATAGTGATCAAAAATATTGATTCCATATAAACAGGCTCATATAAAAAAAATCATCACATGAACTTAATATCAGGAAAAATACAGTAGCAAACTCCATCAAAGTAATACATAAAAAAGCCCTAATTCTAACAGCCAAGGAAGTATTGTAGTTCATCATCAAAATTGAGACCCCTTTCAACCGCACGCACCTGCATGATCCAACGTGCTTCCCTTTCTTAATTTAAGCTCGTGGGTACCCCCCTGACATCTGAGGGAATGGTCTCAATGAAATGATAGTGACACATGTTCTGTTTGAGAACCACATTCAAGTGCATGTGCTGCTATTGGATACCTTGTATCCCTAATCTTCAGGACCCTGAAATAATCAGCAACACAATCTTTTAGCTTCCTGATGGTATTTCCTATGTATACCTTATTGCACCTGCACAAAACTGCATAAATAACAAAAGTAGTGTTACAGTCTATGTGTGTCTTGATATAGAAAGTTTTCGAGCCATTGTAGCTAAAGTGACATACTCCAGGCAGCGACAGTTTACATATACTGCAGTTTCCACACCAGAATGACCATTTGTTGAGTGAGTGCAGCCAGGAGGGAGTGTTGTCTTTCAGTCTAGGGTAACTAGGACTTATCATATTCCTGATCGTCATGCCCCTATGATAATATATTGATGGATGGTAATCCACATGTTGTCTCAAAATAGGGTCAGAGCTTAGCATAAACCAGTATTTCCTCAAAATCTGGTAGATTTTAGTGGACCAGGGATTATAGCCAGTAATTAATCTGACCGGATTCTTGAGTTCATGACTGTTCGTATTCTTAAACTGAAGTGTGTCTTTTCTTGCCAATTTCAATGCTCTTGTTTTGGCTCTAGTTACCACTACCTGACCATATCCTCTTGAGAGAAATCTGTTTTCTATATCGGACACACATTCTCTAAAATCAGAGTCCTCACTACAATTTCGGCGAGCCCTATAAAGCTCCCCATAGGGGATAGCATGTATCTGTGATCTAGGATGTGCACTGTTACCGTGTAATACTGAGTTGCATGATGTCTCCTTTCTATACAATTTGCTACAAAGTTTCCCGTTATTAACAAAAAGTAACAAATCCAAAAACGTAATCCTGTCATGACTGAAATTGGTTGTGAACGTCATGTTGTATGTATTGTTATTCATATATGCAAAAAAGTCATGCAATTCAGTTACACCACCTGTCCAAATAAAAAGTAAGTCGTCAATGTACTTTCCATAATAGTTGATACAAGAGTGCCAGAAGGTCCCACCAGTGCCCCAGATATGCACTGCCTCCATCCACCCCATGAAGAGGCAGGCAAAGGACGGCGCAAATCTGGAACCCATGGCGGTCCCACACGTTTGTCGATACCATTGACCATTAAAAAGAATCAAATTGTGGTCGATTCCGATCCTGGAGAAAATCTGTCCGTACGATTCGTATCCTGATTCCTCTCCGTACGACTCATACAGACGCCGTACGACCCGACGAGTACGATCCGGACCGGTGTATCAGGATGCGAATCGTACGGTCCACTTCAGGTAAGTGCGATTCATACGGAAAAGCACACATTCACATACACACCGTACGGTGCATACCCCCCATGATCGCAGGGGTACACAGCGTACCCCTGTGATCATGGGGGTACGCACCATACCCCACGATCATGGGGTGTAGGCACCGTACACCCAGCGAACATGGGGTACGGTGTGTACACCCCGTGATCGCAGGGGTATGGAGCGTACCCCTTCGATCATGGGGGGGTACGCACCGTACCGGGGGGGCATTGCATACCTGTTTTGGCGCGAACTCTGCTTTTATGGCTGTTTTCAGCTCCCGTAGAAAAAGGGTGGTACGGTACGTATCGTACTTGCTGGGTCGTAAAAACCAGCCGAGAACCGTACAGATGTCGCCTACAGCGGGTGCCGAGGGAGAATCGTATGGAGATTAGAGTCGTACGGTCTCTGTACGATTCGTACGGAGTCCAGCTCTTGGTACGAATTGTACTTCGTCATACATACGGGGGACGTTGCAGGGTACGATTTGTATGGGAAAAACGCTCCGAACGGCTATTCGGAGCGTTTTTTCCCAAATCGGAATCGACCCCTTAGTGTTCTAATATGAGTCTAGATATCATCAATATCATCTCAGTATGATCTAATAGTTCAACTGGTCTTCTATGAAGGGAATACCTTAGAGCCTGCAAACCTTGTTCATGTCCAATATTAGTGTAGAGAGATGACACGTCCATAGTGACGAGCAACATATCCGGTTCCCAAGCAAAATCATGCAATATGTTAAGAATATGCTTGGTATCCTTGATGTTAGAGGGTAAGTTTAAAATATATGGTTGTAAGAAAATATCTACGAATTCCGCCAGTTTTTCAGTCGGGCCCCCTATGCCCGATACTATAGGCCTACCAGGGGGAGAGTGGGCTTCCTTATGCACCTTGGGTAAGGTATAAAGACATGGGAAACGGGGTTGATGTACAATCGAATATTTAAATTCATCTTCCGTAAGAATAGCCTTCTGATGTCATTGTTTCAAACGATCATTGATTGTAGTTATGATCATCAAAATCGGATTGTGTGGTAATTTAGTATACCAATCTTTATTGTTAAGCTGGTTAAGGATTTCGTTGTCATATTTGGTCTTGTCCATTAGGACGACATTTCCCCCCTTTATCTGCCTCTGTGGAAATACAGTTTTTAGTAATGGACGAAAGCTCCTCCATTTTGTATTTTCCAGCAACCATTTTGTGTTAGTCTTTTCGCCTGCCACCTCAGCACATATAATGTGGCCGCTTCATCGGCACAAGGAAATGTTGATACATCAAATAACCCCAGAGCATATGTTTCTACTCAACCCCTCTGGCCATGTTCTCAAGGCCACCAGAATGAGGAACAGCTCAAGAAACCCAATGTTACCTGTGAGCCCACCATCGTGCCACCACGCCGGCCATGTTCGTGCCGACCATTGATTACCAAATATGGCGCCAAAACCCACACTCCCTGCCGAGTCGGTCCACAACCCCAGCTCCTCGGAGGAAGCTGGCGGTTTGTTCCACATGACGCGACCGTTGAAATCCACCAGAAATGCCAGCCATATGCGCATATCCTGGCGAACCTCTGCTGACAGTCTTGTGCGGTGGTGCCCTTCCTTGAGGCCAACCATGGCTTGTGCGATAGAGCGGGAAAAGGGGCGAGCCATCGGTATCACTCTAAGGGCAAAGTTAAGCTGACCCACAGCTTGTTGCAACTGATGGAGAGTTACTTTTCTCTCGCAGAGGCACATTTCAAGCGAGGCCTTAAATTTCATTACCTTCTCCTTGGGCAAACGGAAGCACCCCTCTACAGAATCGAGCTCAATTCCCAGAAACTCGAGTGAAGTAGATGGCCCCACTGTCTTGCCTGGTGCCAGCGGCACGCCAAATCGTTTCATGAGATTACAGAATTCTCTCAAAGCCTGTGCACATTCCGTGTCCCCGGCCGCCCCCAGAAACAGAAAATCATCAAGGTAATGCATAACCTGCGTAAAGCCCGTGGCTCTGGTGAAAGCCCATTGCAAAAAAGTACTGAACTTCTCAAAATACGCACAAGAGATGGAGCAACCCATCGGCATACATTTATCCATGTAGTAGCGTCCTTGAAACACAAAACCTAAGAGACGCTGATCCTGTGGGTGTACCGGGATCAACCGGAACGCTGACTCGATATCTGATTTAGCCATCAGCGCTCCGGGCCCCAGGCGATTCAAAATGGCGACGGCCTCATCAAAGGATGCATACCGCACCGAACAAACTCCTGGGTCAATCGCATCATTCACCGAAAGACCCCTAGGAGCGGACAAATTATGAATTAACCTAAACTCACCTGGGTCCTTCTTGGGGACTACTCCCAACGGTGAACAAACAAAGTTAACAACTGGCGGGTTCCCATATGGTCCCGCAACCCGACCTCGGGCCACCTCCTTTGCAATCTTTGCCTGTACCACCGCCATATTTTGTTGAACCAATAGTTGGTTTTTACACTGTGCTTCCCCCCGAAAATCCCCCGCCGGGATGTGGAAACCATATGAGAAACCGTCTCGCAACACCCCGGCGGAGACATGATCAGGGTATTCGTTCAGCCAAGGGATCATTGCCATGATGTCAACGGGAGTAGGTAACGGTGCCCCTCGGTCGATATTAGACCTGTTTGGCCCCTCCTCTACCTCCTGTATCACCATTCTTGGCTCTGCACGAACTCTCTGGGTGTGAAGATTGTCCGCACCCTGCACACTCATGCCTGAACTTGCACGTCCCTTGTGGCCTAGTGCACTTGCCTCTGTTAAAACTCCAACAGACCCCTTTTCTACCCGAGTTCCCATTATTCTTTGTGTGCTGATCACTGTTGGCGCCCGCCCGAAAGGGCGCCGCCAAATAATGGCGGGAAGGCTCCGCCCCATTCCCGCCAAAAGAAGACGACTTCGCCGTGTTCGGCATAACCTGTTTCTGCCAGGAAATGGAGTCGAAACAATCCCACGTCAGGGATGAGTCATGCTCCTTGGCCTTACGAAATTTGTTATCATAACCCATCCATTGATTGCCTTCATACGTTTCATAAAATTCCATAATACGTGTCTGGTAACAAGCTAATTCCAAAAGCCCTGGCCCAATTAGCGATCGTTTCATCTACTCTGAAACCCGCCATTTTGGCGCGCCATACACTCGGATGCAACAACTCCTTCTGATTTTTAACGTGCTCTATCTCATAGTGATCGGTCAACAGTGAAAACATGTTCACATATTTATCTGCCCAAATCCTTTCTTTCACATCCATCGGGATATGTTGGACCACCTTTTCCCTCCTTGAGGGTAACGATCCCTCTCCCGCCATTGGCAACGGCTGCTTACCCGAACCAGTAGCTGGGACTGTTGTCGCTGCTGTTCCAACGCTCGACGCCGGTTGCTGCGCGGGAACCTGCGAGGAAACAAGAGGACAAGGTGCCTTTGCAGCATCTCTCGATTGCCGCAACTGCTTCATTATTAACCTGGCCTCTTCGGCCGTGTCTCCCGGTGCCACAGCACCCTCGTTGTTCCTGCCTAACCACGCCGCCAACTGGGCGGCCAGCTCGGGAGGCATATCCCCCTCGTTAACAAGTGTAACTACCACAGGGATCGGCTGTCCCGCGTTCGGGATCGGAACTGGGGCCTCGACCGGACTGACCGGGCTCGCCGGAGGTGACTCGGGAACCGGGGCCTCCCCTCCTGCCGCCCTATTCCTGGCCCTTTTACCTCTCCCGGCAGGGACTACTCCCGGCAATGCTGGTCCGATGACTTTCTTCGGTCTACCCGTACCATTCATTGCCGCCATCTGTTTCTTCATGTTCGCCATGTCCTTCACCAGCATGCGAAGCATTTGTTCGGTCCCAACCTTCTTTCCGACCTTCTTGCCAGGCATCGTTCACGGATATTCGACTCGAGGTCCTGGATCCAAAGCTTCGGAATCACTGAAAGGAGAAGCACAAAAATTACAAATTCTCAAAATTGGCTCCTTGTTCCGTCTCGGGCTCACGTGCAACGAGGAGGTGCAGCTTCCAAGCACAGGAACAAGAGGATGCTTCCTTGGATTGTTGCTCCTTTTATTCTTCCTCGGGAGGGCGTGGACCCTCTTCCAACCGCCTACGGGGCGTGTCTAACGGTGTAGGTGTCTAGGACAACCCCTCTTGGGCGGGAAAAGGCGCGCCCCGGCTACGCCACTTCGGGCATACCAGCCGAGACACGCCTCCCGCCCAAAATGGTTTCCCGGGGGGATCGGGGCACCCAACCATACGTTCGGGGGGACCGAGTGGTCGCCCCTTTCCATTCTGTTGGGTGTTAATTTGATACATCTCTCTTTGGCTGACTTTTCTATAGCTCCTGGATAGACGTTTTATTACACGCCTTTACTACTCACCTATCAATAAGCTAATTGTCGGTCTAGCAATAGGTGATTGTTTGGTTTTTGTCATGATTGGTGTTCTTTTACTTCATTTCATATAGTTTCCTTTTCTAGTTTCGACTTTTACTCTGGCTAAAAGACACATCTAACATTATTATTGTGTGCACTTTGGCTCTGAGCATTTGAGGCTGATCGCTATTGGTTTGTTGTGGTCCCTTTCTTTCTCTTGGGTAGCACATTTCTATTTGGTGTGTGATGTTGACAACACTGGATTGGTCATATTATTTTAAATCACCTCCAACTTTTTTCTTTACGCATGGCATTTATAATAAGGGCAATTGTCTGAAGTAACTGTTGATATATTGTATTTGTGTATTTTGTTTGTTCTTGACCATATGTATTATGATGTTCTAGCCCTGAAGAAGTCTATGGCCTATATTACCAAGGCGAAACACGTGTTGGCGGCTAGATTGTAGTAAGAAGAACATCATCACAATAAAATGAAGACAAGAAGACCTTCCTCTTTTCTGTGATTTATTTGATAACTTTATTGACACTTGCTATTAGCTCATGATATACACTGTTTTTTGTTAGATATTGTTTAAAATCTAGTGCACAGAGACTATCCAATATCTCCTTGTACGCCAGATGTGCCTCAGCTAGCAGAGGAATAAGATGGGGGCCTGTAGGTGTCAATCAATCACATCTTAGAATTTCCGACTCATGCTTCGGCAGTTATGATGTAAGTGTCATTCAGGAACTGTATGTTGTTTTAATGGGGTGTCCAAGTGTAATCGATTTAAATGCAACCCATTCTACACCTATATTGGAGGCGGTGTCTTTGTTGGTCTGGAAATATGCAGTGAGAGAGAGAGAGATAGAGAGGGAGAGAGAGAGAGAGAGGGAGAGAGAGGGAGAGAGAGAGATAACGAGGTTTATTTAGACCATAGTCTATAAACCATACATAAAGCTTTGGATCCTTATAGTGATAGCATAACTAGACCACATTTCATTTAAACACAGTTTACACAAATATATCTCCATAAAATTCCTATTGTTGGCGGAACGCAAACATTTTTTAAATCAACACCCCTCCTTTATTTTCTCCATTACTTTCAAGAACTTCCCCACAGCAATT